>NC_139219.1:316313560-317028237 GCF_055691185.1 Crinia signifera | reverse complement strand
TTATTTTGCATTTTCGCCTTTCTCTCTGACAAGTTGTGTCCCGACTCCTAGGTACCGACTTTCCTGCCTCTTATTTCCCTTTTATGTACAGTACAAGGGATAAAATTGTTTTTTAACCTTTGGCTACTGTCACTCCCTTCTGCTTCCAGTTTCCCCTGTGATTTCCATCTGCTTGAATTCATAAGTGTTCATCATTTGCCAACAGCAGTGACAGAGCTCAGGATTTCTTCCATTTCAAGCCAAGCCCCAAGGCAAAATATTACATCAGAAGACAGGAGGAGAGAAAAACAAAACCAGTTCTTTAGTTAGAAGGATAAGAATTTATAGACCGCCTTAACAATGGCCCCACATGGTAATATTGACAATGTGCATAAGAATATACTGTTAAAACTGAAATAACGCATCAATAATTCTATACTTTTGGTATACTCTGTTTTCTCAAATATTGTTATTTATTGCTTCAGGTGGCATTAGCTTGTTGCACAAGGTACTAGCCACGGCGTATGAGGCCTACCCTTTGCGCTAAGCAGCAGGTGTTTGTTAGAAGCAGCAGCCATTTTGTTGAATCATGACTTGCATAATAACATTATAAAATGGCTGATCATTCAGAACAGTGCTGTAAAAGTGATTTCTTATAGAGAATTGTTTTTGGTTTTAGAAGCTTAAGAATGTGATGTTGACAGTATAATGGAGCAAGGACAGACACCTAGACTCCACAAACATCATCTATATGGGAACAAGGCCACACATGCGTAGACCCACAAGGCCACTGAAGTTGGGTGTTGGGTTAATTATGACATCATGATTGAAAGCAGAGCTTGCCAATAAGACTCAATGCTTATGAGTAATTAATTAATTAATTAATTAATGTGATTAAGGTTTAAATATCAGAGTTAGAGAAGGAGGAGGGAGGCAGTTGAGGAAGAACAAGCAAGCACGGGGGGCTGGAGGTAATTATGAAGGAGGTTTAATCATGGCTGATCACTGTCCTTGAAAGGTGTCCATTTTGATTTGATTTAGAATTACTGTTTAAGTATTAGCTAGTCAGTTTTATGTTTCTTGTGTTAGTCTGCATTTGCAAATACCTGTAATGAAGCTATTTTTTAAGTAAAGCATTGTCATACATTTTATAACAAGGTTGTGTGGGTGTGCAATCATTTCAGCGTTGCCATTATATTTAAAGGTAATAAAGTAAATATACAGGTTTGGGTTATCAATCATATCTAATCTTATCAAACAAATCTTAGCGTTATCAGTTGGAGGCCCCAGGGAGATTCACTGATGTTGGTGTCCACATTTTACCAGTTATTGAGAAAATCAAAGTTTGGGGAAAAAAAAATTAGCTATTAAAAAAAAAAAAAAAAAAATGTGTGTAGAAAAAATTGTAAAGTCGGTGCATTTTTGTACCCTTATCTATTTCTCAATATCTGTTAAAGTGTGGTAATCCATATTACTTGAAACAACTTCGCTCTTTAATTATAAAACAAATAGATCGTAATTTAAGGCATATTGAAAGACAACGCTGCATTTTGCAGACTGTCAGCTTGCTAAACCCCCCCGCATCGCCCATTTCTTCTCTGTGTCAGAGAATAGATAAGGAGAGCGGGAAACTTGGCAAGAAGTTGTAAACAACCTTGCTTGAATTAGGAAGAATGTTTCTTTCGTTTATTTGCAAAGCGTGCAGACTATAACAAGCATATTGATTTAAAGGTTATGCTGGCAATGATTTTCTACTTTAAAAAAAAAAAAATTCTTTAAATAACAGTATTTTTGGTTTGTTTTTATTTTTTGACCGCGGTTGCATTGTTTGGTGTATATTGTCTGCTGAGGATATTGCTGAAGTAACTAATCTGTAGCGGTTGTTTTGATAATTAGAGTTTCTTTGTTTGTCCAATCTATACATTTTAAAGAAGTTGAATATATTTGTTGTAGGTTTTCCCGTGCTTATAATTTGGTGATTAGAGATAGGAGGTTGTGCATTTACATTTCTTTCTGGTTGACTGGCCAGCAACATGTGGAAGAACTGGAATGCATGATTTATCCATAATCTGTATTGTTTGGAAACCCCCGGATTGTCTACTGTATATGGTTTATATAAGAAAATGTTAATAAATAATTAAGTATATGTTGCATTGTTAGAGCTAGCAAGCAGTCTGATTACAATAACAGTTTGAGCTAATTTCTTTATATCCATAGACAGAGGTCCGTTAAAATACAGAGTTTAAAGGAGTAGACGCTAATATTGTAAGCCAAGTAACAGTTCATTTTTACCACCAGAATAAATAAAGTTAATTGGAATATTGTTTATAACAAAGAAAGTAAGATAGAGTTTATCTCATTGTAAAGTTTTTTTTTGGTCTCTTGTCTTGCGGAGATGAAGTCCGTAATGTAGGACTGCTGTTTTTCTGCTATGGGTTTTTGATTTAATTTTTTTGGTTTATTAAACAAAGCAGCTGTGAGTTGGAAACTCTAAAGTGATGGATTCAGTTGATGTAATGCGAGATAAGGAGTTGTCCATGTTAGGTGAAGAAACAGGAAATGATCATGTGAATTCAATATTTTTTTATCATTTAATGAGTAATACATTTTGGATAAGAAAATTGATATATATATCGATGAGATATAAGTCCAATATAACATCTATTCTTAAAGGTTCATATTGATATATTAAACCATGTTTTCTGTTGGCAATTTCTGTTGCCTATTTGCTTGATCTGGATACATATATTGAATCAGATATACCTTGAGTAATGCGCAGATAAATCCTGGGTTTATTTTTATTCTTATGAATGGAAGGTAATCAGTGATAACTGACTCAAGGCTGTGGGGTTTTCTTTAAGCCAATTTTTGTTTTGTTTTTTATTTGTGTTAATTTAATTTTGTTTGTTTTGAAAGGGGGAGGGTACTAAATTGATAGAGTATCTTAAGGGGTTAATACTGTGGCCACAGTTAGCTAGATAACAAAGGGAGATAGTGATCTAATCGTGTAATGATCGCTTAGACAATGTGCAGATATGATAACAGACTGACATATTGCATATAATTTTTTTTAACAAGTTGATTTTGTCCTGTGAGAGTGCTGACCGGTAGCGAGATTCACAGGGGGCATCTGCCACCTACGTGCAAGGTAGAATATACTGAGAAAAAAGGGTGGGGGTGGGACACGTGACTACTGATAACAGAGGACAGTAGATGAAACACCATACTGATAACAGAGACAGTAGGTGGCCCACTATACTGATAACAGAGGACAGTATGTGGAAGGCATAGGTGTGATAACAGTGACAGACACATAACGCAAGGTTAGGTTTTTGGGGGGACATTTTTCATTTATTTTATTTACATTTTTGTCTTTGAAAGAGGTAACACCTTTTTAAGCATTTGTATGGGATCACAGAAAGTTCTCTGAGTATGTGACTGGTGTGAGCAAGTGAGAAGGAATAGAAAATACTATGCTGGTCATAGTTAAGGCCCCCATACACTAGGGCGACTTGTCCTTAGGACCAGTCGCCCCCGACTTCCACCTGAGCTTCCCCGGCTGCTCCCCGGGGGAGCTTGATTAGATTGGCACTTGATGTGCCATTTTTTACATGTGATAAATCGTCTCGATTTATCACATGTAAAAAACCCGGGGAGCAGGGGGGGGGGGCTACAGAGGTGGGAGCAGGGGGGCTGGGGACGCTGCGGGGACAGCGTCTGTGTACCCCGCTGCTGGGGACGCTGCGGGGACAGCGTCTGTGTCCCCCGCTGCTGGTAACGCTGCGGGGACAGCGTCTGTGTCCCCCGCTGCTGGTAACGCTGCGGGGACAGCGTCTGTGTCCCCCGCTGCTGGTAATGCTGCGGGGACAGCGTCTGTGTCCCCCGCTGCTGGTAACGATGCGGGGACAGCGTCTGTGTCCCCCGCTGCTGGTAACGATGCGGGGACAGCGTCTGTGTCCCCCGCTGCTGGGGACGCTGCGGGGGACACAGGCAGCATAGAGCCGGGCAGGGGGAGCCGGCGGGAGCTGTCAGTGCTAGAAAAAAAAAGCCTATACAATGAATGGGCAGCCTGTGATTGGCTGAGCGCTCTCTCAGCCAATTGCTGACTGGCTGAGAGAGCGCTCAGCCAATCACAGGCCGCCCCTGCATTGTATGGGCTTTTTTTTTAATTCAATACTGACAGCTCCCGCCGGCTCCCCCTGCGCGGCTCTATGCCGCCTGTGTCCCCCGCAGCGTCCCCAGCCCCCCCTGCTCCCTCTACCGCCTCGCCGCCCCACTAGGTCCCAAGTCGGGTGGTCGGACGTGCAGCAGGTCCGACCACCCGACGCAGATCCGATGCGCACAGGACCGCGCATCGGATCTGAGGGGACATCAAAACTAGCCGATTTTGGTACGATTTCGGCCAGATCCGACTGATCTGGCTGAAATCTGACCAAAATCGGCTAGTGTATGGGGGCCTTAAGTTGGAATTGGCGATGATGATGCACCTGTGAGGTAATGATTATTTGATGAGAGTGAACGCGCAATGGTCTGGGGACAGGTGGTGAAAGCTTCAAGAATTGAGATAGTATATCCCACTAACCCACATATGTTTGGAAAGATTGTACTGTCCCACTGAGGGGTTAATTCTGTTCAGTGAGAAGTGAGGAGAGGTGATATCTGTTTTAGAGCCTTAGGGAAAAAAGAAAAATGGGGGGAAAAAAAAGAATAATTTTGAAATTTTTGTTTATTTTTGAAAAAGCAGAAGGGAAGAAGTTTTTTTCAGTGATGAGGTGAGAGTAACATCAGAAATAACTCTGTAGGAGATTAAAGGCAGAAAATGGTTAATGAGATTGATAAGAGAGTAAAGTTTTATTCCTAAATGATGTGAAATATCCAAGGAGTGTTACAGAACTGTTTTCCATAACAAGGACATTTAAACAATTATGGGTTGAAAGATCTTAGAATTGAAGATATTGTTTACCCTTTTGAAAAGGCACAATGAATAGATTAAAGTTATTGCAATGTTTGTATGGGACAGTGATCAGCCATACCCAGGGATGACCTCCAGCCCCCTCCCCTTTGCTTCCCTCATGTAATAATGTTGTTTTATCAACATCTGTTTAAAAAACTGCCATTTTTTTTTTCCAAATGACAAATGCTAATATGATGCTATTGCTTTTGCTTGTTTTATTTAAATTAAATCCCAGCCAATAGAGGTGTGACCATTCCAGAGAAAAGATTAATTTACAAATTGATGCATTTCATTTTGCACAGAATAAGCAAGTGTTTTAAAAAAAAATATTATTATTATTATTATTATTATTATTATTATTAGTAGTATTATTACTGAGCCACTAGTGGACTCAATTAAGCCAAAGTTTTATGGACAGCCCCACTATGTCCCACAATGAGTTGCATGATTTCTACCACAATGCTGATTCAATATGTTTATGATCTAATGATGTGTTTAAATTCTTTACAGGATTCTCTTACTGACACCTTTTCTATTACTACTACTAAATCTAACTGACACAGAGCTGACAAAGTACAATATACTGACATAATTGCTTCATTTAAGGCTCTGATACACGCACTGACAGAAACCACAGCACTGGATATATCAGATTTATCAGATTTATCATATACTTTACTGTAATGAACAACAAGCAGCGGCCTTGGGAGTTTGAACACATATACATGGGGGTTCACATAGACCCATCAGGTGCTACAGTTGCACACTTGACCGAGTGGCATCTGCTTTACCAACATGTTTAAGGACTGTGGCGGCTGCTGCAGCCTTTGTATAGAAATTACAGAACACTGCACACTAGGTGTCTCTAATGCTACATCTTTTCTAATGAACTCTTCACGGACAAGACAAATTTCCAGTGCATGGTTCTCTCGTTGGGAACTTTTGCTCCCAGCGCCACATGACCTGACCATTGTCAGGTGTGGTACGCTAAATCCTGCTACTCTGCTACCTGGTGGGACCCGGGAGTCCCAGAGGATGGACACGAGGCAGGATTTAGAACATGATTGTGAGGAATATTTAAAGCAAAATTTCTCCAATTAGACCTGATATCTCTGACACGCCAACGCCATCTACAAAGATTGTAGTTGTCACCAAGGAGACTCAGGATGGCCATATATGGGATATACAGTAGTATTGGATTTAGAGATCCTCATTTTCCATCGTGATTTTGCTATGATATAATACGCTAATATCACAGCAAGTAAAGGAGCTCATTGAGGCTGTGCAACTCCCTGCAAAGGCAGTAGTTGTTAAGTGTCAAGCTCACATGGTATAAAGTGATCTTGTTGCACTTGGTAACAAAAATAAGATGGCCACTGTTGTGAATCACACCACTATACAATTTAATGTTTTTACAATTGACCAGCAAATCTCATAAAACATCAAGAGTTGTGTATTTAAAAGGAATGTGCCAATGGATGATGAATGGATGCAGTCAAAAGGCCAATGGCCTATGTAAAGATGGTGGGGGCAGACCAGTAGCTCCCCAAACCCCTCCTCCTGGCATATGTGGAAGCTGCCCATGGGATGACCCATGTAAGGAGAGAGAGGCAATGTGTGTTGATTTCATCTTATGCAGAGGCCCAAACGCATCTGCAGAAGAATTAACTCAGGAAAATTATTCCTATAGAACCATCTAACATTTCTCCTACCACTGGTCCATTCCTAAGGTTAAAAATAAAGTTATTGAATTTACATGCATACAAAATTGTCATTATATTTAAATGGTATCTGATGTTATCTTGATTATAAGGAACATCCCAGCTGTCCCATGTACAGCATCCTTTACAGCAAAGAAATTTATTGAGAAATTTGTGTTCAGATATGTTATCTCATAAGGTATATGGTATTAAAAAATCATAGAGGTACATATTTTCACAGGAAAGGTATTCTAAGGAATAAGTCAATATATGGGTATGAAAATTGGTTGCACTCACCACACACTAAAAGGTTTTAGTCAAAATTGAACATGTTAACAAATGCACATTGAGAACACATTATTTAGGGTGGGTGTGGAAATTACCATGAGTTGACTTGAAGTTTTGTCTTCGGTTTTGTATAACATTCACACTACTACTCAGCAGCCACTGAACCTGTCCCTTTATAAGATCATTATTTTAATTGATATATACATTTTGTTTGGAGACCATGAAACCCTATTCCACATCCAGCAGCAGACTTGTCACTCTAATTCTCACATCATCTAAAGACTTTACGAGAAAAGCAAACAAGCTTATGAAGGGATGTTGTTATAAGGTCCAGCCTGGAGACTATGCAATGGTGAGAAAATTCTTACAATTAAATGTCTCGTAGATCAAAGGCAAGACCCATTTCTGTTAAACAAACCGATTGAATTAATGCGTCTCACTGCAAGAAGGTTTCCGACCCGGTGGTGATATCAGTTGAAGGAAAAAGAAACTGATGCAGATAAATATTGTGACTTTGATTCTAATTTAATAAACTTATTTGATGATGGGCCTGTCCAGGGCCCCCACACAGACCAAGACAAGGTCCACGAAATCGGGGGCATCCTTAGTGGTGTCCCTGTGGGTTGTGGGCAAGAAGAGGTCCACGGAATCGGGGGATACCCTTAGTGGTCAGGTGATCGACCAAATTAACGTATGCCTCCTGTTATGATTATCTGTTCAATCAATGTATGTCTGGTATGTTTGGTAAAAGCATGCCGCCTGTGATTATTATGTGGGAGATCAGAACATGTCATGTATTATGTGTGTGGACTATTGGTGACCCAGGGAGTGTAGCCATCTGTGGACTCCTCTGGAGTCAGGATGTAAGATAAGATCTGAGACCCCTCATAAACCAGATTGGGGGGGAGAGCAATAGTGTCCAGCCAACAGGCCAAAAGGTGCTCTGGCCCTCCACACTAAATAACCTCTTATCACTTGAGGAATGTATAAAATCTACTTCAAAGCAGGGACAAATTCTTTATGGGAAAGATCCTATATCTAGGGACCTTCACTAGGCTCAGCAAGGAAATGGTTAAAAATCCCAAGGGTGGGAGGGATGAGGGAGTCTTCAAGGTATAACTAAGACCCTTCTCCCTATAGTCAGTGTCACTACCTGGGGGTCTAGCAAACAGGCTGTAAGCGACGAGAGATTTCTTGTGGAGAACCCCCCCACGTCAGGATTGGTACTTAAGTGTAAGCTACGGTTCTGTCATTTTTCCCTTTTTATTTTATTTCTGAAATTGCATTTAAAACTCGTGTGTACTTTTAAAATCATTGTAAAATCTTGTAACTATTTTCTAAAGCTCTGTAGTATTTCTAGGAATAAATAATACATATTCTCAGTTCTGGTTCTGTGTTCTTAAGACTCATTAGCCTCAGAAGAGAACGCTCCAGCGTGTTACCATTTGTTTATTGTATTGTGCGGTCAGGTGCGAGCCAAGCCGCCCCTTGCGCAGTTTCAAGCGCTAAAATCAGGTTTGGCTGGTGGCAGTGTACCTCAAGGAAAGGACCCGAGTGTCCTGAGTGAACCCCAGTCACGGCCGGCGCTGCTCAGATTGACGTATCGGAGCAGGCGACCGGTGGGTCCGTGACATTTGGCGGCAAGCGGTGGGGTGGAGAATTCATTTTTCTCTTTAAGAACTTAAGTGAGTGTGGGTAGAATTTTGTGCGAAATACCCACATCACCAGAATCAGAACTCAGAGCTTTACTATAGTTTTAAAAGTCACACAGTGGATGCAATTTCTGTTCCCTCCCTTCTCTTGTTTTTATTTCCTATCATTTTATTTGACAAGTGTGAGACTCCGGATGGCTGATTACCAGCAGATGAGGAGAGATGACCTGGCGGTCGTGTGTGTGCAGAGGAATATCCCTTGGTCTGGCCAGAGTAGAAAACGTATGATTCAGGCACTAGTGGATGCCGATCGGACTCTAGCTGCTGGAGAAAACCAGTCCATGGACAATCCTACCCCAGGGGCTCAGTCAGCACTGGACAGTACAAACGATTCCGCGCCAGGGTCAAACACTTCTGCTGGACCCAGCAAGTCTACACTGCAGAGCGACCTTCTAGCTGCTAGCAGGCAATTGAAGAATGTGAACCCCGTATTCGCTTTGCAGCTGGTGCAGTTCTGCCAAGGCATTGTCGACAGAGAGGCTGCGGAGCGCAAAGCCATTGTCGACAGAGAGGCTGCAGAGCGTCAGGCCGAGCGTTAGTACCAGTTGGAACTGGTGAGGCTCAGGGGGCTGATCGCTGTTGGTGAACCAGTGGAGGATGATACAGGGCATCATGATGGCGAACCTTTACGTGAGACTTTATCTGCCGTGGCTACTGAGTTAGCAGGAGATGGGCTTCGTACTGAACTTTTACTGTCTGCGGAAGTAAATAATGTGTTGGATCATGATGTGGACTCTGTTATCAATCATGGGGAGCCTAACAAGGGACAGAGGTCCCAAATCACTGCTGACGCGAATTTCATCGGACCGCGTCATGCACAGTTCCCTGTCTTGGAAGCAGACAGAGGAAGCCAAGTGAGTGTCAGCTTGGTTGTGAGTAAAGAGCTGGCCCTGGACACTACCACCGATGCTCAGAGAGCTGACATCTCTGATAGCACCAGGGAGACTGTAGGATGTGTGGCAGTCAGGGAGACTGCAGAGTACAAATCCCCTACAGCACCAGAAGAGCCCAGTGAGTATTCTGACCCATATGGTGATGATTATCCGTTTAGGCTTATGAGCCCAGAGGAACTCACTACAGAATGTCAGCTGCAAGGTATCTCCTGCCCCAACAATTCCCGCTGGGAGATGATCAAGCGGCTCACCCATGCACGAAAGGATGAGCGCAATGTTTTCGGCATGTATCGCGGCGAGTTTCTAACCTGGGGTCCCGATGCGACTCCTTGGTTGCTGCTGAGAGACCTGACGGACTGTTTTGAAATAGCGCAGCAATATGCTTATGATTGTAAAAAGCTTGATACTCCATGGTGGAAAGAGCAGTGCCGCTGGGCAGATGCTGAAAGGAATCGCCTGGAACAGCTTCTATCACCAGCTACGGAACCAACGACACAGCCTACCGGGGTTTCCCTCATGGACATGGTACCCGGGCCTGCTACAATCGGTGTGGAACCTGCTCATGAGACTTCACATCACAAGGCCCAGTTTAAACTGCTGGAAGATGTGAGCAGCATGTTCCCACCCGTTGCTCCAGATTTGTTGCCGGAAGAGGCTGGCTGCATAGTGAAAGTATGCAGGGAAGAGACTATGTCGGAAATAGGAATGGGACTTTCTGACTGTATGCACACAAGTATGTGTGGGACTACTGATGTGGGACTTTTATTAACTCCACACATATCTGTCAATGTCGCTAACCCTTCTGAACCATATGATGCATCTCAGGTAGTATGTAACCATGCTGAACATTGCAATGTTGTTATTTTGTGTGAAGCCCCTGGGATGATCTGTGATAGTGCCGTACCTTCGGTGGAGGTGGAGGGTGAGTTAGAGACAGGTATAGTGGGTAATCCTTGCCAGTTTGTGGGGTTAAATGAATGCCCTAATCTAGTTGGGAATGAGACACCCTCACTCATCAGTGGTAGGAGTGCTGCTGGTGATGTCATTAAGGTTGCTGTGCTAGACGTTAACCCTGTTCCTCCAGTGATGTCTGGTTGTGACATGGTGCCAGGGGACGCTAACTGCACAAATGGGACAGATCTGAGTTGGTTGCAGGCAGCGCATGTACCTGCCAATAAGTTACTGGTGACAACATGCTCAGATAACCCCATTCCTGCTCAGAGACAATGGGATCCAGATATAGCGTTTTTGCCACGGTGCAATTGTAAGCCAGCAGGATGGGCCCCATGTGTTGTGGAAGATGCACAGGCTAATTTGCAGGTATTGCAGGATGTCTCCCCAGGTTATGATATTGATGTTACTGTTGATAATGTGATGTCTTGCGCTACTGTGGGAAATGTGGTACCAGGTATAATAAGTGACCCGGTGGGTCCTGTGTGCACTGTAGACCTGTCAGATAGGGAGAGAGTGTCCCTTACTGCAGCTTTCCCCCCAAACCCCCCTCCTTACTGTAGCCACACAAACACAGATACAGGAACACAGCAGGGGTTACCTCCAGACACTGAGAACTCTCCAGAGAGTGCATTTTTCCAGCATCACTGGATAACGGATGCCTCTCCTGAGAACCTCAGTGGCACCATCCCAGCCACAGAACCTGCGGGTCTGGGAGGGAAGGTCAGGCTCAGGAAGGTGTCCTGGACTGCCATGGAAAGCTTGGCTTTCCACGCAGAACTGAGAATCAACCCTGCACAGGCTGCCCCATACCTGGGAAGTGGGAAAGATACCCCTGGGTACAGTGAGAGGGTTGTTTCAGGAATAGAGCCAGTGGCTAGTAGGGAAGCTGCTGTGTGCAACCAGAAGGGTGGGAGGGCCCGCGAAGCACAGGTAAACTCAGCTCCATTAACCTCAGAAAGGCTGAGCTTGGATGTTCCCAAGACAGGGGACAATGACCTGCTGGTATTCCCCCTTGCAGAAACGTGCCCCCCTTCACAATTCACACACACAGACACAGAGGGCGAATCTCCTCACAAAAGGATGAGGTGTGAGGTGTTGAGTGAGTGGACCTTCCCCCCAGTGAAGGGGAGGGGGGGTCAGTCAGCTCAGGAGAGGTGCTGGGAAGACCTGTTTAAGTCTGTATATAGTGCTGGGAGAATGCCCCACACCTGTGGTATAGTTAAACGTGCCGAGTTACGAGTGCCAGGGGGATGGCCATTTGGGGTGTGGCGGAATGGTCTGGTACTGATCTCAGTGAGTAAGGCCAAACTGCCAGCTGCAGGGGAGAATCCGTGTCCAGGAGTCCGACGCACAGCTGTGGTGGGCTGTGTCAATACCAGCCGGGAAGGGCACAGCTCCCACTATATCAGTGTGCTCACAGACTATGGGTTCGAGGACACCTGTGTGCTTTTAGTTTGCAATCTCCTGCGAGAGGGACAGGGACTATGCCCATTGCCCACCCTAGCCACGGCTATGGCGTCAGGTGGTGCCATGACAGACGTCAAGTATAGGGAAGTGTTAGTACAGATCCCGCAGAATCAGTGGCAGTCTGTCTCAGTACAGAGACCACTGCTACCTGTCCAGGTGATGTAGTTAATAGTGCACTGATGAGACGGTGACGTGGGTCACTGCCTCTGTGCACCATTTAAAAAGGGGGAGGTGTAACGATCAGATCAGGTGATCGACCAAATTAACGTATGCCTCCTGTTATGATTATCTGTTCAATCAATGTATGTCTGGTATGTTTGGTAAAAGCATGCCGCCTGTGATTATTATGTGGGAGATCAGAACATGTCATGTATTATGTGTGTGGACTATTGGTGACCCAGGGAGTGTAGCCATCTGTGGACTCCTCTGGAGTCAGGATGTAAGATAAGATCTGAGACCCCTCATAAACCAGATTGGGGGGGAGAGCAATAGTGTCCAGCCAACAGGCCAAAAGGTGCTCTGGCCCTCCACACTAAATTACCTCTTATCACTTGAGGAATGTATAAAATCTACTTCAAAGCAGGGACAAATTCTTTATGGGAAAGATCCTATATCTAGGGACCTTCACTAGGCTCAGCAAGGAAATGGTTAAAAATCCCAAGGGTGGGAGGGATGAGGGAGTCTTCAAGGTATAACTAAGACCCTTCTCCCTATAGTCAGTGTCACTACCTGGGGGTCTAGCAAACAGGCTGTAAGCGACGAGAGATTTCTTGTGGAGAACCCCCCCACGTCAGGATTGGTACTTAAATGTAAGCTACGGTTATGTCATTTTCCCCTTTTTATTTTATTTCTGAAATTGCATTTAAAACTCGTGTGTACTTTTAAAATCATTGTAAAATCTTGTAACTATTTTCTAAAGCTCTGTAGTATTTCTAGGAATAAATAATACATATTCTCAGTTCTGGTTCTGTGTTCTTAAGACTCATTAGCCTCAGAAGAGAACGCTCCAGCGTGTTACCATTTGTTTATTGTATTGTGCGGTCAGGTGCGAGCCAAGCCGCCCCTTGCGCAGTTTCAAGCGCTAAAATCAGGTTTGGCTGGTGGCAGTGTACCTCAAGGAAAGGACCCGAGTGTCCTGAGTGAACCCCAGTCACGGCCGGCGCTGCTCAGATTGACGTATCGGAGCAGGCGACCGGTGGGTCCGTGACAGGTGTCCCTGTGGGTTGTGGACAAGGTGTAAAACAATGATTCCCATGAGTGACCAAGTTTCCCATACACTAAGTTTTCATCTTTTTATAGTGAATGAGGGTTACCAGGATTGGTTGCTGGCAAGGACAGTGTGTATAGTTATCAAAGAGGTATTGCTATAGTCATGGTGGTGTATTCTACTTCTGCTTTTAAATTTAATCCCACAAGTATAGTAATAATCATAACAGACACACATATACATCATACTACTGATGCTCCCAGGTTTCGGTATGCATCAGAGGATGGTAAAAAAATAAAATAAAAAATACTGATGGCCAATATGTTAAACTAATTAGAAGGTTTAAAATAAATATATGAGTAATAACATAAAAGTAACTGAGAACGCCCACACCAGAACTATTGATAGAATACATCTAGTTGAGGTATCAGTAAAGAAGAGGCATTCTAAATAAGGATGGTAACAATGGTGCAAACATAATATCTATATGCAAACTGACATTTCTTCCTTAGACGCTCATCATGAGCTGATAGAAAGAACAATAAGGTAAACAGATTGTTGGTTATATTGTCATCTACGGTATCACTCCGGTAATGTTGGGATAATGGCTACTTATTTTTGCAGTCAAATCAAACAACACTTCAACACTTCATTTTCTATGTAGGATGTGAATCTTATAAGGTTACTGACTCTCCCTAGGTTTAAAATTGGTAAAGAGTGTAATAACAGGAGATATTTTGGAGTACAACAAAACATGTAGTTATCATGTGACAGAGTTGGGTGAGCTAGTGGAAAATCTTGATAAAAAAGTGTACTCATTGAATTGTTTCTTATGATGTTTTCTCAAACATACTGTCTCATAAGCCATGGACATTACCACAAGGATTATATTATATTTACAAACTTAAGGTTTCTAAATGGTTACAAACAAGATCTATTGTAATAAATTTTACTTTGACTAATTATTACAGTGGTGATTCAACATGAAGATTTGAAAGTAACACATGGTATATTAAAGAAACACACTTATTTACATTATCCCAAGTTTATAAAATTGTATTTGAATTTGTGAATATAATTAAAATATGGTACAAGCATCACAAATACTAAACTGATGGTGACGTTAAAAGGAAAGTCGAATTAAATTATTTGGGTTGAAAAAAAATTTAGTTTATTGAACAGGTGTGAGTGATGTGATTCCCTACAGTTGGTTTATTTGGTTGAACCCCAATAACTGGTTCGCATAAGTCAATGTTATATATGCTTTAAGAAGTTTGATGTTTTTGCCAAGATAATATTATTGATTTTTCTGTATACTAGTGAAATGCTTCAAGAAGGTTTTCCGATGTATTAAGAGAGAAACAAATGATGCGTTTTGCAAGAGATATGAACTTTCTTTGGAGATTTCAAAGTTCAGAGGATGGATTGTTAAAACCGAAATAAACATACAGATATGTCTTGTTTTACTAAAACCGAAATAACGCATCAATAATTCTATACTTTTGGTATACTCAGGTGGCGTTAGCTTGTTGCACAAGGTACTAGCCACGGCGTATGAGGCCTACCCTTTGCGCTAAGCAGCAGGTGTTTGTTAGAAGCAGCAGCCATTTTGTTGAATCATGACTTGCATAATAACATTATAAATGGCTGATCATTCAGAACAGTGCTGTAAAAGTGATTTCTTATAGAGAATTGGGTACTTGTTTCCTAGCACGGCCACAACGATCATGATCGTGGTCATCGGGTGTAAAATCGTGGGCATCGCGGCCATCGCATGCTCTAAAAAATCGGGTGCGATGGGCCAGACGCGATGCCCGCAATTTCCCCATAGAGAACAATCTTAAATGCCTTAATTTACCCGCGATGACCACGATTTCCCATAGGAAACAATGTGAAATGGCTTAATTTAACCAAATTATCATAGGAACAATGGTAAATGGCCCAAAAACACCCCTGAACATTTAAATGTCCCCCCAAAAGTAGTTTACGCCACCCCGCGATTAACGTGAACCCGAAGCGTGGCGAGCGCAGCGAGCCCGCGAGGGGCGGCGGTACGCGTCCTCCGACCTTTTCATACCCCCACTATCCACGTCGGCGTGGAGTTGAGAATAGAATAGTGTGGCGAGCGCAGCGAGCCACCGAGCCCGAAGCGTGGCGAGCGCAGCGAGCCCCGCGAGGGGACGCGGATACCTGTGAAGCCCGCGAAGGGACGCATTTACCTGTGAAGGTATCCGCGTCCCCTCGCGGGGCACGCTGCGCTCGCCACGATTCGGGCTCGGTGGCTCGCTGCGCTCGCCACACTATTCTGTTCTCAACTCCACGCCGACGTGGATAGTGGGGGTATGAAAAGGTCGGAGGACGCGTACCGCCGCCCCTCGCGGGCTCGCTGCGCTCGCCACGCTTCGGGTTCACGTTGATCGCGGGGTGGCGTAAACTACTTTTGGGGGTACATGTCAATGTTCAGGGGTGTTTTTTTGGGTTTCTGGCCCATTTACCATTGTTCCCTATGATGATTTGGGTAAATTGACCCATTTAACATTGTTTCCTATGGGAAATCGCGGTCATCGCGGGTAAATTGAGGCATTTAACATTGTTCCCTATGGGGAAATCGCGGCCATCGCGTGTGGACCATTTAAGCATTTTTGGCCGCATACGACCCGACCGACGCGATTTTCACTGTTTTCAATGCATTTCAATGGAAAAATCGGGGGCATCGCGTCGGTCGCGTCGCAGGCCACTAAAAATTATACCCGATGGCCGCGATTGTGGCCGTGCTAGGAAACAAGTACAGAGAATTGTTTTTGGTTTTAGAAGCTTAAGAATGTGATGTTGACAGTATAATGGAGCAAGGACAGACACCTAGACTCCACAAACATCATCTATATGGGAACAAGGCCACACATGCGTAGACCCACAAGGCCACTGAAGTTGGGTGTTGGGTTAATTATGACATCATGATTGAAAGCAGAGCTTGCCAATAAGACTCAATGCTTATGAGTAATTAATTAATTAATGTGATTAAGGTTTAAATATCAGAGTTAGAGAAGGAGGAGGGAGGCAGTTGAGGAAGAACACGCAAGCTGGAGGTAATTATGAAGGAGGTTTAATCATGGCTGATCACTGTCCTTGAAAGGTGTCCATTTTGATTTGATTTAGAATTACTGTTTAAGTATTAGCTAGTCAGTTTTATGTTTCTTGTGTTAGTCTGCATTTGCAAATACCTGTAATGAAGCTATTTTTCAAGTAAAGCATTGTCATACATTTTATAACAAGGTTGTGTGGGTGTGCAATCATTTCAGCGTTGCCGTTATATTTAAAGGTAATAAAGTAAATATACAGGTTTGGGTTATCAATCATATCTAATCTTATCAAACAAATCTCTGCGTTATAAATACTATACAGCAGCCATTTTGTGGAAGACCACAGTGCTCTCTTGATGGCAACAAGTTTAGTCATAGGGAACTGCTCATCCTGACCCGGTGTTACTAGCTGTAGTCACAGCCTATGTCTGTTTCATCTGGTTTTTGCTACAGGTTCCTTTCAACTGATATTCCTGATTCTTATGTATCCTTCTTAGCGGGTGACCGTTTCCACCGGGCAGTTGTCTAGGCTGTGGGAGACGCTTAGCATCGCACGCTCCCGCAGCTGTCTGTAATCAGGGCTGGGGGGCTGGCTGGATTTCCTCTTCCTCATTTGCTACTTGAGCCCTTTTAAGGGACTCAAGTCCAGTCCAGCCCCGCCAGTGATAGTTTCCTGTTTCCTGCAGGTCACCTGCCATCTTCTTTATCCTGTGTTCCTGGATTTCCAGTTACTTGTTCCAGAGGACTCCTGCATCCCACCTCTGTGGTCCTGGTCTGAGTTCCTATGGTCCTGGTTCCTGCCATTCTCCTTTTGGGTCTGCCCAGTGTCTCATCTCCTGGGTACACGTGTGTCCTTACGGTTCTGGTTACATTAGTGCTCCATTCTTGGAGCCTAGGCATTATTCTTTTGGTTTCCCTTTGCTTCTCTGCAGGGCAGTGTGTCCCCTACAATGGCTTTAGTTGCTTGCCCTGGGCCAGGTGTTCGCAGTGCATGCCGCAGGGTCCCATTTACCCCACCGGGGTTCTTTTTCTGTGGTTTGTCCTTGTTCTGTAGTGTAGTTTGCTGTGCATTGTGTGTTGTTATTTTATATTGCTTTGTTTTCTTATATTTGTGACTTGGTCACGTGTGGTCTGCGACGTGGTCGCCAACTCATTTCTGTTTCCCTGGTATTGGCTCAGGAGCTGTTAGCTAGTGTCATCCCAGAAAGGACCTGTTAGCCAGTTTCTCATTTTGGTCTGCTCTGAAGAATCGCCAGTACCTTGTCCTCCATAAAACCTGGTTGCACTGGAGTTGGGGCGGAATTAATTAGCCTCTTCAAATGTGGCTAATATAGGAGAATCTTTAGCATCAGCAGCCTGCAGTGGTGGATTCCCGGGAGGCCGATGATAGTGTGGCCGAAATACAGTCCCCTCCCCTTGTAATGTATAATTCAGCAGCAGCCCCGCTGCTAAATGTGGCTCAGCCTCCTCCGGCCAATGTCCTCGCTGTCATCTTCTTCTGACACTGCCCAGCCTCCTCCTCTAGTCTCCATAGGGTACCGTAGACCCAGTGGTGGAATTAGGGGGGCCTGTCATTTCTGGCACTTCCGCTGGTGCTGACGGAAATGCCCTACTGCCACCAGTCCAGCACTAATGACAGGTACCCCTGCTGCCGCTACCAGCATTCTTGTGTTTCCTAAATGGCTCCGGCAGCACTGCACCAGCTCCTGCACATGCGCACCCGAACAGCGGCTCTTGACAGGGAGAAAGCAGCAGCGGCAACGCAGCTCCATGCGCCAGGGCCGGGGATGTCAGCAGTAGCGGTGGTCAGCGTCTTCATGTGCCAGGGCTAGCCGGGGATGTCAGCAACAGCCGTGGTCAGAGGCTCCTACATGCACCGGGGCTGTGGATGTCAGCAGCAGTGGTGGTAAAAGGTTCCATGCGCCACGTCAACCCACCCAGCGGTAAGATTGCTTTGTTGTAGGAGTTGGTGCCCCCAGTAGTGGCTGCCTGGAGTCACTTCCCGGGGGAAGGAGGTAGTAGTCTGTGTGCCATGGCGCGGAGGTGTATGGCAGCAATGTATGTACGAATGAGACTGTCAGTGCATGTATGTTTGTTTGTATTTATGTATGTATGAATGAGGCAGTCTGTGCGTGTATGTATGTATATTTGAATGAGAATGACAGTGCATGTCAGAATGAGGTGGATTCATGTATGCATGAATGAGAATGCCGTGTATAATGTATGTATGTATATATGAATCAGAGTGGCAGTGCATATACAGTATGTACTGTATGAATGAGAGTATTAGTGTATGTATGTATGTATGTATGTATGTATGTATGTATGTATGTATGTATGAGAGCGGGAGTGTATGTGTAAATGAGAGCGGGAGTGTATGTGTGAATGAGAGCAGCCAGTGCATGTATGTATAAGAGCGACAGTGTATGTATGTATGTATGTATGAATGAGAGTTGCAGTGTATGTATGTATAAGAGCGGGAGGCAGAGATTACAGCTGCTCTGCAAAGCAGCCGGCAACCACTGACTAGATGCTGTACAGCTACAGTTGCTTGGGGAGTGCTGGACGTGCCCCCAAAGTGATGAAAACAGGGATTGTGGGGTTAGACCATGCCCCTCTTTATGACATCATGCCCCTTCACCAGAGGCTCCACCCCTTTATTTGTAGTGAGTGCTCTTCCAGTGCAGTAGGTCCAGCTTAACATGAGGGAAATGCTGGGAGGTATGCTTTATTGTAAATATACACACAATCATAGGCAACCGCAGGGGGGGGGGGGGTGTTTGTTGCACAGAAGCCCCCCTCCTCTTGGCAAGTGCCTTAAATTATGACAACAATAGCACTGGTATATAATATTATCAACAGAGCTGCCAACAACCACATCAGTGTAAGGGACAAAGCAGAGCTGCTGCACATGCCCTGTGGGAGCAGCTTATTCTACCAAGTTTGCTATGCGTCAAGGGCGTAACTACCATAGGTGCAGGGGGTGCAGCTGCTATGGGGCCCAGAGCTGAAAAGGGCCCACTTATCCTGTCAAAGTATCATGTGCTGTATACATTTTTAAGCATTAGGTGATAAATAGAGGCCCTTGAAAACTTTTGCTATGGGGCCCACATGTATCTAGTTACGCCACTGCTATGCGTGTCTGTGTGTGTGTGGATCTGAGCCCTCAAACATTGCAATAGACCAGAGAGCAGCTGCCAGGAAGAAAAGACCACACGCCTTACCACGAGGTGGGAAAATGTGAGCTTAGAAAGTGCAGTACTGGTTCTATTATGTTTGTGTATTTATTTATTATATGTTTAACCTTTTCCTGACCACTTATCTTATTTAAATGTTTGAAACAGCCTATACTATAGACCATCTGTACTGTTAGATATTAATACTGTATCCCATACAGTATCCAGTGTATAAAAATACTAATTTTCAGGGCTGTTACCGCTCCCCCAGACTCCCGTACTTACTCCAATGCGCTGCAGAGTGGGAGACTTTGGATTACATTAGGAAACCCCCCTCTAAAAATCTTGCGTTTGACACTGACAATGGGTCAGATTTAGTAAAGTGAAAGGTTGTATCTGGAACAAACAAGAGCAAATACTGTACTTTTATATTGTTTCTGTGCAGGGTAAATACGGTCTGCTTCTCATACTTGTCTACCCTCCTAAAATGTCCGGGAGGCTCCCAAAAATCAAGTGGCCCTCCCAGCCCCCCCCCCCCCCCCGAAAGGCGGGCAAGCCTGCTGCATGCTCCCAGACACCAGCGCATTCTCTACATCCGCCATTCAAATACCGTCAATCGTGGATCTCCCAGGAGGGAGCTACAAAGTGATACATTGCGCCTTGATGTCATCAGGCTCCACCTCCTGAGTGAAAAGGGTGTGGCTTATCAGAAAGAAATGTCTAAATTGACACATCAAGTGAGATTTGTTTGATGTTAGCTATTATCTCTCAACCTGTGATGTCAATACCTCATTTCATGTTAGAATTTGAGACATTTTGGAAGCTGTCCAGTTTTAAGATACATTTTTCGAAATCCACAGCTTTGATCATCTACGCTCCGAACTTCAAACTGCTTTCCCATATTACCTATTTGGAGGTCAAGCTTAAAAGAAAACGATCTCATATATTTTCAAACAACTTCTCTCTTTTCTCTATCAAGTCACATTACCACCAATGGTCTCTGAAGCAGCTGTCCTGGCTAGGGAAAATAAATGTGATTTAAAAAGGAATACATTCCCTTAGATTGAGTTTGAAGAAACTCAGGGAGCCCGAGGGGTGCTCCCACCACCAGTGCTGTGCCTAAACACGTGCATAGGGGTCCTGCAATCGAGTGAACCCTCTCCCAAAGGAGAAGGGCCCCGTTTTTCCCATAACCCCTCTCAGCCATAAGGCCAAAGAGGGGAAAAAAGGGATCGGTGGTCCTCTTTGCCGGAGCTCAGAGGGACCCTCTTTCCTCAACCCCCGGAAGGGTTAGGACGGTGGGTCCTCTGCACCCGAAGGTTTGGAGAGACCCGCATTAGGCTTCCCTCCGCCTTGCGGCTTGGAGTCGCCCTCGAGGGGACCGAAGCTCTCCCCAAAAGGATGAGAGCTTCGGTACATTGGGGAATGGTAGGCCCATAAGGGTCAACCACACAACCCAACAAAAATGTGATACACTACAGAAAACCAAAAACGTGAAAAGTGACGAATGTGAAGAGAGGAAAATAAATAAATAATAAAGAGGACCCCAGCCAGAAGGCCGGGTGGGGGTGTGAAAAATTGTCCTACCCCATCCAAAAGGACGAGGTAAGGACGTGCAGCCTAACCTAGAGGAAGAAGTGTGCAGGGCTAGTGCTTACTAGTGCATGGGGATTTGGGGATCACCCGTGCATGTTCGGCACCCCCGAGTTTCCCCTCAGGGGGCACAGTGCAGCCTCGGACTCCAGGCAGCCGGACAGTCAGCGTCCGACCCAGTGTTTCTCTGCTCCACCAGCAGGCCCTTTCCGGACCCTGGCATGGGAATGGATACTCCACCGGGCTTTTCGATGAGTCTCCCCCGTAGCGGCCAATAGACCAACTGAGGAAGAAGAAAACCCCTACTCAGTCCGAGTGTTTCACCTCTCCCAGGGCTTGAGTACTAGGATGGGCTTTTCGCTGTCTCTCTGACTGAGGGTACCAGTCCCCCAGACCAGAGAGCAATACATTCCCATACATTCCCTTAGATACTTTATTTGAGAGAATTGAGTATTAGTCTCATTTTGACTGGCAACATATTTTTCTGAAAGCGCACTTGAGTTCTATCAGTATCACGATAAAAGAGACCCAATATAAGATCCTGGTGCATTGGTTTAGACAATATTCCCTACTGCACTCGATGTTTCCATCTGATTCATGCTGGAGATGTCTTTCCTCTGTGGGGACCCTGAGTCCTATATGGTGGGATTGCTCCAGCTTGTCAAAAGTTTGGTCCGTGTTTATTGATGTTTCCCAATGAATCCTGGGTATTCCTCTAAAGACAACTCCCAAGTTTTGGCTACTTAATCACTACCACACTCCACTAGGTGAATATAAACAATATCCCCTTCGTCATCTCAGTAACGCTTCTCTATCAGTCATCTCAGTCCATTGGAAACCCACTAAACCCCCCACACGTAAAGATTGGTCAACCAAGATTGATTATTTTATGTCAATGGAGGATATCTTACAATCCTCCCTAGATAATCCTTCTAACTGCTCCCATACTCGGTTCTCCTGGCTGCAATACAAGTCTTGAGATGAGATATACTGTATATGTCCTCTTCCTAATGCTTTTCGATATTTCTGATTGTTTATAATATGGTAATCCCTCCCCCCGTCACCCTGTTTCACGTTTACCCCTATCTTTCTTCTTTCTTTTTCTCTACTGTTTTACTTTTTATTTATTATATCACTGTGCTTTGTTTTCCCCGATTGTAGATGTTACGAATTAATTATTGAGATATTTTGCTATTTTTAAATGACATCTCTACCAATAAAATAAAAACAGAAAATACAAAAATAAATAAATCACAGACTACAGTTTATTTAAATATCCTTTCATGCAACATTTTATTTTAAATTTTTATTTATTTAAATAGTGCTCACATATTCAGGCTGATTCCGAGTCAGACAGAAATGGCTGTAGTCGTGGACAGCCATGGTTAAATAGAACAAAACTATCCCCAGGGGCGGATTTGTGCCTAGGCCCGTGAGGCACGGGCCTCAGGACGGCACCAATCAAGGGTGGCACGGCAGGCTGACTTTCTTTTAAATAGCAGCATGGCAGAGCGGGTGTAGTGGCAACTGACAAGCAGCCGACGACATAATTCATCATATGTCAGCGGCAGAGCTGCTCGTCACCCGCCGCTGCCCACCCGCTCTGCCATGCACAGTACATCACCGGCTATCTCCGACGGTCCCCCTGCATGTCCGCTGGGTGAGCTGAGCTGAATTGCTCTGGCTCACTGCCGCCGGTGGGGAAAGCAGCTAGGCTGAGCAGCGTAAATCTCCCTGAACGCAGTCAGTCAGTGTGAGCGAGACTGACTGAGAATGCAAATAACGTTAATTCACCCTCCCTCCGGGTCCTCCATACAGTTAGAAGTCCAGACTGCTTTACATTTTTTTGAGGTGGGCTACAGTAAAATTTGAAAATTTGTATTATATATACAAATCTTGTGCCTGGGGCGGCCTGACCCCTGAATTTGCCCCTGAATATCCCCCTCATCCTTTTTCACTTCCACAGTAGCATCCTCGATTTCTATTATCTCACCATCTTCACTTGCTCATTACCATTTTGTAGGGGGTGTAGAAATGGTTTAACGAGGTTGAATTACCATCTTAATGATTGTCAGCAGCATAGTTCCTGAACATCAACACAGACTATACTTTATTTTTTTTAACATTGCAGACAGTAATGGATGAGTTGCACCTACTGAACATTATTTTATTAAGTACAGTTAAACTACAACAACACACAGATTTTCTTTATATTTATAATGATGATGTTCCTAACACTGGTACAGTTACAGCATTTCAGCCTGAAGACCTTCACTGATGTCACTGAGTCTGAGGGTGACTGTATCACACCACCCTTAGTCACAGTAGATCCTTATTATTAACAGTCACAACAGCCATTAATCACACTGCAGCCAACAGACCATCACCGTTGAAATGTAGGGGTTTATTCTAGTTCATATGGTCCCCCCGTGCGTTCGCATGCACAGATGTGTTTCTGCGCATGTTCACCATCCCGCTCTCAACTAGCAGTGCGGGTTTGGGGCGGTGGCGGGGGGGGCAGTGTGCAGCCAATGGGAATGCCCAGTGTTTCATGGGCGTTCCCGTGTGGGGGATCGCGGGGGGGATGTGGGCTGTCGAACGGGCAGCCTTTGGTGGGCCTTTGCAGCCTTGGGAGTCAACCAAAATAAGGTCCTTAGTTTGAGGTTGGAACAGTATCCCACTGCCCTTAATCACAGTCACAGTAGCCCAGTAACCCTTAATCATGTGGAGGCCTTCCCCGCACCTTCTCTTCTGGCATTCTGTGTGAAATGGCATCAGAATCACGAGCGATGGACTTTCATCAAATTCAAAAGGTTTGGAATTGGAAGTTCGGTTTCCATCTCTATGTAGATTTTTCCTCCTTAAAAAAGGTTCTAGATTGCCTGTTGGCTTTACAATTTGCTTCTTTGCATGTCTTATATTTAATTGCATTTCATGGGTATGGGTATTGTTAATCATGTTCTGCGAGTTTGTATAATTTGACCAGCAGATCAAGACGAAACCTCTTGGGGCCGACTCTACCATTAGGCAGCTGCCTAGGGCGCCAGGTTCTGGTGGGCGCCACCAAGTCTGCCTATCAAAAATCAAATATGTCTATTGGGATTCTTGTACTTAACGCAGGTACTTCCCTCCTTTGCTGCGCCCTCTTCCTTGTACTGATTTTTGCCTCCCTGCCATTCTGTAATGTTAGGCAGGTATGCCTTAAGGGGTTAGAAAATGGTTATTGGTGGCAGTATTGGGGGGGGGGGTGGTGGTGCAGTAGGTTGAAGTTTTGCTAGGGTGTTAAGAAGCCTTACACCGGCCCTGACTACACTAAATTGTGCAAAGATAGAGGAAGTGGAATAGGATCTCTAGGGCCTATTTGTATAGATATTGCAACAGACTGAGACTTGATATGCAATTACACTGGAGTGCCAGCAGATGGAGCTGTCGTGTATGTGTTTATGTGTTTTATTGTCTGTGATGTATATTGTACTTGTTTGTTCCTGTATGTGTGAAGGAGATCTGAAAGTGACACGAAGGAGAGAGATGGCGCATGTAGTGTTTGCTGCTCATATACAGTTATCTTGTTCTGATTATCCGTTTGTAATATGATCGGTTCCAGTTTTGTTATATAAACAAGTTATACCACTAAGGGCCAGATGTATCAAGCTTGAAAAGTGATAAAGTGGAGATTGATAAGCATCCAGCCAATCAGCTCCAGCCTGTCATTTTTTTAAACCCAGCCTGTGACATGACAGGTAGGAGCTGATTGGCTGGCTGTTTATCACTCTCCATTGTATCACTTTGCGAAGCTTGATACATCTGGCCCAAAGAGCTTTCTTTGAAGCATAACTCCAGAGGTAATCCTGACTGCGTGGTAAAGCACTCCATGCCAACACTAGTGTCCTGGTCAGGGTTATATGATGTTGGGTCATCTGTTCCACACAAACATCTTTTATTATCTTTTTTGAAAGTCCTTATTTGGTGCAATTTTCATTGGATAAAATAAAGAGAGAATGCATTGACTACTACAGTATGTGGATTAACACCCTGTTCTGCCACAGACATACCATTAAGTCCCATATTTATATCTGAGCCTTGCTTGGCTTGAGGTACTGTAGTTGGTGCGCTCACAGCTCAGCAGCTGTGTTCCCTGCTGGGAGATAATGCCATCTCACTACCACGGCCATAATAAGTGACTTACATTGGTTGGAAAATACAATATATATTCTTTAAAATGTCTCCATAAACCTATATTGGAAAAATATGTATAATTTCCTAATATATGCTGCAATCTTATATTATGTACGAGGCACAGCACAAATCATGTGGATCACAGGAGGACAGGTCAACCCAACTGCACGGGTCAAGTCCACTGTGGCCCCCGGAGGAGCCTGGAAGGTGAAGTTCTGCAGCAGCTTCACAAAGAACATGAAGAGTTCCATTTTGGCCAAGTTCTCCCCGGCACAGCTTCTCTTACCTAGAACAGAGGAACATTAGGCAGAGTATATCATATATTGCATATTACTTTGAGTTTCTTACCTATAACAATCAATTCTCTATGCAGCCAAATTTTACCTCACAACTTGTTATATTAGGGATAAGTATTACCAAACCAACCACAAGTTACCCAAATAGATTATTGTACGTTCTAGTTTTTATGATTTACATTTAGGGATGCCAATCCCGGGGCATTTTTTCAATCCCGGGCTGAAAAATGCTCAATCCCCGGATTCCGGAATTGGCATTCCTAATAAAAATAAGTGCGCCCGTCCACCCACACCAGCCAGCCTGCACATTTGAGCGGCCGGGAGCAGGCGGACAGCAGCAGTGAGGGGGTGCCTGGTGAGGAGAGCGGCAATGTGTGGCCGGGAGGAGAGCTGTGATGCTGCATACCAGGTCGGGGGCAGCAGCAGAGCGTGTGGGCAGAGTGGCCGGAAGAAGAGCAGCCTTGTGGGAGTGTGATAGTGTGTCCTGCGCAGCGTGACCTCTTACTGTCACGCTGTGCAGGCCGAACGCCGCGTCGGGAGCAGCCAGGCAGTGTCTGAGAGTATTGGATACTCCAATCCCAGAATTGAAATCCCGCACAATTTGTGGCCAAATCCCGGTATCCCGACGATCCTGGAATTGGCCACCCTACTTACATCCTATCAAATTATACATACAAGGATCCCAAGTGTGATTAAATCAATTCGTAATAATGTTGTATGAATTGCTTTCCACAATTAGTATTCAGCTTGTACAGTATATTGCCCCTTTTGGTCATGCACACGGCCATTCGCCAGTCAGCGCTCCCTCCTCGTCCTATCTCCAGATAAAGCTGGTGCTGTTTCTGGATACAGGACAGGCACTTTGAGTGGTGCAAGACACCTAACTTGGGATACTCTTTGCCATACGGTGGTACCTGTGGCGTGAGGATGATGCCTCCTCCCGGGTGTTTGACTCTGAGAATCTGTGTGTAGGTGTGCTGATGTGTGCATGGGGTATCTGGCCCTCTGTGCGGTGCACATAATTGATCCAATTGTTGCACCCGCCTCACTGTTTCCCCTGCACTGCAGCAGGTGATGTTTAGAGTACTCACTGCACTGGGCATCTCTGTGGCCCTTTGTTTGCAGGTGTCAGGTGCTAATTACCTGGGCCCAGGCTGGATGGACGAGCCTGGCAGGGCCCTGGTCTGCCACACATATTCCACCTCCCTCCCAGGCAGCACAATATACGCCTCAGTGTGCTGCACTGTAGCAGGTGATGTTGAGGACTCGCTGCTCTGGTCCTTTGTTTGCAGGTGTCAGGTTCTAATTACCCGGGCCCAGGCTGGATTGATGGGCCCGGTAGGCCCCTGGTCTGCCACACATACTCCACCTCCCTCCCAGGCAGCACAGTATACGCCTCAATGTGCTGCAATGCAGAGGCTTCTGCTGAGTCCGAGATGCCCCTGGCAAGGAGGCTCACACGCTGCCCCAGCTCCAAACTACCAACTAATTACCTGGACCTGTGTAATAAGTACCCCCAACCACACACACACGCACACACTCTTGGCAACTTAGTTGATCGCTACATGTGTTTTCTGTGCTGGAGCACTGAAGTAATTTTTGAATGAAGTAGGAAAGTCTCTAGGAGTGTGGTTGGCTTTAGAAGATACTGTAGGTCAGAACCCGGAGCTTCTTACAATACAGTGCTGGGTTCCCACCTCTGGATCGGTCCTGTCCTTGAGACCAAGACAACTTTGATATGAAAGTAGTCTCAGCTCAGGCAATATCTCCTGCACCACATGGTTCTCACTAGTTGTATTGCTAACGGAGATCTCACACTTGCAGACCACACTGGAAGATTACTAAAGATTTACAAATCAATGAAAATTGACTAAGATTGATTTCGATCAATGTTGGGTTCCTGGGGCTGAAAATCTCAACAGGTGTTTTGTCCCTGGAAGTAAAATGTGCCACTCAGTCTCTAACTGTGCTGGAAGTCCTACTTCTACTCCTTATCTTCTATCTTTTCCAGGATACTATAGAGTAAAGGTAGCCATACATCTACAGATCGATTGTCAGATCGGGCTGGTTGGAACAAACACCTGGTAATATCTAAATGACCGTTTCTGGCAGTTTTCCAGCAATTCAAAGCAAATGGTCAACTGTCATTTTCTCTCATCCATTACCAGGTTTTTGCTCCAACCAGCCAGATCGTACAATAAACCTGTAGATGTTTGGCCAGCTTAAGTCGGGACTTTTCCATCAATCTTTCTTATATAACTACACAGAACACCAGACGTCACTCACCGGCTGAGAACGGCATGAACGCTTCATTCTTCACAAAATTGCCATCGGCATCCAGAAAATGTTCGGGGTAAAAATCTTTTGGCTTTTCAAAGTGATTCTTGTCATACAGCACTGACGTCAGCAGGGGAATGACCTGTGTCCCCTGAAGAAAGAACAGTTGAATATTACATCATAATAACTTATTCTATCTATCTATATACAGTGCATTTACAGTATATATTCAAAAAAAGAGAACACAAGAAGGAAAAAGACAGTTGTAGGCGGATGCACTCCTGTTTCGAGGATTGTAGTATATTAATTTTTGTATATACAGTTTTCTTAAAAAATGGGAACTCCAGTTATCTTTATTATTATATTTCTGATAAGGAGATACCCATCAATATGCGAAATTTAAAGAGTTTAAAAGATTTGAGGACAAACAATAACATAAATTGTGCTAGAAAATAAAGATGGTGTTGATAGAATTTAAAACGTGTTGGCAGATTTTATTTGGAGGATGTAGCTTGGATTTACAGGGGTAATTCCCTTTATTGTAAATGTCACTGTGTCGATGGATCACACCGCTGTGCTGCCTGTGGAGCTGATATATTAAATTTGGCCTTAATAGGCTCAACACTATTCAAGCAATAGCTACTATATCAGTTTTACTCCTGGGGGTTTGCATTACACAGGGCTTGTACCCATTTTTAATACATAATATGATTGCAGGTTGTGCAGAATTGCACCTAAATACCGTGTGGAGTGTCTGCTATTCAGCTAGATGAGTTTATCACAACCAATACTGGGTCCAGTAACACAGAATCACAGTACCCACCCTAATGTCACCAGAATCGATCCCCTCACCCAGAATATCCACAAGCATCAGGTCTCACCTACAACACCAGCAGAACCACATATCCCCTACACTACCACAACCGAACAATTCAACCCCAACCAGTATAATAGATGGAATAATACCATCCTTAACCCCTTCCCGACATTTGACGTACATTTACGTCATGGCCGGGATGTACTTCCCGACACATGGCATAAATGTACGTCATGACTTTAAACTGTCACTGCGTCTCGAGACGCAGTGACAGAGGGACGATGTCTGCTGTCCCTGACAGCAGACATGTCCCTGCATGCCCAGGGGGGGCTGCGATGTCGCCCCCCCGTCGGCGATCGCTGTGATTGGCTGTTCAGTGTGAACAGCCATTCACAGCGTTTTCCTGTGTTACCAGCGAATCAGACGCTCGGTAACACAGGTGTCAATCACCGCCGGGCGTCAGGGGGCATGAGGGGGTCATCGGTGACGATGACACCTCACCCCACCTGCCCCCAAGGCTGTGATTGGTCCGTGGGACCCACGGACCAATCACAGCCAAGGCGCGACATTTAAACTAACGGTGACTGCGCTGCAGACGCCATTCCGGTCTGGAATAGCGTGCAGAGCGGTCACCGTGCCTATCTGCCGTGATACTGACCTGATCCTTGCTAATACTTACCTGATCCTTGCAAATACCTTACCTGATTACCTGATCACTGCTTGTAGCGTGCTGGACGCTTCCTGGATCTGACTTCTTGGGACTTCCTGCTGCTGCTGCAGTGTGATAGAGAGATAGAGAGATAGAGAGAGAGATAGAGAGAGATAGAGAGATAGTGACAGAGAGAGCTATATTTTGTGTCTGCTACCCCCCCTTTTTGGGGGTGCAGGGGTTTTTTATATATAAATAACTGTCAGTGCTGCTGCTGCAGTGTCATAGAGTGATAGATAGTGATAGATAGTGATAGATAGAGAGATTTGTGTCTGCTACCCCCCCTTTTTGGGGGTGCAGGTTTTTTTTTTATATATATAACTGTCAGTGCTGCTGCTGCAGTGTCATAGAGTGATAGATAGTGATAGATAGTGAGAGATAGAGAGATAGAGAGAGATAGTGACAGAGAGTGATAGAGAGTGTATATTTTGTGTCTGCTACCCCCCCTTTTTGGGGGTGCAGGTTTTTTTTTATACATATAACTGTCAGTGCTGCTGCTGCAGTGTCCTAGAGTGATAGATAGTGATAGATAGTGAGAGATAGTGAGAGATAGAGAGAGATAGAGAGAGATAGTGACAGAGAGTGATAGAGAGTGTATATTTTGTGTCTGCTACCCCCGCCTTTTGTGCTGATCACTATATCTGAGGTGATCAGCAACTTTTTGGGGGCGCAGAGGTTTTTTTTTTTTTATATATACCTGTCAGTTGCTGCCAGTTGCACTGTCAGTTGCACTGTCAGTTGCACCAAAGGTTGTGCACCCGCTGCCCCTCACTGCTAATCAGTGTTGCATCACTGATCACCTTTTTTTTTTTTTGAGGCTGCTGTGGGTCTTTTTTTAATTTTTTTTTTACACACACTGTGATTTTGTGGGTGTCCTGTGGCCACTGTGCGCTGATCAGTGACGTACATCACTGATCAGCTTTTTCGGCACAGGGTTGATCTATTTTTTTTTTTTTTTGATCAAATTCCTGTTGCCTTTGAGCGCTGTTCAGTGACGGACGTTACTGACCAACATCTGTGCTCAATTTTTGGCGCAGGACCTTTTTTTTTTTTTTTTTAACCCCTTCAATTTTTTTTTTTTTTTATTGGGTTCAAATTCCTGTATAAAGTATTTTTTTTTTTCTGCACTACATACACACTGCACACTACATACCCCCCAGGTTGAAATAAAGTTTGTGGCCCCCCCTACACTATACACGTGTTGAAACATTTCACTACCAGTAACACAAAAATAAAAATGGCATCCCAAATGTCATCCCAGTCATCCAGAAGAATGTATTCAGCGGAGGAGGCATATGCCATGCTTGCCTCTGATTCTGACACAGCCAGTGAGGCAAGCGGGGAATTTGAAGGATTCATCTTAACCTCATCTTCCTCCTCTAGTGATGAGGGACCCCCTCAAAGACGCCCCCGTAGAGCAGCTGAGACCCCCCCCCCCAATAATTGATCTCGTATGGACCCCACCACCAGACAATTTTGAGCCCCAGGTTCCTGAGTTTTTGGCCATGCCAGGAATCCAATTTGATTCCACAGGTCTCAGAGAAATTGACTTTTTCAAATTATCTTTCTCTGATGATTTTATAAATTTAATTGTGGACCAAACTAATTTATATGCCCAGCAGTTTATTGCTCAAAACCCCACGTCATCATTTGCTAGGTGGACCCCTGTAGATGCAGTAGAGATGATGACGTTTTGGGGTCTGGTGTTTCATATGGGCATAGTAAAAAAGCCAGAAATTAGGCAATATTGGAGTACAGATGTTCTGTACAGCACCCCATTTTACCGTATGGCCATGCCCCGGGCTCGATTTGAGACGATCCTTAAATTTTTGCATTACAACGATAATGCACAGTGCCCACCCAGAGATGATCCCACCTTTGACCGGCTATTCAAAGTCAGGCCGGTCATTGATCATTTCAGTGCCAAATTTGAAGAGATGTACATCCCAGATAAATTCATTTGCATAGACGAGTCCCTTATACATTTTAAAGGAAGGGTTAAATTCCGCCAGTACCTTCCCAGTAAGAGGGCAAGGTATGGCATAAAAATGTATAAGCTGTGTGAAAGCACCTCAGGGTACACCCACAGGTTTAGGGTATATGAAGGGAAGGATTCAAGAATTGAACCGCCAGAATGCCCCCCCTCCCTCGTAGGTGTTAGTGGAAAAATTGTCTGGGATTTAGTGCACCCCTTCCTGGATAAAGGTTATCACCTCTATGTGGATAACTTTTACACCAGCATCCCCCTGTTTAAGGCCCTTGGTTCAAGAGGTACAGCAGCTTGCGGTACTGTGCGCAAGAACCAAAGAGGCCTCCCAAAAACGCACATTGCCCAAGTAATGAGAAGGGGTGAAAGCAGGGGAATATGCACCGAAAATATGTTGTTGGTCAAATATAAGGACAAGAGGGATGACCTTATACTGACAACAATTCACGGAGACAGTACCACCTCCGTCCCTGTACGAGGTACCAGTACCCACACCTCCAAACCTAATTGTATCCTGGATTACAATAGGTACATGGGCGGAGTGGATCTTTCAGATCAGGTACTGAAGCCGTACAGTGCCCTGCGGAAAACAAAAATCTGGTACAAGAAGCTGGCCGTGTATATCATCCAGATGGCACTGTATAACGCTTACGTGCTATTCCGTTCTACCGGCCAGAGGGGGACATTTATGCACTTTCAAGAGGAAGTCATAAAGGGCCTAGTATTTGGGAACCAGCAGGCAGAGGGCCCCAGTACTTCTAGTACTGGCCCCCGTATTGTACCAGGGCAGCATTTTCCTGATGAAATCCCCTCCACTGGAAAAAAGGGCAGGACACAAAAAAGGTGCAAAGTTTGCTATAAAAAGGGAATAAGAAAGCAAACTATTTTCCAGTGTGACACTTGCCCCGACAAACCCGGCCTATGTATAAAGGAGTGTTTTAAAATATACCACACATCTATGGATTTTTAGGTTCATCATTTCACCGTGCTTCGGGGGTCTTGCTAATGCCACATAGCACCCACCATTCATTCCACCAGAATCTGAGCCGCAAAATCCAAAAATCACTCCTTCCCTTCTGAGTCCTGCCATGCACCCAACTGGTATTTTTTGGTCACATGTGAGGCATTGCCGTACTCGGGAGAAATTGGGGCACAGATTTTGGGGTGCTTTTTCTCCTTCATACCTTTTGAAAATGAAAAATTTTGAGCCAGAACTGCATTTTTGTGTAAAAAAATGTAATTTTTCATTTTCACTGCCCAGTTGTATCAAAATTGGTGAAACCCCTGGGGGTTTGAAATGTACACTATACCCCTAGATGAATTACCTGAGGGGTGTAGTTTGCAAAATGGGGTCACTTGTGGGGGGTTCCACTGTATTGGTGCTTTGGGGGTCTTGCTAATGCGACATAGCACCCACCAACATTCCACCAGAATTTGTGCTGCAAAATCCAAATATCACTCCTTCCCTTCTGAGTCCTGCCACTTTTTGGTCACACATGAGGCATTGCCGTACTCGGGAGAAATTGGGGCACAGATTTTGGGGTGCTTTTTCTCCTTCATACCTTCTGAAAATGAAAAATTTTGAGCCAGAACTGCATTTTTGTGTAAAAAAATGTAATTTTTCATTTTCACTCACCAGTTGTATCAAAATTGGTGAAACCCCTGGGGGTTTGAAATGTACACTATACCCCTAGATGAATTCCCTGAGGGGTGTAGTTTGCAAAATGGGGTCACTTGTGGGGGGGTTCCACTGTATTGGTGCTTTGGGGGTCTTGCTAATGCGACATAGCACCCACCAACATTCCACCAGAATTTGTGCTGCAAAATCCAAATATCACTCCTTCCCTTCTGAGTCCTGACACTTTTTGGTCACACATGAGGCACTGCCGTACTCGGGAGAAATTGGGGCACAGATTTTGGGGTGCTTTTTCTCCTTCATACCTTCTGAAAATGAAAAATTTTGAGCCAGAACTGCATTTTTGTGTAAAAAAATGTAATTTTTCATTTTCACTGCCCAGTTGTATCAAAATTGGTGAAACCCCTGGGGGTTTGAAATGTACACTATACCCCTAGATGAATTCCCTGAGGGGTGTAGTTTGCAAAATGGGGTCACTTGTGGGGGGGTTCCACTGTATTGGTGCTTTGGGGGTCTTGCTAATGCGACATAGCACCCACCAACATTCCACCACCAAAAATCACTCCTTCCCTTCTGAGTCCTGCCATGCACCCAACTGGTATTTTTTGGTCACATATGAGGCATTGCCATACTCGGGAGAAATTGGGGCACAGATTTTGGGGTGCTTTGTCTCCTTCATTCCTTGTGAAAATGAAAAATTTTGAGCCAGAACTGCATTTTTGTGTAAAAAAATGTAATTTTTCATTTTCACTGCCCAGTTGTATCAAAATTGGTGAAACCCCTGGGGGTTTGAAATGTACACTATACCCCTAGATGAATTCCCTGAGGGGTGTAGTTTGCAAAATGGGGTCACTTGTGGGGGGGTTCCACTGTATTGGTGCTTGGGGGGTCTTGCTAATGCAACATAGCACCCACCAACATTCCACCAGAATCTGAGCTGCAAAATCCAAAAATCACTCCTTCCTTTCTGAGTCCTGCCATGCACCCAAATGGTATTTTTTGGTCACATGTGAGGCATTGCCGTACTCGGGAGAAATTGGGGCACAGATTTTGGGGTGCTTTGTCTCCTTCATTCCTTGTGAAAATGAAAAATTTTGAGCCAGAACTGCATTTTTGTGTAAAAAATGTAATTTTTCATTTTCACTCACCAGTTGTATCAAAATTGGTGAAACCCCTGGGGGTTTGAAATGTACACTATACCCCTAGATGAATTCCCTGAGGGGTGTAGTTTGCAAAATGGGGTCACTTGTGGGGGGGTTCCACTGTATTGGTGCTTGGGGGGTCTTGCTAATGCGACATAGCACCCACCAAAATTCCACCAGAATCTGAGCTGCAAAATCCAAAAATCACTCCTTCCCTTCTGAGTCCTGCCATGCACCCAACTGGTATTTTTTGGTCACATGTGAGGCATTGCCGTACTCGGGAGAAATTGGGGCACAGATTTTGGGGTGCTTTTTCTCCTTCATACCTTCTGAAAATGAAAAATTTGGAGCCAGAACTGCATTTTTGTGTAAAAAAATGTAATTTTTCATTTTCACTGCCCAGTTGTATCAAAATTGGTGAAACCCCTGGGGGTTTGAAATGTACACTATACCCCTAGATGAATTCCCTGAGGGGTGTAGTTTGCAAAATGGGGTCACTTGTGGGGGGGTTCCACTGTATTGGTGCTTTGGGGGTCTTGCTAATGCGACATAGCACCCACCAACATTCCACCACCAAAAATCACTCCTTCCCTTCTGAGTCCTGCCATGCACCCAACTGGTATTTTTTGGTCACATATGAGGCATTGCCATACTCGGGAGAAATTGGGGCACAGATTTTGGGGTGCTTTGTCTCCTTCATTCCTTGTGAAAATGAAAAATTTTGAGCCAGAACTGCATTTTTGTGTAAAAAAATGTAATTTTTCATTTTCACTGCCCAGTTGTATCAAAATTGGTGAAACCCCTGGGGGTTTGAAATGTACACTATACCCCTAGATGAATTCCCTGAGGGGTGTAGTTTGCAAAATGGGGTCACTTGTGGGGGGGTTCCACTGTATTGGTGCTTGGGGGGTCTTGCTAATGCAACATAGCACCCACTAACATTCCACCAGAATCTGAGCTGCAAAATCCAAAAATCACTCCTTCCCTTCTGAGTCCTGCCATGCGCCCAAATGGTATTTTTTGGTCACATGTGAGGCATTGCCGTACTCGGGAGAAATTGGGGCACAGATTTTGGGGTGCTTTTTCTCCTTCATACCTTCTGAAAATGAAAAATTTTGAGCCAGAACTGCATTTTTGTGTAAAAAAATGTAATTTTTCATTTTCACTGCCCAGTTGTATCAAAATTGGTGAAACCCCTGGGGGTTTGAAATGTACACTATACCCCTAGATGAATTCCCTGAGGGGTGTAGTTTGCAAAATGGGGTCACTTGTGGGGGGGTTCCACTGTATTGGTGCTTTGGGGGTCTTGCTAATGCGACATAGCACCCACCAACATTCCACCACCAAAAATCACTCCTTCCCTTCTGAGTCCTGCCATGCACCCAAATGGTATTTTTTGGTCACATGTGAGGCATTGCCGTACTCGGGAGAAATTGGGGCACAGATTTTGGGGTGCTTTTTCTCCTTCATACCTTCTGAAAATGAAAAATTTTGAGCCAGAACTGCATTTTTGTGTAAAAAATGTAATTTTTCATTTTCACTGCCCAGTTGTACCACAATTGGTGAAACCCCTGGGGGTTTGAAATGTACACTATACCCCTAGATGAATTCCCTGAGGGGTGTAGTTTGCAAAATGGGGTCACTTGTGGGGGGGTTCCTAACTTTTAGCATCTTATGGTGCCTAGAAACCTACATGGTGCCTAAAAAATAATCTCATAAAAAGGAGGCTCCAAAATCAAGTAGGTGCTCCTTCTATTATGAAGCCTGTGGTTTGGTCAACGTGCACACTAGGGCCACATATAGGATATTTATGAAAACAAAAGAATTGGGGGAATCAATTTTTAGTCACATTTCTCTAGTAAAATGTAATGTGTTCCTTAGAAAAATGTATTAAAATTGCAAATCTGCAAAAAAAATGAAATTTTGAAATTTCACCTACACTTTGTTTTAATTCCTGTGAAACACCTAAAGGGTTAACAAACTTCCAAAATGCTGTTTTGAATACTGTGAGGGGTGCAGTTTTTGAAATGGTATCATTTATGGGGGTGTCTCACATACAAGTCCCTCAAAGTCACATCAGAACTGAACTGGTCCCTAAAAAAATCAGTGTTTGAAATTTTCTTGAAAATTTGAGAATTTGCTATTCATATTGTAAGCCTCCTAGTGTCCAAAAAAATGAAAAGGAAGTTGAAATAATGATGTCAACATAAAGTAGACATATGGTCTATGTTAGTTATTAACTATTTTGAGTGGTATGATTATTTGTCTCACAAGCAGAAAATTTAACATTTTGCAAATTGCTAAATTTTCCATTTTTTCACGACATTTTGGTATTTTTCACAAAAAAACACAGACTGTATCGACCCAAATTTACCACTAATTTGAAGTACAATGTGTCACGAAAAAACAATCTCAAAATCACTGGGATAAGTAAAAGCAAAAAAAAGTTATCCCCACTTAAGTGAGACATGTCAGATTTGAAAAAAAGGGCTCTGTCAGGAACGCAAAAACTGGCTCTGTCAGGAAGGGGTTAAAAAATACACATTCACTCCAGTTTTTTCACGTTGCAAGTGTCACCAAGTTTCAGTTTCAGCATGTATCTCACCTTTTCCACTTTTTTATCACAAGTTCCCAACAAACATTATCGGTCACAATTAAGAACCGATTCACAAAATCACAGCAGAGGTGCCAATATAAAATCATCCTTCGCATGGTAAATTAATTTTCATGATGTATGCAGCATGCTCCTCTTCTTTCACCTCACTTAAATAAATCACTATCAATATATGAATCGTTCCACAGGCCATGTACAATTACAAGGGTACCACACATCCAGTATCCCACACCAGCCAATCATGTTAGGCACCAGCATCCAGCCAGATCATAATAAATCCAATTCATACAGAGTGCAGGGCAGACCCCGCATTCTGCTTAAAAGCAGAAATTCAGTACCAAAACGCACCCACCATGAATTCCAACATTATACAAGATGAACCCAGGTGGTATATGCCATACGTGGCATAAATAACTTCGCAAGAATTAACAGAAGCAGATACGTGAATCACATTGCAAGTATAAAAATAAGGAACATCATTAAATATACAGAGCCCAGGGCGCAGTTCGTAATATCCAGATGCACGGTAAGCATCCCCATCATTGACGTGATAGGCTCCAACCGCCCATGTGACTCAGGACGCGTCAGGACCAAGCGATAACGTGGTCCGCGTCCTGACGTCACAGCAGACGCCACCAGTACCCGCCAGGAGATGGGCGGAAGCGCCCAACAAGCGAGGCCGGACAATCAGCCAGATGATTGGCTAAAAGTCACAGCTGACCACAAACGGAGCCAGCGATAGGCTGGACATACGAATATAGCCCAGTATACGGGTGTCAATCGTTTGGCTTGTTTGAGAAAGCTCAGATGCGAAACACGTGTCACAAATATAGGGCCTTATTCTAGTTCACTCTTTCTGACAAAATCCTTCTTAGATGGACAAAACCATGTGCACTGCAGGTGGGGCAGATGTTACTTTTGCAGAGAGAATTAGATTTGGGTGGGGTTTTACTTCAAAGTGAGATCTATATTGCAGTGTAAAAATAAACCAGTCAGTATTTAACCTGTACAGAAACAAAATAACTCACCCAAATCTAATTCTCTCTGCACAAGTTACATCTGCCCCACCTGCAGTGCACATGGTTTTGTCCAGCTAAGAAGGATTTTGTCAGAAAGAGTGAACTAGAATGAGGCCCATAGGATGTATTGATGTTAGCTTATATGATCTAATGTGTTTGGTCCACCATATGTGCTAGATAGGGTCACTACATTCGCAGTGGCTTCATTACCCACCATACAGGTGTGGGAAGAACACTATCCAGCATTGAATAATTTCCTTTGCAAATAATCGTGGTCACACTATATGGTATCTATGGGTGGTTCATTAACCCCACATTACAACAAATATCCATGCTAATAATTAGCAATATACCATTTTCATCCAGCAGAGGTCCCCATAAGCCTGAATAACTAGGGGCCATGACAGTCCAGTTAAACAGTAGATAACCTCACACTAAACATAGCAATTTCTGCAGAGTGTGTGATTACCATATGTATTTGATACTGTATGACTGTATTCATTTAGTGTACCACTGATCACCAGCAGAGGTCCCCAAAAGCTGGCATAACAGGGAAATTTGTCCATCTAGCAGAATAGCAGACGCTCCACACGGTATTTAGGTGCAATTCTGCACAACCTGCAATCATATTATGTATTAAAAATGGGTACAAGCCCTGTGTAATGCAAACCCCCAGGAGTAAAACTGATATAGTAGCTATTGCTTGAATAGTGTTGAGCCTATTAAGGCCAAATGTAATATACAGTATCAGCTCCACAGGCAGCACAGCAGTGTGATCCATCGACACAGGGACATTTACAATAAAGGGAATTACCCCCGTAAATCCAAGCTACATCCTCCAAATAAAATCTGCCAACACGTTTTAAATTCTATCAACACCATCTTTATTTTCTAGCACAATTTATGTTATTGTTTGTCCTCAAATCTTTTAAACTCTTTAAATTTTGCATATTGATGGGTATCTCCTTATCAGAAATATAATAATAAAGATAACTGGAGTTCCCATTTTTTAAGAAAACTGTATATACAAAAATTAATATACTACAATCCTCGAAACAGGAGTGCATCCGCCTACAACTGTCTTTTTCCTTCTTGTGTTCTCTTTTTTTGAATATTGACTCCCAGTTGAATAGGATAGCACCCCCGCTCCAAGTATAAATTGATATAGCGGTATAAGGCCCAAACAATCAAGGGCACAATTCATCTGTAGTGTGCAGAATCCAAAACCCCTGTCCCCCATTTACAGTATATAAGCTGGCAGATCAAATACACATAAGAGCATGCTGCATAGTTAACACCAGCTCCAACCTTACAGATAAACTTCTAACGGGCCATGTGGACGTCTATTTGACTGTATAATACTTCACCGAGAATATGGCGCGTGTGAGACGCTCGTGTGTCCCATTCCCAGCAAACGGAACACCGCGTCGAGTAGGATGTGGCGTGAACGATAACCTACTGTACTGTATTTACAGTAGGAAGCAAATGGCTACCGGGTATCATCCAGACCATTTCAATGAAAGTAGCACTGGTGTACTGTAGGTTCCACCTGTGTAAGGGCACAGTTGTCCGTGCGTCTCATGATGCTATTTCAAGGGGTATGGGAAAAAGTGATCGAATATACAGTACTGGGGAGGGGTGGATATAGTGAACACATACTGTACTGATTCCAGAATGTGAGATGCTCGCGCCCCTCATTCTTGGCGAATGGCGATATGAATGGCAGTGTGGGCTCTATCTGAATGGCAGACTCATGAGCACCGGTTGCGATCACCAGGAGGTATGTGGCTTGTACCACTCTCCATGCTGGATACTCGGGTTCAATTCTTAGAGTTCTGTTTCAGTTTTGCGGGTCCTCTAAACGCTGCACGGTGCCCACACAAATGCCCGCCCCAAAAAATTATTTTCGCAGGGACACGCATGAAACGCTGGGCGGTCCCATGTGCGCGACCCCTTGCTGCCGCCCCATGCCTCCCACCCACAGTGTTGTGCGCGAGCAGAAGGACAATTGATTCACCTTGCCCGCTCACACCAAACGGCTGTACATGTGCATATATATTTTTAATGCGCATTTGCTAAACCTCACTCCCCTGTGCGAATGCACAGGGGAGCAAGGCAGCGGTTATCAGGGCCGGTATACGGCAGCCCACAAGGTTAATTGATGGCCACCACAAGTTTGGCCAATGGTGCATTGATTCATACGCGTGTGTTCTACCATGTTTTTTTCAGGTTTTGTTGAGCAACAAATATATAAACTCTTTGAGTGCCAAGGGAATTTGTCAAAATAGGTGTCAAAAATTTCAAAGCAAACATTTTTATTCATCATAATGACATGTAATGTTACCTTTTTATTTGGATTTATATAACAAATGTGAGCGACGCCGGCATATTTTGTGGATATTTTGAGCATCTCTCACAGAGATGTCGGCACTGAAAGGGTTAATTGCCTATGATTACTACATTTTAGCTCTGCGTCTGACTGGTGTTAAGCAGATATTTACCTAATAGATCCCGTGCAATAATACAGTATATTATGTCCTTAATATCAATTTAATTACAGAATACAGATTGATATTAATCACTACTGGGACAGGATAAAACGCTGCAACACCCTGCAGCAAAGGGGATTATCCCTGATTTGAGATCTGTCATAATCTCTTATAATACAGATATCGCAGGATTACAACCTAAGTAACTGCTTGATGCTAAAGTTACAATTGTAATTGCAACAAACTCATTTCTTCTTTAGAACTTTCTATTAACTCTTGTAGTTTAGAGGATTAACCTGCTTATACTGTATGACAAAATATATCTGGTGATAGACAATCACTACCTTGCTAAGCAATAATAGTTTACAAAGAAGATTAGCAAATATCACTAAGATTTAATAGGCGATACCTGTAATAGTATTAGAGACAGGGAGCAGATGCAGTATTTTATTATCTTCACAATAACACTAATTCACTATTGCACTAACAGAGACAGAACTACCATTGGTTCAGTATGGGAGTAAGGGTTCACTGCTGCCCCTGTCACCCTCTGCTTCTCCCTGCCTCTCCCCGTCACCCTCTGCCTCTCCCCGTCACCCTCTGCCTCCCCCCGTCACCGTCTGCCTCCCCCCGTCACCCTCTGCCTCCCCCCGTCACGCTCTGCCTCCCCCTGCCTCTCCCTTTCACACTCAGCTTCTCTGTCACTCACAACCGTGCTGTATATTGTGAACTTGGGTTTGGGCGAAGGAGGGGGCCTAAATTATATTTTTGCACCTGGGCTCACCCCCCACAAGTTCCATCACTGGCACTACAGACGGAGCCCTCCTCATTTAGCCTGTTAATTGGAATGAGTAATATGATTACTATGCTAATCCCCTACTGTAAAAAATAGATAGTAAAGAGGTGATTGTGCCCAGAAACTGCCGCACTGTGGACACCAAGGGTTACCAACCCTACGTAAAACAATATAGCCAGGTGTACACAATGGCGCGGTCTCGGATTTGCATATTCTTAAACCTCCTCTCGGTCAGTAGAAAACTCCCATAAATTTGAGGAATACATGAATATGGAAAGAAGAATAAGACAAGGGAAAAGACTGGTCAGTTCATAATTTCCGGATAATCCAATCACAGGAATTTCCAAACTTGATAACTGACCTTTTCACCTTGCCCTATTTGCACATAAAAGGTTTCTTTCATTCCAATCAGGTCACACACTCATAGGTATCAAACGCTCACCTTATTAAAGTGCCCTATGTTCACAAAATGTTATCTTTGCTGTGACTCCTCATCCGTGGATATGGAATAATCGGGGAATCCAGTAAGATACACAAACAGATTTTATTCTCCAAATACACAATAAAAAGTTCACAGGGAAAACTTGCGGGGAAAAAATTCCAATAAAAATATATACAGCTGATCACTGGGTCCTATTCCACCACCTTAGCCTCACCCGGGTAAGAGAAAAAGATGGGGGCCACACTGCTGGAAAAATGGCTAAGGTCTTCAGGACATCTGGATAGTTATTCTCCCCCCTCCCAACGCGTTTCGGGCCGTCTTAAGTAGAGATGTGCAGACTCGGATACCAGAGATCCGAGCCCCCACGGACGTCATCATTCCGAGCCCGGTTGCTAGCAGCGCTCAGAGATTCCCGCCTGACTCGGGTCCGTCCGCGTGGTCAGAACGTCATCTCCCGGCGCCGGATTTCGCGAGGCTTTAAATAGCGGCTGCTGCACCCGCCATCTTCACTCCAGTCTAGTAGTGGGTTGGGAGAGGGTGTGTTGGTGCTGCTGCTGGGGCTTAAACTTGAGCTTGACCTTGAACGCAATATTTTTTATTCGCTGGGGCTGTCTCTCAGTGCTGCTGTGTAGTCTAACTGTGTACTTGTAGTACTACTGTCTCCTCTGTGCGGTCTACCTCTGGTGTGCTGTGCTGTAATTATTTTATTCGCTGGGGCTGTCTCCCTCAGTGCTGCTGTGTAGTCTAACTCTGTACTTGTAGTACTACTGTCTCCCCTGTGCTGGGGCCTACCTCTGGTGCTGTACTGTAATATTATATATTATATGAATAATTAATTATAATATATATATATATATATATATATATATATATATATATATATATATAGAGCACTGGTGCTGCCTGTACTGAATCTGCCAGTATTATTTAGTTACTCAGTCCACTGTTGCCACTGGCAGTGATACTGCCTACCTAGTGTACCTATCTAGTACATACTAGGCTGCTATATATAATTTAATTAAAAAATAATACTTGTGCTGCGTGGGACTGTAAAAAATAATTCCATGCTGCTGGTGCACTGACGTGTGCCACTGCGTGCCACTGCCAAGCAGTACCTAATAATACAATTAATTATTATAAATTCTGCTGCAGTGCCACTCTTACATGAGCCACGTGTTTGTGCTGCACACTTGTGTGGCTTAGCATAGTTATCCAGCTACCTCGGTGCAACCTTTTGCCCTAAAAACAATATTGTGAGGTGTTCAGAATAGACTGAAAATGAGTGGAAATGAATGTTATTGAGGTTAATATAGCGTAGGAGCAAAAAAAATCAGAACCCAAAACCCAAAAAATCCAGACACAAAACACTTAGGAGGTGTTTTGCCAAAACCCATTAGAACCCAAAACCTCAAGGTAATCAGAACCCAAAACCCAAAACCCGAAAAGTGTCCGGTGCACATCCCTAGTCTTAAGTGGCCCTTTTTTCTGCTGAGAACAATAGGATAGCCATGGCTAGCCATGGTGAGCCATGACCTAAGGAACAAAGTTGACAGGGGCTACAAGTGTATATATGTTTTGTCAAATATTTCTTTGACTACATTTTTTATGAGCTTGTTATAAAAGGTTTTAGGCTTTATTTGAACACAGGGCCTGATTCAGAGATGTTTGTGGGTCTGTGCATGCACTGGACATAATAGGCATGTGTGCAGAAGTCCCGCATGATCACTCGCAGATTCCCCAAGAATCCATCAATGGTTTGGGGTGCAAAGACATGGACCATTCAACAAAATGTGGGCCTGGGGGACTGCAGGAGGATTAGGCCGTGCCAGGCCTGGGGGACTGCGGTGTATGTGCAGCCGCCGCTGTGAAGTGGGGGGCGGCGGCCAGCTGACCCATGGGTGAGGGGCGGCTGCAATGAACGGGGGTGCTGCCCGGGCCCTACCCTCTGTCAGAGTGGCGGGGCCCAGGACAGTTGTACCCATAGCACCCCCCTGTCGGCGGCCCTGGCCCAAGGTTCACATCCCCTCGCATGGTTGCACCGGGGGGAGGTTGTATTTTCGGCAGAGCGGAATACCTGGGACTCAGTAAGCAGCGAAGCCAACCAGAATCAGTGCTTCTGTGTTTAAAAGTCTTTAGTAGAAGGCTGTGACATGGTAAAGAAAGAGGAGTGTTAGGACCTGTACTGATCTTTTTTTATGGACAAATCTCCCCTCGTCCACTTCTCTAATCTTTACACGACTTCATACATCTCCCCCTAATATCCCAGAAGATAGCAGCACACAATAATAATATGATCCTTACCTTTGGGATAAAATACCCTCGGAAAGTGACGTCCTGAGTAACACAATGCGGCAGATTATTCGGAACTATATTTCCATATCTCTGAATCTCGTGCACTACGGCGTCAGTATACGGCATGTCCTTACGGTGAGCCGCCAGGGGCTCCGCCGACCCGATAACGTTATCAATCTCATTTTGGACTTTTCCTGTTTGCAAAATAAAAGTTGGGGAACATTTAACACAAAAATACCTAATCAATTGGAAATGCAAAACGTTCTCTTACGTTGGATTTCAGGGTATTTCATCATCAACAGAAGACCCCATCGCAGAGTGTTCGAGGTGGTCTCCATGCCGGCAGCAAAGAGGTCCGCCACGAGTACTGTTAGGTTTTTATTGGTGAAATATATTTCAGGACTTGGTTTCTCCTATAGGACATAAAACATGCATTATTTAAAAAAAAAATAGAATTTATTTTAAAATATTAGAAATAATTTTGGGGCCTCTCTTTCTGATTAGTGTCTCCAAAAAGGTGAAGGGCAGTACGAATGAACCACCAAGTCCATAAATGTAAGCCACCTGCCTTCATGGACCAGCTCTGACCCAGTGGAGGAAAAAGACAGTACTTGTATCCTAGCACGGCGCAGCCGATTCTCATTGTATGGCATCGGGTCTGTGAAATTGGGTCGCATCGCATCGCATGCGACCAGATCGCATGCGATGCAATGTGACGCTATTAGACCCGATTTTTAATTGTACAGCCACCCTGAAGGCTGATTCCTATGTTAAATGCCCCTCAGATAATTTAAGTGATGGGTAATTAGTATGTCAAATGCACCCCCCCATTGTTAACGCCATGCCCGATCAACGCCAACCCACGCAGCGAGCCCGCGAGGGGCGGCGGTACGCGTCCTCCGACCTTTTCATACCCCCACTATCCATAGCTCGCCACACTATAAAATCAACTCCATGCTGACGTGGATAGTGGGGTTGGTGTTGATCGCGGCATGGCGTTAACCCCTTCCCGCAGCAGCCTGTTTTTGCCTTCCTGACAGAGCCCTTTTTTTCAAATCTGACATGTATCACTTAAGTGGGGATAACTTTTTTTTGCTTTTACTTATCCCAGTGATTTTGAGATTGTTTTCTCGTGACACATTGTACTTCAAGTTAGTGGTAAATTTGGGTCGATACAGTCTGTGTTTTTTTGTGAAAAATACCAAAATGTCGTAAAAAAAATGGAAAATTTAGCAATTTTCAAAATGTTAAATTTTCTGCTTGTGAGACAAATAATCATACCACTCAAAATAGTTAATAACTAACATAGACCATATGTCTACTTTATGTTTCCATCATTATTACAACCTCCTTTTAATTTTTTTGGACACTAGGAGGCTTAAAATATGAATAGCAAATTCTCAAATTTTCAAGAAAATTTCAAACACTGATTTTTTTAGGGACCAGTTCAGTTCTGATGTGACTTTGAGGGATTGTATGTGAGACACCCCCATAAATGATGCCATTTCAAAAACTGCACCCCTCACAGTATTCAAAACAGCATTTTGGAAGTTTGTTAACCCTTTAGGTGTTTCACAGGAATTAAAACAAAGTGTAGGTGAAATTTCTAAATTTCATTTTTTTAGCAGATTTTCAATTTTAATAAATTTTTCTAAGGAACACAGTAGATTTAACTAGAGAAATGTGACTAAAAATTGATTCCCCCAATTCTTTTGTTTTCATAAATATCCTATATGTGGCCCTAGTGTGCACGTTGACCAAACCACAGGCTTCATAATAGAAGGAGCACCTACTTTATTTTGGAGCCTCCTTTTTATGAGAATATTTTTTAGGCACCATGTAGGTTTCTAGGCACCATAACATGCTAAAAGTTAGGAACCCCCCCACAAGTGACCCCATTTTGCAAACTACACCCCTCAGGGAATTCATCTAGGGCTATAGTGTACATTTCAAACCCCCAGGGGTTTCACCAATTGTTGTACAACTGGGCTGTGAAAATGAAAAATTACATTTTTTACACAAAAATGCAGTTCTGGCTCAAAATTTTTCATTTTCACAAGGAATGAAGGAGACAAAGCACCCCAAAATCTGTGCCCCAATTTCTCCCGAGTACGGCAATGCCTCACATGTGACCAAAAAATACCATTTGGGTGCATGGCAGGACTCAGAAGGGAAGGAGTGATATTTGGATTTTGCAGCACAGATTCTGGTGGAATGTTGGTGGGTGCTATGTCGCATTAGCAAGACCCCCGAAGCACCAATACAGTGGAACCCCCCCACAAGTGACCCCATTTTGCAAACTACACCCCTCAGGGAATTCATCTAGGGCTATAGTGTACATTTCAAACCCCCAGGGGTTTCACCAATTGTGGTACAACTGGGCAGTGAAAATGAAAAATTAAATTTTTTACACAAAAATGCAGTTCTGGCTCAAAAATTTTCATTTTCACAAGGAATGAATGAGACAAAGCACCCCAAAATCTGTGCCCCAATTTCTCCCGAGTACGGCAATGCCTCACATGTGATCAAAAAATACCATTTGGGTGCATGGCAGGACTCAGAAGGGAAGGAGTGATATTTGGATTTTGCAGCACAGATTCTGGTGGAATGTTGGTGGGTGCTATGTCGCATTAGCAAGACCCCCAAAGCACCAATACAGTGGAACCCCCCCACAAGTGACCCCATTTTGCAAACTACACCCCTCAGGGAATTCATCTAGGGGTATAGTGTACATTTCAAACCCCCAGGGGTTTCACCAATTGTGGTACAACTGGGCAGTGAAAATGAAAAATTAAATTTTTTACACAAAAATGCAGTTCTGGCTCAAAATTTTTCATTTTCACAAGGAATGAAGGAGACAAAGCACCCCAAAATCTGTGCCCCAATTTCTCCCGAGTACGGCAATGCCTCACATGTGACAAAAAAATACCATTTGGGTGCATGGCAGGACTCAGAAGGGAAGGAGTGATATTTGGATTTTGCAGCACAGATTCTGGTGGAATGTTGGTGGGTGCTATGTCGCATTAGCAAGACCCCCAAAGCACCAATACAGTGGAACCCCCCCACAAGTGACCCCATTTTGCAAACTACACCCCTCAGGGAATTCATCTAGGGGTATAGTTTACATTTCAAACCCCCAGGGGTTTCACCAATTGTGGTACAACTGGGCAGTGAAAATGAAAAATTAAATTTTTTACACAAAAATGCAGTTCTGGCTCAAAATTTTTCATTTTCACAAGGAATGAAGGAGACAAAGCACCCCAAAATCTGTGCCCCAATTTCTCCCGAGTACGTCAATGCCTCACATGTGACCAAAAAATACCATTTGGGTGCATGGCAGGACTCAGAAGGGAAGGAGTGATATTTGGATTTTGCAGCACAGATTCTGGTGGAATGTTGGTGGGTGCTATGTCGCATTAGCAAGACCCTCAAAGCACCAATACAGTGGAACCCCCCCACAAGTGACCCCATTTTGCAAACTACACCCCTCAGGGAATTCATCTAGGGGTACAGTGTACATTTCAAACCCACAGGGGTTTCACCAATTTTGATACAACTGGGCTGTGCAAATGAAAAATTACATTTTTTTTACACAAAAATGCAGTTCTGGCTCAAAATTTTTCATTTTCACAAGGTATGAAGGAGAAAAAGCACCCCAAAATCTGTGCCCCAATTTCTCCCGAGTACGGCAATGCCTCACATGTGACCAAAAAATACCATTTGGGTGCATGGCAGGACTCAGAAGGGAAGGAGTGATATTTGGATTTTGCAGCACAGATTCTGGTGGAATGAATGGTGGGTGCTATGTCGCATTAGCAAGACCCCCGAAGCACCAATACAGTGGAACCCCCCCACAAGTGACCCCATTTTGCAAACTACACCCCTCAGGGAATTCATCTATGGCTATAGTGTACATTTCAAACCCCCAGGGGTTTCACCAATTGTGGTACAACTGGGCAGTGAAAATGAAAAATTAAATTTTTTACACAAAAATGCAGTTCTGGCTCAAAATTTTTCATTTTCACAAGGAATGAAGGAGACAAAGCACCCCAAAATCTGTGCCCCAATTTCTCCAGAGTACGGCAATGCCTCATGTGTGACCAAAAAATGGCAGGACTCAGAAGGGAAGGAGTGATATTTGGATTTTGCAGCACAGATTCTGGTGGAATGTTGGTGGGTGCTATGTCGCATTAGCAAGACCCCCAAAGCACCAATACAGTGGAACCCCCCACAAGTGACCCCATTTTGCAAACTAAACCCCTCAGGGAATTCATCTAGGGCTATAGTGTACATTTCAAACCCCCAGGGGTTTCACCAATTGTGGTACAACTGGGCAGTGAAAATTAAAAATTATATTTTTTACACAAAAATGCAGTTCTGGCTCAAAAATTTTCATTTTCACAAGGAATGAAGGAGACAAAGCACCCCAAAATCTGTGCCCTAATTTCTCCCGAGTATGGCAATGCCTCATATGTGACCAAAAAATACCAGTTGGGTGCATGGCAGGACTCAGAAGGGAAGGAGTGATTTTTGGATTTTGCAGCTCAGATTCTGGTGGAATGAATGGTGGGTGCTATGTGGCATTAGCAAGACCCCCGAAGCACGGTGAAATGATGAACCTAATAATCCATAGATGTGTGGTATATTTTAAAACACTCCTTTATACATAGGCCGGGTTTGTCCGGGCAAGTTTCACAGTGGAAAATAGTATCCTTTCTTATTCCCTTTTTATAGCAAACTTTGCACCTTTTTTGTGTCCTGCCCTTTTTTGCAGTGGAGGGGATTTCATTAGGAAAATGCTGCCCTGGTACAATACGGGGGCCAGTACTAGAAGTACTGGGGCCCTCTGCCTGCTGGTTCCCAAATATTAGGCCCTTTATGACTTCCTCTTGAAAGTGCATAAATGACCCCCTCTGGCTGGTAGAACGGAATAGCACGTAAGCGTTATACAGTGCCATCTGGATGATATACACGGCCAGCTTCTTGTACCAGATTTTTGTTTTCCGCAGGGCACTGTACGGCTTCAGTACCTGATCTGAAAGATCCACTCCGCCCATGTACTTATTGTAATCTAGGATACAATTAGGTTTTGAGGTGTGGGTACTGGTACCTCGTACAGGGACGGAGGTGGTACTGTCTCCGTGAATTGTTGTCAGTATAAGGACATCCCTCTTGTCCTTATATTTGACCAACAACATATTTTCGGTGCATATTCCCCTGCTTTCACCCCTTCTCAGTACTTGGGCAATGTGCGTTTTTGGGAGGCCTCTTTGGTTCTTGCGCACAGTACCGCAAGCTGCTGTACCTCTTGAACCAAGGGCCTTAAACAGGAGGATGCTAGTGTAAAAGTTATCCACATAGAGGTGATAACCTTTATCCAGGAAGGGGTGCACTAAATCCCAGACAATTTTTCCACTAACACCTACGAGGGAGGGGGGGCATTCTGGCGGTTCAATTCTTGAATCCTTCCCTTCATATACCCTAAACCTGTGGGTGTACCCTGAGGTGCTTTCACACAGTTTATACATTTTTATGCCATACCTTGCCCTCTTACTGGGAAGGTACTGGCGGAATTTAACCCTTCCTTTAAAATGTATAAGGGACTCGTCGATACAAATACATTTTTCAGGGATGTACAACTCTGCAAATTTGGCACTGAAATGATCAATGACCGGCCTGACTTTGAATAGCCGGTCAAAGGTGGGATCATCTCTGGGTGGGCACTGTGCATTATCGGTGTAATGTAAAAATTTAAGGATTGTCTCAAAACGAGTCCGAGTCATGGCCATACGGTAAAGTGGGGTGCTGTACAGAACATCTGTACTCCAATATTGCCTAATTTCTGGCTTTTTTACTATGCCCATATGAAACACCAGACCCCAAAACGTCATCATCTCTACTGCATCTACAGGGGTCCACCTAGCAAATGATGACGTGGGGTTTTGAGCAATAAACTGCTGGGCATATAAATTACTTTGGTCCACCATTAAATTTATAAAATCATCAGAGAAAAATAATTTGAAAAAGTCAATTTCTCTGAGACCTGTTGAATCAAATTGGATTCCTGGGATGGCCAAAACCTCAGGAACCTGGGGCTCTAAATTGTCTGGTGGTGGGGTCCATACGGGATCAATCATTTGGGGGGGGGGGGTCTCAGCTGCTCTACGGGGGCGTCTTTGAGGGGGTCCCTCATCACTAGAGGAGGAAGATGAGGTTAAGACGAATCCTTCAAATTCCCCGCTTGCATCACTGGCTGTGTCAGAGTCAGAGGCAAGCATGGCATATGCCTCCTCCACTGAATACATTCTTCTGGATGACTGGGATGACATTTGGGATGACATTTGGGATGCCATTTTTATTTTTGTGTTTCTGTAAGTGTAATATTTCAACACGTGTATAGTGTAGGGGGGGTACAAACTTTATTTCAACACGGGGGGTATGTAGTGTGTAGTGTGTATGTAGTGCAGAAAAAAAAAATACTTTATACAGGAATTTGATCCCAATAAAAAAAAAAATTATATCAACCCTGTGCCGAAAATGCTGTTCAGTGATGTACGTCACTGATCAGCGCTCAGCGGCCACAGGACACCCACAAAAGCAACGTGGGTGTAAAAACAATTATAAAAAAATAAACCACAGCACTCTCCAAAAAAAAAACAATTTAAAAAAACTGCAGAAAAAAAATTATATCAACCCTGTGCCATAAATGCTGTTCAGTGATGTACGTCACTGATCAGCGCTCAGCGGCCACAGGACACCCACAAAAGCAACGTGGGTGTAAAAACAATTTAAAAAAAAAATAAACCACAGCACTCTCCAAAAAAAAAACAATTTAAAAAAACTGCAGAAAAAAAAATATATCAACCCTGTGCCAAAAATGCTGTTCAGTGATGTACGTCACTGATCAGCGCTCAGCGGCCACAGGACACCCACAAAAGCAACGTGGGTGTAAAAACAATTATAAAAAAATAAACCACAGCACTCTCCAAAAAAAAAACAATTTAAAAAAACTGCAGAAAAAAAATTATATCAACCCTGTGCCATAAATGCTGTTCAGTGATGTACGTCACTGATCAGCGCTCAGCGGCCACAGGACACCCACAAAAGCAACGTGGGTGTAAAAACAATTTAAAAAAAAAATAAACCACAGCACTCTCCAAAAAAAAAACAATTTAAAAAAACTGCAGAAAAAAAAATTATATCAACCCTGTGCCAAAAATGCTGTTCAGTGATGTATGTCACTGATTAGCGCTCAGCGGCCACAGGACACCCACAAAAGCAATGTGGGTGTAAAAACAAAACCCCACTGCACTCTCCAAAAAAAACAAACTGCAGATCAGTGATGCAACACTGATTAGCAGTGAGGGGCAGCAGGCACACAACTGTGGGTGCAACCTGACAGGGTATATATATAAAAAAAAAAACCCTGGACCCCAAAAAAGGTGCTGATCACTTAGTTTATACTGATCAGCACAAAAGGGGGGGCAGCAGGGGGGGCAGCAGTCAGTTGCACAGGCAGCACAACCTTTGGTGCAACTGACAGGTATATATATAAAAAAAAAAACCTGCACCCCCAAAAAGTTGCTGATCAGCACAGATATACTGATCAGCACAAAACATACTTGCCTACTTTTGAAAACTATTTTCAGGGAGATTTTAGCTGACAGTAGAATGCGCCGCTCTGCTGAGAGGTGTGTCACCCAAAGGGCGTGTCTAACTCCACCTATGGGCGTACCTATCACAACTAAGGGGCGTGTTCTGTAGTGGCAGGTAAAAACCGTGGACCTGATTCAAAGGTTGATGTTGTTGCATTTACTCTAACACCTGTTGCTGGAATCACAGGAAAGCTAATATACAAATGCTAGTTCCAGCCTTCCCGTCCCCTACTAGCATTCGCCACAATGTGCAATCCCTGAGATGCCCGCTTTCTTTGCCCCTAAATGCTGTACCCCTGCATGTGAGAGCCAGAGAGAGTGTGTGAGAGAGAAGAGACATTGGGGCAGATGTACTAAGCTTTAAAAGTGATAAAATGGGGAGTGATAAACAGCCAGCCAATCATCTCCTACCTACCATGTCACAGACTATGTTTGAAAAATGTCAGGCAGGAGCTGATTGGCTGGTTGTTTATCACTCTCCATTTTATCACTTTTGAAGCTTAGTAGATCTGGCCCATTGGGTGAAATGTAATAGGATGAGAGAATCAGAAAGTGAGAGATTTGGTAAGAAATCTCCAGGTTTTTTTTTAAAGTGGCAATCATTTACACTGCAAAATCAAACTGGTATTGCAGTGTAAATGATTGCTGCTTTAAAAATACTGGAGATTTCTTACCAAATCTCTCACTTTCTGATTCTCTCATCCTATTACATTTCACCCAATGGGCCAGATGTACTAAGCTTCAAAAGTGATAAAATGGGGAGGGAAATTTACTAAGATATGAGTTGTATTTCACATGGGATGTTGCTATGGGCAACTAATCAGATAATATATATCATCTTCTAGAAGGTGCTAAAAAAATGAGAAGTAGTTTCTGATTGGTTCCCCATAAGAACATCCCATGTGAAATAGAGAGAGACAGAAAGAAAGTGAGTTGGGTAGAGAAAGAGGGAGGGGGAACAAGCAGGTGAGATACTACTTGATTACAGAATGGAGGGTAGACAGACACGGAAGGACATGGAGGGATGGGGACAAAGGCCGAGAGCACCATGTGGGGGCATAGATGTGCAGATAAACAAACATTACACAAAAAAAGGATTAAAACTTCCACAGTTTTTACCTGTGCACCTGATATTCAATCTTCTGTCAAAAGAACTACAAATCCTACATAAACAGTTATGTGAAATTATTCAGCGCTGAGACAAATGTAACAGTTATTATTTGCAACATCCAACTCTGGATACAATATATTCAGTTGGTATTCCACTTCAAAAGGTCAAATCTCCCAGCTTCCCAAATAGTAGAATGATATAGAAATACTATTTGCACGCCTTCAGAGATGATGTTAAAATATAAAAAGTCGATCTACCCTTTACGAGCAAATCACACACACACTAATATGAACATTACTGTACATAACATACATTTGTTTAAAATATAATTGCTATACACACACCAGCAATATTAGCAAACATATTTATGTTAAAAGAAAAAAAAAACTGTCATTTTTAAACGATTTTCTTACATTACCAATCTACCAGTCTCTCTCTTCCCTCAATTATAATGCTGCCCTAAACAGAAACATCCACCTACTAGCAAAGACCATGTTCCAGATCTTCCACAGCCCTCACACCGCAATGACAATAATGGCCGTGCAGGATGCCAACCAAACTCTAAGGATTTTTAAGGCGGCAGTCATTTTTAAGGTATAGTTTTGCCTTTGGCTGGCATGCTGCAGGTCTACTGGACTCGCCCCACAATTCATCTGGTCCCATGTCTAATAACCAGATTCCCTGGGATACATAAGGAAAACGGGCGGTCAGAATGCTTGTGGTCAGAACACAGACACAGGCATCCTGACGGAGAGAACCCCGACAGGTATAGTTAAACTTTCCCTCCCCTACCCCTGATAACCCTCCTTTCCTGCAACCTAACCCACCCCAGCCAGTCATCCTAACCTTACCCTTCCCCCACCTGCAGCCTAATCCTCCATACATGCTCACCAATTGGGATGCCGGCGTTGGCATCCTGACTGCTGGAATCTATCACACCACTAACACCCATCCCTTATATACATATATGCCTATCCCGCCTCCCCCACATCCATTAGACATCCATACATTCCTGCCTATTACCCCCATCAATCATACATACATACATGCATGACTGACTATAAAGCCCCCTATATATTATACATACCTGACTATAACCCCCCCCCCCACATCTATTATACTTACATTACATTTACCCCACACATCCATTATACATACATGACTGCCTATAACCCCCACATTCATTATACATATATATACCTCTCACTAACCCACTGTACAGCCACCCCCATACACCTCTTATATACTGTAACCTACTGTACTGAGGATCCGGTCTCCTCTGAAGACACTTTGCTCTGTGGCCATTGTGTGGGCAGGAAGTAGAGCCAGCCAGGCAGATGAGGAAGCTGGGAATGGCAGGGGCTGAGCATACTCCCCCTTCCCTGCAGAGCGCAGTCACGGAGCTGCCAGGCATGTGTAGGGCGGAGCCTGGAGGTTTTCAGACAGACAGTTATACTTACTAGTGCAGCTGAGTCTGACAGTGTCACTCGTGCTCCTGGCCTCCCGGCTCACTGCCACTGACGCTGCTGCACCTCGTTTCTTCCTCTCAGCTGCCCTCCTTCTCCTGGCGCTTCCCGGCTCCCGCTCACGCTGCTGTGTGTAACCTGCTCCTGCTGCCGCACCAGTGCGCCACACAGATTCTCCGCTCCCACACAGCCCCAAGCCCAAGGTGGCCGATATAGTGACGTCACAACGTCGCGGATTCAGGCCCCACTCCCGAACATCGCGTTCGCGCATGCGCAGTCAGGTATTTTTTGTAAGGGGACAAAAAAACGGGAGGAACCGACGGATTTGCGGGGGAGCGGGAGGATGAGGGTAATTACGGGAGACTCCCGCTAAATGCGGGAGGGTAGGCAACTATGGCACAAAAGGGGGGGCAGCAGACACAAAATATAGCACTCTCTATCACTCTCTGTCACTATCTCTCACTATCTCTCACTATCTCTCACTATCTCTCACTATCTGTGACTCTATGACACTGCAGCAGCAGCACACAGGAAGTCACAAGATCCAGGAAGCATCCAGTTGCTGGCAGCACGCTACCAGCGGTGATCAGGTAAGTATCAGGCAAGGATCAGGTCAGTATATCACGACAGATTGGCACGGTGACCGCTCTGCACGCAATTCCAGACCGGAATGGCGTCTGCAGCGCAGTCACCGTTAGTTTAAATCACGCGCCATGGCTGTGATTGGTCCGACGGACCAATCACAGCCTTGGGGGCAGGTGGGGTGAGGTGGGGTGAGGTGTGGTCATCACCGGTGACCCCCTCACGCCCCCTCCCACCCGGCGGTGATTGATCCCTGTGTTACCGAGCGTCTGATTCGCCGGTAACACAGGAAAACGCTGCGACTGGCTGTTCACATTGAACAGCCAATCACAGCGATTGCCGACGGGGGGAGGCATCGCCGCCCCCCCTGGGCATGCAGGGACATGTCTGCTGTCAGGGACAGCAGACATGTTTAAACTGTCACCGCATCCTTAATAAATGCCTCCTCTGAGGCGGTGGCCATTTTGAGAGTGATATTTTGAATGGAGGCAGGCGTAATGGAACTATAACTGTAGACAAGTGTATGCAGGTCTTGATACACCTACCCAGGGCCTACAAGCCACCCTGGGGTCTGTCTATTGCTATGCTGCTGGGTCTGACTGCTGCTGCACCTGCCTCTCTCCCCAGCCCAGTACACACATGTCTTTATCACTGTGGGAAGTGCATAGGCCCCTCCAACTGGGGTACCCGGTCCCCCCCTCACAGCAGCCCTAGATGTACATGCTCTTTGTTGCTCTTTATTGTATACTGTGTGTCTTGATATCTCCATTTAGAGTAGTTCACACTATGACCCTTATTCAGATCTGATCTCAGTACAAATTTGTTTGGAAAATGGGCAAAACCCTGTGCACTGCAGAGAGAGTTACATTTGGGTGGGGTGTGTTGAAACTGAAGTCTCAATTCCAGTGTAAAAATAATGCAGCCAGTATTTACCCTGCACAGAAACAAAATAACTCACACAAATCTAACTCTCTCTGCACATGTTACATCTGCCCCACCTGCGGTGCACATGGTTTTGCCCATTTTCCAAACCAATTTGTACTGCGATCAGATCTGAATAAGGGCCTATGAGTTCTATAACAACACATCAGGGCAGAGCCAGTAAGCGCCACATTACCTCCTGCTGTTTCACCAGGAATGTGTCAATAAGATTCCTCTGGTCATTAACATCCAGTTGTGTCTTATAGCTGGTGAAAGTCTCTTGAATGAACTTGTGCAACTCATTTAGGTTTTCATTCACTGTTTTCTGAACTCCAGGAAACCAGCTCTTAACAAAGGGGAATGCGTTGTACACCTTACAGAGAAATAAATAGATATTTAATACAGTATATAGATACACAGGGGTTTTCTTCTGATTCACTCGGAAAGGCACAATCACTCTCTAATGGACAAAACCATATGCACTGCAGGTGGGGCTGATGTAACATGTGCAGTGAGAGTTAGATTTTGTTTCTGTGCAGGGTAAATACTGGCTGCATTATTTTTACACTGCAATATAGATATCAATTGGAAGTACACCCCCAACCCAAATCAAACTCTCTCTGCAAATGTTACATCAGCCCCACCTGCAGAGCACATGGTTTTGTCCATTAGAGAGTGATTGTGCCTTTCCGAGTTAATCAAAATACCCACAGTGTAGTAGGTCTTAAAAATCACTTTCTAATATTGATGTGTGGTTGTTTGAGTGAGGTGGAGCTGCCACAATTGTATTATTGTATCATGCTGAGGTGGATGAGGCAAGGCTGGGGTATCATGTGATTTACATGATAAACTGCCCCTCCCACAGGTCCAATTGATGTCATGCCCCTGCAGTAGCTCCACCCACAATATCAACAGCTACAACCTCAGGGGAGGGTCAGTCTGGGGCTACATGATTTGTAAAGGCCGCCTGGCCTCAGTCCTTGCACACTCGTCCACATTTGCATCCAAGAATCAGGCCCAAATATACATATTTGTTGCTTACCATGGCCATCGGGCTACCAAGTAATTGGGTATTTTCATTGATAATTTTCACCAGTTTCACCAGTGTTGGATCCTCATAATCAAACCGATGGCTCAGTAATATGGAAACAATTACATTGGCAACAGCCGCATTTATAATCATGGTGTTCTCAAACGGTTTGCCTGCAATTACAGAGATGGGACATTTATAGAGCATTGACAGGTCAGCTGAAAGAGTAAATATATTTTAATTTATGTTTATAAGTGAACTAATATTTGCCCAAGAAATTCATATTTTATTCTAATTACTGTAGATGCCCATGGAATCTAGAACAGGTACGGGAGATGAAAAACACAATGCTGGAGATTCTGGAGCTACAGTAGGAATTGGTCCTGACCGATGTTGACCATTGATGGTTTAGGATACACCGGAGAAACACTGCAGGTAAGTATATGTCTCAAGCAGAGACCCACTAACACAGGCATAGGAGAGGTCCACCGATGATGAGTGCAACCGATGTTAATGCACTGAGGGTGGTAATATCGATGTTGATACTCTGAGCAGGTAGCTGGTAATTAGGGTGGTACTGGGTACACGAGCAGATAGCAATAGAAGTGAACAGTGAAGGATAATGAGCAATGTTTTAAATAATGATGGTAAAAGTGAAGCCGTAAAGCACAATAGACTTGGATGCAATTCGCAATCTGGACACTGGAGGAAGTCAGGTTGCAGTAGTATGGAAAACTGCAAGTGCTGTAGAAAGCAGGATTCACTGAGGAGCAGCTGGAGACACCGTTACCCTAAGGGATTCATGGCACTGACTATTTGCTTAGCCTCCCATTGGGAGGTGTGTTCTCCCTCTGAGACTGCTAGTCCAGGCTGCAATTACCCTGTGTGATCCCAATAGTTAGCCACTCGTGTTTTAGCAATAGCCCTACAAGGTGTCTATGTAGTCCATACATGCTGGTTTTCTGCACATACGCAGTACCTACCACCAGTTATGTGCATGCACCAGTCCCAGTGGCTGCCAGATCCATTGCACAGGTGCCAGTTTCAGGCTGGCTGAGCCTTCTTTTACAGGCAGCATAGTCAGTGCTAGTTCTCCTCCTGTAAAGAGATAGGTGCCACCGCTACTGGGGCCATTTATCATGTGCACGCTTGTTGCACCACCAAATATCTTTTCATTGTTTTGTTCCACCGCTTTCTGTGCTCCACCCAGTGCATGTGATGTCACTCCTCCACCATGTCACATTATAGATGCTCTCTTCTGAAAACACAAATGGGGTAAATTTACTAAGAATACGAATACGAAAAATCATATTCGTATTCTTAATACGAATAAATACAACTGCATACGGCTGTTTTAGCCGTATGCAAATTCGTATTCTTGCGGAAAATTTACTAATCAGTCGTATTTTCCGATGGCGTATCGATTCGTATTTTAGCCGATACAAATTGGTATTTTAAAGACAAATTCGTATTTTGAAATACGGATTTGTATCGGCTTCAGTATGTAAAAAAAATTAATAAAATAAATCATTTAAACAAAACAGGCGTGGGGTCCCCGTCCACGGCCGTAACCAGCAACAGGCTCACAAAGCCTGTCCTGGCTGTAAAAGATCAGTGAAAAATTTGACTAGGCGTTCCCTTATTTTTTACAACCAGCACCAGGCTCAAAGGCCAGTCCTGGCTCCCAAAACAAGGGGGACAAAATGACCAGGGGTCCCCCCATATTTTAAGAACCAGCACCAGGCCCAACTAGCCAGCAGAGTAATGCCACAGCCGGGGGGAGACTTTTTATACAAGTCCCCCGGCCAAAGAATTCACCCCCGACCAGTCAGCATGGGCAGGTGTCCTGGGGAAGTGGGGACCCCCCCAATGAAGGGGTCCCCCCTTCCAGAACTTACCTGCCCATGCTGAAACCTGGGGCTGTCCCCGGTACCCCTGGGTGGTAGGCATCGAGCTGAGGAAATGTGTAAAAAATTAAAAAAAACGTTGGGTTTTGCTGTGGAACTATGAGTCCCAGCAAGCCTGGAACGCATATTGGGACTTAGAGAACCACAAGTCCCAGCATGCGGCTAGGGTGGCCAATCCCGGGATCGGGATCGGCGGGATCCCGGGATTTGGCCTAAAAAACGCCGGGATTTGAATCCCGGGATTGGATCTTCCAATCCCGAGATTTCGGGATTATATGCGCATGCGCATATCTAATGCCGGGCAGCGTCTGAGCGAGTGCTCAGACGCTACCCAGGAGTTCCTGATCCCCAGACTGCAGTCTGGAGCTGGTATGGGCAGTCCGACCTGCGCAGCGTGACCTCTGACCATCACGCTGCGCAGGTCGGACTGTCCATACCTGCTCCAGAATCATCTGTGACCTGGACCGGACCTGGCAGCGTCGGCCGCCCGCTCTGCTGCCCGCCCGCTGGACCGGACCTGGCAGCGTCGGCCGCCCGCTCTGCTGCCCGCCCGCTGGACCGGACCTGGCAGCGTCAGCCGTCGGCTCTGCTGCTGCTGCTACCGCCGCCGACGCCTCCCGCTCCTGTCTGCCCTGCTCCTGGCCGCCGGTGTAAGTAAATGAATGTGCGGGGTGGCTGAAGCAGGGGGTGGACTGGGCTTCTTGTTTTATTGTAGCGTGTTTTTTGGCCTAAACTGATTTAGAGATGCCAATCCCGGGATCCCGGGAATCCCGGGATTGAGCATTTTTCAATCCCGATTCCCGGGATTGAAAAAATGCCCCGAGATTGGCATCCCTACATGCGGCCCACGAATGGGCTTGCTGGGACTCTTAGTTCCACAGCAAAACCAATAGTTAAATAAACACACTGACACATAAGAAAAATAAAACTTTAATACACACGGAGCCCACTCATACTGATACTTACCTATCTTGATCCTGTAGGTAGCCCTCCATCCATCGGTGGTCCATTCCTGAAGAAATCCATAGGGGTACCTGTTGAAGCACATTGTACATAAGGTGCACATACACGCACCGATTCTGCCATGCGTTTTGTGCTAAATTAGCATCGCATTGCATGCGTTGTGCATGCGATGCAATAAAAAGACAGTACAAAAACTATGTGCAGCACATACTTTTTGTACTGTGCGATGAGACGCCACAGGAGCACACATCTCCTAGCACACATTGCATCGGCAGAATCGGTACGTGTATGGGCACCTTTACTAGGGTCCTCCGGCATAGATCACGTCCTCTTTGGTCCATGTAGGCTCCAGGGGGACTTGGCAAAAAATTTAACGCAAACACCCGATCCATGGAGAACTGTCAGGAGGAGACACAGGATGTTTGTTTACATTGTGTGGTTTCTCCTCCCGATGCCGCTATTGGTCGGCTTGCGGCCTTGCGGCTTCTGATTGGCCGCTATGCACCACTAGGCAGAAAATAGCGGTATTCGGCAGAAGGAGACACAGGATATTTGTTTGCATTGTGTGGTTTCTCCTCCCGATGCCGCTATTGGTCGGCTTGCGGCCTTGCGGCTTCTGATTGGCCGCTATGCACCACTAGGCAGCAAATAGCGGCATTCGGCAGGAGGAGACACAGGATGTAAACAAACATCCTGTGTCTCCTCCTGACAGTTCGCCATGGATCAAGTGTTTGCGTTTTATTTTTTGCCTAGTCCCCCTGGAGCCTACATGGACCAAAGAGGACGTGGTCTATAGTGGAGGACCCTTGTAAGTATAATGTGCTTCAACAGGTACCCCTATGGATTTCTTCAGGAATGGACCACTGATGGACAGAGGACTACCTACATGATCAAGATAGGTAAGTATCAGTATGAGTGGGCTATGTATGTACAGTAATGAAGCTTTATTTTTCTTATGTGTCAGTGTGTTTATCTATTGGTTTTGCTGTGGAACTAAGAGTCCCAGCAAGCCCATTAATGGGCCGCCTGCTGGGACTTGTGGTTCTCCAAGTCCCAGTATGCGTTCCAGGCTTGCTGGGCCTTATAATTCTACAGCAAAACCCAATGGTTTTTCTATTTTCTACACAAGTACCCAGGGGCATCGAGGACAGCCCCAGGCTTCAGCATGGGCAGGTAAGTTCTGGAGGGGGGGGGGACCCCTTCATTAGGGGGGTCCCCATTTTCCCAGGACACCTGCCCATGCTGACTGGTCAGGGGGTGAATGCTTTGGCCTGGGGACTTATATAAAAAGTCTCCCCCGGCTGTGGCATTACCCTGCTGCCTGGTTGGGCCAGGTGATGGTTCTTAAAATACGGGGGACCCCTAGTCATTTTGTCCCCCATGTTTTGGGAGCCAGGACCGGCCCTTTCTGATGGCGTATACATTCGTATTTATAAATACAAATACAAATGTGCCATAAATACGAATTTACGTATTTTCAGAATAGTAAATCTTGAAAATACGTATGCGCCCAAATTTTTTTTTATTTTTCTATACAATTGGGAATTTCTTGGGCGTATTTTGCTTAGTAAATTTCCCCAAAATATGTCATTGTTGCGGGGCAGGTGATTTGCAGCATATCAAGGGCAGGGCCAGGATTATGTGTTTCGGTGCAGAAGACATCATCAAATCTTGTGGAACTTGAATAGCGAGTGTCATGTTAGAGATTTGGCCATGTGTGTTAGTGAAGGGACTTGCAATGATTGGTGACCCTTGACGATGGGTTGCAAGTATAATTGTTCATATTGATCATCATATCGAGTGGGCTGGGATCATTTGGTCTACAGCATTATTGTCCAGTCATTAGGTTGACACCATTAGGTCGACATGGGAAAAGGTCAACATGGGTCTAGGTCTACATTGGAGATGGTCGACATGGTTCTAGCTAGAAAGGTCATTAGTTTGACAGGTCATTAGTTCGACATTGTCTAGGTCTAGGTTGAGAGTCAAAAGGTCGACATCCGGTTTTCACAGTTTTTTTCACCATGAAATACCGCCTGTCGGCACATGTTGGCTTAAAAAACAGTGAAAAACTCCATGTCGACCTTTTGACTCTCAACCTAGACAATGTCGAACTAATGATCTGTCGAACTAACGACCTGTCGAACTAATGACCTTTCGACCTTTTCCCATGTCCACCTTTTCCCATGTTGACCTAATGCTGTAGACCTAATGACTGTCATGCCATAGAGACATCCCAGGGGGAGGGAACACTTCCCAATGGAATTGCCTTGGGTGACTGGTACAGTAGGTCAGAATTCCAATAGGAAGTCACTGCCAGTCACAGTGAAGCCAGTGCAGTCTCACAGACTGCATCTAGCTTTACTTATGCAGGGCATGGTGGTGAATATTACTTGGGGGCGCACTGTAAATGAGCATGATGGGGGGGGGGGGGCATATTCATACCTCACTGGCAAGGCTGGGATGCCCATGCTCCCACTCCACCTTCTATTAACACCCTTAGTACCACTCCTTAAAATTAAATTAAATAATTTTATATTATCCTAAAATAATGTTTGGTTTGACTTTTTATTTGTGGACCCAAAAAATGATTATAGCAACATTGAGTGTGTGCTACTTTTAATTAGAGTCAACGTGATTTGGAGCAGGGATTGCAAATTTGCGATGGCAATGCTGTTTGTGCTGGGAAACATCAGACCGGCTTATATACTGCTCGGGAACATCATAAGCGGCTTATATACTGCTCAGGAACATCACACCAGCTGAAATACTGCTCAGGAACATCACACCAGTTTATATACTGCTCAGGAACATCACACCAGTTTATATACTGCTCAGGAACAACACACCAGCTTATATACTGCTCGGGAACATCACACCGGCTTATATACTGCTTGGGAACATCACACCAGCTTATATACTGCTTGGGAACATCACACTAGCTTATATACTGCTCAGGAACATCACACCAGTTTATATACTGCTCAGGAACATCACACCGGCTTATATACTGCTTGGGAACATCACACCAGCTTATATACTGCTCAGGAACATCACACCAGTTTATATACTGCTCAGGAACATCACACCAGTTTATATACTGCTCAGGAACAACACACCAGCTTATATACTGCTCAGGAACAACACACCAGCTTATATACTGCTTGGGAACATCACACCAGCTTATATACTGCTTGGGAACATCACACTAGCTTATATACTGCTCAGGAACATCACACCAGTTTATACAGTATACTGTTTAGCAACATCACACCGGCTTATATACTGCTTGGGAACATCACACCGGCTTATACACTGCTCGGGAACATCACACCGGCTTATATACTGCTCAGGAACATCACGCCGGCTTATATACTGCTCGGGAACATCACACCGGCTTATATACTGCTCAGGAACATCACACCGGCGTATGTTCTGCTCAGGAACATCATACCAGCTTATATACTGCTCGGGAACATCACACCGGCTTATATATTGCTCGGGAACATCACACCGGCTTATATATTGCTCGGGAACATCACACCGGCTTATATATTGCTCGGGAACATTACACCGGCTTATATATTGCTCAGGAACATCATACCGGCTTATTTACTGCTCGGGAACATCACACCGGCTTATATACTGCTCGGGAACATCACACCGGCTTATATATTGCTTAGGAACATCACATTGGCTTATATACTGCTTGGAACATCACACTGGTTTATATACTGCTCAGGAACATCACACCGGCTTATATACTGCTCAGGAACATCATACCAGCTTATATACTGCTCAGGAACATCACACCGGCTTATATACTGCTTCGGAACATCACACAGGCTTTTAAACTGCTTGGGAACATCACACCGGCTTATATACTGCTCGGAACATCACACCGGCTTATATATTGCTTGGGAACATCACATTGGCTTATATACTGCTTGGAACATCACACTGGTTTATATACTGCTCAGGAACATCACACCGGCTTATATACTGCTCAGGAACATCATACCAGCTTATATAGTGCTCAGGAACATCACACCGGCTTATATACTGCTTCGGAACATCACACAGGCTTATAAACTGCTTGGGAACATCACACTGGCTTAAATACTGCTCGGGTACAGCACACCGGCTTATATACTGCTCAGGAACATCATACCAGCTTATATACTGCTTGGGAACATCACACCAGCTTTTAAACTGCTTGGGAACCTCACACCGGCTTATATACTGCTTGTAGGGTTACCACCTAGTCCCTTTAATTCCGGATACATGTTAATTACACAGGTTCTGTGGCAGTTTAAAATCAGGTGAAGTGGAGTCTTGAAGTCAGCCAGCCACAGAACCTGTGTAATTAATATGTGTCCGGAATTAAAGGGACTAGGTGGTAACCCTAACTGCTTGGGAACATCACACTGATTTATATTCTGCTCGGGAACATCATATCGGCTTATATAGTGCTTGTAAACATCACACCGGCTTATATATTGCTCGGGAACATCACACTGGCTTATATAATGCTCAGGAACATCATACCGGCTTATTTACTGCTTGGGAACATCACACCTGCTTATATACTGCTCGGGAACATCACACTGGTTTATATACTGCTCAGGAACATCATATTGGCTTATAAACTGCTTGGGAACATCACACCGGCTTATATACTGCTTGGGAACATCACACCGGCTTATATACTGCTTGGGATCATCACACTGATTTATATTCTGCTTGGGAACATCCTATCGGCTTATATTCTACTCGGAAACATCACATCGGCTTATATATTGCTCGGGAACATCACACTGCCTTATATAATGCTCAGGAACATCATACCGGCTTATTTACTGCTTGGGAACATCACACCGGCTTACATACTGCTCGGGAACATCACACTGGTTTATATACTGCTCAGGAACATCATATTGGCTTATATACTGCTTGGGAACATCACACCGGCTTATATACTGCTCGGGAACATCACACCGGCTTATATACTGCTCAGGAACATCACACCGGCTTATATACTGCTCGAGAACATTACACCGGCTTATATACTGCTCGGGAACATCACACCGGCTTATATACTGCTCAGGAACATCACACCGGCTTATATACTGCTCGGGAACATCACACCGGCTTATATACTGCTCGAGAACATCACACCGGCTTATTTACTGCTTGGGAACAAGACCCCGGCTTATATAATGCTCGGGAACATCACACTGGCTTATATAATGCTTGGGAACATCACACCGGCTTATATACTGCTTGGCAACATCACACCGGCTTATATATTGCTCGGGAACATCACACCGGCTTATATATTGCTCAGGAACATCATACCGGCTTATTTACTGCTTGGGAACATCACACCGGCTTACATACTGCTCGGGAACATCACACTGGTTTATATACTGCTCAGGAACATCATATTGGCTTATATACTGCTTGGGAACATCACACCGGCTTATATACTGCTCGGGAACATCACACCGGCTTATATACTGCTCAGGAACATCACACCGGCTTATATACTGCTCGAGAACATTACACCGGCTTATATACTGCTCGGGAACATCACACCGGCTTATATACTGCTCAGGAACATCACACCGGCTTATATACTGCTCGGGAACATCACACCGGCTTATATACTGCTCGAGAACATCACACCAGCTTATTTGCTGCTTGGGAACAAGACCCCGGCTTATATAATGCTCGGGAACATCACACTGGCTTATATAATGCTTGGGAACATCACACCGGCTTATATACTGCTTGGCAACATCACACCGGCTTATATATTGCTCGGGAACATCACACCGGCTTATATATTGCTCAGGAACATCATACCGGCTTATTTACTGCTTGGGAACATCACACCGGCTTACATACTGCTCGGGAACATCACACTGGTTTATATACTGCTCAGGAACATCATATTGGCTTATATACTGCTTGGGAACATCACACCGGCTTATATACTGCTCGGGAACATCACACCGGCTTATATACTGCTCAGGAACATCACACCGGCTTATATACTGCTCGAGAACATTACACCGGCTTATATACTGCTCGGGAACATCACACTGGCTTATATACTGCTCAGGAACATCACACCGGCTTATATACTGCTCGGGAACATCACACCGGCTTATATACTGCTCGAGAACATCACACCGGCTTATTTACTGCTTGGGAACAAGACCCCGGCTTATATAATGCTCGGGAACATCACACTGGCTTATATAATGCTTGGGAACATCACACCGGCTTATATACTGCTTGGCAACATCACACCGGCTTATATATTGCTCGGGAACATCACACCGGCTTATATATTGCTCGGGAACATCACACCGGCTTATATACTGCTTGGCAACATCACACCGGCTTATATAATGTTTGGGAACATTGCACTGGTTTATATAAGGCTTCTGAACATCACACTGGCTAATTAATCCTAATGCTGTACAACAACAGAAGCTAAAGGTGCAATGAAGTACTGGAGAGGGTACAAAAGCCACTGACCTTTATAGGATTTTATATTTTCCACCAAACAACAACTTTCTTCACTGATTCTGTTTTCAATGGTGTGTTTCCCCATCCCGAAATCTCGTAACGTGGAGAGAGTGAACCGTCTCATCACTCTCCAGTTCTCATTATTAGACAGTATAACTCCTGAGTGGAAAAAACAAACATTCATAGATAGTTAAAGTTACATCTCACACATCATAGCAAGACACTGATAAAACAAGTGTCACATGTGGTTGGTTTAGACATACAATAAAAGTACAAAAAAGTAAATTAGGTACATTATGCTAATTTCGTACCCGCACTACTTGTATAAAAAGGGGCATGGAAACTGTAATTATGCCACTCTGTAATGGAATTTTGTGTGTAATTCTGGGCTCGACACTACAGAAAGGTAAGGAAAAAGTCCAGAGAACGGTGACCATAGGATAACGACTAAATAGAGTCGGTAACCTATGACCAAAGATTAACCGAACTTGTAATGGTAGGACTGCTATGCTATTACTGCTGCCTGTCCTTGTGTTTCCCTCCTATATCCCTATAGATCAGTGGTTCCCAAACTGTGTGCCTAGGCTCCCTGGGGTGCCTCAGGACACTTGCAGGGGTGCCTTGGGTTGGTGGACCAAGATCAATTCATATTATTTATGGTCAATGTAACAGGCAAAACCAGTGCTGGTGGCTGCCAAGCATAACGGAATGCAGTTACAATCCCGGCGGTCGGGATCCCGGCGTTCAGAATCCCGACGCCGGAATCCCGACCGCCGAAAGGCCGACACTTTCTCCCTCCTGGGGTGTCCACGACACCCCTGGAGGGAGAATAAATTAGTGTGCCGAGCGTAGCGAGGCACCGGGCCCGCTGCGTGGCGAGCGCAGCGAGCCCGCAAGGGGGGGCGATCCACATCCCCCCCTTGTCGGCATTTCGGCTGTCGGGATTCCGGCGTCGGGATTCTGAACGCCGGGATCCCGACCGCCGGGATTCAATACTGAATCCAGCATAACATATGTGGACAAACAGAAGCAAATCCTGTCCCTCACCAGATAACTGTGACATTTAAACACAATGCACTTAATTTAATATTTTTTTTTCTGAATTTCTCGATAAGAAGCATTTGGCCTAGGGGTGCCTTGAAATTTTTTTGATGCTGTGTGATTCGAAAAAGTTTGGGAACCACTGCTAAATATTGTAAGCTTGCAGCAGGGCCCTCCTACCTCCAAGTCTGTCTGTTGTTACCCAGTTAGTTTTATCACTGTCTACTATTGTAAAGCGCAACGGAATCTGCTGCGCTATTTAAGAAACTGTAACAGAATCTGCTGCGCTATATAAGACGCTATAACGGAATCTGCTGCGCTGTATAAGACACTGTAACGGAATCTGCTGCGCTATTTAAGAAACTGTAAATAAATAATAAATAAATAAATGTTTTCATTAGAAAAGAGGCGTTTAAGAGGATATATGCTTAACATGTACAAATATATCAGGGGGCCAATATACTGAACTATCAGGTGCCCTTTTTGTTTTGAGGGCAGAGACTGGAGGAAAGTGTAAGGGTTCAATGAAACTCCCTTCCGGAGGAGGTAGTATTGGCAGACACATTGAATACATTTAAATTAAGGTTGGACAAACATTTACTGGAAAAAAACATCCAGGGGTTCAACCCATAATCATTTTTTATGCCCATAGCTACAATAAGTAAATTATTTCACAGGGGGATATCACAGCTAGACCATACAATGTGGTGAGACCTGCACAAAAAAAAACGGTTGAACTCGATGGATACACGTCTTTTTTCAACCTCAACTACTATATTACTATGGCCCTTATTCTGATCGGTGCGGATATTCCCGCATTCTTACGGAGCGGTCCGCACGCCACGGCGTTTTGCCGCGTGCGGCCATCGTCCGTAGAAACGCCCACGTGTCCTCCGCATTCGGACGGACTCACTCTTTAAGAACAGGGCGTGTTTACGGACGACATACAAACCATGCGTGTGCGGGAGAAACACTCCGATTCTGCACGGTATTACAGAGTATGCTCGGAAATACCGCATCCGAACGGGAGCCAAGCGGTGCTACCGCCCGTAAGCGGAGTATTTACGCCAAACAACCCACTATTATGTCAATTCTGCAATGCATCACACTGGCATTGACTGTGACATGAATATAAATAAATGTGTTTACTTTACCCAAAATGTGTGGTTTCATGAGTACATGTCAAATACACATGTGTATTGATAGTATTAATATTCTGTCATGTCCATTGTTAGCAGTTTGAAAGTGTCTGACAAGTACAGCATATGTGGGGGACTAGTAAGGTTTCCTTGAAGCAGCAATGGTTTCAATTAAAGCACTGACAAGCGGCCTATTAGTCAGTAATGAGTAAAGGAGTAGATTCTATTGGGTTCAGGTGTTAATGGTTGTAGTCATTAGGCGTACGTTCGCCTACCGCATGAACGAGTGGTGTCCGCAAAGCAATAGTACACTTGTGGACACCGCACATTTCTGCCCTTTTTGATCGCGTGCATTCGGAGTGGTTTCCGAATGTACGCCCCCCAACATAAGTGTACTCCCCCGTGTCCGCCCATGTTTCCGCCCCGTTTTGCCCACTTTGAAACTACGCCCATGTGTCATTCCGCATGACGCCCATAATACGCCCCTATTTCCCGAATGATAGCGGTGAACAGTTCTGGACGGGATTTGGCCGAACTGGTACCGAGTCAAGGCGTGGCACATGCGCGTTGCGTTCTCCACGCATGCGCATACGCCGTAAAGACGCGATCCGAAAGTATGCGGTAAAGTCCGCGTCAATCAGAATAAGGGCCTATGTTACTATGGACCCTATTCTGGTTACGGCGGCCGTACGTACGTTCCGTATCAGCGTACGTTTACCGTACACGGCCGTTGAGCGAAAGTCCACCCACAAAACAGCCGCATACGGACTGGCACAAACACAGACAAAGGGGAGTGGCGTACAATTGAGCGTACGCCAACGTACACGGACGGATCACCCCTTAGACTCCGACAACTGGCGTACAACAGAGCGTACGCCACCGTTTACGGACGTCTCTCGTCCGTCTTCCCACCGACTTCTTGCGGCTATCTGAGCGTACGCCACCGTGCACGGACGGGTCTCTATTGTTTTCAATAGAAAACTCAGCGTATGTCACCGATCTTGTTAAAGAGATGTGATTGCAATAATGTGATTGGTGACATTTTACATCCAGAGTGTAGTAAAATTAAATTCATAGCAGAGCAGGAAGTGGTACAGTAATGTATTTTGGGTGCTATACAAAGATTGGGTGCAAAATAGTGGCCATGGGCTGAAAACATTGCTGAAACATCCTTTGTAGGTGTTAGATGTGGTTTATGTATTTGTATCATAAATACAAAACATATGTTTGTTTTAGAGTGAAAACGTTGACATATGTCAACGTGTGTAGATTGAGTGTGCTGCTGTGTAATGTATAGGAAAACACGTAGTGATTGTGTACAAATGTTTTAGAAATACCTACCTTAGCATATATAAGCTGATCTTAAAAAGATTCTTACCTTAAATAAAAACCAACCTTTACATGTAGAGAAGTATAGAAAGATAAGCTTCCAATGTGTTAGAGTGCTGTGTGTGGCTTGCAGGTAGTGAAATAATGGTTTGGACTTAATAGACTGCAGCATTGCTTATTACATTCAGGTGTATGTGTTTGAGTAGTAATCAGCGTTAATTAGCAGACCCAGCCGTCCGCTCTCATGCGGTATCTGTAGGGGTGGTCTGAGATGGCGGTTGGCGGCCGCCTGTTTTGTGTCTGAAATGAACGGTGCTTTCTCTGATCGAGCGGTAGTAGCAGCGTACATTTTTTGTGCACACCCACCGTGTACGCCCATGTTTACGCCCAGTTTCCCTCATTATTTTGGCCGCTCCCCTCAATACGCCCCTATGCCGCCCACAATGACCGTACTCTTGCGGACAGGTTTTTTCGCACGGAAAGACCCGTCCGTGAGCGTTGTGGAGTCGTCGCGCCTGCGCATTGCGGAAGGTAGGCATGCGCAGATCAAAAAAAAAACAGGAAGGTACGCTTACGGCCCAGCCGCCCGAACCAGAATAACCTCCTATGTTACTAAACCTGTTCATGCCAACATCGAAAAACAAATAATAAAAAAATCTTCGACATCCATTTTCTTTTGAGTCACAAAACAGATATTGAAGACTTTGGAGCAGATTTAATGCCCCACAGTAGGCTTCAGGTAAAAGTTCTGGTACAAACTCTGACTTTTTTTAAGCAGCAAAAGTTTGGCCAGGGAACCTGCACTTCAAGTCAACTTGGGCATCATTACATCTGGCCTCTTAGATCAGGGCTAACCAAACCGGTCCTTGAGATCTACCAACCAGTCATGTTTCCCTCTTAGCTGGTACACAGGTGCAGTCATTACTAACTGTCACATTTCCAAGACCACCTGGTACAGTATAGTGGTAGTTCCTACCTTGGTGTAGGAAGAGAGTTGCCACGGGCCGTGATGCCTTGCCCCGACACAGCCCTTCGGCAGCAGCCCATTGAAGCTAAAATATGGTCCAGTCATCTGTACACTACAGAGGACAGGCAGTGGAACCAGCACATGCACATTATCAGCCTGCAGCTATAGAACCCCATCATAGGCGCCGAAACCATGGGTGCTCCAGGGCCCAAGCACCAACGGAAGGTGAGGAGCACCCACAGGCCACGGCCGGAGCTCACCGTCGGGGGTCCCAGCAGCGGATATGCCATCAGCAGCGGGGTCCCAGCAGCGGATATGCCATCAGCAGCGGGGGCCCCTGCGGCGGATGGGAACTAGTAGAGGTATTAATACTGCTGCTAGTTCCCATCTTCTGCAGGAACCCCCACTGCTGATGGAATATCCGCTACTGGGACCCCGCTGTGGCGCTGTCAGGACCCCCTGTCTACCTCCATCAAGGACTGGGGGGGCACCCACCGTCAAAAACGTAAACCGGCGCCCCTGCACCCCATAAAGGCATCCAGGAGGAAGGGAACACCTCCCAATGGGACTGCCTTGGGAGACTGGCAGGTCAGACTTCCAATAGGAAGTCACTGCCAATCGCAGTGAAGCCAGTGCAGTCTAACAGACTGCATCTGGCTTTACTTATTCAGAACACAGTGGCGTATTTTATCTGGAGAGGCTGCAGTCCTGTATCCCATAGGTAAAAACCGCAACTGGTTACTATCTGTCAAATTACCAGACCACCTAGCTGATGCACAGGTGTAGTCATTACTGTCACATTTCCCATACCACCAAGCTTTGGCACAGGTGAAGTTATTTCACGTTTCCCAGACCACTTAGCTGGTGCACAGGTGCAGTCATTACTGTCACATTTCCTGGACCACCTAGCTGCGGCACAGGTGCATTTATTACCAACTGTCACTTTTCCCAAACCACCTAGCTTGTGCACAGGTACAGAACAGCCATTACTAATAGTCACATTTCTAAATCCACTTAGCTGGTGCACAGATGCAGTCATTATTACCTGTCACCTTTCTCAAACCATTAATCTGGTGCACAGCTGTAGTCATTACTAACTGTCACATTTCCTGGACCATTAATCTGGTGCACAGCTGTAGTCATTACTAATAGTCACATTTCCTGGACCATTAAGCTGGTGCCCAGCTGTAGTCATTACTAACTGTCACATTTCCTGGACCATTAAGCTAGTGTACAGCTGTAGTCATTACTAATTGTCACATTTCCCAGACCACATAGCTGGTGCACAGCTGTAGTCATTACTAACTGTCACATTTCCCAGACCGCCTAGCTGGTGCACAGCTGTAGTAATTACTAACTGTCACATTTCCCAGACCACCTCACTAGTGCACAGGTGCAATCATTACTAACTGTCACACTTTCAAACACATGCTGCATTTTTTTCCTAACTGACACATTCTACAGATCTACAGGCAGCCTGGAAAACAAGGACTGCTGGTAGATCTCAAGGACCGATTTGAGCACATCTGCTTTAAATGTACTAACAAGCAGTTAGTCATAGCTCATTTCAAGAATCCAAATCTTCAGGATAAAGATCAGTGTTCTTTTCATGAATTATAATAAAGCTGTCCTTTTCTCTTAAATGTGGCACATAGGACACAATAGTCTAATGCAGCGGCAGTGGGAGTGGTGGGGCTACAGCACAGTCCAAAATTAAAATAAAGATGTTGCACATAGGCGTGCACAGCACATTACATTAGTGCATGGGTCCTCAAACTGCGGCCCTCCAGATGTTGTGAAACTACAAATCCCAGCATGCCTTGCCACAGTTTTAACACTCCCTTATAGCAAAACTGTGGCAATGCATGGTGGGATTTGTAGTTTCACAACATCTGGAGGGCCGCAGTTTGAGGACCCATGCATTAGTGGGTGCACATTTCATTAGGGGGTGTCTTACACGCCCATTGGGTGTGTCTAACACCACCAATCAGACGTGTCTACCATCAGCTATTCGCACTCGCTACAATATAAAACATCTTTCAGCCGCACCATAATCTCCGGCCTAGTTCAGTTTTAATCTTCTAATTACTCTGTGTAACAGTACATGCAAATAAAGTCATAAACATACATGGATGATGCAGGTATGTAGTGATATGTATGTAGTGATATGTATGTAGTCATATGGATGATGCAGGTATGTAGTGATATGACAATGGTCTATTACATGGGTCCTCAAACGGCGGCCCTCCAGATGTTGTGAAACTACAAATCCCAGCATGCCGTGCCACAGTTTAGCTATAAGGGAGTGTTAAAACTGTGGCAAGGCATGCTGGGATTTGTAGTTTCACAACATCTGGAGGGCCGCAGTTTGAGGACCCATGGTCTATTACAATTAACAATGCAAAACACACATAATTGATTGATGGGCGCTTGTTTTAATGGAATACCAGTTCTAAAAAGCAAAAGTATATAAGGGTGGGCACAGCATTAGGGGGTGCCTGTGCACACGCCTATGGTGTTGCACCAACTGCCAGTGAGTCTCAGCCAATGATGTGTGGAAGTGTTAGGCATGTTAGCTGGTGTGGCTCCTCTGTTTGACTTTTGGACCGTTCTGAGCCCCCCCCCCCTTCCCCCTGGGTTGGCCATGGCTATAATGCCATTTTAAGGTGGTATTTGCTAGTGAACCAAGACTCAAGTAAGCAACATGTTTCATAGCTTGGTACTGTAAATGTAAGACATTTGTAATACTTAACAAGAAGAAAATGCAGATGGCAAAAACCTTTTTAAGAGGAACTACTGTATGTTATTGCTAGAGGCACCACAAGTTAATTGCCCAGGGGTACCAACAAACCTTTATCCGGCCCTGGCTACATTTCCCAATAAGGGGGATATCCAATAAGCAATGGGAGTTTACCCCTCCTAATAGGTTTTCTAGGCATTATCCTATTGGCCAAATGCCAGCGGCTTTATCCCCCCATTCTGGCAATTATAGAGTATTATGTTTTGCTTGACTCAGGCACACAAAGCGTAATCCCACATATGCAACTGCCAGGTCACAGTAAAATATGGAATTAAGACGTTATCCGGGATCCTCTAATTGGATACCGCAATAATAATTATCAGTTATATATTATGATAGCCAGCCACTAGTGGGGCAAATTAAGCCTGGTAAAGAGATAAAGTGGAGATAAGGTGGAAAGAGATAACCTTCCATCCGATCAATTCCCAACTGTCATTTTTCAAACACAGTTCATTGGCTTTTGTGTTACCTCATTCCACTTTATCTCCACTTTTTCTCCACTTTATCTCTTCACTAGGCTTCATACATCTGCCCTTTATCTGCTTTTAAGTAGCTGCCGTTAAAACATCATCCCTTTCACCTGATACCTGGTAAGGACAGTCAATATAATATATTGTATGGGCAGCTGGAGCTTAGGCGTGGTCCCTCCTGAAAAAAAGGAGAGAGCTGCGGATGGAGAGGCGGAGCTACAGACAAAGGAGGCGTGGCCAAACATTGCAACCACGGTTTTCGTCTCATCCTAGCCGTAGCATCTATCCCCCATCTACGGGACACTGGGACCTGCTGGAGAGACAGCGGTACAGTCTCCAATTAGTGGGACTGTCCCAATATCATCGGGAGAGTTGGGAGGGGTGGCTGTAAAGCGCAACAGAATATGCTGCACTATGTAAGAAACTGTAAATAAATAAATAATGGGTTCCGTGTCTATAAGAAGTCTAACTGAAATGCGTTGTACATGAAGTGAATCTTACATAACCGCAGCCTCAGGTCACGTGACACATCCTCACGGTATAAGAGTGTGAAACAAGGAAACTGCAGTAATTGCACAATACTAATCTCATCTAATTACAGATAACTAGTCAAGCTGAAATATGCTACTTTTTTCCTTGATCCAAAATTGTTAAATAATAATAGAGATATATTCAATCCTGGAGACGGGTACGGAAACAATATGCCCCTGCAACTTACTTACCTACCCTTCTGGAATGGCCGGGAGGGTCCCGAAAATCTGGTCCCCCTCCCAGCCCCCCCTGGAAGGGTGGGCAAGCCTTCCACATATAGCAGTGCGTCACATCAGCCCCCCCAGCACCTCCTATCTCTGCCGGTCAAATACCGGCATCTGCGGCTCTTTAGGGAGGGGGTGGGGTTAAAATTACACCAATCACATAACATCTCATTTTCACTGGTATTTTCATCTTACTAAATAAACCCATATGAACTTGCAATCAGTTGCTGTTTCCCCTGGCTTCTAAAGACCCCAAGCCTGACAGCCGAATCTCTACAGCATTCAGTGAGCAGAAGCGAGGTGGAGGTAGTGAGACTCTGGGAAAGAACCGCGTCTTTACTGCTACCATTGGGAGGTAAAGCCATAAAGGAGACAAAAAAAAATATTGTATATAATGTTTTCTAGATGGAGTTCAGAAGAAAGGATGAAACGCGTTAGGTCTGGGGCTGATTGCATACCCTTGGTTTTCGCCAATAGATAATCTCTATTGTTCTTGTACATGTGTATTTAAACTCTTAAATGAAAAACTGAGTTTTATCTTAAGAAACCTGCTCGGACGGATTGTTTTATGAGACCATATTGTTACTTATTATTCATCACAGAATCTACTATGCTTTAGTTGCAGTTTTAAATGGTAGACACTATGTTTTATTACATATACCCATACATAAGTGCTGCAGTTGGGTGAGGGTACCTCCGGTGTTGGAGGTGGCGGGCACCGGATTGGCGTGGGTGAGGGACAGGGTCTCGGTGTGCTGTGGATGGCTGGTGTGCCATGGGTGGGGGAGGGGCAGTTGTGGGTGTATTGCAAGTGGGGGAGCGGCGGTTGTGGTGTTTCTGCAAGTGGATTCGTAGGTGCTGTGGGTGGTGGAGGGGCAGCTGCGGTGGTGTTGCGGGTGGGTTTGTCGGTGGCGTTGGTGGTAGAAGGTTGGGTGCTTGGGGGTGGTGTGGGTGGGGCAGTGGCAGGTGCGAGGATGCTGCGGGTGGTGGAGTTGCACGTGCGGGGGGGGCGCCCCGTGTGGGTGGTCAGGTGCGGGGGTGCACCAGTTGAGTGACGGGCAGTTTCGGGAGCGTTTGTGGTGTGGGTGGGGAAGGGATGGTTGTTTGGGGACTGCGGGTGGTAGTTGGGCGGGTGCAGAGTTTGGGCGGCTGGGTGCGGGGGTACTGCAGGTTTAGGAGGTCCGGGTGTGGTGGTGTCGTTTAGTGGGTGCATTAGTACCGGGGGTGGGGAAGTGGTGGATGTGGGGTGGCCTTAGGTGGGGGAGGGTGTCCGGTGGTGCTGTGGGTGTGGGAGGGGCAGTGTGAGTGTGCTGCAGGTGGGGCTTACTTGCTTACACTGCTTTATCACTTGCAAGTCTCTGAGTGATGCTTTTTTCCAGATGAGAGTTTGGGGAAGGGCGATCTCTCAAGTGTCGTGCGCTGATAGGCTATTAGCCCTAATCTGTCAGTCTATGACACCACCCAGCATTAGACACACAGGCACACAGTGACAGATCTGGGCTATATATATATATATATATATATATATATATATATATATATATATACACACACATACACACACACACACACACAGAGCAATAATGATTACCATGTCCTTCAGTCATCTCTTCAAAAAGTGGCACTTTTGCCCGTCCTGAGAACTCCTCTGCGTGGTTTACCAGAGCATCTTTCACGGTCTCATACCCGGTCAGGATGACCACTTTCTCCTCTCCTATCTGTACACTGTACACTGAGCCGTACTTCTCCGATAGCTGCAAAACAATATAAGAACATATATTTATTCATGGAATCTCCATGTACAGCATCTCTGTGTCATGGTTACTATACAGTACATACATAAACCTAGGCTTTGTAATTCCAGGACCAGTGATCCTACCATATGAGCCCAAGAAGGTGCTGCTTAGTTAGGCTTCAGTTCAAGATGATGTAACCACAACAAATAGGGGTCACACTACAGTATATCGATGACTAGACTTTTTCTTGGTGACCTTCTTCTTGGTGGTGCCTCCACCTGAGCTGTTCTCAAGCTTCCAAAGAAAGGTGGGTTCAGCAGGTAGAGTGGACCTTGTTCTCTCCCTCACCAAATAAGATAGCACACAGGTATTTATTTAGAAAGACAATACCCCAATAAGGGTGTGATATACAGTGAACAATGCGCTACAGTAAGTAGATGCTGTTTAAGTAACATCCGGCATTCTTTAGGCTTTTAGCCTGCTTGCCCAATGAATGTTTATCTTGGCTACACTGCCACTTTCTATGGCTGCATGCCTGCACTGCACGACTGCTCACTGACAGCACCAGTCTCCTTACACTGCCACTTACTATGGCTGTGTAGCACCCCAGAAAGAAATACTGGGACTGTTTTTTGGAAGCAATGTACAGGAATGTGTATGAATATATGTTGTTTTGTTATGGAAAACATCCATGTGCTTTATTTATGCTGCTGCCTCATTTCAGGGACACTCTGGGTACTGCAGAGGTTACCTTCTTCTCTCATGTGTCCACATGTATAGCAGGCACTTCCTAGTGCACTGATTGGCTCAGGAAGCTGGCTACACATGCACAGGATGAGATGAGGAGTCTTTAGAAAGTGAAAGTAAAGAGAGGACAGAGTCAGCCAGCATATGGAGAGAGCATGGTTGCTGAGTGATAGCTGCTGGAGCAGTCAGCATTACAAGGAGCAAGGGCACTGAAGATAGCCAGAGCTGTAGAGGAAGACTTTGGGAGGCCCTGGAGTTTATCTGACCCCTCCATAGCCACAGTGAGTGAAGCTATAAGGTACAGTAGTGCTGAGAGAAGATGAGCACCCTGCCTGCTGTGAGTAAGTAACCAGTGATGGCCAGGCATTTGTTTGTGATACAGACCCAGCATTAAAGACATTCCCAGTCAAGCAGCTGAATCAGCACTTACATGTGACTAGTCTGTATTTGGTCACCCAGCCTTTGCAAGATACTAAAGGTTGCATCTGCAGCATTTATTTGACTTTGCTTCTGTAGTTTGAGAATGCTGGAAGAGACTTTATACACTGTGTATATATACTTGAGATTGTGGCTGCAAAAGCAAGGATTCAGAGGCTTAATGACAGAGACTGCTTAACTGTCCAAGGGCTTCTTTAAAGAGACATACAGACTAATGCAGACTTCAGCACCTGTATTCTGTAAATGGTGTCAATTGCTATTATTGCTTGAAGAAGCTGAAATTGTAATAAACCCCCTTTATTTCACTGTCACCTGTTTAACTCCTGCCCCTCTGTGAAGAAATCTGAGTTGCCACTGACAACGTTCCTGAAAGGTAAATCTCTGTAACCTCAGCCCTGAGTGTTACAATTGGCGTCCTACGAACAGGATACAAACACAATATCAACATGTCATCCAATGAACAAGCTGCGGGAGATTCTCCAAATACTATTCCAACCATGACCAACATAAACCCAATAATGCAGCCCTATCACTTTTGGGTCACATGGCTCCCAGTTTATAGTGGAGAAGCTTCAGAGGCAAATACCTTAACAGACTTTAAAAGAAAAATGGAGTCGATGTCTATCCTGTACACATTATCAGACCAACAACAAGTGGAGATCTTAATTGGGCAGTTGAAAGGCACAGCCTTAGAAGAGGTGACTTCATGGCCAGAGGAGCAAAGAAAAACAGTCGACCTGATCCTAAAACGAATAGCCACAACGTTTGATACAAGAACATTGTCTGAACTCAAGGTGGCCTTTTACACAAGAAAGCAGCAGCCTGGAGAAACACTGCGTGATTTTGCCCTCGCCTTACAGAAGGCACTTCAAACACTTCAGGCCATTGACCCAACAGAAATCCGGCCAACAGACGAAGTATTGATAAATCAATTTATAGAGGGTTCCCACGGCGAGATGGTGAAGGTGCATTTACGCCTCCTTCAGTTACAGTTATCTACAAGCTCCTTTTCATCCTTCAAAGAATCTGCCATTAAAATAGTAGGGAAATTAAACAGTCAAGAACTGTCCTGTCCAGAAATGTTGGGGTACCAAGAAAATAAATATGCCCCAGAGAATGCAAAGTGGGAAATCCTGGATCAGCATACACTTAAAGGAGCGGCTGCACAGGGTGCTCCGGCCATAGGTCATGATCTATTAAGTACTATAGAAGTGCAAGTGGCTGAACTGACCCACAGAATCACCGAAATGTCACAGCAATTGCGATACCTCATGCAACAAGAAGGGAAGTGCAGAGGAGAGACAAAATGGAGCATCAAAGAAGAGCAGATCAGAGATGTGGATGTCCATCCTATAATCCAAAATCAAATTAAAGTGGTTACCACACCACCTACAGACCAAGGGCGTGAAGTCACTGCAAGAAGAGTTAGGGGAAAAGTTATTTGGTTTAACAGGCAATATGGCTATGGCTTCATAAATCGACAAGACATGAAGAAACAAGTGTTTGTTCATTATACAGACATCCAGACGTATAACCCAAGAAAATATTTTCGTAGCCTGGGAGATGGAGAAATTGTAGAATTTGATGTGATCATTGGAGCTAAAGGTCAACAGGCTGTAAATGTCACCGGTCCTAATGGTGTAGCAGTTCAAGGCAGCAGATATGTAACACATCACAGACGGTATTGGCGCTATTCACATCACAGAGGTCCTCCACTTGACTACAAGCCAAACTACCAATGCAATGTAGGTGGAGAGGGGCTCACAGGAATGGAAAATGTGACACAAAGAGCCAATCAGAGATCATATGGACACAGACCGTTTATTCAGGACCTTGAACCTTAACGTTTTGCATGAGGACATGCAACCTTTTAGTGTGGGAGTTTGTAGCACCCCAGAAAGAAATACTGGGACTGTTTTTTGGAAGCAATGTACAGGAATGTGTATGAATATTTGTGGTTTTGTTATGGAAAACATCCATGTGCTTTATTTATGCTGCTGCCTCATTTCAGGGACACTCTGGGTACTGCAGAGGTTACCTTCTTCTCTCATGTGTCCACATGTATAGCAGGCACTTCCTAGTGCACTGATTGGCTCAGGAAGCTGGCTACACATGCACAGGATGAGATGAGGAGTCTTTAGAAAGTGAAAGTAAAGAGAGGACAGAGTCAGCCAGCATATGGAGAGAGCATGGTTGCTGAGTGATAGCTGCTGGAGCAGTCAGCATTACAAGGAGCAAGGGCACTGAAGATAGCCAGAGCTGTAGAGGAAGACTTTGGGAGGCCCTGGAGTTTATCTGACCCCTCCGTAGCCACAGTGAGTGAAGCTATAAGGTACAGTAGTGCTGAGAGAAGATGAGCACCCTGCCTGCTGTGAGTAAGTAACCAGTGATGGCCAGGCATTTGTTTGTGATACAGACCCAGCATTAAAGACATTCCCAGTCAAGCAGCTGAATCAGCACTTACATGTGACTAGTCTGTATTTGGTCACCCAGCCTTTGCAAGATACTAAAGGTTGCATCTGCAGCATTTATTTGACTTTGCTTCTGTAGTTTGAGAATGCTGGAAGAGACTTTATACACTGTGTATATATACTTGAGATTGTGGCTGCAAAAGCAAGGATTCAGAGGCTTAATGACAGAGACTGCTTAACTGTCCAAGGGCTTCTTTAAAGAGACATACAGACTAATGCAGACTTCAGCACCTGTATTCTGTAAATGGTGTCAATTGCTATTATTGCTTGAAGAAGCTGAAATTGTAATAAACCCCCTTCATTTCACTGTCACCTGTTTAACTCCTGCCCCTCTGTGAAGAAATCTGAGTTGCCACTGACAACGTTCCTGAAAGGTAAATCTCTGTAACCTCAGCCCTAAGTGTTACAGCTGCATGCCTGCACTGCACGGCTGCTCACTGACAGCACCAGTCTCCTTAAACTGCCACTTACTATGGCTGCATGCCTGCACTGCACGACTGCTCACTGACAGCACCAGTCTCCTTACACTGCCACTTACTATGGCTGCTGCATGCCTGCACTGCTGCTCACTGACAGCACTGGTCTCCTTACACTGCCACTTACTATGGCTGCTGCACGGCTGCTCACTGACAGCATCAGTCTCCTTACACTGACACTTACTATGGCTGCATGCCTGCACTGCACGACTGCTCACTGACAGCACCAGTCTCCTTAAACTGCCACTTACTATGGCTGCATGCCTGCACTGCACGACTGCTCACTGACAGCACTGGTCTCCTTACACTGCCACTTACTATGGCTGCTGCATGCCTGCACTGCTGCTCACTGACAGAATCAGTCTCCTTACACTGCCACTTACTATGGCTGCATGCCTGCACTGCTGCTCACTGACAGCACCGGTCTCCTTACACTGCCACTTACTATGGCTGCTGCATGCCTGCACTGCTGCTCACTGACAGCACTGGTCTCTTTACACTGCCACTTACTATGGCTGCATGCCTGCACTGCTGCTCAGTGACAGCACTGGTCTCCTTACACTGCCACTTACTATGGCTGCATGCCTGCACTGCTGCTCACTGACAGCACTGGTCTCCTTACACTGCCACTTACTATGGCTGCATGCCTGCACTGCTGCTCACTGATAGCACCAGTCTCCTTACACTGCCACTTACTATGGCTGCATGCCTGCACTGCTGCTCACTGACAGCACCGGTCTCCTTACACTGCCACTTTCTATGGCTGCATGCCTGAATCTGCTGCTTACTGACTGCACCAGTCTCCTTACACTGCCACTTTCTATGGCTGCATGCCTGCACTGCTGCTCACTGACAGCACCGGTCTCCTTACACTGCCACTTACTATGGCTGCATGCCTGCACTGCTGCTCACTGACAGCACCGGTCTCCTTACACTGCCACTTACTATGGCTGCGTGCCTGCACTGCTGCTCACTGACAGCACCGGTCTCCTTACACTGCCACTTACTATGGCTGCATGCCTGCACTGCTGCTCACTGACAGCACTGGTCTCCTTACACTGCCACTTACTATGGCTGCATGCCTGCACTGCTGCTCACTGATAGCACCGGTCTCCTTACACTGCCACTTACTATGGCTGCATGCCTGCACTGCTGCTCACTGATAGCACCGGTCTCCTTACACTGCCACTTACTATGGCTGCATGCCTGCACTGCTGCTCACTGATAGCACCGGTCTCCTTACACTGCCACTTACTATGGTTGCATGCCTGCACTGCTGCTCACTGACAGCACTGGTCTCCTTACACTGCCACTTACTATGGCTGCTGCATGCCAGCACTGCTGTTCACTGACAGCACCAGTCTCCTTACACTGCCACTTACTATGGCTGCATGCCTGCACTGCTGCTCACTGACAGCACCGGTCTCCTTACACTGCCACTTACTATGGCTGCATGCCTGCACTGCTGCTCACTGACAGCACCAGTCTCCTTACACTGCCACTTACTATGGCTGCATGCCTGCACTGCACGGCTGCTCACTGACAGCACCGATCTCCTTACACTGCCACTTACTATGGCTGCATGCCTGCACTACTGCTCACTGATAGCACCAGTCTCCTTACACTGCCACTTACTATGGCTGCATGCCTGCACTACTGTTCTCTGACAGCACCGGTCTCCTTACACTGCCACTTACTATGGCTGCATGCCTGCACTACTGCTCACTGATAGCACTGGTCTCCTTACACTGCCACTTACTATGGCTGCATGCCTGCACTACTGCTCACTGACAGCACCGGTCTCCTTACACTGCCACTTACTATGGCTGCATGCCTGCACTGCTGCTCACTGACAGCACTGGTCTCCTTACACTGCCACTTACTATGGCTGCTGCATGCCAGCACTGCTGTTCACTGACAGCACCAGTCTCCTTACACTGCCACTTACTATGGCTGCATGCCTGCACTGCTGCTCACTGACAGCACCGGTCTCCTTACACTGCCACTTACTATGGCTGCATGCCTGCACTGCTGCTCACTGACAGCACCAGTCTCCTTACACTGCCACTTACTATGGCTGCATGCCTGCACTGCACGGCTGCTCACTGACAGCACCGGTCTCCTTACACTGCCACTTACTATGGCTGCATGCCTGCACTACTGCTCACTGATAGCACCAGTCTCCTTACACTGCCACTTACTATGGCTGCATGCCTGCACTACTGCTCTCTGACAGCACCGGTCTCCTTACACTGCCACTTACTATGGCTGCATGCCTGCACTACTGCTCACTGATAGCACTGGTCTCCTTACACTGCCACTTACTATGGCTGCATGCCTGCACTACTGCTCACTGACAGCACCGGTCTCCTTACACTGCCACTTACTATGGCTGCATGCCTGCACTACTGCTCACTGATAGCACTGGTCTCCTTACACTGCCACTTACTATGGCTGCATGCCTGCACTACTGCTCACTGATAGCACCAGTCTCCTTACACTGCCACTTACTATGGCTGCATGCCTGCACTGCTGCTCACTGATAGCACCGGTCTCCTTACACTGCTCGTACCAATGCAGAAACAGACCATCATTTAATGGGTATGGGTCATAGGGTCAACTGTATGGTCGACACTCGACACTCGACATAGATTAGGTAGGCCACTAATGGTTGACTGTGCTTCGGTCGACACATGAAATAGGTAGACATGGCTAGTGTTGTCAGGTTCTAAAGGTCGACACAAGCATTAGGTCGACAATGGGAAGGTCGACAGTCGTGAGTTTTTCCAGAATTTTGCCTGAAGTCGACATGGACACTATCAGTGTGCCGCGTCCCCTCACATGGCTCGCTACGTTCACCATGTTTTGGGCACTATTGTATTCTCCCTCCAGGCCCTAGTGGGTGGTAGGATAAAAATACCGCCTGTCCACATAAGTCGGCTCCCCAAAAAATGTGAAAAACTCATGTCGACCTTTTAACTGTCAATCTATTGTATGTCGATCTTCATAATGTCGACCTAGTGACCGTATCGCCATTTAAATCCCTCATAACTGTCATTTTTTTTATAGTGTATTGAATTATACCTGGTGGAGTGTCTCATACGGTCTCTTCATGTCCAGAATGTGGATGTTCCCGATGATGGGTAATGGCGTGGGACCAGGGGGGAAATTCTGATACTTGTTTTTTTTGCGTCCATAGTAAAGCACTGCCACCAAAATACACAGAATAGCTGACAGGACTGTGACTGGGTCGGTGATACTCATGGTGGCAGCAACGCTTTCACCTGTAAAACGAGAAAATACATAGGTAAGCGACACAGTATAAACATATTCGCCAGCAAGGTCAACATGGGTCTAGGTTGACATGGGACAAGGTCGACATGGGTCTAGATCGACAGGGTCATTAGGTCGACACAAGCATTAGGTCAACCTGGGCAAGATCGACAGTCAAAAGGTTGACATGAGGTTTTTCACCATTTCGACCTATGTCAACATAGACACACAAAACAAAATTGTGTAAAAAAAATGACAATTTCTCTGCATCTAGCCCTGCTTCCTTCATAAGGAGACGCAAATCTTGTGTATGATCTTCTTTTCCCGCACGCTTCTCTAGGAAGCGGGCAGAATGCAGGAGGTCTGTTCACTCTTTCATGGGTGTAGGGAGATTGCCCAACAAAACGGGAGTCTCCCATATTATGTGCACAATGTATGGTTAATACTTAAGTGAGTGCAGTCCCCAGCGACCTCTCCGACCTCTTGCAGTCCCCAGTACACCTCCTGAGGAAGCCGCTAAACAAGCATAGAGGTGGAGAAACACGTGTAGGATTGGGGACTTGAGCTGCCAACTGACAGAACCAGCGATTCACATCTCAGAAAAGACCGCGGCCAGAAGCAAACTAGTGGACGTGGAGGTCACTGGGGACGCTGGGGGGAAGCAGCTGTCGCAGACACTGTTGAGTAATAGCTGCACACACCCTCTTCCTGTCCTCAATATCAAGTGCACATTCATTTACTGTATATCTACTATCAATGTTTATGAATTATTCGTGATAAACCGTATTTATTTGTCCCATGGTAAATTTTGAAGTTATCAGGACTTGTACTGGGTCACATCAGAAAAGATCAAATCACTGTGACTTATTTTTGACTGCATTCGTTTTTTGTTCACCTGCCTATTTATTACTGCATATTTTCTCAGGCTTTTTCTTGGTTCGCTTGAATATTATCTATTTAAACAATTATCATCATGTTGATCTTTCTTGTTACATCTATTCAGTGTTATTTTTTGTGTGTTGTCTTTTTATGGTTTATGTGTCCATATAGTAATCCGGGAATTGACCTCCTAGATTTTTATTCCAATATCAATAAAAGCAAAGTTTTATATGTAAATAAAAATGCACCCGACAAAAAGAGAGTGGTCAAAATTTACAAAGATGGGAGATTTATTTCACATGGGATGTTGCTATGGCAACCAATAAGAATCTACTGAATTATTTAGATTTATTTATATATTATTTACTTAGCACCTTCTAGAAGATAATAGAGAGTATCTGATTGGTTGCCATTAGCAACCATGTGAAATAGATCTCTGATCTTACTAAATTTTCCGCAGTGCCTGCCTTTCCCTTGTCTTCACTTCTTGGTATGAAGCAGCTTTTGGTAAGCAAGTACAACCCCAAAAGTTAATAAAACAAGATCATTTTCACATTGAATTGATTTTTTTTTTATCAAATCAATAGTAAACTTTTAAGAACAGAATAATAAAGTGACATTATTATTATTATTTTAACATAGGGACTAATCAGGTCGGATCGCATATACAAGGCATGTCCAAACTATGGCCCTCCAGCTGTTCTGAAACTACAAGTCCCATCATGCTTTGTCACAGTTTTGCTATTAAGGAGTGCTAAAACTATGGCAAGGCATGCTGGGATGTGTAGTTTCACAACAGCAGGAGGGCCACAGTTTGGACATGCCTGGCATATAATAAGCATATGTTGAGCTGTCAATCAGTCAGAAACATTCGCATTCCTGCTTTGCGTTGGTACATTCTGCGAGTGTTCAGTACGAATCCTGCGCAGTTTCACAACACTCGGATACTGTGGGTTGGATCCTGCTCCTAGAGTGGTTTCTGTCCTCCCTGAGCTCGCCTTGACAAAGAAAATACATTTACAGTACAGCACAAATCAGAATCGGTTACATTTCTATGTGTGAGGTTTAGGTTTACAATACAGCAAAGAGAACCGAGGGAACTTCTTAATATTGGGTAATATGATCTTATCGGGGATATAACTATATGCAAAAGTTTGTTTATCTACATGGTCATCACAAACAACAAAAAATAAACTCCAAAGGACGTTATCTTTTCAGCCGTTAACAGTTTAGATAATAATATTTTTCATTTATTATATATTATCTTATCATATTTCTGGTGCTTGGGATCATTTCTCCAAGTCCTATGTGTAAAGATTGTATATTTCTGTTTTAAGGTATATCTGATTTGTAATAAGTCCCTTTTTCTTCAATATACATATATGTATAAAACGATGACAGTTCTTCAAATTGCTTAAGAAAAATCCTCTAAATACATTACTGACTTTAAATAACAACTTCTAACCTTTCTGGATACTTAGTGCATCTTACTGTACCTTAAACACGGGAGACGACAAAACGTGATCCTTTAGTCGCTGAAGTCTCGGTAAATCAGTTTCTTCTCTTCCGCATGAATAGGGAAGCTCTAACCCACATTACAAGAGTTATGGAAATGGCACGTTTCCTCACACAGAGTAAACAGTTTTATAGTCAGCTTTTTGTAAACTGGCCAGAAAAACCTTAAAGATACATTCAACGTAATAGCAAAACAGATGATAAAGTAGTATATACAGGGAGGGGCCCCAGACTACTCTTTAACACTTCACTCGCTACACCAATGTGATGCCTTGGGGTGGTTTGGTTGGGCTGGGGGGGGTTCCATGACCTAAGCTTGAACCCTTAGAGTGTTAGGGACTTACCCAATGAGGTTCTCTGGATGGGGTGGGTAAGCCTAGATCTCTGGCCAAGATTACAAAAAAATAAATGTATTGCAAAATGTATTACAATTTGAATTAGTATCGAAAAAATAGTGCATTGGCATAATTTTTCTCTTTGTGTGTGGCAATAATTTATTATACATTAATTAGACAATACAGCCACATCCTGGTTGGGGGGGATATGTCTACAGTCAGAAATATTATTTTATTTATGTTGACATGAGAATGTAGACAGTCAAAATGTTACCATTGACTACAGTATGTTAACATTTATTATGTAGACAATGATGACATGTTGACGCAGTGACGTCTTGCAGGTCTTGGAGGAGATTTTAAACTAGGCGACGGGGGGGTGGGGGCAGCAAGACATTATGGGACCATCAGGGAGAGAAGCCGGACTGGGATCAGGAATCATATGGGGGAAGGAGATGGGGGGGGGGGGATGGAGACATAGACAAAGTCTTGGGACATAACAAGGGTATAATCGGGGGTAACTCTCTGGGTGCATCAGGAATGTCATGTAATAAAATGTTATGTTGTAACAGTCACGTTACCCCATTACAGTTCTTAGGTACAGATGATCTTAGTATACGGGAAGGAGGGAAGGACAGAGGAAGAATTCCCAGAACTATAAAGAGGGCAGGCAGTGTGCATGGTGGGGAGGCCTGTAGAGAGTCTATTGAAGGGGAGAGGGGAAAGAGGAAGCTAGTAAAGAATTCAAATGGGTCCTGGGGTGAAACTAATCACAATATTAGAGCCATATCTAAAAATTAACATAAATTAAAATGCTTACTGGCTAATGCAAGAAGCTTAGTGAGTAAAATCGGGGAGCTAGAAACGGTGATCAGTAGGGATGACTATGACATCATTGGTATTACAGAAACATGGTGTAATGAGTCGCATGACTGGGCATTAAACATGGAGGGATATACACTCTACAGGAAAGACAGGGAAAATAGAAGGGGCGGGGGTGTGTGCCTATATGTAAATAATAACTTAACATCATGTGAGAAAAATATGAGCACAGACCTGGAAGACGACAACTCGGAGACAGTGTGGGCAGAGATAACCGACAATAATAAAAAAAAAAAATTATTTATAATAGGGGTATGCTATAGACCACCAAATCTAAACGAAAGGGAAGAGTCTCTTCTTTTAAACCAAATCAAACAAGCATCAAATCAGGGTCAGGTATTAATTATGGGGGATTTTAATTTACCCGACATTGATTGGGAAAACGAAACAGGTAAATCAGCAAGAAGCAATGGGTTCTTAAGCTTACTTAAAGACCAGTTTATTACACAAACGGTGGAAACTCCAACTCGTGATGAGGCACTCTTGGACTTAGTTTTAACAAATAACACAGACTTAGTTTCAAACACAAAAGTAATTGAACAATTAGGGAACAGTGATCACAATATGGTTTCACTGGAAATCAACTTCAGTAAATTACATCAAAAAGGATCTGCAAAAATACTAAACTTCAGAAAAGCGAACTTTGAATTATTCAGGAAGCCCTAACAGGAATTGGGTGGGAAACGGTTATGGAGGGAAAAAATGCAGAGGAAATGTGGGATACTCTAAAAAAGGTGCTTGATTCACTAACTATTGAATACATTCCTAAAGTAACTAAAGGTAAATTCAACAAAAAAAAGCCACCATGGTTGGACAAAGAAGTAAGGTCAGCTATCAACAATAAAACCAGAGCCTTTAAATTCTATAAAAATAACTTGAATGAGGAGGCGTTCGCAAAATACAAAGAATCAAACAAAACTTGTAAAAGGGTAATCAAAGCAGCTAAAATATTATATGAAGAGTGCATAGCCACTGAAAGCAAAACCAACCCAAAGAAGTTTTTTAAATACATAAATAGTAAACTTTTAATTAAGGAAAACATAGGCCCACTAACTGATACTAGTGGAAAAAGTGTTACTGAGGACAATGGAAAAGCAAAACTGTTAAATGAGTTCTTCTCATCAGTATTTACTAAGGGAGAGCAGACTGTGGAACGAACATTTACCACAAACGGGACAAATAAGCCAGATCTTATTGTGGATTTCACGCCAAAGGAAATAATACTGAGGCTAAGCAAACTCATAACAAATAAATCACCAGGGCCAGATGGGATTCATCCGAGGGTATTAATGGAATTAAGGGATGAACTAGCTACCCCTCTACATTATATCTTTAGCAAGTCACTATCGTCAGGTATAGTACCAAAAGATTGGAGAATAGCAGAGGTAGTGCCAATATTCAAAAAAGGAAGATCCCGCTAATTACAGACCCGTTAGTTTAACATCAATTGTGGGTAAACTATTTGAAGGATTTTTAAGGGATGGTATCCAGAAATATTTAGATCATCACCGTCTACTCAGTGAGACCAACATGGGTTCGTGAAAAATCGTTCATGCCAAACTAATGTACTAGGGTTCTATGAAGAGGTTAGCAAAAACCTCGATAATGGAAATGCTGTAGATGTGATTTTTTTAGATTTCGCTAAAGCATTTGATACTGTCCTACACAAGAGATTGATTAATAAAATGGAGAACCTAGGATTGGGTGAAAATATCTGCAGATGGGTAGGGAATTGGCTATGTAATAGAGAACAAAGAGTGGTTGTGAATGGTGCCGTATCAGATATGATACCGGTACTAAGTGGAGTGCCCCAGGGTTCGGTTTTGGGGCCCATTTTGTTTAACATTTTTATTAACGATATTGGGTTACTCAGCAATGTATCCATCTTTGCGGACGATACAAAACTTAGCAAAGTCATCAAATCATCAGAAGATGTCACCATGCTTCAAAATGATCTTGCAATTCTAGATGAGTGGGCAAAAAAATGGAAGATGAGGTTCAATGTAGATAAATGTAAGGTTATGCACCTTGGGAGACACAACCAGTGTGCAAGTTACAACCTTAGCAGAGAGGAACTGGGTAATTCCATACTTGAAAAGGATCTAGGAGTCCAAATAGACAGCAAACTAGGATGTAGTGCCCATTGTAATGTAGCTACAAAAAAGGCCAACAAAATTCTGGCATGTATTAAGAGGGGAATGGAAACTAGGGACTCAAGGGTAATTATACCACTATATAAAGCATTGGTGAGACCTCACCTAGAGTACGGAGTACAGTTCTGGGCCCCACACTATAAAAAGGACATCATAGAACTAGAAAAAGTCCAAAGGCGAGCAACAAAGCTTATTAGGGGAATGGAGAATTTAAGCTATGGGGAGAGATTAAGCAATTTGGGACTATTTACATTAGAAAAGAGACGTTTAAGGGGGGACATGCTCAACATGTACAAGTATATCAAGGGCCAATATAAGGAACTGTCACGCACCCTTTTTTCTACTAGAAAGGAATCTAGGACACGAGGGCATGAGTATAGATTAGAAGAAAAAAGATTTCATTCAGCTAGTAGAAAGAATTTCTTTACGGTCAGAACAGTCAAACTCTGGAACTCTCTTCCCAGAGAGGTGGTAACAGCTGGCTCATTAAATGCGTTCAAGGCAAAGTTGGACAAACATTTACTGGAGAAAAACATCCATGGGTACAAATAAGAAATATAGTTTGTCTGTAAAATACCAGAACCTACCAAATCAGCAATGGATATCTATACCAGGTTGAACTAGATGGACGCAAGTCTTTTTTCAGCCTTACCTACTATGTAACTATGTAACTATGTAACTGCGACTTCTGGGCAAGACCTCTGATTCTTCAGCATTCCGTTTAGTATTCCATTTCAAGTTATGCGCAGATCTCTGGAAAATGGCAAGGTGCTAATTTTTCCATTGATATCAGCAACTCTGCTGCTTCCGACTACACTGCACATGTGCAGACCTCTGAAAAAATTTCTGTCGATTTCCACAGCACTGCAATAGGGTATGTTGTTCTTCTCCGAAATTAACCTTCTTCTGTTGTCAACATATTTCCATAAACTGTAGAAAGTCTGACTTGGTGACAGAGTGAGTTATGGTGGTGGAGTGATGAAGAGAGAAAAATCTTGAAGGTGGGTTTGAGAGACGTGAGGTGGTGGTCAGTGGATGAGCAGAGGGGATGGGGGAAGGCAGGAGATGTAGGAGGAGCAGTGTTGGATTAAACCCTACTTAGGCTCCTAGTCAGTCAAAATATCAGGTCCCCAGGGCTCAAAGTGGTCCTGGAGAGGTGGTGGAACTCATGTCCCCTTGAGTACCAGGAGAGGATGGACTGCAGGTGGAGGAGAACCATGGAGCCACCAAGACCTGAGATGGTTCCCGCTCATTAGTGACACTAGTGCCCCCTGAATCCTCTATTAACTTGGGAGGTGGGGCAGCTTTTCTGCTGTAATGTAATGTAATGTAAAAAGTTTTACCTACAATAACAGGTGGTGGAACTAATTTCCACCCATTCCCCCCACTTAATACTCAGAATGTGCAGATGTTCCTGTGAATCATGGGAAATAGCCATTTGAGTCACTAACGACCCTATATAGCCTTGTCTCACTTAAGGTGCCCACACACAGATAGATATCGGATCCAATTCGATATCTATCCAATTTCCCTTTAAATCCAGAACACCCCATTCCATGGCAACACACAGAATGATTGAGAAAACAATGAAATCAGTGGTTCCCAAACTATGTGCCATGGCTCCTTGGGGCGTCTCAGTGTACTTGCAGGGATGCCCTGGGTTGGTGGTCTAGAAACAATTCATATTATTTTGGGCAAACTTATAGGCAATTTGCCAAATGCTTGTTGCTTCCAATTAGAAAAAAAATGTGTATAAACAAAAATAAATCACGTTCCTCACAACATAACTGAACCTAAGGATGACATATAAGCACAATTTATTTAATTTTATATTTTTTCTGCAATTCTCAGTAAAAAAACTTTTGGCCTAGTAATGCTGTGAAAAAAAAAATGATGATACTGTAGAGGTGATGTGATTCAAAAAAAGTTTGGGAACCACTGGATTAGAGTTTACTCAATTGTCCTGTGTGGCCATGATCAGGGGTATCTAGAGTGTTCAGGGTGTGCCGCTCCTCCTCCTGCTGCTCCTCTGCCACACCCCCACTGCTGAATGAAAAGGAGTTTTGAAATCTCCTGTCTCCTGCTACCAAAACTCCCATTCATAGCAATCAGCAGCAGTCAATTAATTTGAATAGGAGTTTTGAAATCTCCTGCCAACCGCCACCCTCTCCCTCGGCGTGCTGCCAACGGCGTGCATGGGAGGAGCGAAGCAAGAGATGCTGCTGCTGCCATAGCCACATTGTTCACATGTCTACACATGGAACAATGTGGTCAAATCCAGCGCATCGGGTCGTTCAACTTTTGGCCTGGTGATGGGATCAGCAGGCTCAATGAAGGACCCAATGATTGGTCATTTTGATCAGTAGGAAATGGCCATATCATTTACAGTCATCTATGAATGTCAAAGTATCTGCATCCACACATGGACAGGACTTCCATTGGACCACACACATTTGACTTTACTAACTCAATGGGCTTTATAGCTTGACTTGCTGGGTGTGGTATATGGTCCCGACAGTCAGGATCCCGACAGTCATTAGCCCGAAGTCGGGATCCCGACTGGCCGGACTCAGAAAGCATGGGGAGCACAACAAAGCCCCTTGCGGGCTCGCTGCGGATGAGGAAGAATAGCCGGTGGCCGTCGGGACTCTGAATGTCGGGGTTTTGACTGTCAGGATCCCGTCATCGGGATAATGATTGTCGGGATCCCGACTGTCGGGAAACTGTCTGGCACCCGACTTGCTGACTGGCCGACTATTTTCTTTTCTCAATATGTAGCTCTCACATATGGGTTTCTCTGTCACAGACATTTCTGTGACCATCCCTTTGACCATTTGAGCACTATTGTGTCCACGGTAATCAAATATTCTATGAAAGAAAACCAGTCAATTCTTAACAGTGCTGTTTATCAGAAGCATAGAATTACTGACATTGTGTGCCTGTAGTAACGATGGTCCATTTCCTGTTTCTCACAATGCACTTTTCCTTTAGGGAAGACAACTTTGACCTCTGTTCTATCACACTGATGGCAATAACATTTTATCCATGTCTGGCACATAAAGCATATTGTTGATTTAGGACTTCTGCTATTGATCTATCTGTAAATCAGGCTTTTATCATGTCAACTTTTTGTAGCTATAAGTACTTGATTACTAATCCTTTTGATTTTGTTAGGGTTGCATTTGGTTAACATTGTGAACCGCTACTCATTGCAGCTGAATTGCATTGTTGCATCCAGATCAATATACCAGTAAACTTTTTCTGTGGCACTCGGGGCTAAATCATCTTTGGCAATTCATTTTTTTCCTTACATTGGAATCAACTCTTTGGGCAGTATTCAACGAGAATAATTCTCCGTGCATGGCGAGAGATTTATTCTCTCACCATGCACTCGCCCTGTTCCGGAGGGCTCGCTGCCACTCCTGCTCCCACTATTCAATGTGGTTAAGACTCGCCACCACTCGCGGCGAGTCTTAACCCATGCAGCGGACGAGCGTCCGCAGCAGGGAGCTGACAGGGAGCCGGGGACGGTGGCAGCCAGGGAGATTACAGTCTCCCTGGCTGCCCCAGAACATATGTGGAGGGGAGGAGGGCTCCCCGGGACCCAGGCAGCACAAGCTGCCCCCCCTATAGCCAGCGGGGGACCCAGTATTCACTGCACCCGATCATGCATATATAATGATCGGATGCAGTGAATATATGAATATCTAATGAGTGGCTCGAGAGCTCCGGCCCCCTGCTGGCTGCTCTGTGTAAAAAAAAAAAAAAATATTATTTTTTTTTAATTAAATATATATTCATGTGCTATAAGCACATGAATAAAAATAACATGCCCCTTCACAGAAAAAAAATCCTGATTTTTTGACACCAAAAAAAAAAAAAAAAAACCTTTTAGTTTAAAAGTTCACATTCCAGTTCTCCATGAAAAGATGGAGAATTGCTACACGGAGAGAAACGGCGAAAATCACTTAAAAAGACGGCGAAAATATCACATTGAATAGGGTGGTTCACTTTTGGAGAGCAAAATGCTCCTTCCAACGTGAAAATAGCACAAACTCGCCATAAAACAAGGCAAATTTTTCTCATTGAATACTGGCCTTTGTCTTGCATTGAAATGCTTGATGTCCTGTCTTGTGACAATTGTAGCACTTCAACTTGAATTTTCAGAATTTTCCATATTTTGTATACAATGCAGTAGCCCCAGCATTTGATTTACATGGAAGCCATTCTTGTAACTGTAGTAACTTTGCTCTGAATGGGTCTGTGGTTAGTTTTGTTTCAAATGCCATATCTAATGAGTCAAACTCAGATAACAATTTCTGTAACATTGCTATAACTATCTCTTCACCATCTACTTGCACTCTAGAAAATGTTAATTGCTGAGAAATAGACAAACTGTTCTTCAATTGCAATTCCATAGCAAACTTCCAGGTTCAAATCAGTTTTTTGGAAAAATTATCAGAAGATCATGAGATTTGAAATGCCAATGTGAGGTTTAAAGTAACATGTAAACACTCCAACTGCACCAATGCAAAGGATAGTGTTAACTAAATGCTGATAAAAGTAGCTTAAACACAAGTGATCATATTTCTATGGGAAAAAGCTTTGTTGAGTGGCAATTGGCCTCAGTCAGTTGAAATTATATTACCATGTTTCAATGTTTTATTTGTTGTCCTTTTTGTATTGTAGAGATGTCAACATCAATTATTCAATTACTTTAAATCAGGGTTCGCCAACCCGTCGCTCCTGTGACCTCCTGCCGCGTAGCGGTTCCTGGCTTGACGGCAGGAGGTCAGAAAGTGATTTAATGCCACTTTTCTGGTCCTGACCTGGCGGCAGTGACCTCCTGCGGCGTAGCATTTCCATCCTCACTTGGCGGCAGGAGGTCTGAAAGTGACTTCATGCCGCGTGACCTCCTGACGTCCCCAGTCCCCGTCCTCACTTTCTTATTGACGCCACAGCCTCTGCTCAGCGTGATTGATGTTGCAGCCTCTGCTCAGATCCTGCGCCACAGCCTCTGCTCAACTCTTACATTAGGTAAAAAAAAAAATGAAAACCGTGTGTGCGCAAAGTACATACATTAGGTGACTCCAGCCTGCATTCCGTTTTCACTACTTGAGGTATAATGGGCGTCATGTGTGTGGCATATGTATAATGAGTCATTAAACATATTCCACACACATTACGCCCATTAAACATATGCCCCACACCTTGATGCTCATTAATTAATAATCATCAAGGTGTGTGGGGCATATGCCACACACATGATGCCACACACATGATGCCCATTATAGAAATGCCCCACACCTTGATGCTCATTAATAATGAGCTTCACGCTGTGGGGCATTTGTATAATGGAGTATCATGCTGTGTGGGGCATATGATTAATGGAGCATCACGCTGTGGGGCATTTGTATAATGGAGTATCATGCTGTGTGGGGCATATGATTAATGAAGCATCATGGTGTGGGGCATTTGTATAATGGAGCTTCACGCTGTGGGGCATATGTATAATAGAGCTTCACATTGTGGCATATGTATAATGCAGCATTGCGGTCTGGGACATATAGATAATGGTGCATCACAGTGTGTGGGGCATATGTATAATGGAGCTTAATGTGGGTCATATGTATAATGGAGCTTAATGTGGGGCATATGTATAAGGGAGCATCACGGTGTGGGGCATATGTATAACGGAGTATCACGTTGTTGGGCATATGTATAATGGGCATCGTGTGTGTGGCATATGTATAATGGAGCATCACGGTGTGGGACATTTGTATAATGGGTATCACGGACTGCACTATTGGGGTCATGTGTATCTGGCACTGCACTATTGAGGACATATGTGTATCACACCCCCATTTTCCATGGCCTCACCCCATGTGGCTACATGCACGCGCAGATGTCTCTTCTCCTCTGCCTACAGCAGGCATTCCCAACCACAGTCCTCAAGGCACACCAACAGTGCAGGTTTTAGTGATATCCAGGCTTCAGCACAGGTGGTTTAATCAGAATCCCTCAGATACTAATTAAGTCACCTGTGCTCAAGCCTGGATATCTACAAGACCTGCACTGTTGGTGTGCCTTGAGGACCGTGGTTGGAAATGCCTGGCCTACAGTGTTAGGAGGTATGTTTGTGACATATTGGACATTGCAGTGTGTGGCATATTGTGTCTGGGGCATTGCAGTGTGTGGCCTAATGTGTCAGGGGCATTACGGTTTGTGGCATTATGTGTAAAGGGCTTTTTTTTTATTTTATGCAGATTTTTAAACATTTTTTACTTTAGTAGCTCTTCGGGCGGTTTATTTTGTCGCGAGTAGCTCCCGACCCAAAAAAGGTTGGAGAAAACTGCTTTAAATGCTTCTAGAATTTGTATTTAATATTTATTTAACTGCAGTCTGTACAGTCATTTTATTTGTTATTTTACTATTTTTGTCTTTTAGCAAATTTAATCTGTATGTTTGTTCCACAATGTATGTGGTTCAGCAAGTTCCAGCGTGTACTTACAGCCAATGGCTGCCAGTGTAACCTATGCACACTTATTTAGCATTTTCGCCTTTCTCTCTGACAAGTTGTGTCCCAACTCCTAGGTACCGACTTTCCAGCCTCTTATTTCCCTTTTATGTACAGTACAAGGGATAAAATTGTTTTTTAACCTTTGGCTACTGTCACTCCCTTCTGCTTCCAGTTTCCCCTGTGATTTCCATCTGCTTGAATTCATAAGTTTTCATCATTTGCCAACAGCAGTGACAGAGCTCAGGATTTCTTCCATTTCAAGCCAAGCCCCAAGGCAAAATATTACACCAGAAGACAGGAGGAGAGTAAAACAAAACCAGTTCTTTAGTTAGAAGGATAAGAATTTGTAGACCTCCTTAACAATGGCCCCACATGGTGATATTGACAATGTGCATAAGAATATACTATACAGCAGCCATTTTGTGGAAGACCACAGTGCTCTCTTGATGGCAACAAGTTTAGTCATAGGGAACTGCTCATCCTGACCCGGTGTTACTAGCTGTAGTCACAGCCTATGTCTGTTTCATCTATTCCTGATTCTTATGTATCCTTCTTAGTGGGTGACCGTTTCCACCGGGCAGTTGTCTATGCTGTGGGAGACGCTTAGCATCGCACGCTCCTGCAGCTGTCTGTAATCAGGGCTGGGGGGCTGGCTATATTTCCTCTTCCTCATTTGCTACCTGAGCCCTTTTAAGGGACTCAAGTCCAGTCCAGCCCCGCCAGTGATAGTTTCCTGTTTCCTGCAGGTCACCTGCCATCTTCTTTATCCTGTGTTCCTGGATTTCCAGTTACTTGTTCCAGAGGACTCCTGCATCCCACCTTTGTGGTCCTGGTCTGAGTTCCTGTGGTCCTGGTTCCTGCCATTCTCCTTTTGGGTCTGCAAAGTGTCTCATCTCCTGGGTACACGTGTGTCCTTATGGTTCTGGTTACATAAGTGCTCCATTCTTGGAGCCCAGGCATTATTCTTTTGGTTTCCCTTTGCTTCTCTGCAGGGCAGTGTGTCCGCTACAATGGCTTTGGTTGCTTGCCCTGGGCCAGGTGTTCGCAGTGCATGCCGCAGGGTCCCATTTACCCCACCGGGGTTCTTTTTCTGTGGTTTGTCCTTGTTCTGTAGTGTAGTTTGCTGTGCATTGTGTGTTGTTATTTTATATTGCTTTGTTTTCTTAGATTTGTGACTTGGTCACGTGTGGTCTGTGACGTGGTCGCCAACTCATTTCTGTTTCCCCGGTATTGGCTCAGGAGCTGTTAGCTTGTGTAATCCCAGAGAGGACCTGTTAGCCAGTTTCTCATTTTGGTCTGCTCTGAAGAATCGACAGTACCTTGTCCTCCATAAAACCTGGTTGCACCGGAATTGGGGCGGAATTAATTAGCCTCTTCGGTACTTGTGAGTTATCCGGGCTGCCGATTTCTAAATCGGGTCGGATCGGGCACATCGCATCGCATCGCATGCGACCATCGGATGCGATGCGATGCGATGACCCGATTTTTCCATAGGAATCAATGTTAAAATGGACTGAGTCCATTTTAACATGGAATTCAATGGGAAAAAGGGGTCCTTTTCATACCCCTACTATCCAAGTGGGCATGGAGTTGGATATAAACCTGTGGCGAGCGTAGCGAGCCACCGAGCCCGAAGCGTGGCGAGCGTAGCGAGCCCCGCGAGGGGACACAGAATACCGTCCCCTCGCGGGGCTCGCTTCGCTCGCCACGCTTCGGGCTCGGTGGCTCGCTACGCTCGCCACAGGTTTATATCCAACTCCATGCCCACTTGGATAGTAGGGGTATGAAAAGGACCCCTTTTTCCCATTGAATTCCATGTTAAAATGGACTCAGTCCATTTTAACATTGATTCCTATGGAAAAATCGGGTCATCGCATCCGATGATCGCATGCGATGCGATGCGATGCGATATCGCATCGCATCTGATTGTATGCCTTAACTTAAGGCATACAATCAAAAAATCGGCAGCCCAGATAACTCACAAGTACCGCCTCTTCAAATGTGGCTATTATAGGAGAAGCTTTAGCATCAGCAGCCTTCAGTGGTGGATTCCCGGGAGGCCGATGATAGTGTGGCCGAAATACAGTCCCCTCCACTTGTAATGTATCATTCAGCAGCAGCCCCGCTGCTAAATGTGGCTCAGCCTCCTCCGGCCAATGTCCTCCGGCCCACTGTCATCTTCTTCTGACACTGCCCAGCCTCCTCCTCTAGTCTCCATAGGGTACCGTAGACCCAGTAGTGGAATTAGGGGGGCCTGTCATTTCTGGCACTTCCGCTGGTGCTGATGGAAATGCCCTACTGCCACCAGTCCAGTGCTAATGACAGGTAACCCTGCTGCCGCTACCAGCATTCTTGTGTTTCCTAAATGGCACCGGCAGCACTGCACCAGCTCCTGCACATGCACACCCGAACAGCGGCTCCTGACAGGGAGAAAGCAGCAGCGGCAACGCAGCTCCATGCGCCAGGGACGGGGATGTCAGCAGTAGCGGTGGTCAGCGTCTCCATGTGCCAGGGCTAGCCGGGGATGTCAGCAACATAAGAGCGACAGTGCATGAATGTATGTATGAATGAGAGTGATTATGTATGTATGTATGAGAACGGGAGTGTATGTATGGATAAGAGCGGGAGTGTATATATGTATGAATGAGAGCAGCCAGTGTATGTATGTATAAGAGCGACAGTGCATGTATGTATGAATGATAGGAGCAGTGCATGTATGTACAGTATGAATGATAGAGGCAGTGCATGTATGTATGAATGATAGAGGCAGTGCATGTATGTACAGTATGAATGATAGAGGCAGTGCATGTATGTATGAATGATAGAGTCAGTGCATGGTTGTAAAAGAGCACAGTGCGTGTGTGTGTATGAATGAATGCAGCAATGTATGTATGTATAAGAGCGACAGTGCATGTATGTATGAATGATAGGGGCAGTGCATATATGTACAGTATGAATGATAGAGGTAGTGCATTTATGTATGAATGATAGGGGCAGTGCACGTATGTACAGAATGAATGATAGAGACAGTGCATGTATGCATGAATGATAGAGGCAGTGCATGGTTGAATAAGAGCACAGTGCATGTGTGTATGAATGAAAGCAGCAATGTATGTATGTATGTATGTATGTATGTATAAGAGTGACAGTGCATGTATGTATGAATGAGAGCAGCAATGTATGTATGTATGTATGTATGTATAAGAGTGACAGTGCATGTATGTATGAATGAGAGCAGCAATGTATTTATGGATGGATGGATGTATGTATGTATAAGAGCGACAGTGCATGTGTGTATGAATGAGACAGCAATGTATGTATGTATGTATAAGAGTGACAGTGCATGTGTGTATGAATGAGACAGCAATGTATGTATGTATGTATAAGAGTGACAGTGCATGTGTGTATGAATGAGACAGCAATGTATAGTATGTATGTATGTATAAGAGCGACATTGCATGTGTGTATGAATGATAGGAGCAATGCATGTATAAATGAATGAGAGCGCCTATTAAGTGTAAGGGGGGCCCTTTAAAAATTTTGCTATGGGGCCCAAAAAGTTCTAGTTACGCCCCGGATGACAGGTACCCCCACTGCCGCTAATGACTGGTACCTGCTGCTGCAGTGCTAAAGATAGGACACACTGCCGCCTGCATTAATAACCGGACCTGCTGCTGCCTGCATTAATAACAGGTACTTACTGCCATTGCTTATTAAGGAACCCCCGCTGCCGCTGGCACTAATGACAGGGACCCGCTGTCGTTGCTGCACTGATTATGGGAGCCACTGCCGTCGATACTAATTACAGGTACTCCAGCTGCCGAAAGCATTAGTGATAGGGGCTACCCAGCATGTATTGTGAGGGGAGGTAGAGAGGTTTGGTTCAGCACATGAATACCTCTGCTGGGGGTGTGTAGAGATACAGTGATGCCTGTTGCAGCCCCCCTCTCATTGGCTCCCAGGGTGTACGCATGCTCGCGTCTGCACATGTGCAGACTCCGACCTTCGGGGATAGGGCAGAATTTGGATCCAAAATAATGTGTCTGAATCGACCCCTCTTTTCACTCTGAAGGATTAGGAGGCGCAAAGTAATTTATGTAACTTTCAAACACCTGCCTGCTCTCCCTTCTCTACCACCCCCTTTCCTCCTCTACCACCCCCATCTCGTCCTCTACCACCCCTCCTCCCCTCCTATACCATATCCTCTCTCCCATTAACCCCTCTCCTCCTCTACCACACCCTTCACCTTCTCTACCACCCCCTTCTCCTCCTCTACCACCCCCCATCTCCTCCACTACACCCCCTCTACTCCTATACCACTCTCATCTCCTCCTCTACACCCCCTCTACTCCTATACCACCCCTTCTCTTCATCTACCCCCTCATCTCTCCCTCTACCACCCCTGTCTCCTTTAATACCCCACCTCATTCCTCCTCTACCACCACCCTTCTCATCCTCTACCACCCCCTCTCCTCCTCTACCACTCCCATCTCCTCCTCTACACCCCTCTACTCCTATACCACTCCTTCTCTTCATCTACCCCCTCATCTCTCCCTCTACCACACCTGTCTCCTCCTCTATCACCCCCTCTTCTCCTCTACCACCAATGTCTCTACATCTACCACTCCTATTCCTCCGCTACCACCCCACCACCATTCCTCCTCTACCACCCCCTCTCCTCCTCTACCACCTCCTCTGCTCCTATACAGCCCTAGTCTCCTCCTTTTCTGCCGCCTCGAAATCCCCGTCCATTGTAGCAATACAGGGTCATACAGTATAGTAGCAGTAGGGGGTTTAGGTACTGTAGCATGAGGTTCATTTGCCGAAAAAGTGGCCACCAAGTTACAGTATGGTCTTGTTTATTGTAACCATGCCCCAAGTATGATGAAAATGAGGGTTCTGGCTCACCTAATATACAAGAGAAGAAGAGGGTATGGATCCGCACAGACTAATACATTGATTTTATGTATATCTAAAAAACATAGGAGAAACCAATATATTGGACTACTAATAATAGATTGAAGTAGTCATGGATTGGTGGTGTGCCCAACACATTCAGTATTTGTAACTGAGTAGAGGGGGGTGTCTGCAAGAAGCAGACCAAAAGACAAATGTGCCTTTTTGGGCGCACTCTTTATTGTATAGATTCGATATGATTACTGCATTAAAACATAACTTTTAATAGGCTTCTTCCACTAAAATATTGGGAGCATTCATTAATTTACAATCAATCATTTGATGCATATTAAATTGACTGTCCATCAAAAATCAAAAATCACATATAACATTGAGACAAGACATGGACAAACATACATTTAGAGACAAGCTGTACTATTCGCTTGTCTTGATGTGCAACATAGTCTCTAGTCGCACTCTGAGATTTAATAGCCTCAGCAAAGTATCAATTTATCTATAGTGTTATCAAATCTCTTCGAATATTAATTGCCTCAGCAAAATATCAACTGATGGCTCAGCCGCTTCAGCTCTGACCATCTCTCATGCTCTTCAATTGTAATACAGAGCCAGTTACTGCCCCTTATAATCAGGTGGAGAGGAGAGAAACCCTAAATAGTGATTAGAAATGAAGAAGAATGACCCCCGTGAGCAGTACTCCTACAACCGGTGGCTCCTGAGTAGCTACTGTTCATTCACCCGTCTGAGTTACCAGCCAGTCAGTTCGCCAAGAGTCTCCTCTCTGGCTAGTGAGCTGGCCCCATCCAGACACTGCTGGATTCTGGCCTATAAGGGGGGGTTTGTAGGTAACCTGTTGGACTGAGTGTCGAATGAGAGTACCAGGTTGGTTGTTATATGGGAGTTATGGTATAGTGCACTTCTGCTTTCCAATTCAGCTTCGTGAATCTTCTGGAGAAGATTGGCCTATCGTATGAGACGTGCTCCCTTTCAGTGCAGTGACTTACATACTCAATCTGCTAAAGTGTATTGATACAATTAATGAGATTGCGCAGGCTAGGTGTATGCTAATTGTTTGAATGATCAAATTCACATGTGTCTTAGCCATTCACGGAGCTCACATAGCCAACACAGGCAGTGACCTGCACCTTTAAATGAGCAGACTCTAATGGCAAAACCTGGATAGCAAATCTCTATAGACTTAAGTTATCATTCTATATTGGTCAAATCTATGCTTGTTCACACAGTCATCCCCATTGCAGCTCCGGGGTGATTGTTGGTAGCAGACCCCTCATTTACTGAGCAAATACGGCTTATGATTCACTCTCATGCTTCACCAACAGTAGCTCCTTGATGTGTTTATTTGATAGCAGCTTATTCTATTTTTCATGCTCAAATTTGTGTGGTTACAGTTGGATTTACAATGTCAGATATGTGTATGTGCTATTTTCAGCTGATATAATAATGTGCACCAATTGACCTCCCACCAAACAGTCAGGTTGACTAAATACAGAGAGTGTCAATTAATGCACAACTGTAACAATATCCAGTATAACTGTGACTATTGTCTGAATACATGCATATAGTCTATACTGTATCCATTTTAGATAAGAGCTACACAGCAAATGTCAGCAGTGATTTAACATTGAGGTAATTGACTGCCCTGCATATGAATATATAAATAAACTTGTTGCAACCCCCCCCCCCTCTTTTTGGGGACAATCTACCTAAATTAAGGGATCACCAATTGGTTGGATGTGTTTTGATACATACTGGTACATCCAGAGTGATGCTGGATTTAAGTCCTCCATTGTAAATTGCTATACAGTACCCGGAGGCGAGTATGATTTTCTAATATAATCTCCATCTTTTTCTTCTCCTATTTCAAATCCCACTTTTATCCTATCCAAATCTCTCCTTATATGTTGGTTAGGCATCCATGTATCTGGGACTCTCTCATCAGTGATTCGATGCTTGCAGATCTCTGAAAGCAGAAGTCCCAACAAATGGTAAACTGACAATCTGTCACTGGTATTCACTTTTTTCAAAAACACTCTCTCATCCATTTAGCCCGGAGTGTCTCCCTGCAATACTGAAAAGCACCAGGGTGACTCACGAAGCTGAATTGGAAAGCAGAAGTGCACTATACCATAACTCCCATATAACAACCAACCTGGTACTCTCATTCGACACTCAGACCAACAGGTTACCTACAAACCCCCCCTTATAGGCCAGAATCCAGCAGTGTCTGGATGGGGCCAGCTCACTAGCCAGAGAGGAGACTCTTGGCGAACTGACTGGCTGGTAACTCAGACGGGTGAATGAACAGTAGATACTTAGGAGCCACCGGTTGTAGGAGTACTGCTCACGGGGGTCATTCTTCTTCATTTCTAATCACTATTTAGGGTTTCTCTCCTCTCCACCTGATCATAAGGGGCAGTAACTGGCTCTGTATTACAATTGAAGAGCATGAGAGATGGTCAGAGCTGAAGCGGCTGAGCCATCAGTTGATATTTTGCTGAGGCAATTAATATTCGAAGAGATTTGATAACACTATAGATAAATTGATACTTTGCTGAGGCTATTAAATCTCAGAGTGCGACTGGAGACTATGTTGCACATCAAGACAAGCGAATAGTACAGCTTGTCTCTAAATGTATGTTTGTCCATGTCTTGTCTCAATGTTATATGTGATTTTTGATTTTTGATGGACAGTCAATTTAATATGCATCAAATGATTGATTGTAAATTAATGAATGCTCCCAATATTTTAGTGGAAGAAGCCTATTAAAAGTTATGTTTTAATGCAGTAATCATATCGAATCTATACAATAAAGAGTGCGCCCAAAAAGGCACATTTGTCTTTTGGTCTGCTTCTTGCAGACACCCCCCTCTACTCACCTAATATACAGTACAGTACTGTACAGTATCACCAATCACTTTCCCCCGAAATATTTTTTTTTGGGTGGGGTGGGGGTGGGGATGGGGGTGGGGGGCTACATGTCCATGCCTTGCCATATAGTAGTTTTAGCATTCCCTAATAGAAAAACTGTCAAGTCATGATGGGACTTGTAGCTTCACATCGTCAGATCGTCAGAGCACCACAGTACTGTGTGTGGGTAGGAGGCATGGACAACAGAACACCATATGAATTGCAGTACATATGTGATACACTGCCGGTGGGGGTAGATAACTACCTTGAGTCGCTGGATACTCCTGGTTCCACACCGATTCTTCGCCGCGTCGGCTGCAGAGATCACACCACCCTAGGAACTCAAGCAAGGCGCACAGCAGGTACAACCGCTTATGTTTTATTTAGTGAAAAGAAATGAATAAACAATGGTCAAAGTATCTTAAGGCTGTAACCGGCCTAATCATCCTAGCACTACAATACTTACCGTACACCCGCCTAGCAGGATCCTAGGTCACATGAACATCAACATACGCCGCGGTCCTTCCGCGTCACTGGCGAGTGGGGACACACCTCCCGCAAACCCTCAACTAGGTGCAGGGGTAATGTCCTCACTGGCAATACCGGCAATTCTCTGTGGGCCTAGCCACCTATTCTAATATGCTAATAACCCAACACAGATGATACATATGTAACGGGGGTTATCCGTGCTAGATTTTGAATAACTGTAATGTGCCTCCACCCAAGCCTCAAAGGTTATGTTACTCAGGAGTAGGCTTGGGACAATCCCCTGAGGTCAATTAATATGCAATGGTAATCAATATAGTACGTAGCATGTAACAACAATTTCATTAGTATATGAATTAGACAGGTAATGATGAATAAATAAGGTTTTATTTTCTCAGGAACTCTTCTTAGTCCTCGACTCCTTCAAATGAAATCTCAAATTAACCAGAAAATGTGAATGAACATTAACATATTTTGTCACAGAACATTTATGCACACAGCCTTGCTTGTAGCAATTATCATTTCTCAATTACTGACACTAAACCCTTCAATACCAACTTTGACTCTTCCCTGAAGATATTTCTCTTACGGCCACCTACCCCTTATAGCTTCTCTATGCCCACGTCACCTCCCCCAACTCTCCACACTCACACTCACACACACTCAATATTAGTTTTCTGACACTATAATTTAACAATGGCAATTACATTTCAAATTATTTGAGATCTCAAATTATCCCTTTTTTAGTTTTGTAAAAGTGCACTTTACTCAGCCCGGGCTGAGGATGTCCTGCAGGAGTTCAGTCAATGGCTGATGTAGTTACTGTATTAGTCGAATTTGAGGCAAATGGTGGTTATACACCCATAGTCCTGCAAATTAGCTATATTGTACAGCTGCTTAGTAGTTTGTGTCTATCCATGGAATGATCTAGGTATATAACACTCCTTAATGCTGGTCGCTGGTTAGATAACTGAAGCCATTGGTGACTGTGGAGAAGTAATAGGCAATCCTGTATATATAGTGATGATAACCTGTATACTGCAGCTCCTATTAGTCTCTGTCTATGGAACAAGGCAGATTAAGGGGTCAGTTTACTTTCCTCCTTTCTCTGTGCTCTCTGATAAAGAACTGTCAGGGGTGTTCAAGAGATGCCAGGTCTGTCAGTCATATGGAAGCAATATCCAATCAGGGAATATGATGGTTTAGAGCTGCAGAAAGGGGGTACTATCACTAGTTTAACAGCTGTTATTTTGCCTCAGCCGAGGTGAATTGTAGGATCAGCTGTGCAGCACTGTACTGCTTTACAGGATACACTGTCCAGCGAGCTTATAGACTGTGCCTGACTCCTTATACACACTGCTGTATACACTGTCCAGTGAGCATATAGACTGTGCCTGACTCCTTATACGCATTGCTGTATACACTGTCCAACGAGCATATAGGCTGTACCTGTCTCCCTCTCCCTGAGGTAGTTCAGTTAGTGAGGTGAGTCCTGTGACAGGGTGCTGCTCTATGTGGTAATTGGTGAGTCCTGTGACAGGGTGCTGCTCTATGTGGTAATCGGGGAGTCCTGTGACAGGGTGCTGCTCTATGTGGTAATTGGGGAGTCCTGTGACAGGGTGCTGCTCTATGTGGTAATTGGGGAGTCCTGCGACAGGGTGCTGCTCTATGAGGTAATTGGGGAGTCCTGTGACAGGGTGCTGCTCTATGTGGTAATCGGGGAGTCCTGTGACAGGGTGCTGCTCTATGTGGTAATTGGGGAGTCCTGTGACAGGGTGCTGCTCTATGTTGTAATTGGGGAGTCCTGTGACAGGGTGCTGCTCTACGTGGTAATTGGGGAGTCCTGTGACAGGGTGCTGCTCTATGTGGTAATTGGGGAGTCCTGTGACAGGGTGCTGCTCTATGTGGTAATCGGGGAGTCCTGTGACAGGATGCTGCTCTATGTGGTAATCGGGGAGTCCTGTGACAGGGTGCTGCTCTATGTGGTAATCGGGGAGTCCTGTGACAGGATGCTGCTCTATGTGGTAATCGGGGAGTCCTGTGACAGGGTGCTGCTCTATGTGGTAATTGGGGAGTCCTGTGACAGGGTGCTGCTCTATGTGGTAATTGGGGAGTCCCGTGACAGGGTGCTGCTCTATGTGGTAATTGGGGAGTCCTGTGACAGGGTGCTGCTCTATGTGGTAATTGGGAGTCCTGTGACAGGGTGCTGCTCTATGTGGTAATTGGGAGTCCTGTGACAGGGTGCTGCTCTATGTGGTAATTGGGAGTCCTGTGACAGGGTGCTGCTCTATGTGGTAATTGGGAGTCCTGTGACAGGGTGCTGCTTTATGTGGTAATTGGGGAGTCCTGTGACAGGGTGCTGCTCTATGTGGTAATTGGGGAATCCTGTGACAGGGTGCTGCTCTATGTGGTAATTGGGGAGTCCTGTGACAGGGTGCTGTTTTATGTGGTAATTGTGGAGTCCTGTGACAGGGTGCTGCTCTATGTGGTAATTGGGGAGTCCTGTGACAGGGTGCTGTTTTATGTGGTAATTGGGGAGTCCTGTGACAGGGTGCTGCTCTATGTGGTAATTGGGGAGTTCTGTGACAGGGTGCTGCTCTATGTGGTAATTGGGGAGTCCTGTGACAGGGTGCTGTTTTATGTGGTAATTGGGGAGTCCTGTGACAGGGTGCTGCTCTATGTGGTAATTAGGAGTCCTGTGACAGGGTGCTGCTCTATGTGGTAATTGGGGAGTCCTGTGACAGGGTGCTGCTCTATGTGGTAATTGGGGAGTCCTGTGACAGGGTGCTGCTCTATGTGGTTATTGGGGAGTCCTGTGACAGGGTGCTGCTCTATGTGGTAATTGGGGAGTCCTGTGACAGGGTGCTGCTCTATGTGGTAATTAGGAGTCTGTATAGACAGAATGGATGACTTGTTGATGAAGGAAACAGCGCTTTGGACTGCTGATAACACCTTACCCAATGTGATTTGTGGTGAGGGTTACCTTAATGTCCTTTTGTTACCTCAGGATATTCCCTCTGCCGGCAGCTACACTGATAGTCTCTTGTCCAAACTCTGTCTCACTACCTCAGTCACCGTATACTGGTCCTGATAAAGAATTCAGGACTGGTCAGCTGCTGCGATCAGGCAGGGAAAGGGTGCAGAGCAGGACCTCATAATCAGCTGGATACAGGTCACTAGCCCCCTGTCACCAGGCTGTTGTACTTCCTCACAGGATGGTTCCTCAGCTCTATTCTCTCATTTCTCTAGTGCCAGTCACAAACAGGGCTGCCTTCCCTGCACACAGTAGCCTGTCAGTCCCTCACTATGCTGCTCTGAGCAGTTTCTCTCAGGACTCCTCCCAAAGGTCACATGCTGACCCCTCTGACTGACTTTCTGCTGAGGGGAGGGGCTAAGGCTCAGATGTTTGCCACCCAGCACTCACTCCATCAGGGAGTCTTGAAAAGGCCCACAGTCCCAGATCCCACCTCTGCCAATGGTGCATGGGCTCCTAACAAGCCTTTAATGTTATTAATTGAAGAACCAACCAGTCCCATAGTGTCCTTTGTTTAACAGGAAAATACCTATAACAATTATTAAACAATTTAAATATTCCTGTATCCACCACTATGTGAATACCTCCTATGCCATATTTATATATAATTTATATATGTTTAGAATGTAAACCTAACAGGTGGATAAATGCAATTAACTGGTTACACATACAAAACGCAGGGGTGAATAACATACAATACGACAGGCAAATATATCTTAACAATACCATTCCTGGGGAAATCCCGCCTAGGAGTACAGTCCAGAACGCTGTCCCTGGGATGAAAGGCGAATACTGGATCCTTTAAATAAATTAGTGAATAACTCCGTGCAACCCGAACTTTGGCCACAAGACGGCAGTGTTCCCTTTGTTAAGCCAGTGCAACAGCAACGTCTCTACAACTTGCAGTAAGGTTCTAACTGAGGTCCCCTGAAGTGGAGGGTTAATTCCCCTGCTCGCAGGGGACTGGTTTGAGGCTCCTCGGCACTATAAATAATAACAGGGCTAACTTCACCCTGCTTGGGGCATTCTTTTGGTGCCCGGCGTTATGAGGGCTCTGTGCTTTAGGGCTGGCAACCCCTAATCTGCTGGTGGGGTGCTGAGGGTACGTGGGGTAAGGCAATCCGGTGCGGTTTTGGGGTATAGCGGTGCTCTATGGGAGCCAAGAGGTGCCATGCCGTGGGGTGCAGGCGGATAGCCGGCTAAGTGGGGGACTGCGTGAGGACAGTACCTGATACGGGAACACGTTGCAGGCTCCTGCCCGTCACGCTTCCACCCACGCGGCGTCTGGTCGGCTGTCAGTCGGCGCTGGCTGGCACTCCATCTCTGGAACAGCAGGATCTCTTCTGTCTTCGGCCAGAGGGCGTACTAGTGTGGGCGCTGCAGCGTTGCCGCACTCAGTCACCCCTCCGGCTGCTGGATCCCAGGCTGGACGCGTCGACTCTGTCTTCTCGCGGCGGGGTTGGAGGTAAGCAGGCTCCTCCACCCATCCTCTTCTCTCTTCCTCCCCTCTGGTCAGGTCTGCCGCCATCCGGGACAATTCGCTTCCCTCTCTCTGCTTCCACTCTCTCCTCCCGCCCACACGCTGCGGGTCACCCCGTCCTCTCCGTGCAGCCACCTCTGACCTCCTCTTCACTTCCTCCCTGCTGCCATACGTCCTCCAGTGCTGTCACTCAGCCTGGGGACGCTTTCTCACGCTCCCCAATGGCATGGGTATTAACCCTGACCCTGCCAAAAGGACGTGGCCCAGGCTGGGGTGCCACATATACAGTATGGGATATGGTCTAGTGTTCATTCTATCACCCGCCATCTTTGAAAATCCATGCAGTCACTGTTCCTTGCTTGTGGTGTCACTGTCTGCTGTGGTGTCTCTAGCACAGGTCTGGTTTGCATATCAGTGCTGATCTACTGCACAGACCACATTGTGCTAGGCCCAGGTAGGGAACAGTATCTGCATGGATTTTCAAAGGTAGCGGGTGCTTGAATGAACACTACCGTCATTTGGTCTACAGCATTATGGTCGACAAGCATATGGTCGACATCATTAGGCTGACATGCTAAAAGGTAGACATTGGTCTAGGTCAGCGGGGGTGTAGGTCGACATCCCTTTCAGTCAACAGATAATAAGGTCAACATGGCTTTGGGTTGACATGGGCAAGGTCGACAATGAAAAGTTCAACAAGCCTGAAAATGGCATGATTACAGTAATGTACAGTAAATACTGCAGTAAATGCCTCTGGTTCTGCGAACATAATCCAGTATTTCATACACATACAGTACTGTTCAGTATGTTCACATAGCGACAATCTGTGCTGGGTTTTCCTGAGGTACTGTAGGGAAAACATGCCCTTGTACTGTAGCTTTATCCTGCCCCATCAAGACTTACTGTACCACTGAAAGGTTTAAACATAATGGTGCTGACTCTGTTTTGTGTTATTATCCACCCTAGTACACTAAAGGGGGTTATTCAATACCAGCTACTTTATTGACAAAACACAGTATTGACCAAAAATATTGTACTTTCTTTTTCTTAAAACATACAATACAGTGCAGGATAAGTTTTATTTATGCATGTACAGTATATTACATTACATTTCATTCAATTACGTCAGGCAAGACCCTGTACAGATGGTTTGCAGATGGGGACTTACAGTACAGTATAATACAAAAAAAAAAACACAGTACAGTAAATCAATCAGTACAAATTCCTAATACAGTATTTTATGTACAGTAATTTACAGTACAGTTCTCTGGGCCAAACACACTTGATTTTGCTGTTGGCGGGGTAAGGGGATGGGAGAGAAGGAGAGAGACACAGGACAAAAGAGTGTTGTAATGTACAGTAAGATCATAAACATATTTTTTTTTTTCCATTTCATTGGCTGTCCTTTGTTCTCTGGGCCAAACACACTTGATTTTGCTCATGGTAGAGTTGAATGGTGGGTGGGAAGAAGAAAGAATAATAGCATTAGTACTGAATGGTCACAACAATGCTTTCAGGGGGGGGGGAGACACATGTTGGCAGGGGAATGGGATGGGAGAGAGGGAGAGAGACACAGGACAAAAGAGTGTTGTACAATAAGATCATAAACTTACTTTTTTCAGGCCAGTGGTTCTTCCTTGTTCTCTGACCCTAGCAAACTGCATTTTGTACTGTACAGTACTGTATGTCATGTAAACATTGAAGGGAGGGAAATGAGTTGTGAGGTGGACAGTGAGTCAAGGGCATAGGTACAGTACAGTATACTGTAAGAGACTGCTCTGAGGGGTTCAGTTTTACAGGTACAGTACTTTATACTGTATTATACAGTACTGGAGAAGCTACATAGCAGTTGCATGTCCATTTCGTTCAATGATGACAGGCAAGACTCTGTACAGATGGTTTATGTAATTATTACACTGGGCATGTGTCAGTACATCTTGCCAAAACCTATTTATCCCATCCAAAATTTCTTGTTTACTTTTCGGTTTCACATGACACCTGATGAACTTCTTCAATTGTGCCCAGACCATTTCAATTGGGTTTATGTCCGGTGACCTAAAGTATACATAGTACATACAAAAATAAAGTATAGTGTATTAAAATACTGTACAGTACAGTAGTAATGAAATCACGACTGTAAGTAGTGAATGCTGTTCGAATAATACTCTCTCTGGTGGTGTGCATTGCCAAATTATTCCTCTCTCTTCCATGTATTTTGCAGAAGCAGAATGTTTTGGGTCATTATCTTGGAATACTCTGTGTCCAGATGGATAGTATTTTCTGATAAATGGCACCAAAGCACGATCGACTATTTGTTCTTGGAAGAAGTTCTTATCCATAATCCCTACAGAGATACAGTAAGATGTACAGTAGTTGCTCGGTCATTAACAAGTACACATTTCAGTGTTCTGAGTTGTTTAGAACTACAGTAGCAATTTACAATACCTTCAAAAACAAAAATAGGGACGGCACTCCTGCGAGATATACCTCCCCATACATGGACTTTTAATGGAAACTTTGCTTGTGGTTTCAATGAGGTAAAGTTACGTTTGCGGAAGGACATTCTTGAGGGATCTCCCTAGAAACAGAAGTTTCATCTGTAAAAATTACATCATTACATTTTTCGGTACTCTTTACCTAGCACGGCGCCCATCGCGGCCATCGCGGGCATTGAATGCACTAAAAAATCGGGTGCGACGCGACCGACGCGATGCCCGCGATTTCCCATAGGGAACAATGTTAAATGTCTCAATTGACCCGATTTTTCTGTTCAATGCCTCAATTGACCCGATTTTTCCTTAGGAATCAATGTTAAATGGCCCACAGAGGCCAAATAGGCACCCTTAAGTGTGAAATGGCCCCCACAATTGTTAACGCCACCCCACGATCAACGTGAACCCGAAGCGTGGCGAGCGCAGCGAGCCCGCGAGGGGCGGCGGTACGCGTCCTACGACCTTTTCATATCCCCACTATCCACGTCGGCGTGGAGTTGAGAATAGAATAGTGTGGCGAGCGCAGCGAGCGCCCGAGCCCGAAGCGTGGCGAGCGCAGCGAGCGTCGCGAGGGGACGCGGATACCTGTGAAGCCCGCGATCAAAATCGTGGACGCCGTGCTAGGTAAACAGTACCCATTTTTCACCACTGTCAATCCACTGTTGAGCTTGTACAACTCTCTTTTCTTTATTAACATCTCTTATCATGGAATGTATCCTGTGGAAAGAAAAATTAGGACAATGGAGACAGTAAAATGGTTATGACTTGCGGTATACTGTAACTGAAAAAAATTAAGGTTGATGTGTAGTACTGTACAGTACAGTATTTTACATTACCTTGTCTGACCATAACTCCATCCCATTTTTCTTCGCATCCGTTTGACACTGGAAAGTGAAATGTCCATATCATATTTCGAATGAAGAATGGGTACTTGTGTAGTTTCACGGCGCCAGCATGGCGCCGTGCTACTTCCGGGTTCTACGCTCGCCACAAACTATGTTAAAAAAAAGTAACTTAACTCCATGCCAACATGGATAATTCATACCTCCCCTATCCATGTTGGCATGGAGTTGATTTTAAATAGCGTGGCGAGCGTAGCGAGCCACCGAGCCCGCAACGTGGGCGAGCGAAGCGAGCCCCGCAAGGGGACTCAGACGCACGGCGCCATACTGGCGCCGTGAAACTACACAAGTACCGAAGATTGGTTCTTATTTGTCCAGCAGTACGTTCATAATCACCACGAGTTAATTCTTCTACAATCTTTTGGACTTTCCTATAGTATAACACAGACAAAAATGATTGTACAGCATACAGCATGCATGTCCAAACTGTGAACCTCCAGCTGTTGTGAAACTACACATCCCAGCATGCTTGCCATAATTTTATCATTCTCTAATAGAAAACTGGTGGCATGGCATGATGGCACTTGTAGTTTCACAACGGCTGGAGGGCCATAGTTTGAACATGCCTGGTACAGTACCGTATACAGTAGTACTGTAATTATATAATCTGCTAAGATATAAGTACTGTACTTACAATGTGCAGTGAGAAGGAGTACTGTATCTGCAGCACATCCTCATAGAAGCATGATTACGCACAGTCTGTAAATTAACTACAATACCACTTTCTTTCAGCCAAGCCTGGATCTGTCGTGTTGTCTTGTTTTCTTGTTTCATCTTGGCGATTATCTGGCTCATAGATTTGTTGATTTTTGGTGGCATGTTTAATGGCAGGAACTGTGGAGACAAGATACTGTACAGTAATGTACCGTAAATACTGACCACTAATGTAATTTATTGTACTACAGTACATTACATAAAGTACTTTATTTTTCAATACAGTATACAACAGTGTACTTCAGTGTACAGTACAATACAAAACTGTGTACATTATTATGGATAAATACTCATGCCACCTGCAGGCTTGTCAGAAGACACAATGGCAGTGGCGGAACTACCGTGGGTGCAGGGGGTGCAGCTGCTATGGGGCCCGGCGACTGGGGGGGCCCCATGGACAGCAAGCACTCCCCTTCACCATGGAGACCTTTCCTGATTGGCCGCTAGGCGGCTAGGCGGCTCCTGATTGGCCAGAATTCATTCTGAGCCCAGACGCCGAAGAGGAAGGATCTCTCCGGCTCTGAAAGCCGGGGAGCGTCGTGGGAGATGCCGGCAGCTGCTGGAAGCCCTCAGCAGCTGCCAGAAGTGGATGTCGACAGATGAAGAAAGAAGACCATCCATGGAGGACCTGGGTGAGTAGGATTTCCTTCCACAGGTCCAACATGGATTATCCTCGGACAGGACGCCACCCCCGGAGCCGCCGACACGGAGCCGCCGACACCGGAGCCGCCGACACGGAGCCGCCGACACCGGAGCCGGCGACCTACCAACGGGATCAAGATACTTAAGTATCAGTATGTGTGTAATGTGTGTATTAAACTTTTATTTAAAATGGGTGTCAGTGTGTTTTATTTAACTATTTTTTTTACTGTGGCACTACAAGACCCAGCGGGCCCTTTAATGCCCAGCAGGCTGGGACTTGTGGTTCTCCAAGTCCCAGCTTGCTGGGGAGGCTTGCTGGCACTTGTAGTGCCACAGTAAAAAACAATAGTTTGTTCTATTTTTTACACCACTATCAGCTCGATGCCCACCGCCCAGGGGCATCGAGGACAGCACCAGGCTTCAGCCTGGTCAGGTAAGTCCTGGAGGGGGGGACCCCTTTATTGGGGGGGTCCCCACTCCCCCAGGGCCCCTGGCCAGGCTGACTGGTCGGTAGGGTTAATGCTTTGGCCGGGGGGACTTGCATAAAAAGTCTCCCCCCGGCTGTGGCATTACCCTGCTGGCTGGTTTTGCCTGGGGCTGGTTCTTAAAATACGGGGGACCCCTAGTCATTTTGTCCCCCGTATTTTGGGAACCAGCCCCAGAGCAGGAGCCTGGGGCTAGTTGTTAAAAATCAGGGAACCCCTATTTGTCGGGTTCCCTGATTTTTAATTACCGGCTCCAGGCTCTGTCAGCCTGGTGCTGGTTTCGGCTGTGGGGGGGACCCCACGCCAGTTTTTCTTTTTATTTATTTAATTTTTCTATTTTTTTACACTGAAGCCTGCACGGATCTGACTGATCCGTGCAGGATTAAAGCAAATAGAACAGAAAAATGGTGTTCTATTTTCCTGTCGTATTTGCATGCCTGTTTTACACCACTAAGCAGCCGTATTATCAGTACGGCTGCTTAGTAAATCAGAAACCACCATTCTTTTGAATGGTGATTTCTGTCGTATCCTATCGATGGTGTAGACATTCGTATTTGTAAATACAAATACGAATGTTCCATCTTTAGGAATACGAATTGTTGTATTTTTGGGATTGTAAATCCCGAAAATACAAATTCGTAAAAAAAAGGTGTATTTCTCCCTACGAATACACCTTTTTTCTACGAATCCATTTTGGTAAATGTCCCCCAATCTGTCAATGCCCCTGATTCAGCAGTCAATGCTAGTATCACAACATAAGGGAATGGGGATGTGTTAGTATAAGAGTGATGTGTATTAAGAATTAAATTTTATTAGGTACTAGACAGACATATTTATATATATTAAACACACAAAAGTTAAATATAAATCAAAAACACTTGTTATGTTGGTATGCCGCAAATATAGGGTTCTAAGTGGTTCTGCCTCCAATCTCTATGCTAATATTAAGTTATTAGCTAGAGAGAGTTTTTTTTCTCATAGGTGTCTGGTTCAGTGAATTTTTAAATAAGGCCGATTGTGACATTGTATACATTTGTATTTTCTGTATTATATATATATTTTATTATTTTTTATATTTTTATAATTAAATTTCTTGTGTAATTAATACCTCGACCTCTGTGCAGTTTTGTCCTGTGTTGTCTATGTTTTGTATCTTGTTTTGAGGAGTCTGAGCACCTCCCCACAAAACAGCAGCAGTAAACCTGGTTTGGGCATTCGCCTGACTTTTAAAAAAAAAACTTTCTTTTTCTTTTGTTCAGTCCCTGCTGCTGTGTCTTCCTCACACCTCTGCTAGCAAGGACCTTTGCAATATTTCCATAAACTATGGCATCCTTCACAGTGCCTGTGATTTGAGATTTGATCTCCTCTTCTCCACGGACATGTAACAGCTCCCTAACCTCATCTTCCTTCCAATGATGTGCCATGGCACCTGACTTCCCACAGGAGTCTGCACTCTGTTGCTGGAAAGGGAGCAAAGGAGCAACATGCAGCCACTGCCTCTGCAAGTGCCTCCACACATGTGCCTGAGGCGTCTTCCTCGGCTGCAGCTGATGACCTCATCAGAAGACGCCCGGGCAGCAAAAAAAAGCAACATCACATGTTTAAAACTGAAAAACCCAGGTAAACCCATTCAGACATAAGCCGGGTATTATACCCGGGAGTAAAATACCGGGAAAAACCCTGGTCAATTGCAGGTGCTCAGTATCCGGGAGTGAAATCCCAGGTATACCCTTTCAGACATACGCTAGTCCCGGGTTTTGGCGCTTTCATGTGAAAAACCCAGAGATTTTCGCGTATCTCTGAAAGGGGTACAACATACCGGTACATACAAATAGTGGTAGATGCTCAATTAGTTCAGTAACATTACCCAGGTGCATGAGGGAGGGGTTAATTACTGGGTAAGTAAAACAAGACATTTTTTCCCCAGCACACTGAGCAATGCTAGTAACCAATCTAGAACACTATATGATAATAGAATTCAGAGATATTGGTTACATATACCTGCGCAGGTGTATGCTATGCCCCCAAGCCGCGTCAAGGCTTCTCTGTATATTGGGGGTCCCTAGCAGTGGTGCAAGTAGAATTTTTTTCTTGGTGGTACTGATAGCCTCCACCAAAAATGGGCATGGTCATGTGTCATCAGGGGGCGTGGTCACACAAAGCTAGAGGAGTGACTAAATGACAATAGAGGCGTGGACACAGGAGACAGGGAATGAGAAACTGGGAATGACTGGGGGTGGGTTGGCTCTTGCTTGGGGGAGAGCCAGGCAGCTTGTGCTTACAATAATGGAGCCTGCTCTTCATGCTGTCGGCGCTGCTGATGCCAGTCAGTGTGACAGGCTAAATCAGCAGTAGCCGGTAGCTGCATACAGCACCAATCATAACGCTGGGTGGGCGGGCTGCGGATGCATTATATTTAGATATAAAATAAAAATAGAAATGACAGTGGATCAGGGGTAAGTGGTACTGCGTACCTGCAACATATTTCTTACAGGTACTTCGTACCACGCCGTACCCCCTTACTTGCAACACTGGTCCCTAGCGCTATATCTAGGTGCAGGGTGCGGCACCCCAAAAACTATCATAAGCTGGGAAGCCCAGTACACAATGCCAGTGAGATACTAAGTGTTAATAATTAGTGATAAGAAGCCGAAGCTATATATACAGGGGGAGATTCTCTAAGAATCTCACCCCCCTTCGCCGCCCATCGCATTTATAATTATCGCATATGTTGTAACATATGCGATAATTAAGGCAAAGGACAGCTCTTGCGTTAAGAGCTGTCCTTTGCGGTGAGAGTCGCCGGGTCCCAGCAGGTCCCGGCGGCTCCCCCTTCCCTCACACACCCGGCACTGCTGCTGCTGCACCGGGCTCTCCTCCTCCCTGCACCCGGAAGAGGATCAGTGCAGGGAGGAGGTCACAGTGCCGGGCAGCACAGCTCTGTGCTGACCGGACACAGGTGAGGGGGCGATGCGGGGCGGCCGTTTTATTAGGGGGTGCACCATTGGAGGGGGCGTGTCCATCACTATCTACTGGGCGTGTTCATCATCTCCTATTATTACACATAATGAAACACACTAGACATAATGTCACGCACAATAATGCCCATCACACATGCCACACACCGTAATGACCATTACAAATTATGTTAGGGCTTAAAAAAAATATTATTAAAACAGGGACAATAGGGACTGTGCACGTCGAAGGCGCGCGCCAAAAATTAACACATACTTACATGCATATTACACATCACACAGCCATTACATAGTATACCACATTCCATAATGCCCATTACACGTTGTACGTGTAATTCCCATTACATGTTACGCCTCACACCATGATGCCCATTACACGTTACGCCTCAGACTGTGATGGCCATTACAGATTATGCCATGGGGGGGGGATGTGAAATGTTCTTTGCCAGGAGTCACATGCTCCCTGGGAAGGGGGTGGTTAAATGCTCGTTGGCAAGGGGAGTTTCATGCTCATTGCTGGGGGTGCGCATTGCACACCAGCGCTCCCGTGAATCCGCACTTCCGGGTAGCGCTGTGCACTCTTCTTATAAGATGCCCACCGGAGCCGCAGCCTCCTTCCCTTTTGAGCCGCTGGCCGGATGCTGCACGCCGCACACTGAAGCTACTTTACCTGGTCAGCCGCTCAAAAGGGAAGGAGGCTGTGGCGGGCACGGGACACTTGTACCCCAAGTGCCCAGGGGCAAATGCCCGCCCGCACACATAGTATACACACACACACACACACATAAAAAAAAAAAAAAAACGGTTTAACCTCAATATCCCTGGAATCAAATAATCCATATGGATCCGCCTGGTATCAGATTGAAGGCCCAGCGATTTGGGTTCGACTGAAATCAACCTCGAGCTTCAGTGATGCCGAAGGGGGAACTGGCAGCCATTGAACTGGGTGGGGGTCGGAATTAGCGGGTCCCATGTTATTCTATAGGGAAAACGTTCCAGCTTTGCCTGGCAGTATCTCCGGTTCCCAGGGGGCTAGAGACACGGGGCTGGGCTCGTTGGAAAGCCCCATCCCTCAGCTATGATTAGGAGGTGCCTGTGCACCCCCGGCACCCCCCTTGCGCACGCCTATGCATACCTCCCAACATGACCCTCTCCAGGAGGGACACAATGCTCTGTTTCTGGACTTTTTTCAGAATGTATGATTGCCATCATCTGTGTCGAACAGGGTAATTGATAAGAAAGGTGTTTTTCAACACAGGTGATTTCAATTATTCATTCAAAGGGAAGTCCAGGAGCAGAGCATTGTGTCCCTCCTGGAGAGGGTCATGTTGGGAGGTATGTAATAATGTCAATCTAACAACCCTATACCCTAGGCATAGGTGTGCGTACATTGAGTGTTAAGAGTGCACAGGCCCCCTCTAATGCTGTTCCCACCCTTATGAACCCCTCCTGCTGCTAGCAATACCAGTAATACCTTTTACCAAAGACATTTGCTTTTTACAACTGTATTCTATTAAAACAAGCACCCATCAATCAATTATGTATGTTTTGCTTTGGTAATTGTACCATTGTCATATCACTACATAACTTCACCATCCATATATATTTTTGATTTTATTTGCATGTACTGTTACACAGAGTAATTGGAAGATTAAAACTGAAATAGGCAGGAGATTATGGTGTGTCTGGGAGACATTTTATATTGTAGCGAGTGCCAAAAGATAGACACACTCGATTGGCGGTGTTAGACACACCAAAAGGAGCTGTGTGAGACATGCCCAATTGGCGGTGGTAGACCCAGGGCCGGCACCACCACTAGGCAGGTCTAGGCATTTGCCTAGGGCGCCGGCCACTGGAGGGCGGTAGTTCGCCCCTCGCCCCCCGTGCAAAGGGGGTACCTGCTGCGCCGTCTGGGGAGCGGGCAGGGGGGTCTATGCCAGCTTCTGGCAGGAGCCTGCAGTGGTTTCCTTGCCGCGCGGGTACCTGCGGCGCTGTGTATAAAGCTGGTGGCGGTGGGGGGTCCCTGCAGTGAATAAGAAATAACTAGAGCTATCCGCCGGGCTATGCGGCGGCGCGGGAAGCGCTGCCGGGTTGGAAAACACTGGCCGCACGCTGATTGGCTGAGATTCAGCCAATCAGCGTGCGACCAGTGTTTAAAAAAAAAGAAGCGCTTCCCGTGACGCCGCATAGCACTAGTTATTTCTTATTCACTGCAGGGACCCCCCGCCGCCGCCGCCAGATTTATACACAGCGCCGCAGGTACCACTGCAGGCTCCTGTCAGACGCCAGCATGGACACCCCTGCCCGCTCCCCAGACGACGCAACAGGTACCCCCCGCCCCAAACCCCCGGCACCGGGGCGCCCCCCCCCCCCGACTCGCCTGGGGTGCTCCGGTGCCTTGCACTGGCCCGGGCTAGACCCACCCCTTTAACGGTGCACCCCCTGATAAAATGTGTTGCGCACACCTATGACCCTAGGTGTGATAACTTTCCCCACAATCACGGATTGCGTTACCCAGATTAATAGTATACTGCCTATTTAGTTTGTAGAACGGAATTAGTACATTTGTAGCCATGCATGCAATAAATATTAGTATAGGTGCCAGTTCCAACAGCAAAGGAACACTAAGGAATCTACAAACATTACATAAAGAGCCAGTATGTGTGCTGACAGCTCGGATGGTTTCTCATAATAACAGGCGTGTATGTAATGTGATCCATCTACGTGGCTGCAGTATACGGACATAGGGGGTTATTCTGGTTCACTCGTATAATGGCACAAGCACTCTCTAATGGACAAAACCATATGCACTACGGGTGGGGCTGATCTAACATGTGCAAATCTAACTCTCTCTGCACATGTTACATCAGCCCCACCTGCAGTGCATATGGTTTTGTCCATTAGGGAGTGATTGTGCCTTTGCGAGTGAACCAGAATATCCCCCATACAGTACCAGCAGCAGGGAGGTAATACAACAATCACCTTGAACAATTCAAAACAAGTTGAAACCTTGGTGGCACCATTGCTGTTGGCTTATTGACATTTACAAACTATATTCATATTTATTGCATTCACGGAAACAAACTTACTAATTATATGAAAGAACATTTAGCAATACTAACAAATTATTATATGTTTATTACAACCCAGACATTTTAAGGTTTTGTGTTTTGGTTTTGGATCTGGATTCCTGTTTGTGTTTTGGATCTGTATTGGTTTTGCCAAAATCACCCTTCCAGGTTTTGGTTTTGGATGTTTGTTCAGCCCCCTACTGACTTCCTCATAGAAGCTAATTAAATTAGGCTGACATGATCTATGTTTGACGAACCCATGCTGAGCCTTACTTATCACTTTCTCCTGTTCTAAGAAATTTTGGATACTATCTCTTATTATTCCTTCTAATATTTTCCCCACAATGGATGTAAGGCTGACCGGCCTATAACTTTCAGGGTTAGATTTGCTACCTTTCTTCTATATTGGTACTACGCCAGTCCCTTGGTACCATCCCTGAGTTTATTGATTCCCCGAATACCAGATATAATGGTAGGGGATGCAGTTACAATCCCGGCGGTCGGGATCCCGGCATTCAGAATCCCGACCGCTGAAATGCCGACACTTTCTCCCTCCTGGGGTGTCCACGACACCCCTGGAGGGAGAATAAATGAGTGTGCCGAGCGTAGCGAGGCATCGGGCCCGCTGCGTGGCGAGCGCAGCGAGCCCGCAAGGGGGGGCGATCCACGTCCCGCCCCTTGTCGGCATTTCGGCTGGCGGGATTCCGGCGTCGGGATTCTGAACGCCGGGATCCCGACCGCCGGGATTCAATACTGAATCCAATGGTAGTGCTATGACAGAACTCAATTCTTTTAGTATCCTAGGGTGTATTTCATCCGGGCCAGGAGATTTGTTACTATTTAGGTTCTGTAATCTATTTTTGACTATTTCCTCACTCAAACATACAGTTTGGGAGCAATCAAGATCCGAGCATTTAATCTGTAGGAGATCTTCTGTAGATTATTACCTTGTAAATACCAAAGCAAAAAATTCATTGAATAATTCCGCTTTCTCTTTTCCTTCTATTCCCAGGGTACCCTGCTTATTTATTAGTGGACCAATATTTTCCTTCCTTAACCGTTTCCCGTTTATACAATAATTGTAACATGTATGGGCCCCTTTACCCTAATTGTCCCCTACTGCAGCCTAACCCTAACTGTCCCCTCCTGCAGCCTTACCCTAACCTTCCACTCCTATAGTCTAACCCTAACTGTCCCCTCCTGCAGCCTAACCCTAACTGTACCGTACTGCAGCCTAACCCTAACCTTCCACTCCTATATTGTTACCCTAACTGTCGCCTCCTGCTGCCTAACCCTAACCTCCCACCTCCCATAGTCTAATCCTAACTGTCCCCTCCTAACTGTCCCCTCCTGAAGCCAAACAATAACCTCTGCCTCCCATAGTCCAACCCTTACTGTCCCCTCATGCAGCCTAACCCTAACCCCCCCCCCCCATCTTCCAAGCAGCCTAGCCCTTACCCCAAAATCAGTAGTTCCCTCCAGGATCTGTCAGGATTCCAACTGCCTGGATTTTGACCACATCCCTCTATAAGATAAATAAATGTATCTTCATTGTAATTAAGGTAAGTCATTACACCATACTTTACCTACTTTGTAAGTCTTCTCTCCATAAGCCAAGAGGGGGGGACACTACAGGGTAGTCATTATTAAGGCCCTCCCCCCCAACCAAGTAAAAACACACATGATTTGCAGGGAGCAGAGCAAAACGACGGTATCCAGTGATTTAACCCCACCCCCTTCCTACTGCTCCCCCTATGGCCAGTGCAAAACATATAATACTGTCCACATCTGTAGGCAGTGTGCGGGATGCTGGAGAGTTGCCTACTCTTTTGAGACTGCAGGGGACAACACCAAATATTCGTGGACCTAGACACTGGGGTTCATACCCAAACCATTGAAAGGCTCTAGGGATCTTGCAAGTGGAGGAACAAGAGACAGAGGGGCTCTACGCGCCAATATCTTGACTCGTAACTGCAGGAGTTTATTTGGTGCAAAACTCTTGGCGCAGAGAACGCTTTCCTGTGAATTTTACATGCCCTAACTCTGCTCCCAACAGCCGACAAACCAGCCGACACAAATGCAGACACAGCGACGTCAACATCAGCTGCATTTGAAGGGAATGCAGAAAGTGAAGAATGACTGTTTTTTTATAGTTTCTTTGACTTGTCATTTGATATCATTAAACATTGTTCAGAGGATTTTTTCTTCTTTATTATTCATTAAAATCCAGTTACCAGTTAACACATGTTATCACTACTGTTTCAGATGTATGATATGGCAGGTGCGAATGTTTTCTTTAAACACCCTCACTATCCACGCCAGCCCGAAGCATGGCGAGCGCAGCAAGCCCCTCAAGGGGACGCGTTACGCGTCCTCCCGACCTGTTCATACCCCCAGTTTCCACGTCGGTGTGGAGCTGAATTTATAATGTGTGGCAAGCGTAGCGAGCCACTGAGCCAGAAGCGTGGGGAGCGGATGCAGAATACATGTCTAGTAATCCACGTTCCGTCGAGGGGCTCGCTGCGCTCGCCGTGCTTCGGGCTCGGTGGCTCACTGTGCTTGCCAAACTTTATAAAATCAACTCCAAGCCGACGTGGATAGTGGGGATATGAACAGGCGGGAGCACGCGTAACGTGTCCCCACGCGGGGCACGCTGCACTGGCCACGCTTCGGGCAGGCTTGGATAGTGGGGGTTTGAAATGGAGTCTAATAAAGATTGAGTTTAAATTGTCAAAGGTGAATTTTCTTTTATATACAATGAGAGTGGTAGTGTACCATTCTAAATATTCTGTGAGTTTGGTACGCTACCACTCTCATTGTATACACTGTAAAAGAAAATTCGCCTTTGACTATTTAAACTCAAGCTTTATTAGACAATACTTCACATTGCTGTATATCTTTTATCTTTATTTTTCCAACCTTCGAGAACAACAAAAACCAGAGGACAGAAGGAGAAACCACAAGAAAACATCACAGGAGACCACATAGACCTGGGGTAGCCAACCCTAGTCCTCGAGAGCTACCAACAGTGCATGTTTTGCAGGTCTCCTCACAGAATCACAAGTGAGCTAATTAGCTCCATCTGTGTATCTTTTAAAATTGTGTCAGTGATTAATGAGTGTAGCTGTGCAGCAGCTAGGTTGTCTGGAAAATGTGAACTGTTGGTAGCTCTCGAGGGCTAGGGTTGGCTACCACTGACATAGACCATAAGGGAAGAAACCTTTTAAAAATGAGAGATTATTTGTCCAAACCAAAGGGGAGCGCCTAGGAGTCTACACCATCCATTTGTTTTTTCACTGTTTAATTCTGGGGCGTTTGGGATACACTAAGGTATAGACCAGGCAGATCTCTTGTATAGCGCCTCTACAAACAAAATTGCTACTGCAGGGCTACCGTAAAGCGCTGCGGAATATGTGTGCGCGATATAAGAAACTTTTAATAAATAAATAATGTGGATCGTGGTTGTTCAATGTTTAATAGTAACACCAAATCATTATCTCCATTTTCCTCTTGTGCTGAGTTTATCTTTCAGGTGTTTTCTGGCCAGTTTACAAAAACGTTATTGCAAAACTGTTTGCTCTGTGTGCGAGAACTTGTCCTTTAATTCCTTTGATAGAGATTTCATATAAATACTTTGCAGCCGAAACCAACTTGCTGAGAGTTGGTTGAGATTACTGTTACCACAAGGTCCCAACTGTGTCCTCTGCAGACAGGTAAGTCCTTACTGTACATGTTCCGGTTGTTGTTATTTAAAGTCACTGTCGTACTCTAGTTCGATTTTTCAAGTTCTTAACCCTTTGAGAGGCAAGTTAATTTGTCAAAATTGGTGTGAAAATTGCCAAGCTAACGTATTTATTCGTCCTAATGACCTGTAATGTTACCTTATATTGATGATATAATCTTCTTTTAAACAATATTTTTTATTTGAATTTATATAACAAATGTGAGCGATGCTGGCATTCTGAGCAGATATTTTGCTATGGGGCCCACGATTATCTAGGTACGCCTCTGGTCCTCACTGTCCATTCCTATCATAACCTGGGCCCTTATTCTGATCGGTGCGGATATTCCCGAATTCTTACGGTGCGGCCCGCACGCCACGGTGTTCTGCCGCGTGCGGCCATCGTCCGTAGAAACGCCCACGTGTCCTCCGCATTCGGACGGACTCACTCTTTAAGAACAGGGCGTGTTTACGGATGACATACAAACCATGCGTGTGCGGGAGAAACACTCCGATTCTGCACGGTATTACAGAGTATTACAGAGTATGCACGGGAATACCGCATCCGAACGGGAGCCAAGCGGTGCTACCGCACGTAAGCGGTGTATTTACACCAAAAAACCCACTATTATGTCTATTCTGCAATACATCACATGACCCACTTATTCAATTACCTATCCTCATACAAAAATGCATATTTGGAATTGGAATCAATTAGATGCCAATATATCCTTACAAGCATGCCTAACACATGCATTGCACACATTAACCCTTACAGCAATTGAAGCAGCAATGGTTTCAATTAAAGCACTGACAAGCGTCCTATTAGTGAGTAATGAGTAAAGGAGTCGATTCTATTGGGTTCAGGTGTTAATGCTTGTAGTCATTAGGCGGTCCGTTCGCCTACCGCAGGAACGAGTGGTGTCCGCAAAGCAATAGTAGCCTTTTGGACACCGCACATTTCTATCGGTTTTGGTCGCGTGCATTCGGAGTGCTATCCGAATGTACGCCCCCCAACATAAGTGTACTCCCCCGTGTCCGCCCATGTTTCCTCCCAGTTTTTCCCACTTTGAAACTACGCCCATGTGTCATTCCGCATGACGCCCATAATACGCCCATATTTCCCGACTGATTGCGGTGAACAGTTTTGTACGGGATTTGCCCGAACAGGTACGGAGTCAAGGCGTGGCACATGCGCGTTGCGTTCTCCACGCATGCGCAGACGCCGTAAAGACGCGATCCGAAAGTATGCGGAAAAGTACGCGTCAATCAGAATAAGGGCCCTGGAAACATAAGGGCCGTTTGGGTATAGGAATCAAAGTTCTTTGCAAATACAGTAGATGCCGGCTTTTTATTACAAAATAAAGCTGCTTTACAACAAACACATCAGGTGGACTACAAGTCACAGCACCACCCTGAAACTCTGAATGCCTGAACAGCCTGGACGGACCGGAATTCCTTTAAAGCCCGCAAGTAACAGTTTTCTCCACGCCTTGCTCATTTGGATGAACAAAGGGACTCCGAATTTTTCTCCCCATTCACTAAAGAGGAGCCACCATCTATTTGCTGCTTTACAGAAAAATGTGTCAGTTGGACTACAAGTCACAGCACGACCCTGAAACACTGAACACTGCCCAAACCAGCCTGGACGGACTAGAATTCCTCTCAAGCCCGCAAGTAGCGGTTTTCTCCATGCCTTGCTCATTTGGATGTACAAAGGGAGTTATTCTCCCCATCCACCATCTATTCGCAAAGAACGTGGATCCCTATATCCAAACAGGCAGATGGTAATTATACTTACTCTTGAGTCGGCCCTTATGTTTCCAGGTAGGAAACGAACAGTGAGGGCAGTGCTGTAGCTTTTATCACAGTGTTTACTGTTGCTACTGTTTTATAAGATTTATTTTTATGCTTAACAACTACCCCACGGTCGAATGGTTTATTAAATATATTGTTAGTCATTTTATATGATTATTTGGTACTTATGTATTATCTGGGCTCCCATGTTAAATGTACCCCATTTTTTCATACCCCTACTATCCAACTACGCATGGAGTTGATTTTATATAGTGTGGCGAGCGCAGCGAGCCACCGTGCCCGAAGCGTGGCGAGCGCAGCGAGCCCCGCGAGGGGACGCGGTCTCATAAGAAAAATGGGAGCCCAGATATTACATAAGTACCGATTATTTTAATACATAGGTGAATTTAATCCGACAGTTCTAAGTCTTTTTCAAGCGCTTTCTTCTTCTTTGTGAAGGGTGTAAAGAAATGAGCTGGAGACAAAGAAAATGTCATAGGTTGTTTTGCCAGCAATACAGATAATAATCATACATCTGGCAACATTTATCAACATTAATAACACATTGTAGCGTTTGCTGGTTAACCATTAACCAATAGAGATTATGCCATTACTCTCCTGTAATCACACAATGTAGAGTAGAGGATTTTATTCAGAACTAATAGTATATGTTCTTAAGCGTATTACATACAATTTTGTTAACTTGCTAATGCTAGATGGCATGGATCTTACAGTATCTGTAACTGGGGTTGGCTCTACAATCAGGCAGCTGCCTAGAGGCTCCAGAATCTTAGAGGAGCCCCTGAATCTGACTATCACAAATTTAAGGAAGACTCTGAGAGAGGCACCATTGCTTAACTTAATGTAAAGGGCAGGTGTTGAACTACTAAGGGGGTATTCAATTTTCGGGCATATTTGGGGCATATTGGATTCACCCTATTCAATGCCCATGCCAAAATTTTCGACTGGTGTTTTCAACCACTTTTGGTCAAATTTATGGGCGTTTTTGAACGATTTTGGGTCCGTTTTCGCCCATGATGCTTCAGTCTCACAAAAAGTGGGCCAAAAAGTACTCAAAAACAGGTTACTGCAGTTACTGTAATGTTAATGTCAATGTAGTTACTGCTGATATTGGCAGATATATCCCCTAAACTGTATGAATGGAACATTAGATCAGAAGAATACAATATCCCTAAAAATAACTACTAATTAAGGATTATCTGCTTAAATAATATAATATATTTATATCAACTGAATTGTCTTTAATATCTAAGATGTCTCAATATTAGTTATCGACCACGATACTTGATATCCATACTACTGTACAGGGGAAATTTACCAAGTAGGCCGATAACGGCCGATCCAGCGTACGAACAGGTATGACCCGGATCGGCCGTAATCGGACAAAATCGGAGGATAGAGATCATTTACAAAGCAGCCTATTCTCCGGATTTGTACTTTCCGATGGTGAAGTGATTGTGTATTTGGCTGCTGAGTTTCCCGGAGCCAAACATGGACTATGCTGATCATTGCACGTCCCCCCCCCCCCCCCCCCACGGGTATAGCTAACCATGGCTCATTGAGCCGGTCCTGGTTATAGAAATACAGTGGGGGGGAATCAAATGGGGTCCCTCTGTATTATTATAACCAGCACAAGGGTTTTGGCCTGGTCCTGGTTGCCAAAATATGGGGGACAAAATGAGTAGCAGTTCTCCCTATTTTGGCAACCAGCATCGGGTTTATACAGCCATCAGGGTAATACTACAGCTGGGGGACACTTATTATAAAAGTCCTGTGGCTGAAGCACAGGACTGTCACCTGGTGTTCTTACAGCCGTCCCTGGGCGTTGGATGCCAGACTGGATGTGTAAAAAAGTATTACATTGGGTTCTGTAGTAGAACTATAAGGCCCAGTAAGCCTCCCCTGCATGCTGGGACTTGGAGAACCAAAAGTCCCAGCATGCAGGACCTTAATGGGCCCACTACCACTTAATAATCCCACTACAGAACCAATACTGAAATAAATGAGACTTACACAAATTTTGTTGTTACACCCTTCACACATCCATATGTACCTGTCTTGATCAAGAAGGTTCGGTCCACTTCTCTATGTAGAATCCAAAAGGGTACCAAGGAAAATAAAATTATACTCACCATGCATCCAGTGTAGATCACATCATCTTCTTTCCCTGTAGGCATCCAGGTGTTAAAATAAAATCTCAAATAAAACTTGTATCAGACGGACTAAAGGAAGCCCATGTCCCATGGGCTTCCTTTTTCCCCCTCCCCCACTTTGCTGCAGCCAATCAGGGAGTGCTACAGCAGCAGCGCTCTCCTAATTGGCTAAGATATGCTGATCTATGCTGACCTGTCAAAGATAACTACATATTACTATAACTCAAACTAATAAATGTTAGTTAAATAGCACTTGTCATATGTACACAGATTTTTATAGAGGTCTATAAAATCATACGTACACAATAAATGTCATGGGCATATGCCAAGTACGGCATTAGAGTTTATACAGCTCCAGACTATATTTCTTATTACCATCTCAATAATGTAATAACTATTAGACACTATGATGTCCTATATCAAATACCTTCTTTATTAATTTCATAATGAATATAGGCTCTATGTAAATATCCACAGCAACATATCGGATATTCAAAAACAAAATAATAATAATAATTATTATTATATAAATATAAGTAAAATACACAACTGTCAATCTTTAATTGTCATTTATTGTAATTATTTTTTCTTTTTATTGCACATACAGTATTTTGATTTCTTTGTTTATTTTGTATTTCACCGAATAGATGGTTTGATAATGATCGAAAATTAAAGGTATTATTAACATAGAGTACTAATTGGCTATATAATTGGAGATACATTTAATAAACATCAATTGGGGTTCCAAAGAAGCACTTTTAGTACTTACGAGTGCAGAAGTCTCCTAGTTCACCTTTTCCCTTCTGCATAGTACAGATGGGGCAGGCCTCTTCTTTGCTGACGAATCGCCAGAACGGCACCGCTGGCGATCCGCCAGCAGCCCGGCTCAACATCTGACTGAGACGCGCGTGCCTCAATCTCCGTCGGCGGGGCGACAGGAACCCTGTCCGTCTCCGCTTCAGGGAGACGGACAGGGTTAGGGGGGGTGCGGGGACCCTGGGTGACCGCCGACAAGCTGGCGGTGACCCGGGGCAAGCGCTGGAAGCGGGACGCGCGCGCCTCTAGAATATAAGCCGAGGCACCTAATTTGACAACAAAAAACTGGGAAAACGTATTGACTCAAGAGGGACCCTCACTCGAGTATAAGCCGGGGGGGGGGGGGGGGGCCTTATACTCGAGTATATATGGTATTTGTCATATTATTTGTCAAATCAAGGACTACGTATAGGGTCTAATTCAGGTTGGCCGCGCTAAGCAAAATCTCTCTCTAATGGGCTAAATCATGCTGCACTGCAGGTGTGGCAGATGTACAGTAACGTGCAGAGAGTTACATTTGGGTGAGTTATTTTGTTTCTGTGCAGAGTAAATACTGGCTGCTTTATTTATACACTGCAAATTAGATATCAGTTTGAACACATCCCACCCAAATGTAACTCTCTTTGCACATTTTACATCTGCCCCACCTGCAGTGAACATGGTTTTGTCCATTAAAGAATGAGTTTCTTTTCGCGATCCATGCTGAATCACCCCATTGTCCCTTTAAAGCTGTTTTAACGGTAACTTCTGGTAGCTATATATATATTGCTGATGTTTATACCTTTAAATCTGACAGGGGAAAGCGTTGCTGCCACCATGAGTATCACCGACCCAGTCACCGTACTGTCAGTTATTCTGTGTATCTTTGTGGCAATACTTTACTATGGACGCAAAAGAAACAAGAATTTCCCCCCTGGTCCCACGCCATTACCGATCATCGGAAACATCCACATTCTGAACTTGAATAGACCGTATGAAACATTTTTCCAGGTAAGATTAATTTATGATAATAAACCTTCTATAATGAAGGGGGTGAAACAATGCTCTGCTTCTGTATTGGTCCAAGCGCTGGAAGGTGACAGTCAGAAATACTGGAATATGGGAATGCAGTCATAGGGGTAGATCATATTGCATGCGACAGCTGGGAGTTAGCGTCCCAATGGCATGGAGATCCCGCAACCAGTGGTGGATTTTACCTATGGGCTGCAGGGCTGTAGACCCCCAGTAATATCCACCAACCAGCTCAGCAATAGTGATGCCAGACGCAGTTCCTACAGGACAAGTCTGACCTGCCAGTCACCAGCAGTAAGGCAGTCCTATTAGAAGATGTTTCCACCCTCCGGGACTGCAGTCCGGGCTATGCTAGGAAGAGATCTGTCTTTCTATAAGAAGCCACTCCCTGCCTTATTGTGCACATCTATCCAGCTTGTATTGGCTGTAGCCAGTGCAGCTCATAGAGGCCATGCTTTTGCACTTGCACAGTACAGGCACCATTACTGCACATGCGCCAGGCCTGGTGCCTGTCAATTTAATTATATAGGTGCCAGCGATGGGACATGGCAGCAGAGACCCAGCTCCGTGGCCAGCAGCAACCCACTTCCTACATCCAGGTAGGAGCTGCCACTGACCGCAACTCACCTCTAATGCGGCCCATTCTTGCGTTGGACTTTTTTTTTTACACAGCTCTGTGGGGTTGCAAACAAGTCCATAACTGCAACCAGCAGCTGCCCATACTCGCATTGCAGGGGTACTCATGACTAATAGGATTGGCCACATAGTATAAAAGTTCAGATAAGCCAGTGTAGGCATACCTCCAACACACTGGCTTTATGACTCCAGACTTCTACGCTGGTGCCTGAAAAAAGGTGGCATAGCCTTAGCAAAAAGGGCATGGATTCCCGAGTATGAGCTATTGTGAGCCGCGTCTTCCATTTTGATAATTGAGGGGCAGCCCAAGCTGAGCAAGTCAATGGGCAGGGGCCTAACTAATGATAAACCTCTAAGTACAATACTACACTACATGCAGGGGCAAACGCAGGATTTTCAGAAGGGGGTTTCCAGAGGGGCGGAGCAAAGCACAGAGATGGACACTTAGGTGACCCAGTATATGCCGGGTCAGTTAAAGTATTATAGATAGACCAAATGTATATAAATAATAATAATAATAATAATAATAATATTAATAATAATTTAAAAAAATACCCCTTTACTGCACAGATGGTGGGAGAAGGGGGCATTGGGCTGAATGAAGGGGCCCTGATACATAACTTCCAGGGTGGTAGAGGATGTTTAAATATGCAGAGGAGGGGTGTATAGTGGAGTGGGCTTATTATCCATAATTTTCTGGTGGGAGGACAACTTGCTTGACTGCAGATATCTCCAGTTCCTGGAAATAGATTTCCATTATTTTAATGGAATTAAAAACTAGAGAATCACTTCCGGTTCCGGCATGGTGAGGTGAGGAGCCTCTCCACATCGCTCCGTCACTCGCCTCAGCCCATTTACCCTCCAAGCTGAATCCCGCACGCAGAAGCAGGTCCCGGTCACCCTGCAGTCCTCAAGAAGGCACAGAGAAGTCCCTGGGTCCATCGCCGACAATGAAACCGGCTCCGGCGCCATCACTGCAGAGGCAGGATAAACGGAAGGGAGAGCACAATATGGCGCCCGATCCAGACAACGCCCGCGGCACCCCGGCGGCCAAAAAAACCATCACAGAGGACCGCCAGCGGGAAGGAGAGACATGTGTCCCCACAGGTATGCAGTCTCTTTCCCAGAAAGATTTTACAGCCCTTATTCAGGCAGCGGTTCAACCCCTATTGCAAAAAGCAGTGGCAGATATTTTCTCCCAGCTCAGCAGTCTAACCTTGCGTAGCGTATTAATAGCAATACGGAGGACATAATCGCTTTAAGGAAATCAGTTCACAGGCTGGAAAAGGATAATAAGATCCTTAGCGAGTGGCTGGAGAATGCCGAAAATAGGGCCAGGCTTAAAAACCTTAGGGTAACTGGTTTACCCGAATCCTTAAAGGGGCCGCAACTGGACTTTTTTATTAGAAACACACTTCCCTCCCTGCTCGAGGTAACGGGGCAATGTACAGACATGTCCATTGAGAGGATACACAGACTTGGCCGCATTAACACCCAGGAACCGTCACGACCAAGAGTGGTCATTTTCAAGGTGCTAAATTATTTGCATCGCCAGGTATTGTGGAATGCCTCAACAGGGCCGTAACTAGGGGGGGGCTGGGGGGTCACGCGCACCGGGCGCTGGAGGTGAGGGGCGCTGTGAGGTCCGGGGACGCTGTAGCGGCATGTTACTTTTGACTCCGTCCATCTCCTACTAGCGCGGCTGCAGGAAGCGCTGATGACTTCGAAAAGACTTGCCGGACGCTGATTGGCTGAATTCAGCCAATCAGCGTCCGGCAAGTCTTTTTGAAGTCATCAGCGCTTCCCGCCGCAGCGCTAGTAGGAGACGGATGAAGTCAAAGTAAGATGCGGCTTCAACGGTGAGAGGACTGTGCGGGGAGGGGGGGGTCTCCGGCGCCAGGGACAATGCGTCATTTGGTCGGTCCCCCCTGTCAGCTGCTAACTAAGCAGCGGGGAATAAACGCTGTGCGCATGCGCACAGCGTCTATTCCCGCAGCCAGGGGGCTGGGGGCATGGCTAGAGGCTCACAGAGCCTCTGGGTCATGCCCCCATAGCGGCAAAATGGGGGCGTGGCCTCGCGAGAGAGCAGCTATTATAGGACACGCCCCCAAATTAGGCCACGCCCCCGAAAATTTCGGCGCCTCACTAGGGGGGGGGGCACCAAAAGACTGCCTTGCCCTGGGCGCCGGAAACCCTAGTTTCGGCCCTGGCCTCAAGGAAGATCAATCCCATTAACTGGGAAGGACATGCCTTGCGTATGTTCCAGGACTTCTCGCCCGCTGTGACTAAATCAAGGCGCTCCTTCTCACATATCTGTTAAGCCCTAGCCAAGGAGAATCGTAAATTCTTTTTAATGTTTCCAGCACGTCTGAGAATCTTCTCCGGCACAGGATACAGGGATTTTGAAGCTGCTAGGGAGGCAGAAGCTTTCCTTGAAGCAGAAAAATCTGGAAATAGAGAAGGGGACATTTCCGATGCTGCAGCTTCACCCGACGGCTGAGATACATGCAGATTGAGATATCTTGGCTCCATAATAGTTTTAGTTTGGGTATGCTGCAGCAGACAGAGTGCAAAGTATTTATAATTGAGCCTTGGGCTCCCCTTGTTTCAGGGCGCAAGGCCTGTTTCAGGTTTATCTGTTTTTGTATGTTAAACTGTACATTTCTATCTCTATGTCGATTCTATTTGCTGTGTCGATTCTATTTATAGTGGGTCGAGTAAGTGAAGGAAAAGGTTATTGATCAGAAGCAGAAGCTTAGGCTGATTGACACAGTAAGATTTGTAATTATAAATTCTTTAATGTATTAGGGACTATACCATTTGCATAAGGGCTGGGGTGGGTAGATGTAGCGAGCTGGGTTCTTGTTCACCACCTAGAAGTAACCCACCCAGGACCTGGGGAGCTGAGTGGTCCGCAGGTCTATGGGACACTGGAAGTCCAACCTTAAAGTTAATGTTACTCCTCATATAATTGTTAGAATGTATGTCTTTATTTGTCTATTATGTCCCTTGTGTGTCTTCCCTCTTGTCCTTATACCAGTCGTGAAAGGGTTTGTTTATAGCAGAATGTTTCATATACTAAAGTTTTATTATGTCACTTAAGATCGGTTCTTTAAACATTACAGGGATTCATACCCCAGCCAAAAGGAGGAAACTCCTAACCTATTTGAATAAGCAAAAGATTGACATTATCTGTCTACAGGAGACCCACCTAATGCCCCCGGAGGTGAAAAAGCTTCAGATGATGGGTTGGGTCCAGGGGCGTAGCTAAGGGTTCATGGGCCCTGGTGCGAAAGGTCACCTTGGGGACCCCCTACATACAACAAAATTAAAATCTCGGTCTGTTTATATTTTAATACATCATTGCCAAGGGGGGTTAATGTCCGTTGCCATGGGTTCTTGCTCGTTGCCAAGGGGTTAATATGTGTTGCCAGGGGTTATTGGATGTTGCCAAGTGGTTACATTTTTTTTTATCAGGGGTTAATGCTCGTTGCCAAGGGGGGTTTATTCCCGTTGCCAGGGGTTCTAGCTCGTTGCCAAGGGGTTAATACGTATGTGCCCACCCCAGCCACCCGCCCGTATGCTGCTGTTGCTGCCCCTGCCTTACCCTGCGCAGAGAGAGACAGACGCTAGAGTCATTTTTCACTTCCAGCGTCTCTGACAGGGAGCACAGCTCTGCAGCCGCGTTACCAGGAAGTGCAGAGCTGCGCTTCCTGTCAGACGCTAGAGGTGAATTATGACTTCTAGCGTCTGTCTCTGTGTGCAGGGGAAGGCAGGGGCAGCCGTAGCTGACGGGCTGGTGGCCGGAAACATAGGCGCACCGGCAGCTATTGCAGTGCTGCCGGCAGCCTAGTGAGAGCTGAGATGAGGACTCGGAGCGGAGGTATGACCTCTGAGTAACCAGGCCGGACAGTGGCGGGGGCTGGGCCCCCCTGGCTCAGGGGCCCGGTCGCAGGTGCGACCGCTGTGACCCCTGTAGCTATGCCACGGGTTGGGTCTTAGTAGGCTCTTCACACTTTACCTCTAAGTCGGGGTGGTTACCTTGGCAAGGCGGTCTTTGAACTTACAAGTGATATCTGAGGTCTCTGATCCTTGCGGTAGGTTTCTCTTCTCCAGTATTGTGCTGGATAATGTTAAGCTAACTATTTGTAACATTTATGCTCCTACAAATTATAAAAAAGTTTTTTTCACTGCTATTTTAGCTAAACTCTATTCCCTGGACCCTTCGAGTGTGATATTATGTTGAGATTTCAACCTGATATCTTCTACAATTTTAGATAGGTCAGTAAGACCTAGCAGAGCCTATACACTGCCAAAAATTGGAGTCCCTTATTTGGCAAAAGCCTTGAATTTGGTGGATGCCTGGAGAGTTCATAACCCGACAGAGAGGGACATGTTTGTCTCTGACATACAATTCGTGGTCCAGGATTGATTATATATTGGTGGCGGAACCTTTATTTGTAAGGACGTCTGAACCGACAATAGAACCCCCAATTCTATCCGACCACGGTCTGATTTCTTTGGTTTTGGAGCTTAGGGCACCCACCAAATTATCAATAACCTGGAAATTTCCCTCCCATATGGCCCAATCTGAAGGTTTACGTGAACACCTTAAAAAAATTTGGAACTTATTTCAAAAAGAGAACGAAGAATCCGAAATAAAAGACCCTACGATATTTTGGCAAGCCTCAAAAACAGTCCTTAGGGGAGAAATAATCTCCTTTACTGCGAACATAAAAAGAAAACAGAATAAAAAATATATAACTTTGCAACAGGAGCTGACAGCTGCTTTTCAGTTGTTTAAACAAAACCCCACTGTACAAAATAAAACCGCTTATCAAAATGCCCAGTTACTTAGTGCTGAATACCTTAATTCTTTGGGTGAGAAATATCTATTTAATGTCAACTCAAAATTTTACAAATTCGGCAACAGAATAGGGAAAATGCTCACTAATCTATTACAAGGCTCCAGACAACGGACTATTGTACAGCCTCTGTATATGGAGGATGGAACACTGACAAAAATGGATAGTCAGATTGCTGAAATCCTGAAGCGTTTTTATGAAAATCTTTACTCTGCACCGGACTTGCCAGGGGGAGAGTCGATGGGGAATGCAGCTGAGCCGGCAAACCCCTCCCAAACTCTATCTTTTACTTATTGGAATGCTTTGCCGTACCCTCAAGTGCCAGGGGAGATGATAACGCAGTTGGTGGCCCCAATTTCGGAGTTGGAGGTAAAGTGGGCGATAGGTAAACTTAAACCTGCCAAGGCCCCAGGGCCAGACGGCTTCTCAAATGAATTTTTCAAACTCATGGAACCTTTGGTAGTTAAATCTTTAACAGCTAGTTTCAATGCCATAATAGAACGTGGAGAACTCCCAGCATATTTCTCAGATGCCATTATCAAGGTCCTCCCAAAAAAGGGCCGTGATTTGCACTCCCCTGGGTCATACCGACCCATATCGCTCTTGAATATAGAGTATAAACTTTTGACAAAAATTCTGGCCGAAAGGTTGAAAGATATACTCCCAAACATAATTAGTGAAGACCAAACAGGGTTTATCTCCGGGCGCCACTCGGTCTCAAATATGAGAAGGCTGCTGGCAGCTATACAGCGGTCGCATGCTCTTTCGGCAGACAAAGGCGAGAATAATTTAATCCTCGCCTTGGACGCCGAGAAAGCATTCGACATGGTGCTGTGGCCTTACCTGTTTCAAACCCTGCACAATTTTGGTTTCCCATCAGGATTCATTAATATAATTAGATCCTTGTATGCTGCACCGACATCTAGAATAGCTTGTAATGGCCTGTTGTCATCCCCATTCCAACTCAGGAGAGGTACCAGGCAGGGTTGTCCCCTTTCCCCTCTCCTGTTTGCGATTGCTGTGGAGCCCCTTGCCATAGCAATAAGGACATCACCTCTAATTCAAGAGATCACCATTAGGAAGGTAGAAATTAAGATAGCGTTATTTGCGGATGACACCCTAATATTTCTTTCCAACCCCACCCATTCTTTGCCGGCTCTGCTGCACCTCATCGAGTCGTTTGGAAAGATGTCTGGGTATAAGATTAATATGTCTAAATCTGAGCTTCTTCCCTTGGGTGTAGTTAATTGGCAAGTTATCCATTCTTTAAACTCGGCAATTCCGATTTGTCAGTCTAACTTTAAGTACCTGGGCATTCAAATTAGTAATGATCTTTCTCATTTATACTCATTGAATTATAGCCCAATAATCTCCCAAATTAAGACTAAACTCGAAGCGTGGAAGGACCTCCCCATCTCATTGATAGGAAGGATGGCAATTATTAGGTCAATCATCCTACCTAAAATCTTATATTGCATGCAGATGATACCTATTTCTTTGAAATCAGTAGATATTCAGCTATTAGAGTCATTATTTGCGAAATTTCTTTGGAAGGGTAAACGCCCCAGAATAGCTAAACTTAAGCTTAAGGCCCAAACTTCTGTAGGAGGGTTAGGATACCCCGACCTGAACTGTTATGTTATGTCCATCCAGTTTAGATATATAGGGGATTGGCTTTTAAATAGATCTACGTTTACCAGCAGGACACTAGATCAGGATATTTTCTTCCCCTTTGCACCAGGAGCCCTACTGCAGTTGGGACGTGGAGCCATTCCGCCAGAGATCAGAGACCATATTTTATTTAAAGATACCTACCAAGCGTGGACCCAGATACATCGCATCATGCACTCCAACCCACGTGAAAGTTCATATAGGCCTCCATGGGGAAACCCGGCCTTCCCCCCTTCCTTATTAGATTCCCGCTTCCTCAATTGGAAAGAGAAAGGCCTAGATTTGGCTAATAAAATGTTCGACCCGGGAGGCCAAATTATCTCTTTTCCAGCTTTAAGTGAAAAATATAAACTGGAAAAGTCTCAACTGTTCATGTATTATCAGGCGAGGCACTTCTCGAGCCAGCTCAAACCCAGTGTTCTCAAATGTACATCGCAACAAGGGCCAGGTCAGATACAGTCGATAGAGACATTGTTAATTGACATCAGTACGAAAAAATACAGATTGAGTTGCCTATATAAATTACTAAGCGATAAGCTCTATTCTAATACCTCACACTGGGATGGGCTGGTCGAGAGATGGCGCGCCGATTTGCCACACATTCAAAGTTTAAATCAGATTGTCCATTTACATTCCTCTTCGATGAACTTTTTAAAATCTGCGTACCTCCAGGAAGTGCATATTCGAACCATTCATAGAGCTTATATCACGCCTCACCAACGGAGGCATATGGTTGCAGAGGAGTTGGGTCAATGCTACAAATGTGGCTTCTCTAAAGCGGACTTTGCTCATTGCATGTGGGACTGCCCCAAAATTAAAAGGTTTTGGTGTAAAGTAATGGATTTTATTAATAAGATGCTTTCAGTCAAATGGTCAATGTCTCCGTCAGCCTGTATGGGACTCTGTTTCCATAATTGGCAGATGGAAGTAATAGACACTGAAGCACTTCCACTCCTAATAACAACTGTCACAGTGGCGCGGAAATGTATCTTATTATACTGGACGAAGAAAGCTGCACCAAATGTACTACACGTTAAACAGAAGCTCATACAATTTATGTACTTTGAAAGAAAATATGCACGGTTAGATCAACAAAAAGGGCTACGCAAATTTTACTCAAAATGGACTTTCTTTATTGACACTTTGGAAGACAGCATGAAACAGAGTGTTCTGGCAAATTTGGATATTCACTGAATACCTTGATCCTGTAATTTAGAGAGACTAGCGATGACCTTGCCTCTCCTTTGCAAACTATTAGCTGGTATGGACCCTCATTCCGATTATTATTCTGGTGACTCACTATCTGCTCATATTTTAATATACCAGTGTATCTTTATTGTCTCCCTTCAAGGCTGGAATATTCCCTCCCCTTCCCTCCCCACATTCCCCACCCCCTCACCATCCCCCCCTTTCCCGTCTGTCTATGTGTATATGTTTAGTGGTAAATTAATGTTTAAATTTTAAGGCGGGTATATATTATACTGTTTTTTTCTGTAACACGGGTCTGATAAAACTAACAGGTCTAGTAATAAGAGAGAATGGTCCTCTAAGCAAAGCTTTACCCGCTAGATACTTAAGGTAGATGATGTTGAATTTTATTTGATACTGATATTAATGTCTGTAATTATAATAGGATACAGTTTCCACAGTTTCTTTACTATATGCTAGGCTCCATTTCATGCGAAAAATAATATTGTCTTCTCCTGGACGCCTTAAAGAGACTTTCGCAGTATTTCTCCTTCAGTTCCGAGCCTGACACCATTACTCGTGACATGTTGTAATTTTTTTTTGGGCTGTACTTACACATCTTGTACCGATATGTTATATATTATGTATATAAATACTTAATAAAAAGATTATACAAAAAAAAAATAGAGAATCCCACCTACCAAATGGTATTGGGCACTAGGGGATCAGAGTTCAGGAGGCAGAGCAATCCGCCAACAAGTATATAAAACTACATACCAGGTGTGTGGAGCTGAAACAGTAACCAGCTGCTGGAAGGCTGATTTCTCTGGTTCTGGGAACAGTAGATACAAGCTGCTAGTGTCCATCAAAGGGGGAGAGTCCCAGCTTTTGGAATATATCCTCAGACAGAACCTGAAATATCTGACTGGGAAGAGCAATTAACAGGCTTGGATGGGGACCACTGCTTTGAAGTCAGATATCTCCGGTTCCCAAGGGCCGATTTTTTAAATTCTGGGTACTCAGAAACCCCCCTGCATGCGCCACGGATGTATAAATAATTAGAATTAAACCTAAACACCATACTTCTGTATGTGTTAAAATATACAAGTCCTGGGATACAAATGGGAACAGCCATGTTGGTTTGTGTGTACTGCGTAACCACGTTCATGGTATTCGGAAGGCAATCAGTTTTATATATTTCACAATTACAGAACAATTGAAACTATTATTGTGATACAGCATTGCTGCTTGCATAACACATTTTTACAAAAGAATACAATGTCACGGTGATACAGCTCACAGACTCCTGTGTAAACTCAGGGTTGGATCCCAGTTTCTGTTTGCTGAAAGGTTACAGAGAGACAGAACTGGAGATAAATCCAAAAGTTTAGTACACATGTAGTAAGTCAGGAATAGGTTGCTGGTAATCAAGGGATGATCCCCGGACAAGGTCATTAAGGTCATGAACAGAGCCGGGGAAATCAAACTGGAAGAAAGAGGAAGCCAAGGGTCAAAGTCCAGGAAGTCAGCACAGCAGAGTCAAGAGACCAGGAACAGAGACAGGAGAGCGAGCACATTAACTGGGGCACAATGCTTTTATTTTCTAGCCTTATATACCCCAAGGTTGCAGGGGATTGGCTGTAGCCAGGAGCAAAAATAAACAGCACCGGCTGAGACTCACATGCGATGGTCACTGCTCCTGAGATCACAAAGCTGGGATCAAGCCAGTTTATATTTTTATTATGAGTGCACGATCTTGGCACACAGAAGCAATGCTTAGTCATGGAATTAGAATGTACAATACATCAATAAATGTTTTTTTATGTGGATTTGCAGCTCTCAGAGAAGTACGGCCCAGTGTACAGTCTACAAATGGGACTTGAGAATATTGTTGTCCTCTCCGGATATGAGACGGTGAAAGATGCTCTTGTAAACCATGCAGATGATTTTGCTGCAAGACCCAAAGTGGCACTTTTCGAAGAGCTATTTCAAGGACATGGTAATGATAATTTTATCATTGATATTGTTATTATAGGTGTCCTTTTTGTCTGCTTCTTTATATACTATATATAGAAGCACGAGTTAATGCTGGAGGTCCCACAGATGAGGCCCATTATTAAAGTGGCAATTGGAGAGGATATTACCCCTGTACTAATGTTTTATCACAGAGAAGAACATGTATTTAAATATTTTCACTGTTTACTAGAAAAATTAGCTAATTTATTAATTCATCACTATATTAAAAGGCTAAATCCTCCTCACCTTTTTGAAGTGAAGTACCACCAGTGACCACAAGAGGCCACTTGATGGACCAAATTGCTCCTTAACAAAAAATGAAGACAGAGACTGGAGAGAAGAGCAGATAGGGACTAAGCCATAATTTTGACGAGCTTTAATTTAGTATAAGTTAATTGCTAAAGAACTTTATCTAATATTCAGCACTAAAAGATAATTTCCCAAATGAGTTACATAAAAAATGGAGATGAGCTAATACATACTGTATGGTGCATTTGTTAGAGATGAAAGGAATGGCAGATTTTTTCATACAGCTCCTACTTCATGGTGGAAAATGCAGAGGTTCTTCTGTAAATGTCCAACATATAGAGGCTTTGGAAATCCCAGGAAACCAACTGGATTATCACTAGTAATGATGTGGTTCCCTGGTGTGATAATGGTGCAAGAGGAGTGAGAAAGATACGAGTCAGCACTGCCTTGGTGGGATTAAGATTTGCAGGTCTACCAACCGGCACTCACTCTTTGGAAGTAGTCCTGCCCAGAAATCATGCCCTGGCAGAGAACGCTATGGATACAAGTTATTGTATTTATTTATTTCCTAAATTCACATGGTCTATGGCGACTATTTCCAATGAAAAACTGCTTCATAGTGCGGGGGGGGGGGGGTAACGCCACAGCGCGGGTGGGGCTACTCAGGGGTGCCGAGAGAGGGGGGGGAGCAGGTACAATTTACCCGGGCCCGGGCCTGTCAGGGGGGCCCTGGTCTGGACACACAGGGTTTTTTCTATTTGGTGGCAAGTACCCCCAACATGACCCATTCCATTATGTACAAAATGCTCTGTTCCTGGACTTCCCTGCCAGTGGTAGTTACAGAGGTTGGACTCCAGCACAGTCCAAAATTCAAAGAGGGGCAGTCACATCAACTGCCAGTGAGTCCAGGACAGTGATGCTTGGGGTGGCAGTATATATGACCCCCCCTTTTTGAATATTGAACTGTGCTGCAGGCTCACATCTGTAACTGCCACTGGCAGGGAAGTCCAGGAACAGAGTATTTTGTAACTAATGGAATGGGCCATGTTGGAGGGTATGTGTAAATCCTTTGCAAAGAGCATGTAACCCCTGGCAGAGCATGTTAACCCCTGGCAGAGCATGTAAATCAGGGCAGATAGGTTAATCCCTGGCAGAGAATGTTAACCCCTGGCAGAGCATGTTAAACCCTTAATATGCAATGAGCATTACGGTGTGTGGCATAACATGTAATGAGCATTATGGCATGTGGTATAATATGTAATGGGTGTGTGACATGTGTAATAGGCATTACAGTGTAAACTGTTGTACGTGTATCCACCTTGGAAGCAGTGGCGTAACAACGGGTCCGTAGAGTGTGTACGGGAGCTCCGTCCGTGGGGGCCCCAGGAAGTTGTTGTACTGGGGCCCAGGATTTCTCTTGGCGGCCCTGGGGCTACTTACCTCGGCCGCCGCACCGCCGCGATTCGGTCCGCTCGGTCGCAGCCTGGTCACAGGAAACAGTGCAGCATAGCCCAAAACAAATATGGCCGCCGCATACGTGCATACAATATATGCATATATGCGGCGGCCATATTTGTTTTGGGCAATGCTGCCGTTTGTGAGCAGGCTGTGGCTGCTTTCATCTAGGATGATGCCAGCCCTGGAGCCACGGTCGGTGGCCCTGCCAGTGGAGAATCTGGACCGGCCCACCGGAAAATGGCCCGGTTTCCCGGTGGGCCAATCCGCCTCTGCATGGGACCTAAACATAGGTGTTTGGTCAAACCAGAAGAAGACACAAATAGACATGTATACAGAAGACTTTCAATGGGTAAAATCCAGCACAGTGAACATGAAAGGTGAGAGGAGAAAGTGAATAATTCTTATATGGCAAATGGAATAATTTAAACAAATGCATAATAATACAAGCTGAAAACTGATGCTAATAACGGAATAAAGCATACCATATAAACATGCAGCAAATGGACAATGAAACAAAACAGGAATATTTAGCAAAATATCACAAAGACAGAAGTCAAGATAAGTGCTACAAACATTAGGGAATCCTGCATATACACTTCACACAATTTTTGGACATGCAACAAGAGAAACTCCCTTGTCACGACAGAAATAATTGTCGAGTTAAATTCGAGGGAAGAGTGATTTCAAACAGTCGAGGTCAGGTGTACTCTTTGACATCGAATAGGCTGCAGGAATTATCTCAACAGATTTTACTCAAAATAACTTGAAATTTTCAACTCGACAGTCGAGGAAACCGAAAACCAAATAAGGCGAGCTCTGCTTGACAAGTCGAGAAAACTAGACAATGAATAGGCGACATCATAAAAAACCAACCTCTCGTCGAGAAAACAACAAAGCTCAACAAAAATAACAAGCTCGACAGACATTGAATACCCCCCTAATTCACAATAAAACTGTCACAGTACATGAATAAAAATATATATATATATATATATATATATATATATATACACACATTAAATATAAGTTTTTAAATTCTGGTATTGATTAATGGCAATTACAAATTATCTTAGAATTTGGTTAGCAGTCTGAGGTTCCCAAATGAGGTCCTCAAGGCAAACTAATGGTCCAGGTTTTTAAGCATAACCAAGCTCAATCTCTTCAACAGTACCTCAATCAACTTTATTTCACCATCTGTGATTACCCATGGATATCCTTAACCCCTTCCTGACACAGCATGTTTTTGCCTTCCTGACAGAGCCCTTTTTTTCAAATCTGACATGTATCACTTAAGTGGGGATAACTTTTTTTTGCTTTTACTTATCCCAGTGATTTTGAGATTGTTTTCTCGTGACACATTGTACTTCAAATTAGTGGTAAATTTGGGTCGATACAGTCTGTGTTTTTTTGTGAAAAATACCAAAATGTCGTAAAAAAATGGAAAATTTAGCAATTTGCAAAATGTTAAATTTTCTGCTTGTGAGACAAATAATCATACCACTCAAAATAGTTAATAACTAACATAGACCATATGTCTACTTTATGTTTCCATCATTATTTCAACTTCCTTTTAATTTTTTTGGACACTAGGAGGCTTACAATATGAATAGCAAATTCTCAAATTTTCAAGAAAATTTCAAACACTGATTTTTTTAGGGACCAGTTCAGTTCTGATGTGACTTTGAGGGACTTGTATGTGAGACACCCCCATAAATGATGCCATTTCAAAAACTGCACCCCTCACAGTATTCAAAACAGCATTTTGGAAGTTTGTTAACCCTTTAGGTGTTTCACAGGAATTAAAACAAAGTGTAGGTGAAATTTCAAAATTTCATTTTTTTTGCAGATTTGCAATTTTAATACATTTTTCTAAGGAACACCGTAGATTTTACTAGAGAAATGTGACTAAAAATTGATTCCCCCAATTCTTTTGTTTTCATAAATATCCTATATGTGGCCCTAGTGTGCACGTTGACCAAACTACAGGCTTCATAATAGAAGGAGCACCTACTTGATTTTGGAGCCTCCTTTTTATGAGATTATTTTTTAAGGCACCATGTAGGTTTCTAGGCACAATAAGATGCTAAAATTTAGGAACCCCCCCACAAGTGACCCCATTTTGCAAACTACACCCCTCAGGGAATTCATCTAGGGGTATAGTGTACATTTCAAACCCCCAGGGGTTTCACCAATTGTGGTACAACTGGGCAGTGAAAATGAAAAATTAAATTTTTTACACAAAAATACAGTTCTGGCTCAAAATTTTTCATTTTCACAAGGAATGAAGGAGACAAAGCACCCCAAAATCTGTGCCCCAATTTCTCCCGAGTACGGCAATGCCTCACATGTGACCAAAAAATACCATTTGGGTGCATGGCAGGACTCAGAAGGGAAGGAGTGATTTTGGGATTTTGCAGCTCAGATTCTGGTGGAATGTTGGTGGGTGCTATGTCGCATTAGCAAGACCCCCCAAGCACCAATACAGTGGAACCCCCCCACAAGTGACCCCATTTTGCAAACTACACCCCTCAGGGAATTCATCTAGGGGTATAGTGTACATTTCATACCCCCAGGGGTTTCACCAATTTTGATACAACTGGGCTGTGCAAATGAAAAATTAAATTTTTTACACAAAAATGCAGTTCTGGCTCAAAATTTTTCATTTTCACAAGGAATGAAGGAGACAAAGCACCCTAAAATCTTTGCCCCAATTTCTCCCGAGTACGGCAATGCCTCACATGTGACCAAAAAATACCATTTGGGTGCATGGCAGGACTCAGAAGGGAAGGAGTGATTTTTGGATTTTGCAGCTCAGATTCTGGTGGAATGCTGGTGGGTGCTATGTCGCATTAGCAAGACCCCCCAAGCACCAATACAGTGGAACCCCCCCACAAGGGACCCCATTTTGCAAACTACACCCCTCAGGGAATTCATCTAGGGGTATAGTGTACATTTCATACCCCCAGGGGTTTCACCAATTTTGATACAACTGGGCTGTGCAAATGAAAAATTACATTTTTTAACACAAAAATGCAGTTCTGGCTCAAAATTTTTCATTTTCACAAGGAATGAAGGAGACAAAGCACCCCAAAATCTGTGCCCCAATTTCTCCCGAGTACGGCAATGCCTCATGTGTGACCAAAAAGTGGCAGGACTCAGAAGGGAAGGAGTGATATTTGGATTTTGCAGCACAAATTCTGGTGGAATGTTGGTGGGTGCTATGTCGCATTAGCAAGACCCCCCAAGCACCAATACAGTGGAACCCCCCCACAAGTGACCCCATTTTGCAAACTACACCCCTCAGGGAATTCATCTAGGGGTATAGTGTACATTTCATACCCCCAGGGGTTTCACCAATTTTGATACAACTGGGCTGTGCAAATGAAAAATTACATTTTTTAACACAAAAATGCAGTTCTAGCTCAAAATTTTTCATTTTCACAAGGAATGAAGGAGACAAAGCACCCCAAAATCTGTGCCCCAATTTCTCCCGAGTACGGCAATGCCTCATGTGTGACCAAAAAGTAGCAGGACTCAGAAGGGAAGGAGTGATATTTGGATTTTGCAGCACAAATTCTGGTGGAATGTTGGTGGGTGCTATGTCGCATTAGCAAGACCCCCAAAGCACCAATACAGTGGAACCCCCCCACAAGTGACCCCATTTTGCAAACTACACCCCTCAGGGAATTCATCTAGGGGTATAGTGTACATTTTATACCCCCAGGGGTTTCACCAATTTTGATACAACTGGGCTGTGCAAATGAAAAATTACATTTTTTAACACAAAAATGCAGTTCTGGCTCAAAATTTTTCATTTTCACAAGGAATGAAGGAGACAAAGCACCCCAAAATCTGTGCCTCAATTTCTCCCGAGTACGGCAATGCCTCATGTGTGACCAAAAAGTGGCAGGACTCAGAAGGGAAGGAGTGATATTTGGATTTTGCAGTACAAATTCTGGTGGAATGTTGGTGGGTGCTATGTCGCATAAGCAAGACCCCCAAAGCACCAATACAGTGGAACCCCCCCACAATTGACCCCATTTTGCAAACTACACCCCTCAGGGAATTCATCTAGGGGTATAGTGTACATTTCAAACCCCCAGGGGTTTCACCAATTTTGATACAACTGGGCAGTGAAAATGAAAAATTACATTTTTTTACACAAAAATGCAGTTCTGGCTCAAAATTTTTCATTTTCAGAAGGTATGAAGGAGAAAAAGCACCCCAAAATCTGTGCCCCAATTTCTCCCGAGTACGGCAATGCCTCACATGTGACCAAAAAATACCAGTTGGGTGCGTGGCAGGACTCAGAAGGGAAGGAGTGATTTTTGGATTTTGCGGCTCAGATTCTGGTGGAATGAATGGTGGGTGCTATGTGGCATTAGCAAGACCCCCGAAGCACGGTGAAATTATGAACCTAATAATCCATAGATGTGTGGTATATTTTAAAACACTCCTTTATACATAGGCCGGGTTTGTCGGGGCAAGTGTCACACTGGAAAATAGTTTGCTTTCTTATTCCCTTTTTATAGCAAACTTTGCACCTTTTTTGTGTCCTGCCCTTTTTTCCAATGGAGGGGATTTCATCAGGAAAATGCTGCCCTGGTACAATACGGGGGCCAGTACTAGAAGTACTGGGGCCCTCTGCCTGCTGGTTCCCAAATATTAGGCCCTTTATGACTTCTTCTTGAAAGTGCATAAATGTCCCCCTCTGGCCGGTAGAACGGAAGAGCACGTAAGCGTTATACAGTGCCATCTGGATGATATACACGGCCAGCTTCTTGTACCAGATTTTTGTTTTCCGCAGGGCACTGTACGGCTTCAGTACCTGATCTGAAAGATCCACTCCGCCCATGTACCTATTGTAATCCAGGATACAATTAGGTTTTGAGGTGTGGGTACTGGTACCTCGTACAGGGACGGAGGTGGTACTGTCTCCGTGAATTGTTGTCAGTATAAGGACATCCCTCTTGTCCTTATATTTGACCAACAACATATTTTCGGTGCATATTCCCCTGCTTTCACCCCTTCTCATTACTTGGGCAATGTGCGTTTTTGGGAGGCCTCTTTGGTTCTTGCGCACAGTACCGCAAGCTGCTGTACCTCTTGAACCAAGGGCCTTAAACAGGGGGATGCTAGTGTAAAAGTTATCCACATAGAGGTGATAACCTTTATCCAGGAAGGGGTGCACTAAATCCCAGACAATTTTTCCACTAACACCTACGAGGGAGGGGGGGCATTCTGGCGGTTCAATTCTTGAATCCTTCCCTTCATATACCCTAAACATGTGGGTGTACCCTGAGGTGCTTTCACACAGCTTATACATTTTTATGCCATACCTTGCCCTCTTACTGGGAAGGTACTGGCGGAATTTAACCCTTCCTTTAAAATGTATAAGGGACTCGTCAATACAAATAAATTTTTCAGGGATGTACATCTCTGCAAATTTGGCACTGAAATGATCAATGACCGGCCTGACTTTGAATAGCCGGTCAAAGGTGGGATCATCTCTGGGTGGGCACTGTGCATTATCGTTGTAATGCAAAAATTTAAGGATCATCTCAAAACGAGCCCGAGTCATGGCCATACGGTAAAATGGGGTGCTGTACAGAACATCTGTACTCCAATATTGCCTAATTTCTGGCTTTTTTACTATGCCCATATGAAACACCAGACCCCAAAACGTCATCATCTCTACTGCATCTACAGGGGTCCACCTAGCAAATGATGACATGGGGTTTTGAGCAATAAACTGCTGGGCATATAAATTAGTTTGGTCCACCATTAAATTTATAAAATCATCAGAGAAAAATAATTTGAAAAAGTCAATTTCTCTGAGACCTGTGGAATCAAATTGGATTCCTGGCATGGCCAAAAACTCAGGAACCTGGGGCTCAAAATTGTCTGGTGGTGGGGTCCATACGAGATCAATTATTGGGGGGGGGGGTCTCAGCTGCTCTACGGGGGCGTCTTTGAGGGGGTCCCTCATCACCAGAGGAGGAAGAGGAGCTTAAGACGAATCCTTCAAATTCCCCGCTTGCCTCACTGGCTGTGTCAGAGTCAGAGGCAAGCATGGCATATGCCTCCTCCGCTGAATACATTCTACTGGATGACTGGGATGACATTTGGGATGACATTTGGGATGCCATTTTTATTTTTGTGTTACTGGTAGTGAAATGTTTCAACACGTGTATAGTGTAGGGGGGGGTACAAACTTTGGTACTTGTGAGTTATCCGGACGCCCGATTTCAAAATCGGGTCGGATCGGGCACATCGCATCGCATCGCATGCGACCATCGGATGCGATGCGATGCGATGCGATGACCCGATTTTTCCATAGGAATCAATGTTAAAATGGACTGAGTCCATTTTAACATGGAATTCAATGGGAAAAAGGGGTCCTTTTCATACCCCTACTATCCAAGTGGGCATGGAGTTGGATATAAACCTGTGGCGAGCGCAGCGAGCCACCGAGCCCGAAGCGTGGCGAGCGTAGCGAGCCCCGCGAGGGGACACGGAATACCGTCCCCTCGCGGGGCTCGCTTCGCTCGCCACGCTTCGGGGCTCGGTGGCTCGCTACGCTCGCCACAGGTTTATATCCAACTCCATGCCCACTTGGATAGTAGGGGTATGAAAAGGACCCCTTTTTCCATAGGAATCATTTTAACATTGATTCCTATGGAAAAATCGGGTCATCGCATCCGATGGTCGCATGCGATGCGATGCGATATCGCATCGCATCGCATCTGATTGTATGCCTTAACTTAAGGCATACAATCAAAAAATCGGGCGTCCAGATAACTCACAAGTACCCAAACTTTATTTCAACCCGGGGGGTATGTAGTGTGTAGTGTGTATGTAGTGCAGAAAAAAAAAATACTTTATACAGGAATTTGATCCCAATAAAAAAAAAAAAAATTGAAGGGGTTAAAAAAAAAAAAAATTGAAGGGGTTAAAAAAAAAAAAAAGGTCCTGCGCCAAAAATTTAGCACAGATGTTGGTCAGTAACGTCCGTCACTGAACAGCGCTCAAAGGCAACAGGAATTTGATAAAAAAAAAAAAAATAGATCAACCCTGTGCCGAAAAAGCTGATCAGTGATGTACGTCACTGATCAGCGCACAGTGGCCACAGGACACCCACAAAATCACAGTGTGTGTAAAAAAATTAAAAAAAGACCCCACAGCACCCTCAAAAAAAAAAAAGGTGATCAGTGATGCGACACTGATTACCAGTGAGGGGCAGCAGGTGCAACTGACAGTGCAACTGGCAGCAACTGACAGGTATATATATAAAAAAAAAAACTCTGCACCCTCAAAAAGTTGCTGATCACCTCAGATATAGTGATCAGCACAAAAGGCGGGGGCAGCAGACACAAAATATAGCACTCTCTATCACTCTCTGTCACTATCTCTCTCTATCTCTCTATCTCTCACTATCTATCACTCTATGACACTGCAGCAGCAGCACTGACAGTTATATATATAAAAAATAACCCCTGCACCCCCAAAAAGTTGCTGGGGGTGCACAAAAGGGGGGCAGCAGACACAAAATATAGCAGTCTCTATCACTCTCTGTCACTATCTCTCTCTATCTCTCTATCTCTCACTATCTATCACTCTATGACACTGCAGCAGCAGCACTGACAGGTATATATATATATAAAAAAAAAACTGCGCCCCCAAAAAGTTGCTGATCAGTTAATTTATACTGATCAGCACAAAAGGGGGGGCAGCAGTCAGTTATATAAAAAATATATAGCACAATCTGTCACTATCTCTCTATCTCTCTCTATCTCTCTCTATCTCTCTCTATCTCTCTCTATCTCTCTATCTATAACTCTATCACACTGCAGCAGCACAAAATATAGCACTCTCTGTCACTAGCCCTCTCTATCTCTCTCTATCTCTCTCTCTCTATCTCTCTATCTATAACTCGATGACACTGCAGCAGCACAACACAGCACAACACAGCACAGGAAGTCACAAGAAGTAGCAAGATCCAGGCAGTGATCAGGTAAGTATTTTGCAAGGTTCAGGTCAGTATACTGCGGCAGCTAGGCACGCTGACCGCACTGCACGCAATTCCAGACCGGAATGGCGTCTGCAGTGCAGTCACCGTTAGTTTAAACCCCCCTCCATGGCTGTGATTGGTTCGTCGGTCCGACGAACCAATCACGGCCTTTGGGGGCGGGCGGGGTGAGGTGGGGTGACACCAGTGTCACCCTTACACCCCGCGGTGATTGGTGCTGTACTTTACAGCACCAATCACCTCCGATCCCTGTGTCACCGGCGAACGTTATTCGCCGGTGACACAGAAAACGCTGTGAATGGCTGTTCACACTGAACAGCCAATCACAGCGATCGCCGACGGGGGGGGCGGCATCGCAGCCCCCCCTGGGCATGCAGGGACATGTCTGCTGTCAGGGACAGCTGACATGTTTAAACTGTCACCGCGTCTATAGACGCGGTGGCAGTTAAATTGCATGACGTACATTTATGCCATGTGTCGGGAAGTACTTCCCGACCATGACGTAAATGTACGTCAAATGTCGGGAAGGGGTTAAAACCAGGGTTTTGTTGATTAAACTAAAATGTCTATTTCAGGGCTAAAATGAAAACCGATCCACTGACTAATTGAGGCATCCGGTGCCATTTTATCAGAGGTTGCCCGTGTGCAGACTATGGGGGGTATTCAATCCCACCAGTGACAGTCCGAATTGTCGAGCATTTGTTTTTCTCGTTTTGCTCGACATGAATATTTAGCTCGACAAGTCGAGTTCTCGCCTATTCAAACTGTAATTTCAATCCCACCAGTAACAGTCCGAATTGTCGAGCATTTGCATTTGGTTTTCTCATTTTGCTAACTGAAAATTTAGCTCGACAAGTCGAGTTCTCATCTGCTCGACAAGTCGAGTTCTCCCCTAGAGAGGAAAGTGGCAATTGTCAGAGATAGGCTTCATTTTTATAGTCAATTATATAAAAGTAGATATCTTGTTAAAAATGAAAAATCTCCTATAAAAACCATTTCCAAATCAGCAGACTGCACAATGCTGGTATCTCCCTGAAGTCTCAGTACAGGAATGAGAGCTCTGAGGTAAATTGCATTACATTGCATTGTAGAAGTAAACAAAATAATGGCAACAAACAAACATTGTATCCTGAGTAATTCTGCCCCAGCATGGATACAAGGGACCTAAACATAGGTGTTTGATCAAACCAGAAGTAGACATAAATAGACATGTATACAGAAGACTTTCAATGGGCAAAATGCAGCACAGTGAACATGAAAGGTGAGCAGAAAAAAAGATAATACTTCTTATATGCCAAACGGAATAATTTATACAAATGCGTAATAATACAAGCTGAAAACTGATGCTGACAATGGAATAATGGGTTAAAGCATACCATATAAACATGCAGCAAATGTAAAGTTAATCAAAAGAGGAATATTTAGCAAAATATCACAAAGACAGAAGTCAAGATAAGCACTACAAACATTAGTACAATCCTGCATATACATTTAACACAATTTATGAACATGCAACAAGAGAAACTCCCTTGTCACGACAGAAATAATTGTCGAGTTAAATTTGAGGGAAGAGTGATTTCAAACAGTCGAGGTCAGGTGAATTCTTTGACATTGAATAGGCTGCAGGAATTATCTCGACAGATTTTACCCAAAATAACTCGACAAGTCGAGAAATTTTCAACTCGACAGTCGAGGAAACCGAAAACCAAATCAAAACTAGACAATGAATAGGCGACATCATAAAAAAAACAACCTCCCGTCGAGAAAACAACAAAGCTCAACAAAAATAACAAGCTCGACAGACATTGAATACCCCCCTAATTCGCAATAAAACTGTCACAGTACATGAATTAAAAAAAATATATATATATACATACACACATTAAATATAAGTTTTTAAATTCAGGTATTGATTAATGACAATTACAAATGATCTTAGAATTTGGTTAGCAGTCTGAGGTTCCCAAATGAGGTCCTCAAGGCAAACTAATGGTCCAGGTTTTTAAGCATAACCAAGCTCAATCTCTTCAACAGTACCTCAATCAACTTTATTTCACCATCTGTGATTACCCATGGATATCCTTAAAACCAGGGTTTTGTTGATGAAACTAAAATGTCTATTTCAGGGCTAAAATGAAAACTGATCCACTGACTAATTGAGGCATCCGGTGCCGTTTTATTAGAGGTTGCCCATGTGCAGACTATGTGTGGGCCCCTCCTCTTCATGGTACAGTAGACTCTGGCATGTACCGATCTCTGGAAACATGGCACCCCAGAGACAAAAAAAATGTGTTCTAAAAATTGGCAAAACCATGCTTCACTGCAGGTGGGGCAGATGTAATGTTCAGAGAGAGAGAGTTAGATTTGTGGGAGTTATATTGTTTCTGTGCAGGGTAAATACTGACTGCTTTATTTTTACACTGCAATTTAGATTTCAGTTTGAACACACCTCACCTAAATCTAACTCTCTCTGCACGTTACATCTGCCCCACCTGCAGTGCACGTGGTTTTGCCCATTTTGAGAACAAACTTGTCCTATGATCAGGTCTGAATTAGTCACCTTGAATTATATTTTCATTAATATGAATATGTTTTTCTTCCACCCAGGAATTCTGTTTTCAAACAATGAAACCTGGAAAGTGATGAGACGGTTCACACTATCAACGCTACGAGATTTCGGGATGGGGAAGGAAACAATTGAGAACAGGATTGGAGAAGAATGTGATTGTTTAGTGGAGACGATAAAATCAAACAAAGGTCTGTCATTGGTTTATTTTACATTTCCACCCTGTTCAATACTTGTATTGTCTACAACATTTACAATAAGTCTTTGGTCTATACAGTGGCGCACGCAGGGGGGTTTCTGAGTACCTGGAAACCCACCCCGACAGGACGTAAACATTTTGGGAGACACGGCTCTACAGTGCCATTAAAGCTGCCAGTGGATCTCTGTGCTTTAAAAAGTTTGTGATGGCTGGCAGGAGCAAGAGATAGAGGCAGGCAGTGGCAAACAGCAAGGTGGCAGACGAAAGCAACTGGCGGATCTCCCTTTGCTTTGCATAGCATAGGAGACTGCAATCATGAGCTGGAGGAAATGGCGATCAACGGAGGTGCTCCCTTCCCAGGGCTTAAGGTTAGGGGTGGGGAGAGAAAGACATGGCGGCCAGCGGAGATGCTCCCTACCCCGCGCTTAAGGTTAGGGGCTGGGGAGAGGAAGACGAGGTGGCAGGCTGAGGTGCTCTCTTCTCCGGGTTTAAGATGGTGGCGGGTGGGGAGAGGAAGATGCAGTGGCCTTCTTAGGTGCTCCCTTCCCCAGGCTTAAGGTTAGGGGCGGGGAGAGGAAGAGGTGGCGGCCGGCGGAGGTGCTCCTTTCCCCAGGCTTAACGTTAGGGGGTGTGGAGAGGCTTAAGGTCGGGGTTGGGGCTGAAAGGAGGAGCGGGCAGTGACTGGCGGAGGGGACCTGCACACAGGTACTAGCTAGCAGTCAGCTGCTCTGTGAGCTGCAGACAGGTAGTTAGGAGTCGGCTGCTGAGGGAGGGTGTGAGCAGAGGAGTGGTGCTGGGTAAGGGAGGAGGACAAAAAAAACCACCCTACCCACTTCCTCTAATATGGTGCCCCCTATCATTTTGCTCCCTGTGTGTGTGTGTTGTGTGTATATATATATATATATATATAGAGAGAGAGAGAGAGAGAGAGAGAGAATGTATACTCCCACCATCGGTCGCCGTAATCCGGCGTTCTGTGTACGATGGTGTGGAGTATTGAATAAATGCTCGTTGGACTTGATTGCCTTGGTTATTGAGGAAGTGGGAACAGAATTGAAAAAAATACAGGTGGAGATTAGTGATTATGAGAAAGAGTCAAATAGCACTCTAAAAGCCGATAAATCAGAAGATTGGCTTGATAAACTGAAAACGCAAATTGAGAAGTATAAAACAGATCTGATTGCGTTCAAAAGAAAAAAACTTGAGACGGTAGAGGCAGATTACCAGAGACATCTGGTGTATAAGTGGTTAACAGGTGAAAACACAACCCAAAGGTATGCTCCTAATGCCAGGGTGAGAGATAATTATAGATCAAAACAGCGTAGCCACTATCGAAATCCAGAGACCACTCAACCTAATTCCTCCTCTGAATCTGACACGTGTGATAGTCTGCCCCCTGTTAGAGGTGCCCAGTACCAACAATCGGCTCCTTTTTTAGATCAGGGTCCCGGAACAAACCGGAGAGACTTCTTAAGCTGCAAGGCAAAAGACCGCACCCGCGGAGGGGAAGGAAATCGAGGTGTAGGCCGGGGACGGGGATACAGAAACCCAAGGAACTGATTTTCAACCTGTCCTCCCGCTCACTAACGGAAGCAGAAAATTCATTGCTCTCTAAAGGTCTCAACTTCATCCCCACGAACAAATTTGACTCATTCCAGTGGTCTATTGACCACTTTAAGATGGGGAGGAAGTTGAGATTAAGAGAATACTTTGACAATAAAATGAGTGCTAACCAGACCCCTATCTCCAATGTCAAAAAAGTTTTCAAAAAACCTAGTCTTTTTGACCCCATCAGTACAAACACCAGCCTCAAAACCTTTTTAAGAGTTACTGATCAGAAGTGCAGAGCTAAAGCCACTACTGAAAGGGTCTATGACAACTTAACCAAGGCTGAAAGAGCAGCGCTGAAAACATTAGAACTGGACACCTCCATAGTAATTTGCAATGCGGATAAAGGGGGGTCCATTGTTCTACAAAACACTTCTGACTATGATGTTGAAGTGAGGAGACAACTCGCTGACAATAAAACATACCTTAGAATAGAAACTAACCCAATGGGTAACATCAAAAAAAAGGTTGACGAAATTCTTAAACTGGGGTTGCAGCAGGGGTGGCTTGATGAGGAGACTGTGGACTACTTGACAGTGGCACATCCAGTTTGCCCTATTTTGTATCTATTACCTAAGGTACACAAGTCCCTCATCAACCCTCTTGGGCGCCCCATAATATCTGCGAGAGGATCCATTTTGCAACCAGTGGCCAAGTTATTGGATCATTTCTTGCAACCTCTGGTGCAAAGTACCCCCACTTATCTAAAGGATACTGCCCAATTTCTACAGGACATCAGGGGACTAGGGATCATAGAACAGGATTGTATTCTATGTACCCTAGATGTTAATTCTCTATACACAATAATTCCCCATGAAGCCGGTATAGAGGCAGTAAGTCTAGCCATGCTTAGTGGTCCTTATGTTGGTCCTCCTACTGAATACATGATGAGTTTGTTGGAGTTGGTTTTGAAGTATAACCACTTTTTGTACCAAGATGAATATTTCATTCAGTTGGCAGGGACTGCTATGGGGTCCAATGTGGCCCCTGCCTTTGCCAACCTGTATATGCACCATTTCGAACAAATGTATATTTTCTCACATGTTTCTCAAAATTTGAGATACTACAAGAGATACATTGACGACATTTTTCTGATCTGGCGGGGTGATGAGGTATCTTTTTTTTAAAAATGGTGTCATCACTCAACGAACTAAATACTCCGGTCCGCTTTACCCATGCCTCAGATTCACAGAGCATGAACTTCCTAGATATCACAGTCCTGAAGACTGGCCAATTCTTGGACTATACTCTGTTCAAAAAATCAACAGATAGAAACACGCTACTATGGGCTACTAGCCATCATCCTGATTCCTTGAAGTCCAAGTTACCCATCTCTCAATTCCTGAGAGTGATGAGGAATAATTCGAAAACAGATTTCATGGAAATTCAACTAATAGAATGCTCTGAACGCTTCAAGGAAAGGGGGTACAGCTCAAAGGACATACAGAGTAGCCTCACCAGAGCCAGAAAAAGGTTCAAAGAACAAACAGAGAAGACTACAGATGGTACAGCGCCCGCACGGATGATCATGAATATTCATTGTGACACTAACATCAAGAATACTCAAAAGATCATCAAAGATCAATGGTCTTTAATTTCCTCTGACGAAGCATTCAAAAAAATGGGGCCTACACAACCACTATTAAGTATATCCAGAGGGCGCAATCTACAAGATAGACTTCTGCGACCAAACATGAAAGCAGCAAAGGTACACCAGGATAAGTGGCTTACCAAAAAAAACGGCTGCTATAAATGCCTAGGTTGTACAACGTGTAGAGCCCTAATCACTGGTCCATTCTTCTGCCATCCCCACAAAGGTACTAAAATCTACCTGAAACATCGTCTTTATTGTCAACTTGATCATGTTATTTACTACTTGATCTGCCCCTGTGGCCTAATGTATGTGGGGAAGACAGTACAGACTTTGAGGGAAAGGATCAATCAACATAGATCGTCCATTCGACTGGCTTACTCTACTGGGGCCACGAATAAACCAGTGGCGGCCCACTTCATGAGAGAAGGACACCAGTTATCTACACTAAGATACATGGCGATAGATTGGATCCCACCTCTCCCTCGAGGTGGTGACAGGGGACTGTTACTGTTGAAACGAGAGGCGAGATGGATCCATCAATTGGACACTGTGAGCCCTAGGGGCTTGAATGAAAAAACCCACATGAATATTTTTCTGTAAATAACATCCTTTTGTGTTGGAATCAAGGTGCTTCCTTGATGATTTGGAGTCATCACCCTATGACCAATAGATCATTTGCTCTTTAATCCACTTTAACACTATTTTTGGAAAAAAAAAAAATCTCTTTTTTTGACCTTTTCATAATTAGTGCTACCCAGGACTTGAGGTATGACCTACCCATCTCACTTGATCAGGTGGGCCTATGTTGGAGTCCATCCCTGAGGAGTGAGTGGCTGGCTCGCTTTTTAATTTTATCTGTATGTTTTGTATAAACTAGGTTTGATATATCTATTAGTAACTATGCCTCTTCTAGTACCATGCAGTCAGGTAAAGTGGTCTCCACTATTGTAGTGCAATGCATTTTTTGGGTTTCCCTTCTACTTAACCTGCAGGACCAGCACATGATGTGTTAATACATCTCTTTTTATATGTACTAGGTTGCTGGCCGCCTGGTGTACTTTATAAGTGACTGTCTATATAATATGCAATTAGATTTGTAAAATGCGCTGGTTTGTTTGTATTGGTAACCAGGCAACCGCGAGATGCAGTCTCAAGTGATGCGATGCGTTCCACAGCGTGTGGTTGGAACGCAGCAGTATGACCCCGCTGTACTTCCGGGTCCTGCCTGTCAGCTACGTGCGCTGTAGTCACTTCCGGGGGATGCGTTCCAAATCAGTGGAACGCACGCCGGTTTATGTGCTACATGCCGTCCCTGCTGCAGCTGACTTTAAGGTATTGGCTTTCTGTCATTCCGCTCCTGTTTACTAAGGTAGCGGTGGTAATGTTAATGATGTGCATAAGCAATATCAGCTATTGTTGTACTACTGTCTGATTTTTAATTGCTAATTGTCTAGGGAGGGTCACTTCCTGCCAGCATGGTACTTAAGTTGGGTCTGATTGTCAGTGTGTTAGACGCTTTGGGAGCTGTGAACCATCTTTTGCATTGGTCTTGACAAATGGCCCAGAGAGGCTCGAAACGTCGACAATCTGTACTTTAAAATCCTGGTGATGTATTAAATTTTTTATATTGCATCTTCAAACAACAGTCTGGTGAGTACTCTCTATTTTGGACATTTTCTATATTGGCTGTAACCCCTCTTCTGCCGGATTATAGCCTGGGATGTGGCACCCCAACAGATGGACTTGTGAGTTGTGAGTGCCGGCTCTTCCCTATTGATATATATATATATATAGAGAGAGAGAGGGGCCTGGCACTCCTCCGCCAACAGGTGGTGGCTTTTAGTATGCTTGCCCGGGTGCACACAATTGAGCCACAGCGTGCTCCAACATAGGAATAAAAGGATGCGTCACTCCAGGGGCTTCACCACAAAGACATTTATTGGAGCTTGTCAACGGCGTTTCGGGACACTTCCCGTCATCAGGACTATTGTCCTGATGACGGGAAGTGTCCCGAAACGCCGTTGACAAGCGCCATTAAATGTCTTTGTGGTGAAGCCCCTGGAGTGACGCTTCCTTTTACTCCTATATATATATATATATATATATATATATATATATATATATACCCTCCTTGTTGGCGGCGGCACTCAGGGACTCAAACCGTAGTTGCTTCAGTGAAACATTTATTGCTCTACGTTTCGGAGGCCCCCTTCGTCAGGGGCGAGACCTCCGAAACGTAGAGCAATAAATGTTTCACTGAAGCAACTACGGTTTGAGTCCCTGAGTGCCGCCGCCAACAAGGAGGGTATAGTAGTGGAGAGTCCACCACGGAGGGCAAGACACCCCAAGTAAGGGGCAACAGAGTGCCGGGAGAGAGTGTATATATATATATATATATATATATATATATATATATATATTGCTCACATATTTAAGCTACACAATCAAAATACATTTAGCAATTAAGCGAGGACACAGTGCTGGACACCCCCGCACATGTGAAAAGTCGACGCGTGTTTCGCTGTGAGCTTTCTCAGGACCTTGTCCTCACTTAATTGCTAAATGTATTTTGAATGTATAGCTTCAATTTATGAGCCTCATTAGTGTGTAATCACATTGCTCCCAGCCACGGCAGTCTTGACGGTTTCATACATTGAGACAGCAGCTGCACAGACTGGGTGCACTACAGACGGGGCCCAGCAGCAGCTGCATAGCAGCACACAGTCACTACCAGTCAGGGATGGAGGGGAGGTAGGGTGTTTAAATACCCCCAATACATTTGGTGGATGATCATTGGTATTGCACTCATCCGGCAACGCCACTGCCAATCACCAATCTGTTAAAATGTATAGCGATGCCTTGCGCTGTGGGCCGCCATGGCGGGCTGGTGCTATAACCACCATAGGTAGGCAGAATGAGCTGCGCTACATCTGTAGATTAAAGTTTGGACATGCCTGTCCCGCATCTAGTTTCTCTCCACATGTTACATCTGTCCCATCTGCAGTGCGTCATGTTTTACCCAGATGTACAGTACTTGCTGGCAGAACAAGCACCTGAAGGACTGCATGGGGAGGAGCAGAAGAAAATGATGGCATAATAAAATAATATAGCAAATTTAGGTTTCATCCAAACTCTTATATATTCCCTCTATATATCTCTTTAGGTGGGCTCATCAGCTCTTTTGGCTTCCATTATTGTATCTGTGTTGATAATACATTTATCTATTGGGGCAGTACGGATATATGTAATGGTTAGCATTACTGCCTCACAGCACTGAGGTCATGGGATTGGCACTAACTGTACAGAATTTGTATTTTTTCCCCGTACTTGCGTGGGTTTCCTCTGGGTACTCCGCTTTCCTCCCACAATCCAAAAATATATTGGTAGGTTAATTGACTGCCAACACATTAACCCTAGAATGTCTGTGTGTGTGTGTACATGTGGTAGGGAATATAGATTGTAAGCTCCGTTGGTTAGACCTCATTTAGAATATGGCGTACAATTCTGGGCCCCGCACTATAAAAATATGTATATCTATTGGGGCAGTACGGATGGTGTAATGGTTAGCATTACTGCCTCACAGCACTGAGGTCATGGGATTGGCACTAACTGTGCAGAATTTGTATATTTTCCCCGTACTTGCGTGGGTTTCCTCTGGGTACTCCGCTTTCCTCCCACAATCCAAAAATTTACTGGTAGGTTAATTGACTGCCAACACATTAAGCCTAGAATGTCTGTGTGAGTGTGTGTACATGTGGTAGGGAATATAGATTGTAAGCTCCGTTGGTTAGACCTCATTTAGAATATGGCGTACAATTCTGGGCCCCGCACTATAAAAAGGACATCATAGAATTGGAAAATGTCCAAAGAAGAGCAACAAAACTAATAAAGGGCATGGAGAATTTAAGCTATGAATATAGATCGAACCACTTAGGATTGTTTACACTAGAAAAGAGGCGTTCAGTGGCAAACGCAGGATTTTCAGAAGGGGGTTTCCAGAGGGGTGGAGCAAAGCACGGAGATGGACACTTAGGTGACCCAGTATATGCCGAGTCAGTTAAAGTATTATAGATAGACCAAATGTATATAAAAAATAATATATATATTTATATATATATATATATATATATATACACATACATACATACAGGGGCGTCAACAGCAGTGTATGACCCCTGGGCATAGCAATGTATTGGGGCCCCTACCGATCCTCCAGCGGTAGGGGTGGGGGAAGATTTGATGTCCTGCGGGTGGTAGGGGGTATTATATCAACCGCTCTGCATGTAGGGCCTGGATCAGTAATTTCCACTAATTACCCCTTTACTGCACAGATGGTGGGAGAAGGGGGCATTGGGCTGATTGAAGGGGCTCTGATATATAACTTCCAGGGTGGTAGAGGATGTTTAATATGCAGAGGAGGCGTGTATAGTGGAGTGGGCTCATTATTCATAATTTTGTGGTGGGAGGACAGCTTGCTTGACTGCAGATATCTCCAGTTCCCAGAAATAGATTTCTTAGATTGGAATGGAAAAACTAGAGAATCCCACCTACCAAATGGTATTGGGGACTAGGGGATCAGAGTTCAGGAGCAGAGCAATCTGCCAACGAGTATATAAAACTACATACCAGGTGTGGGGAGCTGGAGCAGTAACCAGCTGCTGGAAGGCTGATATCTCTGGTTCTGGGAACAGTAGAGACAAGCGTAGTGTCCTTCAAAGGGGAAGAGTCCCAGCTTTTGGAATATACCCTCAGAAAAACGCTAAGTCAGACAGAACCTGAAATATCTGACTGGGAATAACAATTAACAGGCTTGGATGGGGACCACTGCTTTAAAGTCAGATATCTCCGGTTCCCAAGGGCCGATTTTTACAATTCTTATATCCATGGAAAGAGGGGACCCTCAGCTTTCAGCTGAGGTTCCTTAGACTCCTGGGGGGGGGGGGGGTTTCTGGGTACTCAGAAACCCCCCTGCGTGCGCTACTGGTGTTTAAGGGGGGACATGCTAAACATGTACAAATATATCAGGGGACAATATAAGGAACTGTCAGACGCCCTTTTTGATGTAAGGAAAGAATCAAGGACAAGGGGGCATGAGTTTAGATCAGAGGAAAAAAGATTCCGTTCCATTTGACGAAAACAAGCTATGGAACTCTCTACCTGGGGATGTGGTGTCAGCTGACACAATACACACATTTAAAATAAGGTTGGACAAACATCTATTGGTTAAAAATATACAGGGGTATAAACAATAGTCATAACCTGTCCTTAAAACAAGGGAGGAAGCTAATACACCAAGGTTGAATTGGATCAGTGGCGTAGATAGTGTAAGGCAGCCCCCGCTGCCGCTTGGGGGAGCGAGGGCTGCCTGGGCGCCAGCACCTGCCCGGCGGCCGACGCACTGAGTGTGACAAAGAGAATAATCTCTGAGTATGTCACACTACAGTACATGTTGCTTGTGCCGCGGCCGCCTGCTGCTGCCCGCACGCTCGCAGAGCACAGGCGAGTCTGCCGTGGTGTGGGCACAGCTATGACACTGTCGGTCAAAAAAAAAAAAAAATCTTACTTGAAGGGCGGGCGGGCGGGCTGGCGGGCTGTCCAATCGGGCTGTTCAATGGGAGTGAGAACGGGCTGTTAAATGGGAGGGAGCGCAGCCTGGATGGAGTGTCAGAGACAGCAGTGTCTGCTGGTCTCTGCCTCAGCTTCTCCCACACGCTGGAGAGGCCATAGGAGAGGAGCCATGAAGACAGCAGGGAGGAAGCAGAAGAAACAAACAGTGTCCCACCCAGTCCCCACACCTGACTTGTTAAAAACAGAGGTGCATTGTTATTTACATCAATATAAAGAACTATATTTAAAATAATTATATGTATATATACTGTATATGTGTGTGTGTGTGTGTGTGTGTGTGTGTGTGTGTGTGTGTGTGTGTGTGTATGTATGTATGTATGTATGTATGTATGTATGTATGTATGCAAGTATGTATATATAAATCTCACAATGAGTCAATATGTATTATTACTACTGTGCTCCACCACCTAACTCTGCCTGTTTGCAGGGTTTGCGTTGCCCGCCAGCAGGAAACTGGGATGACAGCAGTGGCCAATGGGGGGGCGGGGGGGGGGGGCAACTATTTTTTTGGCAGGGGGGAGCAAAATTTATAGTTACGTCACTGAATTGGATGGATGTGAGTCTTTATTCAACCTTAACTACTACTAACCTTAACTACTCTTTCTGACAAAATCCTTCTTAGATGGACAAAACCATATGCACTGCGGGTGGGGCAGATGTTACTTGTGCTAAGAGAATTAGATTTGGGTGGGGTTTTTCTTCAAAGTGAGATCTATATTGCAGTGTAAAAATAAAGCAGTCAGTATTTACCCTGCACAGAAACAAAATAACTTGCCCAAATCTAATTCTTTCTGCACATTTTTTACATCTGCCCCCCTGCAGTGCACATGGTTTTGTTCATCTAAGAAGGATTTTGTCAGAAAGAGTGAACTAGAATAAAGCCATATGTAACTATGTAAATATTCTCTGTAAGCACTGCAGAATATGTGTGCGCAATATAAGAAACTATTATTAAATAAAATAAATTAATAAATATCTACCCCACAACCTCGCATGACATTCCCCCATCTCTTCTCACATACTGTATCTCACGTTGTCTTCTATTTTCTCCTGGACTACCCAGCTCTTTCTTAAACTTAATATGTCAAAGACTGAGCTGATCATCTTCCCACCCTCCCACATAACCTCACCTCCCATGATTTCTTAATGCATTGACAACACTTTGATCTCCTCTACTCCATAAGTGCACTTTCTTGGAGTTATTCTTGACTCTTCTACACATTCAGTACATCTTGTAGTCCTGCTATTTCGGTCTCAAAATATCTTCAGGATGAGACCCTTTCTCATGCATGAGGCAAATAAGATCCTCATCACCTCACTGGTTATCTCCAGACTGGTCTACTGTAACCTCCTCTTATCTCCAGAATGGACTACTGTAACCTACTCTTATCTCCTCTTATTTCCAGACTGGACTACTGTAACCTCCTCTTATCTCCAGACTGGACTACTGTAACCTACTCTTATCTCCAGACTGGACTACTGTAACCTCCCCTATATTTTCTTATCTCTAGACTGGACTACTGTAACCTCCTCTTATCTCCAGGCTGGACCACTGTAACCTCCTCTTATCTCCAGGCTGGACTACTGTATCCTCCTCTTATCTCCTCTTATCTAAAGACTGGACTAAAGTAACCTCCTCTTATCTCCAGACTGGACTACTGTAACCTACTCTTATCTCCTCTTATTTCCAGACTGGACTACTGTAACCTCCTCTTATCTCCAGACTGGACTACTGTAACCTACTCTTATCTCCAGACTGGACTACTGTAACCTCCCCTATATTTTCTTATCTCTAGACTGGACTACTGTAACCTCCTCTTATCTCCAGGCTGGACCACTGTAACCTCCTCTTATCTCCAGGCTGGACTACTGTATCCTCCTCTTATCTCCTCTTATCTAAAGACTGGACTAAAGTAACCTCCTCTTATCTCCAGTCCAGACTGGACTACAGTAACCTCCTCTTATCTCCTCTTCTCTCCAGACTGAACTACTGTAACCTACTCTTATCTCCTCTTACTTCCAGACTGGACTACTGTAACCTCCTCTTATCTCCAGACTGGACTACTGTAACCTCCCCTATATCTTCTTATCTCCAGGCTGGACTACTGTATCCTCCTCTTATCTACTCTTATCTAAAGACTGGACTAAAGTAACCTCCTCTTATCTCCAGACTGGACTAATGTAACCTCCTCTCATCTAAAGATGGACTACAGTAACCTCCTCTTATCTGGGCTCCATGTCTGTTACCTTCTTCCACTCTATTATATCCTAAATGTTGCTGCTTGGCTCCATTACCTCTCCAAACATACTACATTCACAATCCCTTTCCAGCAAGCCCTTCTCTGGCTCCCATTCCAATTATGGACCAATTTCATACTTCTCACAATCACTTCCAAAGCCCTTACCCAATCCTCTCCTATCGAAATCTCTAATTTCATCTCCTTTTACACACACACCTGCCCGTTTTTCCTCCGTGTTGATTACTTTTTCCCTAGCCTACCTTCAATATTGTGCTGCTTCCTACCACTGGGACTCTCTTCCTCACACTGGGCCTTATTCATGTCTGTGCGGCCGGAGCCGAATATGCGGCCAGGACCGTGCGTCCTAAACCCCGCCTTCCATGCGGATCGCTCACTCCGTCGGAATGCGGTAAGCCGCTGACCGCACGGAGCACGAGTGGATTTCTCATGTATACACCTCCTCCATCTCTGGGAACCTCCCCCATCATTCGATGGTCGCAGACCATCAAATGCAGGACCGAGTGGTCAGGCAGCTCCCGCAAGCTCAGACCACTCGGGCATTTCTCAGTGCAAAAGCAGGGATCTGGGCGGGCAGCTGACATCTGGCAATGTCATATGTCCGCCCCCTACACGTGCATCACGGCCGCATTACCATACGTACGCCCAGCGTTTTCATGGGAACGCCCATGAAACGCGGGGCGTATGCATATGTTAATGAGGCCAAACAGCCCTTCAGGCCCCTCTCCTCCCCCTGTTCATAGTGTAAACAATTCATGCGGAATTTGGACGTATGTCCCTTTCGCACATGCGCAGATATGCCTCTGCACATGCGCAAACACAAAACATCGGCGGAACGAACGCACGCGGACATATCCGCACCAACCAGAATAAGGGCCCTTATCAGACTCCTGAGGCGCCCACAATTGAAAAATTCCCAATCTTGCAATCTGTGCCTATAAAGTACAGATGTTTACCAGTGATTTGCTATGTTTTTTAAATCTTTATTGAATTTTCAAATCTGAAATGCCCACACACGTCCTAATTGTAATCTCTATAGCATGGATTGTCAGCAGTGGAAGAATTGTATGGTTTTTTAAATGGTCACACAAAAGACTAACTGCCAACACACATTAGCAATGTAATGCTGATCATGATCACTTTTTGATCTCAACCATCAATAGGGGAAGTCCAAACATCAGCGATGGTTCAGGCCGATCATTACAACACCATTAAAATAGCCCCAGTCCATCGCTGATGAATGGCCAGCTTGAACCTCTCTACAAAACTTAAATGGACTCTTAAGACCCACTTCTTTAACAAACGCAACCATCTCCGATCCTAACCCTCTGTTTCATGCTGCAGGCTAAAGGTGGCCATACATCTACAGATCGATTGTCAGATTGGGCTGGTTGGAACAAAATCCTGGTGATATCTGAATGACAGTTTGGCAGCTTTCCAGCATTTCAAAGCAAATGGTCAACTGTCATTTTCTCTCAACCATTACCAGGATTTTGTTCCAACGAGCCCAATCTGACAATCGATCTGTAGATGTTTGGCCAGCTTTACCCTATACATCAGCAATCACAAAATAACAATTTGGAGATTCCAAGATTTTTTCCCAGATTTAAAGATTCCCTAATCCAACCCTAAACCAATCAGTGCCCAGACATTACAGATATTTTTCAGTGATTTGCTAATCTTGAAAGTCATCAGTTTACTAGAGACAGTCTTCAAATCTGCTGATTTTTACTATACATTAATAATCTACAGCCCCAATTGATCTGTGAAATCCAACATGCTGGAGAACCAGAGTTAACAATCTTAATTCATTTTCATTCATTCATTCAGAGGTGATTCAGTAAGGCTCACTAAGCTACTTAGCGAGCCCATAGATGCCACCTGTTGCCCTGCCGATTGTAAGCCCATGCCCCCCCCCCCCCCCCCGCCGCTGAATCCCCTCGGTACCATGCGAGGGGATGTATGCAAACACTTCCCAGGGCCGGCGCCACCACTAGGCAGCCTTAGGCATTTTCCTAGGGCGCCGGCCACTGGAGGGCGGCCACTTAGAGCTGCCCCCCCAATCGGGTGAGGGGCTCCCTCTCTCTCACCAGCCTCCCCCCCCCCGTGCAGCGATGTGAGACGCTGCGCCCTTTCTCTCTCACCAGCCCCCCTCTGTGCAGTGACGCTGCGCCATCTCCCACCACCGCCCGCGGAGCGGGTGAGCGCCGGGGCGCCCTCCGCCTGGGGCGATCCAGTTCCTTGCACTGGTTCTGACACTTCCTCTCGCATGCAGCCAAAGAAAATCATTCTGTGGTTGTCAACCATTTCTCTCTCCTTTGGAAATTAAAGTCATTGTCCACTGAAGAAGGGGCAGGCGATGACGTCCCGGGCAGGCGTCGGGCCACCCGTGTTCCCAGAAGAACTCCCAGCGATTTCGTGGGGATGCTTATAAAACACTGCGCGTTCCCATGGTCCAGCTGATGTATGTGCCATTTTCTGTCTCTTCCCTCTGTGCCACCCCTCTTTGCCTGCCCCCCGCCCCAATCATGTGCTTTTCCACTTCTTATCATAGCATCAAATCCTAGTCTAGGTACCAGGAGCATAACTAGAACTTATTGAGCCCCATAGCAAAGTTTTAGAGAGGGTGGTCAGGGAAAAGAAGGAATGTGAGAAAGAGAGAGGAGAGAGAGATTGGAGTTGAAAAGAGAGAGGGAGGAGCAAGAAAGAAAGGGCAACATCTCCACTGGTTCACTTCTCCACTCTTTACAATTTTTTCATGAACAGACCACCTAGTGCCCATATAAGCATCACTTTTCCTGCAGTTTCTGTTCTTTATAATGTTCTGCAGACCCCTTGTGGCATCACATAAATATAGAAGGACAATAATAGATTACATGGACCTCTTTTTTTTTTTTGCGGGGGGGGGGGGTTCACAATAATAAAACAAAAAATAAATTTCTGGGATGAATATTAGCTCAATTATGAGTATTATTTCAAAACAATTTGAAATGTTGTGTATGCCACATAGATGTCCTCTTCTCTGTAATTGCAGGCAAACCGTTTGAGAATACCATGATTATAAATGCAGCTGTTGCCAACGTAATTGTTTCCATATTACTGAGCCATCGGTTTGATTACGAGGATCCAATCATCTTGAAGCTTTTGAGATTGGTCAATGAAAATACCAAATTAGTGGGTACCCCGATGGCCATGGTAAGCAATTACATATATTATATGTTTGGATATAAGCTTTCGGCAAGTCCTACACAAAACAGCTCTATAAAGTCAGACAATGGGAAGTATACAATGAGGCTGATTCGCCATGTTCTATTTTCGTGCTCTAAGGTGAATCTTTTTGCTGAAAAACTGATTTGCCCTATTCAACATGCACTATTCGCCGACGGCGAAAAGTGAATGACGGACAATTCGCCGTCTGATAGTCCCCGTAATTCGCTGTGGTTTTTCAATGGGTTTTTCAATGTGATTCGCCATAAGTGTATTCAATGATTAGATGGCAAATTGCTTTCTAAGTGATTTTCGCCGTGTGTCACCGTGTAGCAATCGCCATCTTTTTATGGTGAACTGCGATCTTATAAAATAAAGGTTTTTTTTTTTATTATTTGGTGTAAAAAAATTAGTATTTTTTCTGTGAAGGGGCATGATATTTTTTTCATGTACTTACTGCACATGAATATATATTTAATTTTTCATTATTTTTTTTTACACATTACAGCCAGCAGGGGGCCGAGAGCCGCTCATTAGATATTCATATATTCACTGCTCATTACATATGCCGTGCAGGAGCAGTGCAGCGGCTCCCTACCCCAGTCCCCTGCCAGCTCTCCCGGGGCAGCTTCTGCTGCCAGTGTCCCTGGGAGCCCTGCTTCTGCCACACAGTGTCCGGCGCAGTCAGGGAGGCTTCCATCTCCCTGCCTGCCGCCGCTCCCTGGGCCCCGGATGGCAAATTTTAACCCCTGCGGCATTGAATACAGCGACAGGGAGGGCTGGCAGTGAATGCTCCAGCCCTCCGAAATACGGCTACTGTGCAGCGAATCCTAAACAGGATTCACTGCACATCGCCAATAATCACATAGAATACTGCCCATAAGAAGGCTGCATTAGAAGGCTGGAGACCTGCAGTGCCACATCAAGATGGCAAAGAATACAGTGATACGGGCATGAACATCATACATGAGAGGTAATATTTACGCCCTGTTACGCCGCTGCTGCGGGTCCCGTATCGTGAGAGTAATACATCAGTGGAAGTGCTATCCCCTGACATAACGTGGGGGATGGTGCAAATATCCCTGATCGCCAGATCATACATCTACCCCTCAGACGCTGCGAGAGGAGCAGTGTACCATATTTTTCTTAAAACTTTGCATCTTAGGGGGGTATTTAATCCCCGCCCCTATTTCTGATGGGGTAAATAGCGATGGGCGTCTATTCAATGTTGTCACTCCCGACAGCATTGAAGAGGCAGATTGATTGAAAGGGCCTGACTTTAAAAGCCGTCAGGCCCGTTTTGCCGAGATCGGACGTGTATTGTCGACATCACGGCCTTATCTCGACAATACACAGGCTATTCGCAGAACAGACCCCTTTTCGGTGATCGGCAGCCGGGACATTGAATCTACCTGCCGATAAACTGGTGAGCGGGCCGAAAACAGGCCAGGGTCATGACAGTCGGGACGAACCAACAGTCGGGACCCCCGGAATGAATGCCCACCTCAGTCGCATCGTAGATGCAGTGAACTAGCGACGCTGGGCTGAGGCTACAAAGTTGCAGAAGAAGCACAACAGAATTTGTTGTGAGATAAAGTCCATTAAAAGTTATGTTTTAAAGAATTAACCAAATCATATAAATTTACAGAATAAAGAGTGCGCCCAAAAAGGCACATTTGTCTTTCTGTTTGCCCTTTGCAAACACACCCCCTACTACTCAGATAAAGGCATGGCGGCTCACATACAGAAGGTGCCCTTTCCACACAAATTGAGACTCAGTCGCACTCATATGTACAAATGTCGCACACCCCAGTGGTCGGTCTAATCTGGAGGCCTGCAAATACTTCACCGCCGCACTCTGGATGGGTGAGTATTAAAAACACTGCACCCATTATAAATACGCCACTGTCTTTCCCGCTCCTACCCATGTACAGGAGCCAGGTCCTGTACGTAATGTCACAGTGCAGTAAACAGCACCTATCACTGAGGAGGGTGACACCAGGGTGCAGAACACACCTCCATAGTGAAACCAATGGCTTTTACTGTATATAAAGTTACAAAAAAAAAGTGTTTCATGAGACCATGATAAAATATATGTTCTTTTCTCCAAGCTGTACAACGCATACCCCTCTGTGATGAGCTGGTTTCCTGGAGTTCAGAAAACGGTGGCTAACAACAGAGACGAGTTCCACAAATTTGTTACAGAGACTTTTACCGCACAGAAGAAACAGTTGGACGCCAATGACCAGAGGAATCTCATTGACAGATTCCTGGTGAAACAGCAGGAGGTAATGCAGCACTTAAGGGGTGTACAAATGGGGAAATTTTGACTAATGGACAATTTCGACTAAGCAATTTTGACTAAGCAATTTTGGGAGAGATTTTGGCTAGATGCACTGGAGCTTTTGACTAAGCGATTTTGTCTAAACAATGATAGTCTATGATCTAGTCAAAATGTTCTTGCCTGCACAGCACAGCAATTTCTGCTAGACAATATTGACTAAGCAGGAGAAAAATAGGGATATTTTGGCTAACCTTCCAGGAGATTTTGACTAATCGCATGCCGGCAGTATTACAATTTATTTGTGATTTTTAATAAATACAGTATATCCCTTAATGTACAAATTCATAGACGTCGCAGACAGATATACTATTATGGGACCCCTAGAGTCACTATTGAGGGTCTTCCCCCTATAACAGCTGCCCACTGTTTTTTAAGGGGTCCATTTACTAGCATTATATTTACTATTCAATTTGGCAATATAGCCAAGCTACAGTACCTGCATGTTCAGCAGGTCCCTTCGATGGCCGATACTGTTCCGTGTACGGGCAGTATGGGCCTCTCCTGGCCGATATGGTTAACTATATGGGCTGCGGATGGGTAGTGTTTATGGGGCTTTAAACTATCTTGCAATTTGGCCCTAGGCAGGTGATATAGGGGGTTATTTTGGTTCAATCTTTCTGATAAGTTCCTTCTTAGATGGACAAAACCATGTGCACTGCAGGTGGGGCAGATGTTACTTGTGCAGAGAGAATTAGATTTGGGTGGGGTTGTACTTCAAGTGAGATCTATATTGCAGTGTAAAAATAAAGCAGTCAGTATTTTCCCTGCACAGAAACAAAATAACTCCCCCAAATCTAATTCACTCTGCACATTTTACATCTGCCCCCCCTGCAGTGCACATGGTTTTGTCCATCTAAGAAGGAATTTGTCAGAAAGAGTGAACCAAAATTGCCCCCACAGTCAGGATAGATTTGCCTGTACATCGAATGTGGCTGAATACTGTGCAATTCAGACTAACTTTCTATTTGATTTTGACTATGTAGTCATAATAGATAGAAAGAATTGCAACCTGTGTCCACAGCTTTACTTCAGGCTCCTTACTGATCACCCACAGTGGGATACGGTCACTAGGTCTACAAGCATTAGGTCGAAGGTTAACATGCATGAAGGTCGACATGACTGAAGGTCAACATGGGTTAGGTCGACAGAGTCATTAGGTCGACTCAAGAATGAGGTCAACAAGGACAAGGTCGACAGTCAAAAAGTCAACGTGGGGTTTTTCACTCTTTTTTGAGCCGACATGTGCCGACAAGCAGTATTTCATGCCCTAACCTTCCACTAGAGCGTGGTGGGAGAATAAAACAGTGTGTGTGAAGCATGTCGATCGCAGCGAGCCATGCGATCAGACGCGGTGCACTTTTTTTTACTGTCCATGTCGGCTGTGTCAACATTTGGGACAAGAAAAGTGAAAAACTCCATGTCGACCTTTTGACCTAATGTTTGTGTCGAACTAATGACCCTGTCGACCTAACCCATTGCAACCTTCATGCATGTCGACCTTCAGCCATGTCGACATTCAGTGGTCGACCTAAAGATCTTACATTTACAGAAGGCTCATCAATAGTTCCCAAGGATGGTAATAAATAACAGTACTGTACGTCCATAAATACTTTTTATCCTAATGCAATTCTGTGTATTTTAGGAAAAACCCAATCCTGACTTATATTTCAACAATAAGAACCTAACAGTCCTTGTTTCCGACCTCTTTTCTGCCGGCATGGAGACCACCTCCACCACTCTGAGATGGGGTCTTCTGTTGATGATGAAATACCCCGAAATCCAAAGTAAGAGAACATCTCGCAAACCAAATTTATTTAAAAAATGTCACTTATTGTATTGTGTAAAAAAAAAGTTATATACATAATTACCATCCCTCACTTCCTATCTTCTAACATTTCCACCATCATAATGGGTGACTTCAATATCACTACTGAGGAACCAAAATCTGCTGCTCATGCCTCCAAACGACCTGTAGTTTCTCTAAACTCCTCTCTTGGCCTCTCCCAGTGGATTGACTCCTCTACTCATTGGGGAGGGACATTGCCTTGATCTTGTATTCACAGTAAACTATGCTTAGTTTCCAAATTAACTAACACTCCTTTGCCTCTCTGAGATCACACAGAATACCCACTGCCTCTCCGTAGTCACCCTCTTACACCCACAGCCTCTGTATTCTATCCGTCAACCTTGCCATTTTCCATTATACACTGCTACCATCACTTTGGCATGTCCTGTTATCCAATGCCATCCCCCTGCCAAGCTATGCCTCCCTGTCACCCTCTGCCTCCCCCTAGTCATTCTCTGCTTCCACCTATCCCCCCTGCCTTTCCCTATTCAGTCTATGCCTCTCAGTCATCCTCTGCATCTACCTGTAATCATCTGTATCTCCATATTGCCACTTCCTCAGCCTCTCTACCACCACCTGCCATTCTCTGTCAACCTTCGTCAGACTCATAGCCTATTGCGTCCTCATGCTACACTCTGCCTCCCCACCATCCTATCTGCCTCTTCCTATTTACCCACTAACTCACCTAAGTCACCCATTGCTGCCCTCTGTCATCGCTCGTCACCCCTCTGTCACCATTGCCTCTCTCTGAAACCCTCTGCCTCTCCCTGCCACCCAATACACCCCCACGGTCTCCTAAACCCTCTTCCTGTTATCATTTGTTGACTTCCCCTGTCACCCACTGCCTCCACACCTCCTCACCATCCCCAAAGATGTCCAGCAAGTATAGATTTTAACATTCGCCTAAATATATTAAAAAAACACATGCAGGGCATCCAAAAAGACATGACGTGATTGTATCAGCAGTCTCTTCCCTTCTGTTCTGTGCCTCCACAATGCTGCCACGCATGTGTACTTTGCTGATCACAACTGTGTGGCAACCATTGAGCGGTAACTAGTTTTTGTGGACTGGAAGGGTCCCAGAGCAAAACAATTTGAGAACCCCTGCGGTAGGTGATACATCTTTCTGGTAAATTGTCAGCTGTAATAAGTAGTCTGAAAGTTTTAGGGCTCCATCAATGTTTTGGTTTTTAATACACTCCAACTGTTATTTTGGAAACAGGAAAAGTCCAAAATGAGATTGATAAAGTGATCGGTTCAGCGGAGCCTCAGGCATCTCATCGGAAGGATATGCCGTATACTGACGCTGTAATACATGAGACTCAAAGATTTGGAAATATCGTTCCGACTAATCTGCCTCATTGCGCTACTCAGGACGTCACCTTCAGAGGGTATTTTATCCCAAAGGTAAGAGCTTTATCTTATTGAGTTACCAATTAAGGGGTCTGGTTCAGAGATTTACACTAATGTGTTCTCATCTACAAATGTGTAGGCAGCTAATATGCATAGATATAAAACCGCTGCAGGCTTGGACTGGCACAGCGGGAAGGATTCACCGGTTCTACTTTTATTGTCTTTTTCTCATCTTTTGTATTGTTCACAACTGAATTTCGTTTAATGTTCATGTATGTGAGCATTTTATGATAATAAAGATATTATTATTATTATTATTAGACCCTGGCAATATATGACCCGCCTACATTTTAGGAGGGTGGGGACTAATGCACACCTTTAGTGCCACTTGGCAGTCAGTAGCAGATGACTGACACGGTGGCTGCAAGATAATTTCTTTATCAGCTATTGACTGACCTGGCTGCGGCTACAGGCTGCAGCAAGACTTTCTTCGGCTCCCGATTCCCAGAAGAGCTGTGCGGCTGGTCTTGCTTGTGGAGTGATGGGTCCTTACCGTCACAGTATGGCACAATTCGCACCTGGATTTGAGACACACACTGACAACTTTACTAATCTCAGCAGCTGCGAAATCGAGCCAGTATCCATCACAGTCCGTTATAAAAGTTCTGATTAGCCCAATGGTCATGCAGCATAAGTGTAAGGAGATACTGAAGCCCTTTCTACTGTGGAAGGGATCGCAATCTGAATCATACCCCAAAAATGACCGCAACATCTCTGATTGTGAATCATTGCACTCCTATTGCCTCCCTTGTCAATCATGTTGATAATAAATTCTGTCCGGGGGAGGGGGGAGCTTGATATGGCCGCTGCTGCCACCGAGTATTGGGGGAGGGGGGGATGTGGCTGCCGCCACTGCCGAGTATGGGGGAAGGGGGATGCAGCGGCCGCCGTGTCAGACCCAGTTAGGGGAGTTGGGGGAGCGGTTGGGGGTTTGTGCGGGGGCGCCACTCACCTGGCTCCAACCAAGGGGGGTGGGAGCTGCTCCCAAATGCCGCCATCCAGTGGCCAGTGCCCCAGGCAAATGCCTAAAGCTGCCTAGTGGTGGCGCCAGCCCTGCACTCAGTCCTACTTCAATTGTTCTATTCTGCACATACTCAACTGTTTCGATTTCTTGTTCAGGGGACGCACGTCATCCCTCTGCTGACGTCGGTGCTGTACGACAAGAATCACTTTAAAAAGCCAAGAGAGTTTTACCCGGAACATTTTTTGGACGCCAGTGGCAATTTTGTGAAGAATGATGCGTTCATGCCATTCTCAGCCGGTGAGTGACATCTGGTGTTCTGCCTTAGTGTAGTAGATCCTTACTTATGTTATCCAGGAAGTCCAGAAGTACAAATAGCAATACCAGTATCATTCGGAGAGAGATAGTTTTCAAGATGATGATTTTGCAAATGAGAGATTATGGATAGTGGCGGCAAACACTCAGCTGTGTCATGGACATTTTTGGGGTATGTATCTGGTGTCAGCTACAATCATTATACATAGAAACATGGGGCATGTATCTCTACTGCTACAGCCATTCTGCATAGTGACGGTGTAGGGAGGATGTTTACGGTGGAGCACGAGCTCCCAGCATCTAAAATTTCAGAGTGCGCAATACAGGCAGCTGCCGGGACCCTTGTAGCCTGGCCTGGCCAGTGCTGGGCTCTTCCCAGATGTGGCTGTGGCTGAAGATGGTGATGAAGGCTGTGGCTAATGATAGTGATGGGGGCTGTGGCTAATGATAGTGATGGGGGCTGTGGCTGAGGATGGGGATGGGAGTCTGTGGCTGAGGATGGTGATGAGGACTGTTGCTAAGGATGGTGATCGGGGCTGTGGCTGAGGATGGTGATAGGGGCTGTGACTAAGGATGGTGATGGGGCTGAGGATGGTGATGGGGGCTGGGGTTGAGGATGGTGATGGGGGCTGTGGCTGAGGAAGGAGATGAGGAATGGAAGACAGTGTAGCGGAGCTGAATAAGGTGATGAGATGCTGAGGTGAGGAGAGCTGAAGGAGCTGAAGGTGAAGATGTGAAAGGACAGGGCGGGCAACTGACATCCGGTGACATGTCCGTCACTAGCCTGAGAACGCCCAGCGTTCTCATGGGAGCGCCCATCGTTCCAAAAGTATTATATACAGAACAGATCCTGGCAGATAACCTGAAAGTAATGTGTTGTGCTGAATTGTGTATAACTGAAATAATATACAATACTATATTCTGCCTCATGTTCCTTTATCCTAGGTAAGAGAAGTTGTGCCGGGGAGAACTTGGCCAAAATGGAACTCTTCATGTTCTTTGTGAAGCTGCTGCAGAACTTCACCTTCCAGGCTCCTCCGGGGGCCACACTGGACCTGACCCCTCAAGTTGGTTTCACCTGTAGTCCTGCAAGCTACATGATGTGTGCTAAGCCTCGTACATGAAATACAACTGCAGTATGCACTAAAATAAAATATTTTTTCACTGGTTGGGTTTATGGAGATATAATAAAGAATAAACGTGGAATATAATCAATGAAAGTCACTTAATATGTCTGGGCTGTTTGCATATCTCCCAACTTGTAGGGAGACGGAGGAGGGACAGAGGGATGCGTGCTGTAGGAGCTCCGAAAGGCCACGCCCATGTTTTGATGCTATGGGAGCATGACCCAGAGGCTCTGTGAGCCTCTAGCCATGCCCCCAGCCCACTGGGAATAGATGCTGTGCGTGTGCACAGTGTTTATTCACTGCTGCTCAGCAGCCGACGGAGGACTCCCAACAGCCCACCCCCCCCCCTGCCGAGGGACACTGCCGGCCGCGGGAGGGACGCAGGAATGTCCCCGAAAACCGGGACATTCCCACGGTAATCGGGACTGTTGGGAGGTATGTATTTGCACTTTGAGATGAGATTATTACCATTGTTGTGCTCGTAGTTCCCACTACTGCCGCCGCCGATCCCGGTCCCAGCCGCCGGTCCTGGTCCCCACTGTGGGCTGGTGCATGAACCTTCTTCAGTGCTGCACATGCGCTGGCCCCCAGCCTCTATGGGCTGCTTATGCAGCAGTCCCCAGAGGCATATTCAGGATCCTGGGTCCAGTGCATTGACCTACTGTGCATGCGCAGGACCCAGTTATTATGGGCTGCCGCTCAGCAGCCCATGTAGAGGTGTTCTGGAGGGAGGGAATACCTCCCAACGGGACTGTCTTGGGTGACTGGCAGGTCGGACTTCCAATAGGAAGTCACTCCAGTCACGGTGAAGCCAGAGAAGTCTCAGACTGCATCTGGCCTCACTTAGGCAGAGATAGAACAGTGGCGGATATTACCTGGTGGGCTGCAGCCCATAGGCAAAAACAGCCACTGACTATTACCCTCTTACAATCTCTACAGATATAAAGGAGCCCATCCCAGTGTGATACTCAATTCAGTACCAATCACAGTGAGCAACAGCTGGACCGCCAAACTTTATTCAATTCCAGAATACTAAATAGGCAGATTAGGCACCCGCCTATGGGTCCCATGACAACAGATCAAGTAATATTGATTTGATCTCTAAAGAAAATTACAATCACGCTTTTAAATTGCACATTAACAACTTAAATGACATAAACCATATACATGAGAGGGCTTATCAATAATTAGGGCACTACTGTTGTCAGTAGCGTGGACACAGCTCAGGTGTCTGTGGATGATGTCCGTGCTGCTGCGGGGAGTCCTAGCGCCTGGAGCAGGGTGGCCCGGGTACTTCCCCCCCGGCGACGTCAGATCCAGGGAGGTCACTTCCACCCGGCCGGGTCGCGTCACTTTTGCCCGGTCGGGGGACGCTGTTACTGTTCAGGCCGCGTCGACCGGTGGTTGCTTAGCAACCGAGCGGCGCACACTCGGCCACCTGAGTATAATATTAATTACAGGGGGCTGGCCTCACAGCGGGGATCCTGTCCTTACCTACATAGCTTTCTTGTCCAGTCCTGCCAGTTCTTCCCAGCCTGCACTCCGTCTGGTACAGCTGGGTGTCGTGGTCCTGTCACTGTGTGTCCAGCAGGGCCGGTGCTAGGGTGTCCGGCGCCCTCCTGCAAACCATAAATTTTGCGCCCTTTCACATTGCCATTGCAACAAGCTGCAGCCCGATTGTAGGAGCGTATGCAACATGCGATGCTATGTAGGATCTCGGGTGCATGTACATATATGCATACACCATCTCAGTGCTGTGTCCGCAAAATGTTGCAGGCACTAAAGGTGCCCATACACACTGCGAGAATCGCATATGTTATGGGTTAGAAAGCATTGCACGGCATACATGCAATGTGTGTGCGATGCGATCCGAAAGCAGTACAAAAAGTATGTGCAGCGCACATCGCATCGCACGCTGCTATTGCAGCATATATGGCCACCTTTAGGCACATAACCCAGCCCATTATTTTAAAAGTGTCTAAATTAATATAAAAAAAATCTTCAATTATTAAAAAATTTGTTATAAACATGTATAAGAAAAGTCTCACTGTTCTTTTGCTGTTTAACTCTTGTGCAGTCCCTCCTCTTCTATCTGCGTAGGCAGGACACTGAGGACGACATTACACCCCTCTCGTGACTGAGGGGGAAAGGAGGGGAGAGAAGGAGGAGATGGAAGAAGAGGGGAGGAGATAGAGGGGGCGGAGTGTTGAGGACTGGCAGCGGCACTGCCACAGCACACTGAGAAGAGGGAAGGAAGGGGAGGCGGCGCTGCTGCCTGTTCATCATTTGACAGCTGACAGGCGCAGGGAGCAATGGGTAGGGGGCGGATCCGGACATGACATGTCATCCAGGCATTCACAGACAGCGCTACATGCCTCAGTGCAAGTGTCCATGAGGAAGAGGGGGCAGGTCGCAGGAGGAGGACAGTGTGTGCGCGGTACAGGGAGCTGCTCAGCCTCTCCATACTGCCGTCCAATGTCAGACAGGCACTGCGGGCGGCGTGCAGGCTGTGTGCACTCGCGGTGCAGGGAGCAGCTGTTTATACTGCCGCCTGCCCCCTGTCAGACAGCCGCTGTGGGCGGTGAGCAGGAGGCAGTGACAGTGAGGGCTGAGGCAGCTTTAGCAGAGCAGGGAGGAAGACAGCGCCTTTTCAGCATGGCGCCTCCCTGCTTTGCAGGAGCTGCTGAGTGGGTAGCGCTGGCCCTGGTGTCCAGTTCAGGTCACATATGTCACGTTTTGTGAAGCACCAGCTGAAGTATAACGGAGGCTAGGTGCTTTAATATAGGGATGTTGCATTAACGACAGAAGTGATGGAAACAATGATGTAAAATAAACCTTATTTATTAAAGGTACTGTAATACAGGTTAAAAATGATGGCACGATAATATACTGGAAGTTTTTGAAATGATAAAAGTCAATAATACAATTCTCTATTGAAGAAGATGAAGATGCTTGATAATTGAAAGAAGTATTGGATTGGTTGAAGAGTTGGATGATTGGTTTCAAGGTTGGATGATTGAATGAAGAATTGGATGATTGAATAATAGGTTGAATGATTGACTGAGGATTGGATGATTGAATGAAGAATTGGATGATTGGATGAAGAATTGGATGATTGGATGAAGGATTGGATGATTGGATGAGCAATTGAATGATTGGATGAGGATTGGATGATTGGGTGAAGGATTGGAAGATTGGAAGAACAATTGGAAGATTGGATGAGGATTGGATGATGAAGTCTGAAAATCCTTGCTGAATGTGATCGTGGCTGCAAAACCAGAAGTAACCGTGGAGAATAACCATCAGGAATAAGGATGAAGATAATACCCCTTTGGGGGGCTACCTTGTCCAGTCCGTATTGGAGGCAGCAGGTTCCGTGGTATACAGGTATGCAGTAGATGATTGGCAGGAGCAGTGGCGTAACTATGAATTGCCGCCGTTAATGGGGGGCGCCCCCCGCCGCACCCCCCGCCCGCAGCTTTACCTGTCTTGCTGGTCCCGTCCCGGCTCCCTTGCTGGCTTCCTTTTTCTGCTAGTGAGACGGACCAACACAAAATGTCCTCCCCCATACAGCAGACAGTTTCAGAGAACTGTCTGCTATATGGGGCGGATATTTTATTGTGGTCCGTCTCACTAGCAGAAGAATGAAGCCAGCAAGGGAGCTGGGAGGGGACCAGTGAAGTCAGGTAAGGCTGCGGGCGGCGGATTGGCGGGCGGCAGATGGGCGGACGGGAGGGGGCTAACTATAGCACCACAGCCCCCCGGCGCCCACACATGCACAGCGCCCCCCGCGGCCGCGGGGGCTGCGGTGCTATAGTTATGCCTCTGGGCAGGAGGAGAGTAGAACTTCACCAGAGGTGCAGGAACTGTAGTATTCACCATAGACAGCCAGGAGTGAGCAATGATGTTAAGGCATAGACATCATTGTACTGACTGCCGGTCTGTCCGGCCAGTCAGTACTTAAGGAGTGGACTGTGCGGCTATTGGACAGCCACTTGACAGGCGGGGGTGGAGCCACACAGTACAGGTTGCAAAAACCAAAAAGATGGCGGCTGCCAGCGGAGGCGACAGAACCCAGCCGGCATTGAGTGTGCGCAGCTGAGCAGTCTGCCGGTGTTTCCAGCCAGAGGCCTATCCAGGAACAGACACACATGGCGCCTCACATCTCACACCACCCAGGTCCTGCGTGGCACCGGAGCACAGCACACCATTGTCAGCACGCGGTGACAATGTGGACATCTGCACCCCACCAGCACAAGGACCAGGAGCGGAGGTGAGCGCTAGGGTAGGAGACACGCTGCTGCAGGACCCAAGGCTAGGCACAGCACAGGGAGACAGGGTGGCAGCCATGGTGGTCGTGACAACGTAAGTGCTCCAGTGGAGCCTGGTTCTGTTCCTTATTTATTTGTAAAGTTCTGGCAAGCTGCCATATTCTTTCCTTTATTTACTGTGGGCAAGCTGACCAGTTTTCCCTGTTACTTTGTATTAACGTTGGTCAGGCTCTCCCAGGTGCGGAGAGGCCCACGATTGTGGGTATACGCCTGTTTTGGGGTACCGTAGGTTATTGTGTATCCAGTATTTACTTTGCCGTGTTTTGTTTGGTGGCACCCTGGCCCATCCGTATCTGGTGTCCGTGACTGGGTCATACTCCCCGTCCTTGGCCTGCTGCCATCAGGCAGGGTGTTCCTCCCAGATAGCTCTTGGCACTATCTCTGGCGGTCGCCGTAGTCTTGTCACCACTTAAAACCTGGTTGCATCGGGGTTGGAGCGGGCTTAACTCGCTCCTTCAAATGCGGCGACTACAGGAGAAGCCTAGATATCTGCAGACTATGGTCACTTGTCCGAGAAGATCAACAGAGTCAGTGTAGGGTGCTCTGTGGCCGTCCTAAACAGTGGTCCCAGCTGAGGGCTTTGCCCACCACCACCATACGCACGTACCTGCCTTGTTACAACTGTGGGTCATAAAATGAACTAGGGCACTATCCTGGGGCGTAACTCTAACAAGTGATGCAGAGAGGTGTCTCTCTAGAAGCAGTGGTACAGTGACCTGTTCAAAATGTTTCTTTGGGGTCCATAAGTTCAGTTACACCCCTGGTAAGTCCTCTTATATGGCACAAATAGTACCAACTAAAGAACACTGACAGATGACTTTTGACCCAGATAAAGGCAGAGAGATATTTGTACTGAAACTAGGTCACAGGTTTATGTAACAAAACAGATAGCAGTGAATATTCCATCTCCAGCTATACCAATAACTATGTGGGGGTAGGCACACTGCGCTGGCCATTGGGGTTCCTAGATACAGTATTTCACCCTGACTGCACAAAGGATCCCCACAAGGGTCAAATAATTAGATTCCATATAACTTAAAGGAGATGTCTGCACTGCAATACCCTCACCACCAGGTTCCCTGCCGTACTACAAGCCTCCACTATCACTGCGACCACCCTCAATCCAGCTAAAACCATTAGAGCATGATCATATGTTCAAACTCTGTCAACATTCAAACTAGGGTTACCACCTTTTTGTTCAGAGATTCCCGGACAGTGGCCCTCCCCTTGACACACCCACTGACCCGCCCCCAGCTCCACCCCCAGTCCCGCCCTTTGACCCGCCTTACAGTATGTTGATTTTTTTTAACCTTTGCTTCAATTTCATTCTTGATTTTGCATACCATAATGCCAGTTACATGTTACATCACACACAGTAATGCCCAGTACATGTTATGCCACACACCATGATGCCCATTACATGATACGCCATACACCGCAATGCCCATTACACGTTATGCCAGGACTAAAAAAGTTTTTGGGTAAAGGAGGGATAATATGGACAGTGCGCGCCGAAGGACAACACGGACACCGTAATGCCGATTACACATCGCACACCCATTCTTGATTTTGCATACCATAATGCCAATTATATGTTACATCACAGTAATGCCCATTACATGTTATACCAAACACCATAACGCCCATTACACATTATACCAAAAACCCTAATGCCCAATACACGTTATCCCAAACACTGTAATGCCCATTGCACGTTACACCTCACATGATGCCCATTACATCACACTCACTGTAATACCCATTTCACATTATGCGACACACTGTAAGGCCCACATACACACATGGGGTGACAGAGCTGCATACACAGGGTGACGGGGGGCATACACAGGGTGACGGGGGGCATACACAGGGTGACGGTGGGCACACACAGGGTGACGGGGGGCACACACAGGGTGACAAATGAAGGGACAGTAAGAGAGTGGGATAGGTTCACATACTGCGTGACAGAGGGGCATAGCTTACAAAAATTGCCCAACATGTCACAGCCTGTGACCCACATACACTATTTCACCCACATACACCTCCCTATTATGTCACAGCCTGTGACCCACATACACTATTTCACCCACATACACCCTATTACTCCACTTTTTCCCATATATATCCTCCATTGACCCAGCATACACCTACCCCCAGGACTCAGTAGAGTTGCCACTTCTGGTTAACACATCTGGGAGCCGGTCCGGCGAGATGAGTAGGCTTTGTAGGCGGCGGCAGGTTTTGATCTCCTTCCTTCCTGCCGCCTGCCCCCGGCGCAGGCTGCACAGTCAAGCAGCCGTCACAGCCGCACTGAATATTAGTGCAGCGCCGTCGGCTCAGACGGCTGTCACTCGGAGCAGCAGCAGGGCCGCGGATCTGTTCTGATCCGGCAACTACCCCCCACACCGCCGCAGCATTCTCCCCACGTTTCCCACGCTCCCCGCCAAAGTAAAAAAAACGAAATCAGCAGGATGCGGTGCAGACGCAGCGGGCTCCAAGAACTCTCCGGTGCACCACTGCACCGCTGATAGTTCCGCCCCTGGCCCCCAGTGCCGGAGCTTGGTCCCCGGCGACCGCAGCGAGGAAGTGCGGCTGCCTGACCCTCCCTGCTCTGTTCCCGGACAATGTATAGTCCGGGAACGCCACCCGCCCGGACTCCGGACACCCGGCTTAATTACCGAACTGTCCGGAGTAATCCCGGACGGGTGGTAACCCTAATTCAAACCCATGACATCTTCTATATATTAAGTTGAAGAGTGTGTGTGCGTGCGTGCGTGCGTGCGTGTGTGCGTGTCTGTCGCATTGCAGACACACCGTGGCACTCAGTGCCACCAAATTCAGCATCAAGATACCTGTGGACCTGGTGGTGTGCACTTCGAAGCCGTTTTTGGGAAATTTCACTTAGAAATTTAAAAAAACACCAAGTTTTAATTTGCCTTCATTGATGATCTGGGGAAAAGATTGGCGATCAGGGAAACCGTTGACGAATGAGTTACACCTGATTTCATTGCTGTCATTGGGGGTTATTCTGTTTGGTATGGTTGGACCTTATACGGTCAGATCGGGCTTCTTTTTTTCCATCTGCGCATGCGTATCTCTCGCAATGCGCATGTGCGGCGACCACACACCGCTCAGGGACGGGTCTCTCCGTGCAAAAAAACCTGTACGCAAGAACACGGTCATTGTGGGCGGCATGGGGGCGTTTTTATGGGAGCGGCCGGAATAATGAGGAAAACTGGGCGTAAACATGGGCGTACACGGGGGTGTGCACACAAAATGCAAGATGCCACAACCGCCTCAATCGGCGAACACACCGTGCATTTTGGCCCAAAAACAGGAGGACGCCAAAGATTGCTCCAGACCACCCCTACAGATACCGCATGAGAGCGGACACCTGGGTCTGATAATTAACGCTGATTACTACTGAAACACATACACATGAATGTAATAAGCAATGCTGAAGGCTATTAAGTAAAAACCATTATTTCACTACCTGCAAGCCACACACAGCCCTCAAACACATTGGAAGCATATCTTTCTACACTTCTCTACATGTAACGGTTGGTTTAATTTTAGGTAATATTCATTCTAATACCTGGTTATATATGTCCAGGTAGTTATTTTATAATGTTATAATGTTTTATAATATAATGACACATTCTAACATTATGGTGAAGGCTTTAAACAATTAAGAAAAATTGAGGATATACATAGACCACACATCAGACACACACACGTACATATTGTACACGCACACACACAGTACACCACATATGCACACATAGCACACAACACACACATATATACGTAGCGCACCTCACACACTTACACATTGGACAGATACACACAACAAAACACACACCACATGCAGTACAACACAAACCCATATACACTACAAAACACACCCAAAACAGTACAACAAACACACAGAACATACACACTTAAACATTGTGCAGATACAGAAACACACAGAACACACACACTTAAGCATTGCCAGGATGCGCACAGCACACTACACACACATATATATGTAGCGCACCTTACATTCGGCAGATACACATAACACAACACACACACATAACACACCACTCACGGTACAACACACACCCTCATTCACTACAACACGCACCCAAAAACAGCACACTACACACACACACACATTTATACATAGCACACCTTACGCACTTACACAATGGGCAGATACACACAACACACACACATAACATACCTCTAATAGTACAACACCCACAGTACACACAAAACACACAGTTAAACACTGCACAGATACACAAAGGCAAAACACACACACATACACATACTGTATATACATAGCACACCTCACACACTTACGCATTGGACAGATACACACAACACACACAACCACATACATTACAACACACGCACAAAAACAGTACAACACACACAAACACATAAATAAAATAATTTGCTGTTTATTTAACAATCTGTACCGGCAAATAAAAACTGTACCTAATGTACCATTTTTTCTTTTTTCTCATATCCGTCTCTCCAGTCCTCCAGTTGCACTGAGAAATCTTTGTCCTGGACAATGCACCCGTTGATCAATACAAAGTGGGTACACTGCACTCACCCTGTTAGTCAGTTGGATGTTAGGCACTCCTCTGTTTCCCAGACTCTTTTGGTTCCTACAGTGGATAATGTTTGGTCAATGGGTTTGAGCGCTGCATGTTTGAGTGTAAGACATTGAAGAATAAGACTGAGATGAAGATTTGTCACGTTATAATGTACAATTTACTCAATAAATCATGAAATTAATATGTGTACATAGAAGTACAATCAAGAAATGAAAGTAGGATTAAAATATAAATTCTGATTCAAAATGATAATTGTTTGGATGGGGTGGGTTGCGAAACAAATCTATAGGTGGAGGGGGTATGGATATTGTGGCCATAATTGGTGTTTGGTACACATACACCGGGTGTCTCAAACAGTGGGGCAGCCCCTGAGTGTGGGAGCAGGTCCGCGGGCCTGGCCACATGACATCATGACGCGACGCACGCTACCCGCACCACTGCAATGCGCCACTGGGAATGGGTGCAATGAGCCAAATTCTTCCCTACACCTGCCGGGCCAATCCACCGATACAGTCATCACAATCATAAATGGGTGCATTGATAAGGTTTGGAGTGTAAGAAGTTGAAGAATAAGACTGAGATAATGTTAAAGTGTACAATTTACTCAATAAATCGTGGGGGAAAAAATATAAGTGTACATAGAAGTTCAATGAAGAAATGAAAGTAGGATTAAAAAATAAATTCTGATTCAAACTGATAATTGTTTGGATGGGGTGGGTTGTGAAACAAATCTATAGGTGGGGGGTATGGATATTGTGGGCATAATTGGTGTTTGGTACACCTACAGGGGGTCCTCAATTAATGGGATATTCACTACAGTGTCACGGTCACAGTGTCACCATAGCGGGATTCCCAATTGGGGTCCAGGTGGTCTTTTAGGGACCCTTTACAATACTGTAGGTCTCTTTTCCTTGAGCCTACGGTCTCCCTTAATGATAGTCAATCACTGAGGGAGACCGTAGGCTCCAGGAGAAGAGACCAACGGGATTGTAAAGGGACCCCTAAAAGACCACCTGGACCCCAATTGGGACTCCCCCTAAGGTGACACTGTAGTGAAAATTTCTCATTAACCATGGACTGCTTGTACACACAGGGGAACTATGTTGATGCGCATTATTCACACGCTGGGTGCGAGTGGGCACGGAAAACTGCTAGTTCACCGTCCCGTTTGCACCTAGCAGTGTGGGCGGGTCGACGGTGAGGGATTGCTCTCATAGGAACATCCAGCATTTCATGGGCGTTCCCATGGTAATTCGCCCGTGAGGCGAGTGTGACAGGGTGCTCACAAATCAGCAGAGAGGTGTCTCAGATCTGCGAGCGCTGGAGAAATCATTCATCAAATAATTTCTCTACCCAGCCTAAACTGACTTTTATTTCCGTCGGTGTCCGCCTAATAATGGGCGGGCGCTCGTTTTTTTGGTGGGCCAATCCGCCCCTGCTGCCAATCACTGAGTCTATTGCAGGACTGCGTGCTACTGTGACGTATCCATTTGATACTTTGATATGAACATACCTCAGTTGAATACGTTTTTCACAACACCTACTGTCACTATATGTTTGTTCTTCGGGAGGCTTGCCACCTAGCAACAGCAGGTGGGTTAGGCAGCAAGCCTCCCGAAAATGCTGAGGGAGAGAAAGTGAAAAATTTTTCACTTACCTCTCCCTCTACAGCTACAGCGCCGCCCCCCAAGCGCTGGTCAGATTTTTTTCTGTCAGCAGACATGGAGGACAGTGTTTCTGTGTCTGCCACAGACTCACTTTATATGTCCTCCAGGCCTGGCAGTATGTTAGGGGAGAGAGGCCACAAGAGGGCACTGCCTCACTCCTCCACTGATTCATCCTCTTCTGAGGATATATTTATTCCTAAAAGGAAGAAAAAGTCAGTCAGAAAAGTGACACAGACTGACTCTGACTCTGAGGTAAATGAGTCTCCCCAGGAGGGAGCAGGGTCACCCTATACCTCAGGGAGCCCCATTCCACACAGGAAAAGTCTCAAGAAGACAGATAAACGTAAGTCTTCTGATAAGGGAACCTGTTCAGGTGATAAACCCCTCTTTCCTGGCATTGCCCGTAGCAGGCAACCTGATAGTGCTCGAAGCAAGCACACCTCTCCTGCCCGTAGCTGGCAAAACTTTCCAGCCCGTAGCAGGCAGCCTGAAGGTACCCGTTCCCAGTATAAAGGGTCACCTGTAAAACAGTCACATCACTCCCATAAAGGGTCACCTGTAAAACAGTCACACGCCCATAGGGAAAGTAACCCTCCTCCCTCAGTGGACTGGGAGTCAGAAGAAGTAACCAGAACATCAGCTTCTTCAAAGCGGGGGGAATATAGTCAGGGCCGGATTTGTGCCTAGGCCCGTGAGGCACCGGCCTCAGGGCGGCACCAATTAAGGGCGGCAGGCAGGCTGACATTCTGTTAAATAGCAGCGTTGGACAGCGGGTGGGCAGTGACGAGCGCCGCCACCGCAGACATGAATTATCATATGTAGGCGGCAGCGCCACTCATCACCCGCCACCGCCCACCCACTCTGCCATGCACATTACATCACCGCTTAGTGGCTGGGTCCGACGGTCCCCCTGCGCGTCCGGAAATCGCTCAGGCTCACTGCTGCCGGTGCCTGCTCATTGGCTACTCTACACACACACAGTCTATTGGCTGCTGTCTATCTAGCAGCTGAGCTGAGTAGCTCGCAGATCCTCCCTGCGCTCAGTCAGTCACAGTGTGAGAGAGACTGACGGAGACACTGTGCTGCTAATCACTGTACTAATAAGTGCCTCCCTCCCTCCGGATCCTCCATACAGTGAGCAGTCCAGAGTGCTTAAAAAAATATTGAGGTGGGCTACAGTTACATTTTAATGAAATATATAAATAACAATGTTTATACATATATGATTACATTAAAATAGGGGGGGGGGGGACACAAAAATGTTGTGCCTAGGGGCGGCCTGACCCCTAAATTCGTCCCTGAATATAGTGACATTCAAATGGCTAGAGTGGCCCTTGCAGGGAAGACCCCTCCACCTAAGCTATATGCTACACACTGGGCACTAAAACAAAATTCTGAGGTACAGAAGTTTGCTCAGCTAGCATTCAGAGCAGCACTGATTAAAGAAGATGAGTTAGTGTTACGCTCTCATACAGGTTTACCAGATGTACCTGCACTATTTGCGCCTGGTATAGACCCAGCACTAATGTCCATAGTCGGTGAAAAAAGACAGAATGACACCACTGACCGTATTTTAAAAAAGATACAATATAAAATTGCAGACGCAGCTGGCCCGCTGCTATATGTGTTAGATAAGGCAGAGAGGGAAGGAGAATCTAGCGTCTCCCTAGATGCACTGGTAGCATCTAAAATGGCTCTTCTGAAAGCTATTAGCAGAGCAACACTGATTATAGGTCAAACCTTTAATCATATTACTAATACCCGCAGATCCAGATGGCTCACTACAGCGGGTCTGGCAGACTTGGCCCCTAAGTCACTAGAATTCCCCAATCTGGATAACGCCGACCTTTTCGGCCCCCAATTTATAGAAGAGGGAAAAATTTGCCATAAGGCACGTAAATCCTTTTCTGACCTAAAAAAAGGGAGTGAACACTTCAAGAGGCCCTTTCCCCAAGGGGGTCGGACTTCGAGACCCGCAGGTCCGTCCCGAGAATATCAGGGCACGAGAAGAACCCACACTGGAGGTTTCAGTAACAGATCCGGTGATAACCCCAGAACATCGGCAGGAAATAATTGGAACAACTCCAAAAGAGGCCGAAATTACGGTAAGTGTAACCACACACCCCACATTTCACAAAACTCTGGGCCAGTCCTATGCGGAATGGGAAAACATTTCCTCAGACAAATGGTTGTTAAAAACTATTCGACTTGGGCTGAACCTCCCTCTAATTCGGTTCCCATACCAGTTTCGTCACATTCCTTGTTCAAGGAATTGCAGCCCCCGACTAGACGAGGTTTTGACACTAGCCCTGAGCCAGGGGAAAATAGAACCAGCAAACCCAGCAATTGCGGGCTGCATAAGCCACTTGTTCCCTATAGCAAAACAAGACGGTTCTGTAAGACCTGTTTTAAATGTCAAAGGCCTAAACAGATACCTAAAAACCAAAAGGTTTCGTATGGAAGGCATATCAGACATTCCATATATCCTGACAAGGGACTGCTTCTGCATAAAGATAGACCTGAAGGAGGCTTTCCATTCTATATCGGTCCATCCCAACCACGGACGATTTCTCAGATTCGTCTGGAGAGACAGTATATATATCAGTGTATATATCAGTGGACTGTCATGGTATTTGGCCTCTCATGTGCACCCTACACATTTACACGGGTCATGAAGGCTGTTATATCCCACCTACGCCAGCGGAGCATACTGTGCATTGTCTACCTAGACGACATATTACTGATGCACCAGGACATCAATATCTTAATAAATCACAGGGACATAACTTTATCTCTCCTGTCCACCTTGGGCTTAACTATAAACACCCAGAAGTCCATCCTCAATCCCACCAAAACGATAAAATTTTTGGGGTTCAACTTGGATACCCATTCTTTCTCCCTGGCAGTCCCTCCAGAGAAATGGTCGGAGACACAGACTTATATCCACAATACATTAAAGAAACGCAGACTATCCCTACGGAATTTGGCTGCAATTATTGGGGAAAATGATAGCCATGTCCCCGGGTTTTCGCCATGTTCCTCTGATGAGCAGAGAGATGCAGGGTCTCCTCAGGTCCCTATTACACGCACATTATACGTGGACAGATACCATATTCCTGTCCAGGAAAGCAAAGACAGAGCTGTCCCATTGGAACACTCTTCCTATCCCTCCTCCTCGTCCTCTGATAGATCCCTCACCATCTATGACAATCACTACAGACGCATCCCTAACAGGTTGGGGAGGCTTCTCACAAGACAAAGCAGTCCGGGGAGACTGGTCAGCAGAAGAAGCCCAGATGTTTATAAACATTCTGGAGCTGCGGGCAACGAAACTTGCTATGAAAGCTCTAGTTCCCAACCACATGACGAACACCTGCATACAGCTGTGCCTAGACAATACGACAGCGGTGTCGTACATAAACAGAATGGGCGGCACAAAATCAATTTCCCTGTGCAGGGAAGCCCTAGAGATTTGGGAATGGGCAACACAGAGGGAGATTATCCTAGTGGCATCTTACATCCCAGGCCAACTAAACGAACTAGCAAACTCGCTATCCCGAGAAAAAATGTCCCTAGACTCAGTGGCTCTGAAAGGACAACTTTTTCAAAAAATAAGCGAGTCCTTCGGAGACCTAGAAATAGATCTCTTCGCCAGTCCCACAAATGCCCAAACTCCACGTTTCGTATCCAGGATATGGACCGAGGGAGTCTGGAGGATGGATGCGATGTCCTTTCCATGGACAGACCTTCCTCACCCTTACGCCTTCCCACCCCCAGCCCTACTCCTGAAAGTCCTTCAGAAGATCAGGGAAGACTGGGTACCTCGTATAGTCTTGGTATACCCCGTTTGGCCATCCAGAGTGTGGTTTACCCTAGTCAACCAACTACGAATAGGCCCCAAGATTCCCCTGGGGCTATCCAAGGAGTGCTTCCAGGGAACCCCAGACATACTGGAGACTCTTCCCCAATTCATGTGGATGGCAATATTACTGGGTTGTTAACCGACCTAGCCCTAGCATCACCCACAAGGGCACTAATTAATGCATCCTTAAGACCACGCACTAGATCCAGATACTGTGCAATTATTAAAGAATTCGATCTCTGGAGAGGTCAACGTATCTTACAAACTCGGGGATCACCCCTCCACTTAGCCCTAGATTTCTTGGCATCCAAATACCACTCAGGGCTAGCTTCAGCTACCATAAGGTCATATGGCTCAGCTTTGGCCATTTTGGTTCCTAACCTAACAAGTAACAAACTTTACCTCCGACTACTAAGAGGTATCCACCTTTCCAGACCACTCACACCAAAATATTCTAATACCTGGGACATTGAGCCATTCTTAACTTTCTGGTCTTCCCAGGATACAACTGACGACATCAGCTTACTTTCCCGTAAATTAGCATCCCTACTAGCCCTGGCTATAGCAGCAAGAGGGGCCGAGCTAACCCTCATACACATCGAAGATCCATGGTTGTCACGTACTCCAACAGGATTCCATATCATCCTGAAAGGGCATACAAAAACCTCTTCCTTTAATACCCCAATAGTGGAATTTGATGTCATCCAAGATTCCACCGACCCCAATATTTGCGTATCATCATGTCTAGAATCGTACCTTGCCTTAACGGCACCCGTTAGAGAGAACATCTCTCAGCTATTCATCACCCATCAGAGGGTGGATAACAGCTTCTATGAGACAAGCGGGTATAGACACTGACCAATTCAAAAGCCATTCCCTGCGGGGAGCCGCTGCCACTAGAGCAGCTGCTAAAGGCATTCCTCTGCAATCGATTATGCGAGCAGCAAGATGGTCCTCTGCCCGTACCTTTGCAAAGCACTATTGGAGACCAACCGATCTTCAAAAGATCGAATTTCTCAGAGCAACCACCAGGTATGTGGTAGTCTGCCCACCTGCTGTTGCTAGGTGGCAAGCCTCCCGAAGAACAAAACACTGGTTTGCAGGAATCTATGACCTGCAAACCGGATTTGTTCTAGGGAACAGGATTGCCATCTAGCAACAGCTCCCACCCGCCCACCCTTGGTTTGCACCAAATGTCGCTAGTTCTGGCGCTTCCTCTTATAAATTGTTGGATATTAAAACGTTTCCCTTCTTCCTTCCATAAGGCGCACCGAGGGACCAAAAGAAGCCTCAAGCAGCTGCCAATAAGGAACAGAAGTAATCTACATCCTACAGTGGGCAGTTAATCTTCTCGCTTCACCAGTTTCTTACCGGTTTCAAGTTCAGTCTCATGGACTTCAATACTCCTTGCAGAAGGATCGTTAACCAATTTAGTTAGCCCGGTTACTCAGAAGGGCTTCCGGTTTTCAGTTTAATAAACCTTTTTTCTGGTTTCAAGGCATTACTGGTTTGTGTCGTTCCTTACCTAGGTATTTGCCAAGAATAGACAAATTGGAAGGTCATAATACCTTCTTGTATTCTGGAGGACAGGTTGCCACCAGTAAGCTTCCGAAAAAATCTGACCAGCGCTTGGGGGGCGCGCTCACGTGTGCGCGCGCGTGCACGTGACGCAGCGTGCGCGCGCGCGCCCCCAGCGGCACTGTAGCTGTAGAGGGAGAGGTAAGTGAAAAAATTTTCACTTTCTCTCCCTCAGCATTTTCGGGAGGCTTGCTGCCTAACCCTCCTGCTGTTGCTAGGTGGCAATCCTGTTCCCTAGAACAAATCCGGTTTGCAGGTCATAGATTCCTGCAAACCAGTGTTTTATATACAGTTTATCGCAGTTATTGCAAGTGTTGAAATAGGGGTGAGTTACTGTGCAAACTCCAGTCTTCTTGTTCTCCAGGGAGGTGTCATACCCTATACCAAGATGGCCGCCCGTATCTCTACTGAGCATGTGCCAGAGTCATCTTGAGAATGTGAAAATGTAATGTGACATTGTGGGAAGCAGAAGTCTCTGGCCTAGCTCCTATGAGAGCTGGTTAATTATGTTTTTATTTAATTGGTATATGGTTGTTAGGCCAAGCACATGAAGGTCGACATACTGAAGGTAGTCAGGGCTTAGGTCGACCGGGTCTGAAGGTTGACGCAAGCATTAGGTTGACAACGGGAAGGTTGACAGTGAAAAGGTCAACATAAGTTTTCACATTTTTTTCTAAGTCGACATGCATGGTGAGGCGGCGCACCTGCTGCTGCTTCTTTCTGTGAGGTGCTGAGCGGCAGCTAGAAGGCCCTGGGAGGTGCTGTGCGTGCATGCGCAGCAGCCTCCCACGACCATTTTGAATTTGGGCAAAGTGGCAGCCCAGCCAGCCCAGGGGGGAGCGTGGCCAGCCCCTTTTTAAAGAGTTTTGCTCCCCGCCAACATACATTTTAAATACCGGCCAGCAGTCTTGTCAATTGGCACCCATAAAACGTTGGTCCTTCCCCTGCTGTCCCTTTCCCGTCCCTTCGTGGAATCCTCGCTGTCAGAGGATGGCGAGGATTCCCCCAAATGATGAGATTCGTGGCTTTGTGCTGCTGCTGTTGGGGGGACGGGACGCCATTAACACTCTCGCCTTGACTTTAGAGCGTTTTTTCACACCCCCCCCCCCCTTAAACATTTTGGAGGCGAAGCCTAATCGCGGGAGGTGACCACGCCCTGTGAATAGGCCACGCCGCCCAACTTGGGCCCTGGCTGTGACAGCGAGCTATCAGCACTGCTTGCCGCCAAAGAGCATTCACTGAGAAACTGAAAATAGGTTTATATCTGAGAACAATCTCAGGCTTTACAAACTACCACAATAGTTTAAAGGTCTAGAACTGCATGTTGGGTAACAAAAGAGCTCGGAATCAAATCCCACGGAGATTAAGACTTTATATTTTTCTTCTTTTAAAAATTAGAATTTTGTACGAACCAGATAACAAAGATCATGCAAAGAAAAATTCCAATAATCATGTATTGTGATAAAAGTGTTTTTAACTCGAGGATTCATTTACTAATCTCTAAAAGCAAGGAACTGTTATACGGTATACTAAGAATGTGGTTTCTTTCACCTGATAGGCTTATTACACATTATATATAGGCAGTCTGTTGTGAACCAGAAGAATACATGAGTATGAATAGTATGTATAAAGGAGCAGTCCCAGTGGCAATAAGCAAAGGAACACGGGATCGATTCCCAGATAAGGACAGAAAGATGCAAACTGTATTCTAATTTGAATAACTTTATGTTTAAAGTTAAACAAATGTAAAGGTGCCCATACACGTTACAATAAATATTTTATGGGGGAAATTTACTAAGATGGTAGTTTTATTTCACACGGTATGTTGCTATTGCCCATAGCAACATCCCATGTAAAAAACAACTCTCATCTTAGTAAATCTCCCCCTACATCTCGTCCTTGGGATCAGTAATGCGGTGAGGGACAGGATTCACTTCTGTTTTCCCATAATTTTCCTATTACGGTACTTTTGTCAAAAATAATTGGAATTGGTCATGTACCACCTATCCAGGGCACCCAAGTCCCACAAGGCACCCCAGGTTGCCAGGACACACAGTTTGGGAACCAATGCCCTAATGTGTACAATAATAAACCATGGCACACTAATTGACAAGAAGCTGCTTAGCTCTGCGCACCATGGTTGTACCGTACAATTATGCTAAATCATTATCTCACTTTTGCATGTGTACCTTTAAGACTTTTTTCTGGCCAGTTTACAAAACTTTATTGCAAAACTGTTTACTCTGGGTGAGAGACCTTTTTCCTTTTGATACTGTTAATACCTTTGATATTATGTTAGAGCTTCCCTATAAATACGGGGCAGGTGAAACGGACTCGCTGAGTCTGAAACATAAAGTCGGCAAGTCTTCAGTTACTAAAAGGTTCCAACTGTGTCTTCTGCAGAAGTTAAGGTAAGTCCTAACATTGGCAGCTACGAGGTGGGGCTGCGGCATGCAGAAAGTCTGGTTGGTGTTATTTAATGTCGTTATTTTTCAAGTTCTTAAGCAATGACCGATGTATCAGTTGTATTATTTCAAACTCGAATGATCCACTCAATGCACTGCCAATGCAGTATTACCAGCAGTAGAGGGGGGCTGTCAAGCTCCAAGGCAAGGCTTAAATACGTTTCGGTACTTGTTTAGTTTCACGGCGGCAGCATGGCCGCCCGCTACTTCCGGGTTTGGCGCTCGGCAAACTTTCTAAAATAAAGTCCATGCCAACATCAATAGTTCATATCCCCACTACCCATGATTGCATGGAGTCGAGTTTAGATAGTGTGGCGAGCGTAGCGTGGGCGAGCGAAGCGAGCCCCGCAAGGGGACACAGACGCTGCTGCGACTGAGACGCTGAAACTAAACAAGTACCAACATTTCACTTTTCTAACCTTTAGTATACAGTATATACCCTGAAGTGTCCAGCCTTAAGTTTATGGTTACAGATGAACACGGCAGTACACAGCACTGTTCTGCACTTGGTTTATGCTAGCTGTTTGTTTGTATTATATGATAGCACTGTGCCATGCTTGCCAACCTAATGGTTACAGGAGGGGGCAGTCAACTGGTTCAGGTGAGCAGATTTTTTTTTGTTTTAGTTCTGCCAACTCCCTCGATATCTATCTGGAGAAAGAGACTGACCAGTGCCATGGGGTAGGTAGTGTGATTGGGTAACAAAGGGTTAAAGTGGTTTATGGCTATCCAGGCTTCCTGGAATTTCTAGTTCCCCAAGTGCTAGAATGCAGAACAAGGCTGGCTGGAATGTGTAGTCCGCTGCAAAGCACAATATTATTTTTTGCTTTTATCACAGTAAACTCCGTACCCACCACCACCCAGGAATCCCCAAGAAAGGGGAGCCCTTTATTGGGGGGGGGGGGGTCATTCAGAGGAATCCCAGTCCTGGGTGACCAGTTTAGAGGCAGGACAATATGATGGCAAGGGGGCCCCATGATATGGCTCTCACGATTGGCGTAAGTTCATCTCAATTGCCCAGAGGAGAGATAAATATTAGTGCCCCCCAACCACCCACCTTATATAAATATATGTATGTATGTGTGTACAGATGGATCGTAGCTTGTTATTGCGCGCCATCCGTTTGGAAGGGAGTGCGCGGGTACAAGATGCTCGCTTGCCCCGTTTCGATGGAACTCCTCGCTGCCGTCCGCCAGTCCCCACCACCTCCCCGCACCCACCTTCCCTAACCCTGCCCGTCTCCCTGAAGCAGAGTCAGGCAGGGTTTCTGGTGCTGAGCCGCTGAGTGACTGGGACGCGTGTTAGATGCCCGCGCATCCCAGTCTGATGGAGTCCCTCTCAGCCAGTGGGGACAATCTGGCGAGCGATGGGGCTAAATGTTTGGGGCTATATGTTTAGAATAAAAAGAGTGTCACATCTATGGTCTTGCTAGGAGGAGGAGTCAGCCACTAAAGCAATATCTACAGCTTTGAATTAGTGGATTCAAACTCACAGAGGAGGAGAGGTGCCCCCTTGGGAGCAGGAGCCCGGTGGCAGATGACTCCATTGCCACCCAGAGTTATGCCTCTGTCTCTCACTTTTATTACATCACCCCCTCGACTGGTTGGGCCCGGTGCAAGTGACTTGAAAGACTGGAAATGTTTTCCCATTGTTCGGTTTTAGTTGACTTTTTCCTTTCATAAATCTCTGATGAGCAAAATCATCCAAAAAGTGTTCAAAAAAGTAAATCTGTGAAAATCAACCTTTAGTAAATAAACTCCCAGGACTGTTAAGCTTCCACACATACATACGAGCTTTTGTTATTCTATATACTTAAACTGGCGTCTAATGCTTTAAGGCCCTTTAATCGCATAAATCCTACACAAATACATAGCTAACTGCCTAGCAAATAATCAGGCTTATACAATTATCCATGTTCCAGATAATCAGTATCCATTATGCTTTGACAAAATGAAAATGTTTACAAATGTAATTAAAAAATAATAAACCGGTTATACAATATTCCTATATGACCAATTTGCCATATGAAAACATTGTGGCGGAACATTATAAAACGAAAGTTAAAACTTCTGAGGCGGATTTTATGACATAACACCTCAAACTGATATTCAACATACTGTGTCCACAGGTGAAAGCGTTACTGCCGCCATGAGTATCACTGACCCAGTCACGGTACTGTCAGCTATTCTGTGTGTTTTCGTGGCAATACTTTACTATGGACGCAAAAGAGACACTTATCGGAATTTTCCCCCTGGACCCAAACGATTACCGATTATCGGAAACATTCATAATATGGACATGAATAGACCCTATGAAACTTTTCACCAGGTAAGATTCAATTTACTATAATAAACCTTATGTAATGAAGGGGTACAATGGTCGGTTTCTATATTGGTGCAAGCACAGGAAGGTGACTGGTGCTGTTATTAACGGAAAGTAAGAAGTTCTGGAAGGCAGGAATGATATCATTGAGGTCAATCCTATGAGATGCAAGAACCAAGAGCATGCTCTGGAACTCATAAATATTTACACAGTTCTATGGGATGGCAAAAAAAAACCCATAGGGTAATTATCGTCAGACCGGGGGTCAGAAATTAGATGGGGTGGTTAGGCTTAGGCACTAGTTTTGTAGACTTAGGGTTAGGCTATTGGAGGGGGGGGGGATAGGCTTTGGTAAGGGAGGATTAGGCTGTGCGGTGTGGGGGTTAGGTTTAGGTGGCGGTGTACAGGGATTAGGGTTAGGCACTAGAGGGGAGGGTTCAGGTCAGGCTGCAGGAGGGGTTAGGCTGCTGAAAAGGAGGGTTAAGGTTAGGGTGGCAGGAGGTTGGTAAGTATATTAATCTGACGCCTGTTGGGATTCTCTCCTCTGGGATGCCGGCATCAGAGAGGCATGATCGGTTGGGGAGGCATGGAAATGTGCCTCTCCCCAAAAAATATTAAAAACTAATATGGGAAGGAGACAGATCCGGGGGGGGGGGGGAGGCTACAGTGCAAATGCCTCCCTCATAACACTACCGCTGGCTGCTGCATAGCGTCAAGAGTGGGACATACGTAGGAAGAGAGAAGAGCGCTGAGCTGGGGAGAGGAGCTGTTGTTACTGAGCTGTAGCATCCTACTCTCTCTCTCCCTACCATAACCCTTCCTGACCCAGACACCATTAAGGCCCCTCCACCTGCCTGGGCCTGGGTAAGTCATACACCCAACCCCTCTCATGGTGCCCCTGATAAACTCTAATTTACCACTCTTCTGAAATTTCACAAACATTAAGGTATCTATTTACCCCCTACTCCGACGTTTTTGCCACAGAGACAGTTATTATTACTGATTTCTCCTATTTACAGACAGGGATACCACAGACAAGTCACTGATTATTCTGTTTTATATTTGTTGCGATGTCCCCAGATCTTACTGTACTTTGGAAACTGTGGCTCCTGTACTATTTGTCAAGCGGCTGAAAGTGAGATGGCCTTACCCAATACTCTTCAATAGGGGGCAGGATGCAGCTTTCCTGATCTCCAGATCAGGCGCTAGATAATGAGCCACACACATTGCTGATATTGTCGCATATACTGTAGTCCATGTTTGTCAACTGCGCTTGCCGTTAAATCTCTAAAAAGTCAAACGGTGGACCTATTGGACCTCTTGCATCTGTCAGGGCAGCGTAGTTCTGGATTCCAGGAGCGCTGGCACGCTGTGAGTACTATACTCCTGACAAATAGCATGTAACCCTTGGCAACAAGCATGTAACCCTCTGGCAACAAGCGAGAATCCCCTAGCAATGAGCAGATGTATAAAGAAAATATTATTATTATGAATGGAGGTGGGGCGAGCCAGAAACTTTTTTTGCCAAGGGTGTGCATCATTTCTAGTTATGCCACTGGAGCAGACACGTTGGTTTGTGTGCAGTGTGTAATTTTATGGTATTATGAAAACTGATATATTTTTTTTACAGTTTTAGAAGAATTGAAATTGATTGTGGTATTACTGCACGGATTAAGTATTTTTAGAGTCTACTAAGACGTTGTGTCGTGGAAAGTGCAGTTCACGGGCCACTGTGTAAAAAGGATTGTTTCCAGGGGGGTTAAAGAGAGGCAGAATCAGAGAGTTGTGTAGTATTCAGGCAGGATGTCAAGAATATGTTGAAGGTAATCATGGGGTTATTCAAGTACAAGGTCATGAACAGGGTCAGGGAAATCAAAGACGGATTACAAATCAGATGGAGCCAAGGGTTAAAGGCCAGATGGAACCAAGGGTCAAAGGCCAGAAAGTCAACACAGAAGAGCCAGGAGAAAGGTAATAGAGAGAACGGAGTGTAAGCACAGTAACTAGGGCACAGTGCTGTTAGTTTTCAGCCTTATACGCCACCAGGTTGCAGGGGATTGGTTGTAGCCAGTCACATGATACATGAATTGTTCTGGACTGGGGCCTAAATAATCTGCACTTGCTAGGGCTCACACACCGGGGTCATTGCTCCTGAGATCGCGAGATCTGGGATCAACTCAGTTTATATTTTTGCTTAGTCATGGAAATAGAGTGTACATCAATAAATGTTCCTATATGGATTTGCAGCTCTCGGAGACGTACGGCCCAGTGTACAGTGTGCAACTAGGAGAGGAGAAGATTGTTGTCCTGGCCGGATATGAGACGGTGAAAGATGCTCTTGTAAATCGCGCAGATGAGTTCGCTGCAAGAGCAAAAGTGCCAATATTCCATGAGATATCTAAAGGACATGGTAATCATGATTGTATAATTGATACTGTTACTGATATTATAAGTGTTGTTTTTATTTGCTTTTTCATACAGTGTGGGTAGATAGATAAGAAGTATAACATTTTTCTTCTTCTTCTTATTATTATTATTATTATTATTATTATTATTATTATTATTATTTGGTAGCAGGAAAGTTTATGTACTCTCTCACTGGGGAAGCCCCTGTTTCATGTGGTAAGTACAGAGCCATCTACAAATTTTACTGAAAAAATCTCTATAAAACGGACACTAGAGCCTGCGTGTCAGCAAAGTGTAAGAAGCCAACCAATGGCTCCAATGAATGGAGGAGGAGTCATACAGTAAGTAGTCACTGCAGACAGGAGTAGGCTGAAGGACCCCACTGCCCCTTGGTGAGATTTGTTTCAGGATGCTACTTTGGAAGTTATAAATTGGCAAAAGTATGAGGAGAATAATTGTGTATCTGACAGTAATGAGGACAAGGATAATGACGAATGTGTAGGACAAAAACGAGTTACTAAAACTCAGAAGGAAGATGTTGCTTGTGTTGAAGTACAGTAGGCCACCACTGCCAATGATACAAAGTGCATTGTCATGCTTGAGCAAATTACCCAAAAAAATCACATACAGTATTCAATCAGGATCTATTTTTTTCCCAAAATCTTGACAACATTTTTCAACCTATCTATGGCAATTGTAATGCTAAAGTAAGTTGAGGAAGGAACGTTGACCCATCTAAGCACCTGCTTCCTGATACGTCATTTGCACCAAGTTCATTCTAGTTGAACCAAGTATGACAGCCACGATCCTATCGTATATCAAATCATTGCAGCCATAACCGCTATGATAGCATAAGATCTGCATCCAGTTTACACCATCAAAGATCTGGTTTTAGACAATGAGAGGTCATGGATTCATACTTCACAATTCCATCTCAGTTCTATTTTAACAGAACAGCAATTCCTCACCTGTACTAGGATGTTAAACAAACAGTTACTCTTCAAAGACAAGTGCTTGATACCCAGAGACTGGGCGCTCCCTTTTCTGGACTAAACTGTATGGTTAGGTATTAAAATAATTTAAAATAATACTCCCCTTCATGCACTTCCTGATACGCTGGAGGTTCCCCTGGTCTTCCCAAATCTCAATGGATGGTTTGGACCAGACGGGCTGATCCCTAGTGTAGCGCTACGTTATCCCTCAAAAACACAAAGTGCCAGTTAAACAGTTGCTCTTGTCTAGAAAATGTACCAACTAAATACTGAACTACAGATAAGTGGACAAGACATACTGGTGTAATAATGATTACATGACCGTCCACTTGGTGGGTATACCACTTTCAGCTGCAGCAGTATCTAACGCCCAATTCACAATTGGGCTACTCTCTGTTTTAACTAAAATCATATTAATGGGGAAATAATAACACAATGAATTACCCCCACTCTCTCCTCATGATTTGTCTGGCTCTTCTCAGAATTTGTACGAGCATTACAAATGTGTTGATTTCAGAAAGTTCCATGCATTGACGGGGCAATAAATGTGATTCATAATGCATTATGTGACACGTCCATGAAGACATTACTATAGGTTTAATTCAAGCTACTAAAACCACCAATTAAGTAAATTGAGACATTGCCAGAATGAGTAATGTCAACTCGTAATGAAAATTCTGGACAAGCAGCTAGAGAATCTGGAGGAAGAGATACAACTAAGTGATTCTGCTAAGTACTGTATGTTGGACTGTTACAGTATGTAAAGTTCTCTTTTTGCTATGACAGTTCCAAAAGATTTGCAACATCTTTTAATTGATACTTGATTTTAGGATTATGGTAAGACTCATGTAATTTATTTTTTTCAAACTGATGCAGATCTTAAGAGAAGCAAAGAGCACATTCTAAAACAATTTGACACATGACACAATGGAGGAAATTTACTAAGCAGAAATGACTACGAATATGCCTATTCGTAGCCATTACTGGCCATATACGGCTGTAATTTTGAATTTTCCTATGTCCGATATACGGCAATTTCTATTCTTTTGACAGGCGTATTTGTATTCCTATTCAGGAATATGAATGCATACACCATCAAAAGGATATGAATTGGAATCACCAGTCATTCAAATGGTGATGACTAATTTACGAACCAGCCTTATGCAATATACTGCCGGTAATTGACCCGAAAAACTACGGCGGGAAAATACTCTTGATTTTTAGCCATATTTTGCAAAAGCCTGCATGAATCAGTTATATTTGCTAATGGTGAAAACTTGAAAGTTATGAGATGTTCACTGTTTTCACGCTACGAGATTTCAGGAAGGGGAAGGAAACAAGTGAAAACAGGATTGATGAAGAAAATGTCTGTTTAGTGGACAAGATATAAACCTCAATTTCCAGCCGTATTTGGCAGAAGCCAGCAGGTATCAATCAGATCCGCTCAGGTTTCAGTGTCTAAAAATAGATTAATTTTATAAATAATTTTTAAAAACAGCATGCGCACCGCCCCCCCACCCCCACCCCCTGCCATAACCAGCCCCGGGCTTAAGGATCCAGTTCCGGTTTTAGACCCTGGGGGAATGGGGACCCTCCCAATGAAGGAGTTCCCTCTTCCAGAATTTACCCTGCCCTTCCTGAGGCCCAGGGCTGTCCCCGGTGCCCCAGGGTGGTGGGCACTGGTCTTATTGCAATCACACATACTATACTTACCTATTGGTCCCCACAGATCGGCCCCTCCTCCAGTAGTATCCGTTTGGGTACCCATGGAAGAAATTATACTCACCAAGGCATTGGGTGTAGATCGCGTCCTCTTCTTGTTTGTTGACATTCTAGGCTCCTCTCCTGAACCAGGGGTTAGTCTGCCCACCAGCCAAATTAGGAGCTGATGATTTTTATGCATGAGAGGTCAAAATTTATTAGAAATTAATATTATCCATGTTAATAAAACCATTTGCAAAAAGGCGAAAATTACATGTTTTAAAAAAAAAAATGTTTAAGGTTGATTTTGCGAAAACCAAAACAAGTTGAAAATTCAGCATCAAAGCAATACAGTGGGTCTTGTTCTTATCACTAGATTTCAATGTGCTGTAATAGTAGGTAAGATGAAAACAATTTACTGTACTTTACTTTTCAGGGTAAATGAACAACCTTTTCTTGTAATGAAATTAAAATATTGAAAACTATTTGCTCTTTCCACCCAGGAGTTATATTTTCTAATGATGAAAACTGGAAAGTGATGAGACGGTTCACTCTTTCCACGTTGCGAGATTTCGGGATGGGGAAGGAAACAGTTGAAAACAGGATTGGTGAAGAAAGTGGTTGCTTAGTGGAAAAGATAAACTCCTACAAAGGTTAGTGACTTTTTTATTTTATTTTGCCAGGGGTTAAAGTGGTTAAGAATGGTACAGATCTGCAATCCTTCAGTCCAAATTGGAGACAGAACCGTTCCACCCCTGTACACCAACCGGGTGTGCGGGTCCGGTTCTCTTAAAGGGGGTTCTGAGTTGAGCCGAGCACTGACTTGGGTCATCCCACCAAACTCACTTCCTGAATGAGCCAAAATGTCATAGAATCTTGCGAGTTTCGGATTGCATATAAAGTCACTCCTGGTTACCATTTGCCCCCGTGCTTATATATATGGATGGATCTGAGGCAGTTTGTTGTCTTTAATCACTATAAAAAAAAACTTGTGTGCTCATTACATTAGAGTGCATACCTTATACTAATTCATAGAAGAGCAGGAGCAGTAACCAAGTACTAGTGGCTACAGCTGTTGCTAGCAGTCTTGATAGTAGTAGTACTTCAATATCTACTTAATGTATTACAGGAAAAAGAAGTTTCAAGAAAAAGTTAAGAGCTGAAGGCTAAATAATACTTCACAATGTTAAAAAACAACCCTCTAAAAAGAAAAACAATTAACTGCCAAAAATTGTCAAATTGGCAACATTACATACACTTAAACAATTGTTCATAACATGGCCTGCCTTTGCTGGTGGTGGTTCTGCTACTGCTGTTTCATGCACTAGAATGCCTAGACATCTTCTTAAATCTTACATGCTACACAATGGATGAGATATAATAGGGTGCAATTTTTTTTTAATACAAGTCAGAAATGTGTGATTTTTAGTAACGGTGCGATATTTAGTAATGGAAGTATGCAATTTTTTTGTTACGATGAAAAGAATGGTGTGGGTTCCCACTCCCCACGCTGAGCATAACCAGCCCACGGGCTCTTTGATCTGGTCCTGATCTTCCAAATACTGGGGGGGGGGGATTGTTGGGGTTCTCCTGTATTTAAGAAACCAGCGCCCGGGGCTGGTTATGCTTGGTTATGCGGCTGCCCAGGGTGGGGGGTAGGGGGGTGTTATATTTTTAGTCATGTTTAGGATGCAATTTGTGATTTTGATGTTTTTAACATCTGGATGCAATTTCTGAAGTGTGATTTTTTTGGTCACATCAAAACGTGCATTCTTTACACAATTCAGACACTACTACAGATGGAGCAGCTCCCAGCGGGTACCCTAGTGATACAGCTCTGGCAGCTGGTGCTCTGGCACAGGTGGACTCACAAGCATCTCTTACGCTCTTGTGTCCATTGCCTGGAATGTGGAGCGCGTCTCCAACACACATGCGCCAGAATCACCGGCGGGCCACATCGATTGCCATGCCTGCAAAGATGAGAATGGCTCCATCAGTACAGCACCCTATTACATCTAGTTTGAGTGGCAAGCCAGTGTGAGAGTATAAACGTGGCATAGTAAATGCTTCTAATGTGGCCTAAAACATATTTTTAGGAGCTGGTTGTAGAACATGGAGCGGGTGTAGGGTGTATTTCATACTGTAGCTACTACAGTATATGGTGAATGGTGACAATATTTTATAAAGACTACATGGACCTCTAGTCTACTGTTTCTGGGGACACGATTCTAAAATCAAAAATAAATTTCTGGGTCAAATATTACTTTAAATATTATTATTAGTTGAAAAATTTAATTCTTCTTTAAGCAGTTTAATTATTTATTCATCATACTAGATAAATGTTATTTTCTTTGTCGTTCCAGGCAAACCATTTGAGAATACCATGATTATAAATGCAGCAGTTGCCAACATAATTGTTTCCATAGTACTGAGCCGTCGGTATGATTATGAAGATCCAATACTATTGAGGCTTTTGAAAATAGTCAATGAAAATACCCAATTATTTGGCACCCCGATGGCCATGGTAAGGATTTATATTATACACAGATGGAGCCGCGGTCATTGTTAGTGTCGGTCCGCCGAGACGACCTGGCTCGGCATGCCGATCACTGGGACGCCTCACATGCTCACGCCTCCATTGCCGTGAATGGGGTGCACGCGCATCTCACATGCATGCGTGACTCATTCACGCCCGGGTGCGCCGAGCCATACACCGAGAGCCGCAAAGCTGAGCGCGGCTCCATCTGTATTTAGATATATTAACAATCTAACAGAAAATCTGCTCCATTACTGCTGGAGTGACAGAGGCAGATAGGTGAATTAATAGCACTATTTTCTTATGTCCACCTATTGCCCGTCCACCAATAGTGGTCGACCTATTGTCTGTAGAGTTAATTACTGCCCACCAAATGATCCAAACCCCTGATTTAGGTATTCATGTATCAAACAGTGAAAAGAGTGATGACACTCATAGTCTCTTCTATTGTCTCTGGAATACCAGTCTTACAATAAGAAACTCTCAGACCAGCATGTACAGTGATGCAGTGGCATCACTATGGGGGTGTGGGCCTCACCCAGGTGTCACCCACCTAAAGGTGACACCAAAATGCTGGCTCCTCTACAGTGACAGGAGTCAGATGCTGCACTATAACATTACGTGCAGCACTTGGCTCCTGTCACGGTGTAGGAGCCGGCACTACAGTAAAAAAGTCCTCCGGAGGCAGCCCAGCATCCCCAGTACCCTTAGAGTGATGATAACGGAGGTCAGGCTGTGAAGACACACCCCTTTCTTTGAAGCCCTGCCCCTTTTGTTGACACTTGATGCCACTTATATATTGATAAGGATGAAATATCTAAAAGATTGCACTGCAGGCAGCAACTGTAGACCAATGTCATGTTCACTTGGAAATTGCTTTTGGCTACTGAATGATTTCAGCATGCAGATGTAGGGGTACAGTAATAGAGCCCCACCAGTGCTCCACCTACTGTAGCTTTTTATGTCACCAAGCAGTTGAAGAATGGCAGCTCTCAGCAACTTCCTGGAGATGTGGTGGATACTGTGGCAATTGCCAGAAGAATGTTCCCAGCCATTCATTCCAGCCAGTGAAGGAACAGTATCAGGGCTAGATTAAGGGAGGGGCAATAGTGGCGGCTGTCCCGGGAGATGAGCAGGCCACATTGAGATGAGCAGGCACTGTCAGGGGTCTTTCCTGCTGTCTGCACCCAGAGCTCAACTGGGTACATGGTGAGTGTTCCCCTAAATGGTAAATGGAAGGAGTTGGGGGTCACTGAGGGTCCATGGTCTACTTTTATTGATAGGGGCCCCCACAAGTTTGGTGTCCAGGCCCCCACAGACCTTAATCCGGCCCTGTACAGTATACTGGCCCAGCTGTAGTTCACCACAATCAGTTCTTCATTAACAAAGGTCAAGCTGAGTGGATCTAATCAGGCTGGTGACGGTCACTTATGCTGTATCAGCGTTGGTAAATGCAATAAGGTGGTAAGGGAATAAGTCAAAGTAATTTTGTTGCCCTTCCATCTACAAAGTGGTGTAGATAGTGCACAACAAAGGACAAGGAGAACTCTAACTCAATACCCCTTTTCCACCAAAAAATTTTTGACCCAGAATGTTGGTGGTTCTCCACTCTCTTATCCCCATTTCCACTGCACAGTTTTTCTGGGTGGACACTGTTTACACTAAAAGGAAAAACCTGGCAAAGCGGGGCAGTGGGCAGAGACCTGTGGGCAGGCAGCAAGCAGGAATTGGCAGATGAGCAGTGTGGGAGCAGCGTGTGGGGAATGAAGTACAGGCAGCAGGCAGGCACTGTACGGTGACCAGCAGCCAGGTAGCAGGCAAGGGACAGGGACTGGCGTCAACGTAGCAGGCAGGCAGAATGTCAGCCAGCTTAAAGGGCCAACTGCCTCTGCCTGGTTCAAAAAACTCGGGGAAGAGATGTTTCCACTTCTCGTTACCCAGGAAAGACCCATTAAAAACCCAGCTTGTGACAGGGGAAAAATCACACGTCACTTAACCTGGGATTTAGAACTTGTCACCATTTCCACTGAAATTCCGGGTAGGTGTGTGTTCATATGCAAAAATCCGGGATTTTTATGGTAAAGGAATATGATAGAAGCGTGAATCTGATCACCCTTAAAGACTTGATATAGGGGGAAATTGATCAAAGCTGGAAGAAAGATAAAGTGGAAAGAGATAAAATACTAACCAATAATCCTCTGTCAATTTTGAAACACAGCCTATAAAATGAGCAAGCTTGGATAAATTTCCGGTAAACCATTACCTCCAGTTGAGTCACTGATGATATTGGGTTGTGGCATGCTGTTTTTTATTTTTTAAAGTGTTATTTAAACAGTTTTTTTAGTTCAACTCAAACTATGAAAAGTGATTCTGGAAACCATATTAGCTGCATTTCTATTTATATACTGTACATATGTATTTATTTCTATATAAGATGTACAACGCATTCCCCTCTGTTATGAGCTGGTTTCCTGGAGTTCACAAAACAGTGGCTAAAAATCAAGACGAGATGCACAAATTTATTAAAGAGACTTTCACCGCCCAGAAGAAGGAATTGGACGCCAATGACCAGAGGAATCTTATCGACTCGTTCCTGGTGAAACAGCAGGAGGTAACGTACCGCTTAGTGGCACTTGTACGATGCTTTTAAAAAAAAAGATAAAGCCTTACATTATAGAGGAATAGGACTTATCGAACTGTTCAGTTTTCAAACCGCTGACCCCATTTGCCCGGCGCGGACAAGATTGATGTCAAATAACTGAATTCCGGGGTCTCAATTCCTTAACTGCGCTCAGAAGAGGAGACAATCTTGGGGGGCTACTATCTTCGAATACTGGGCGACAAGAGCTCTTGTGGCAAAAAGTTTGTGAGCTGTTACATATGGGAATGGCTTCATTGGTTCTCTAAGTTGATAGAAGACTTGACGAAGTCACAAACTCTAATGCAATGACACCCTGTTCTATCTATTTGGGAAATAGTAAATTAGGAGCATAGTATGTTTAGAAACTGCATGATTTGTGTAGCAAGGCACTAGAACAGTGGTGGCCAACCCATGGCTCTTGAGCCTCATGCGGATCTCCCCCTCGTAAAGTGTGGCTCCTGCTCCCACTGCTGCCCGCCGCCCACTGTCCGTCCCAGTCCCCCCTGTTGCCGGTTCCCTGAATCCCTTCTCCTTCTGAGGGGAGAAGAGTGCGCATCGCGCATCTCTCCTACCCCTTACTGTGCATCCTTGTGACTGGGCCGTCTGCCAATTAGAGCTCGCGGGCCAGCAGCCAATCAGGAGCCGGCCAGCAAGTTTTGATTGGTGGATGGCCCAGTCACAGGGAAGTGAGGGGGAAGGAGATGCGCGGTGTGCTGTGCTCTCCTCCCCTCGGTGACATCACAGGACTGCAGGGGGACGCCAGACTGTCCTCTCCCCGCCCGGCAGCAACAACGGTGAGTGCTGCTGCTGGGAAATTTGCACTGTGGGGGCATAGCAGTTTGTGGCACTGTGGGGGCATAGCAGTTTGTGGCACTGTGGGGGCATAGCAGTTTGTGGCACTGTGGGGGCATACCAGCTTTTTGGCACTGTGGGGGCATACCAGCTTTCTGGCACCATAGGGGCATACCTGGCACCGTGTGGGGGGCATATGTGTATCTGGCACTATTGGGGGCATATGTATATATGGCACTGCACTATTGGAGGCATATTTGTATCACACCCACCCAAGGGGTCAAAATAGACTACGCCCCTTTTTTGGCGCATGCGCATGATGTCGGCTCTTTAGCTTGACTACCGATATTTTTCGGCTCTTTACCTCTGACCGGTTGGCCACCCCTGCACTAGAAGAAACATCTTCCAGCACTTTGCACACAACATAAGTGTTAGATGTAAAGGTGGCCATACACTAGTACGAAATGGCCCCTTTTCACATGATATTGACCAATTGGGCCGATAAATCATGCGGAAAGTCATATTGTATGTCATTGACTTCCAATTCCAATGCATGGTTCCATGCGCATCGGATCTGGTGATTGCCCTTCCCCCAGGTGCCCGGATCCCTTCGCTGTCATGCAAGGGGATTTGTTAGCTAACATGGAACACTAACACTCAGCTGCGTACTCCGCGTAATGGTAGGGTTGACCTTGCGGCGCAAACAGCCTTGCCTGTTTTCTGGACTTATGGTGATTGGCTGTTCAACCCCTATATGATTTTCCCTCCCATATTCCTTTGTGGGTTATAATAAGTCTCAATCTGTCAGTCTCGGCTACCCTGGATATCCATTTTGTGCTGCTTAGTGGAGCTCAATTACATGTGCTATTTTGGAAGATCTGGCCAGCATTTCCCCACAGCGTTAATAATATAGGTTCTACAGAGTATCAGCAAAGCATCTTTCTACAGTTCCTTCTTATGTTGCTACCATGCAACTAACCTGGGATATTAGAAGACCTGCCTGTCATTTTTTTCCTGTGCAAATCACCTGTGTATTAGGAAGATCAGCCCAACATTTATCTACAGCGCAATTATATGTGGTATTTAGAAAAACAGATACCTGGAGATTTTCTCAAATTTGCAATTTAGCTTTCCTAGCAAGTAACATTATAAATGTAAGAGATCTGTAAGCCATTAAGGTAAATTTAGCTGGGATAAGGTCATTTGATCTACAGCATGATGGTCAACAAGCATTAGGGTCTAGGTCGGCATGGGTCAAGGTCGACATGGCTTTAGGTCGATAGGTCATTAGGTCGACACAATCATTAGGTCAACAGTGTCTAGGTTGACAGTCAAAAGGTCGACATGGGGTTTTATTTATATTATATTGCACAACACTTCATGTGTGCGTTTCTGATTATTTGACGTCATCTGATCATTATCGATATAGGCCTAACTTTTACTGCTCCCAGCTCAAATCATCTTCAACATTGTCCTCATCTTCAGTGTTGACGTCACTGAGGTCCCCAAAATACGTATCAACGGCTTCGGTTGACAATCTCTGTCATTTTGACGTTGTGTTCCACTGTTCACGTCAAAGAACCTTGCAATAAGGAAAAATACATATAAAAGATGGAAGGTACTATGGAGTCCATTCGAACCCAAACACAAATAACAGTACATAGAAAATAAACAGAAAGACACAAAAACTAGCGAACGTGTGCCCCATCCTTAGGAAGAAAATATGTGAAAGGCAAGGTCACTATTCACGAACAATGGTTCAAAGAGGAGTGGGGACAGATAGACCCCATGGTACCCCACCAGGGTTAAGCTCCTTATGCCATTCAGTTGTATTGAAGTATCCTGTTCGCTTTAAATATATATGTTCCTGTGACCTTGAGCTTGCCTGAAACAGCCAAGTGCCAGTGAACTACTGTATAGTAGCTCCAGGAATGGGAGCTGTTATAGATGAGGTACTTGGCAGTTGGTTCTGTGGGCCCGGGATCATGGTTGGCACAGATAAAACAGATAATGTAAACTTTTAACTTGCCCAATATGTGGGTACAACTGACGCAGTTGCAAGGAGTCTCAAGAGACTACAACAACCAAAGCTTTAGAGCTCAGATTAGTGATTTCAGAGCCGGCCCTAGCCTAAATTATGCCCTAGGCAAGATTTTGACTGTTGCCCCCTAGCACCGCCACTAGTTCCGTCTCTAACCCTGCTCCCCTTTCCCAGCACCATCAACCCTCATCATTGCAGTCATCATTTTGGTGCTCCTACCGGCAATATTTTAAATAGAAACAGCGCACCCATTCGGTGCGGAGCCCAAACAGGGGTGTGTTCTTGCTGGGAAGGGGCATGGCCATACAATAGTACCCCCAATTCAAATTATGCCACACAGTAGTGCAACTTTATTCACATTATATCATGCGATGGTGTCCCTTATTCACGTTACATCACACAGTAGTACTGCTTTACCTTATGTACATTACTCCTCATATTATTCACATTATACCCTTCGAAAAAAATCCTGAGAAAATATTGTATTTTAAGCACCTCCATGGCCACACTGAAACCCAGCACAAAGCAGTGTGTGCTGGATAGAGGAGAAGAGCTGCTGCAGCTGCTGCTGTCACTTAAGGGGACGGGCCCGGGGCCCCCACTGGGCCCTTTCATCAGACTTTGGCCTGGGTAATTTGTACCCTCTACCCCATTCTCTAGGCACCCCTGATAATACCACACAGTAATGCCCCTTACACATGACACACATTATTAATGTCCTTATAACCATAATGCCCCTTACACATTATGCCAACCTTTATTAATGCCCTTTCATACACATAATGACACAAATAATGGCCCTTACACATATGTCACACATTATTAATGCCCTTATACACATGACACACATTATGCCCTTACACATGTCACACATTATTAATGCATTTATACATGACACACATAATGCCCCTTACACATATGCCGAACACTATTGCACAACCCACCCACCCGCAGACAGGACTCGCACAGCCGCTAACAGCCTCACACACACAAAATAGGCATGCTGCATATCATTTTAATCAGCAGAAGCTGCTGATGCCCCTAGGCATTCCAAATGCCCTAGGCAATTGCCTAGTTGGCCTATGCCTAAGGCCGGCTCTGAGTGATTTAATGTATAGAAGGAAGGTCTGATTTAGGACAAAACACAGACGGTTGATGAGTAGGTTGAGGTGCACATCGTCCACATAAACCAGATGTTCCTGTTTTTAGTAATACAATTCTATGCATTTTAGGAAAAACCAAACCCTGAATTATTTTTCACCAATGAAAATCTAACCATGCTTGTGAGTGATCTCTTTGCTGCCGGCATGGAGACCACCTCAACCACTCTGCGATGGGGTCTTCTGATGATGATGAAATACCCCGAAATCCAAAGTAAGAGAATGTTTTATATTTCCAAATTATTATACTACAGTACATATAACTGATCAAATTGTCTAAAGATAAAGCTATATACAGCTAAATCAACTAGCGATTGATGCCTTGAGATCTACCAACAGTTTATGTTTTCCAGGCCAACTGTGGATCTGTACAATCAAACAGTGGTGGCTCCAGAGGTGGGGCCACAGCGCAGTCCAAAGTTCAAATTGGGGAGTCATACCTACTGCCAGTAAGTCAGTTTAGGATGGCAATTGATGTGGCTTCCCTATTTCAACTTTGGACTGTGCTGTGGCCCCACCTCTGGAACCACCACCGGTAGAATGTGTTGGTTAGGAACGAAGGCAGCAAAAGTTTGAAAATTTTAAGTTAATTACTAGACATGTGCACTAGTTAGGTGGTCTGAAAACATGAACTGCTGGTAGATCTCGATGACCGGTTTGGTCAGCCAAGATCTAGATGATACATTTTTTTATAATTCAAGGGTCAGTTGTAATCTAAAGTATGAGTGATCCGCAAGTGTTCTTATGTTTAATGCACTTCACCTCTTATTTTGGAAACAGGAAAAGTCCAAAATGAGATTGAAAAAGTTATTGGCTCAGCAGAGCCTCAGGCGGCTCACCGCAAGGACATGCCCTATACTGACGCCGTAATACACGAGACTCAAAGATTTGGAAATATAGTTCCGGCAAATGTTCCGCATGCTACTACTCAGGACGTCACATTCAGAGGGTATTTTCTACCAAAGGTAAGAAGCAAATCTGATTGCGTGTCCCATCATTGTACAGATGTGTCCTCATACAGTGTTGCTCAAGTGGCTCCAAATATCCCCTCTCAGCACCACGGCCCAGGGCAACCACTTTATTCTAGACCAGGAGTTCTAAATCCAGTCCTGAAGTACCACCAACAGGTCATGTTTTCTAGAGTTCGTTAATCAAAGACAAGTGAGTTAATATATTTTGCTAGGTCAGCAACTATCCTACCTGCAGATATTCTCAAAACATGACCTGTTGGGAAAATGTAAGGGTTGAGTTTGAAAAAAGAACAACTGTTCCATGCTATAAAAGTACTAGGCTATCATAATTCATATAACATAGTTACCAGCATTTTATAATAATTTACCCAAGAGATTAATAGCATTGCCGCTGGTGTGTGATTACCTTGGAACACAGAATGAGTGCGTGGACAATGTAATGTTAAAAACACCACTGAATAGGATTGAGGTTGCTTAGGTATTTATTTAGGTAATTAATATTGCATTGCCAATATCCCCATAGTATTTGTGTAAGCAGCCATTTAATAAACATGTTATTTGTGCTTCTATTGGGAAATATTTATGTTACTATGGACATAGATTAATAGATATATGTTACATCTACCTGGGCTAAATAAAAGTCTACAAATGTGTATTAATGTGAATAAATCTCCTCTAAAGTGAGTGGTTAAACCAGTAGCAATGCCACCGCAGTCCAATAACTCACCAAAAATGGCTACCACCATAAAGTAGACCAGGGTTCTCAAACTTGGTCCTCAGGACCCCACACAGTTCACGCTTTCCAGGTCACCCAGCAAGTGCACAGGTGCGCTAATTACTCATTGACACATTTTAAAAGATCCACAGGTGGAGCTTATTATTTCACTTGTAATTCTGTGAGGAGACCTGAAAAATATAGACTGTGCATGTGGTCCAAAGGACCGAGTTTGAGAGCCTATAGAGTAGACAGATGCTAGAAATCCTACTGGACCTCTAGGGTCTGTTAGGGAAGAGAAGCACGAATAGCATAACTCAGAAGTGCTGGATTCCAAGAACAATGGCACGACAGCAAGCATATAACCCCTGCCAACTAGCATTAAACCCACTGGCAATGAGCATGTTACCCCCTGACAACGAGCACAAAACCCCTGGCTATGACCATGTAACCCCTTGGCAATGAGCATGTAATCCCTGGCAATGAGCATGTTACCCCCTGACAACGAGCAAGAAACCCGTGGCTATAACCATATAACCCCTTGGCAATGAGCATGTAATCCCTGGCAATGAGCATGTAATCCCTGTCAATGAGCATGTAACCCCTGGCAACGAGAAAGAAACCCCTGGCAACAAGCACTAAACCCATGGCAATGAATATGCTGCCATATATAAGAAACTGTTAATAAATAATAAATAATGAGCATCAAACTCCTGGCAACAAGAAAGAAATCCCTGGCAACAAACATGTACAGTAGGTAAAAAATTATAATTACTTCATGTTTCATGCACTCTTTCTAAGCCTGCCCCCGGACTTCCTTTGGCTAGTTTCACAGGAGTAAGTGGGCCAAGAAATTCGTAAAGCATGCTGATTACTGGGCTCGGTACTTGTGTAGTTTCACGGCGCCAGCATGGCGCCGTGCTACTTCCGGTTTGTACGCTTGGCCAACTATCTAAAATAAACTTAACTCCATGCCAACATGGATAGTTCATACCCCCACTATCCATGTTGGCATGGAGCTGAGTTTAGATAGCGTGGCTAGCGTAGCGAGCCACCGATCCCGCAGCGTGGGCGATCGAAGCGAGCCCCGCAAGGGGACTCAGACGCACCTGGCGCCTGAGCGCCGTGAAACTACACAAGTACCCTGGGCTCCATATTGCGACGAATGTATACAGCAGTACGGGTTGTTAGGTGGACAGTCAAAAGGCCGATCACTATTGGTTGACAGTAAAACGGTTGACATATTATGTCGACATTTATTAGGTCGACGTGGTCAAAAGGTCGACACAAGCAAATGGTCGATGTTGAGAAGGTCAACATGCAAAAAGTTGGCATAAGTTTAGAATTATTTATTGTTGTCTTTCTTGACGTATGTCGACATGGACACCGTATAAGTGTAATGCGCCCCCTCGCCGGGCTAACTGCGCTACCCATGCTTTGGGCATGGTGCCTTGATCCTTCCACGTCCATTGGGATGGTGAAGTGTGAACAAGACCCTTTTTAAAAAAAAAAAAAATTAAAAACTCATGTCGTCCTTTTTTATGTTGACTTTTTTTGTGTGATTACGGAATCGTACACACTTTAATTGTTACATAGTTACATAGTAGGTAAGGCTAAAAAAAGGCTTGCGTCCATCTAGTTCAACCTAGGTTGTTATAATAGTTTATCCCTTGCTGTATAGTATGTATTGATATTTTAAAGATTATATTTCTTATTTGCACCCGTGAATGTTTTTAACCAGAAAGTGTTTGTCCAACCTTATTTTGAATGTATTTTTTTGAGTCAGCCGACACCACCTCTCCAGGAAGAGAGTTCCAAAATTTGACTGCTCTGACCGTAAAGAAATTTTTCTTCTAGCTGAACAAAATCTTTTTTCTTCTAATCTAAACTCGTGCCCTTGCGTCCTAGATTCCTTTCTAGTAGAAAAAAGAGTGTTTGACAGCTCCTTATATTGGCCCCTGATATATTTGTACATGTTGAGCCCTCCTTAAACGTCTCTTCTCTAATGTAAATAGTCTCAAATTGCTTAATCTCTCCCTGTAGTTTAAATTCTCCATTCCCCTAATAAGCTTTGTTGCTCGTCTTTGGATTTTTTTCTAATTCTATGATGTCCTTTTTATAGTGTGGGGCCCAGAATTGTACTCCGTATTCAAGGTGCGGCCTTACCAAGGCTTTATATAGTGGTATAATTACCCTTGAGTCCCTAGTTTCCATGCCCCTTTTAATGCATGCTAAAATTTTGTTGGCCTTTGTGTTGCTACATTACATTGAGCACTACACCCCAGTTTGTTGTCTATTTGGACTCCTAGATCCTTTTTGAGCATTGAATTTCCCAATTCCTCTCCGCTAAGGTTATAACTAGCACACTGGTTGTGTCTCCCAAGGTGCATAACCTTACATTTATCCACATTGAACCTCATCTTCCACTTTTTAGCCCACTCCTCTAGATTTGCAAGATCCTTTTGAAGCGTGGTGACATCTTCTGATGATTCAATAACTTTGCTTAGTTTTGCATCGTCCGCAAAGATGGATACATTGCTAAGTAGCCCCGTCCCAATATCGTTAATAAAATTGTTAAATAAAATGGGCTCTAAAACCGAACCCTGAGGCACTCCACTTAGTACTGGTATCGTATCTTATACGGCACTGTTCACGACCACTCTTTGTTCTCTATTACACAGCCAATTTCCTACCCATCTGTAGATATTTTCACCTAATCCCAGGTCCTCCATTTTATTTATCGACCTCTTGTGTGGGACAGTATCAAAGGCCTTAGCAAAATCTAGGAAAATAACATCTACAGCGTTTCCATTATCAAGTTTTTTGCTAACCTCCTCATAGAACCCTAGTAGATTAGTTTGGCATGAATGATTTTTCACGAACCCATGCTGGTTAGTATTGAGTAGACTGTGATGGTCTAAATATTCCTGGATACCATCCCTTAAAAATCCTTAAAATAGTTTACCCACAATTGATGTTAAACTAACAGTCTGTAATTAGCGGGATCCTCCTTTTATCCTTTTTTGAATATTGGCACTACCTCTGCTATTCTCCAATCTTTCGGTACTTTACCTGACGATAGTGAATTGCTAAAGATATAATGTAGGGGGGTAGCTAGTTGATCCCTTAATTCCATTAGTACCCTCGGTTGAATCCCATCTGGCCCCGGTGATTTATTTGTTTTGATTTTGCTGAGCCTCAGTACTATTTCCTTGGGCGTGAAGTCAACTATGAGATCTGGCTTATTTGTCACATTTGTGGTAGATGTTCGTTCCACAGTCTGCTCTCCCTTAGTGAATACCGATGAGAACAACTCATTTAACAGTTTTGCTTTTCCCTTATCCTCTGTAACACTTTTTCCACTGATATCAGTTAATGGGCCTATGCTTTTCTTAATTATACGTTTACTATTTATGTATTTAAAAAACATCTTGGGGTTGGTTTTGCTTTCAGTGGCTATGTGCTCTTCATAGAATTTTTTTAGCTTCTTTGATTACCCCTTTACAAGTTTTGTTTGATTCTTTGTAACGCCTCCTCATTTAAGTTAGTTTTATAAAATTTAAATGCTAGTTTTATTGTTGAAAGCTGACCTTACTTTTTTGTCCAACCATGGTGGCTTTTTTTAATTGAATTTACCCTTATTTACTTTAGGAATGTATTTAATAGTTAATGAATCAAGCACCTTTTTTAGAGTATCCCACATTTCCTCTGCATTTTTACCCGGTACTTGTTTCCTAGCATGGCGCACAGATTTTCTACGCACGGCAGATTTTTTTTGTACACTACAATATAGCATCGCATTGCATGTCCCGATAAATTGCATGCAATCGCATGCGATTTTATAGGGTGTGCGATGCCATAACATTAGGTATACAATAATATGATTGTATGTCCCAAGCCTGGGATGTGATGAGCGCAGAATAGCCCGCGCCGTGCTAGGAAACAAGTACCTTTTACCCTCCATAACCGTTTCCCACATAATTCCTTTTAGGGCTTGCCTAAATAATGTATGATGTAATTTACTGATCCTTAATGATGTAATTTACTGAAGTTGATTTCCATTGAAACCATATTGTGATCACTATCACTTATTATATCTACAGGGAACACAGGTCATCCCCCTGCTGACATCAGTGCTGTACGACAAGAATCACTTTAAAAAACCAAGAGAGTTTTACCCAGAACATTTTCTGGATGCAGGTGGTAACTTTGTGAAGAATGAAGCGTTCATGCCGTTCTCAGCCGGTGAGTTACTCTGCAAAGATCCAAACAGACGATGAAAAGTACAGTAAACAGTCAATTCAGTCAGGGCTGCCATTAGGGGGGTGCTGTGGGTACAGCTGTCCTGGACCCTGCCTCTCTGACAGAGAGGGCCTGGACCACTCATTCTGCCCACCGCACCCAACCAGAGAAAGATTCAATCTCTTGCCACAGATTGGATCACTCCTACGATCCGATCTGCGGCGCTGTAGCTGCGCTCCTTGATCCCCTAATTGACAGTTGTAGCCGCAGGAATATTTTTGCAGAGCAGGACAGCTGAGCGATGGCTCAGCTGTCCAATAGCATCTAAACAGCAGCCTACGGCTACGGCTCAGTAACTGGTGGAGAAGAAGGCGCGGTTCCATCAGGTGTGTGTACTCTGAAGCCATTGTACTGAAGTGCTGCCTGGCGACAGAGAGAGGAGCATGCAGGCAGGTCTCCTGGATCCTGTGTGTACAGCCTACCAGATTAAGGTCAAAGGTAATTGGGCTTACAAGCTTACGATCTTTGTTTTAAGTTTATTGTGTGTTACCAGGGGGCCAGGCAGTAAGTGAGGGGTCCCAGACAATTTCTAGTGGCAGCCCTGAATTTAGTATGGGTTGGCTATGAAATCTCAGCAGTTAGAATTGAATAAAGGACCCCTTTAACTGATGGCTATGATCATGTCACTAACCCTAGTAAATTAGGGTAGAAGTCCCAGGAAGCAGCTAGAGATGGTGAACACTTGAGAATGGGTAGCCCCGCACCACAAGCTCTTCAAAAAGGAGCCACCACAAGCTCTTCAAAAAGAAGAGGTACCATACATCCCTGGCATGGGACGGGCGAATCCTCTTCTCCGCCTCTGAACAGACAGATAGATGGCCAGTGGATATATATCTCATGAGACGTATCCATCTCAATGGCTCATGTAGTTTGTATAAAATAGAGAAAATATGCCAAACATAGTGTAACACTATTTATTATGGACATACAATATAAAAACAAAACATACAGGTAAGTGCAATAGCAACAGGTGACCCCCAAGAAAAGAAAGGAGAGGCTAGTTACCAGAAAGGGTGGAGAACTGGGGTGGAAGTCCGTACTCAATACGTGCTCTGATTGGAAATTGCAGATCTGGATTCTGGTACTCCAACAAGAGTGCTTGCCTCAATCTGGAAACAGAAGTCCTCACTTTCTGGATAAAAGGCTCCTAGGGTTTTTTATCTGCTTCCTCTCCTTGATAAAGACCCTAGTGAGGGTTGAAACGGTTGTGAGTAATGACTGCACCTGCCGGGTGACCTGGAAAACGTGAACTGTGTGGGGTGCTGTGGACCAAGTTTGAGAACCACTGCCATAGAATATACAATTCATCCATCAGTTTGGGTTTGCAGTCTGGTGACTGATGCGCTATAGAAATTCAAGTCTCCGTAATTAGGAGGGTATCGCAGATTTAGGCTCCACCTCTAGTCCCCAACCTTCCTGTGTATTGATATGCTTAATCTCAATGTACAGTATGTCCCAAATTGTTTGTTATCGCAGTTTGACCCCAACAATTGACCTTCCCTCTGTCTCATCCTTGTGTCCTGGCTTGCTGGCAATGCTAGGGGTCACAATACGCTGCAGCTTTTAAAACCACCTCTTAGTAAATATGGCCCCCATTATTTTTTATGACCTTTTTTAACACAACACAGTGTATATACAGGTAAGGTAGCACTAATACAGTATATCAAGTCTAGAGAGGTAAAGAGTATTCATCATATTGATATACAATACAATGTTTCTCATGTTCCTCTGTTCTAGGTAAGAGAAGTTGTGCCGGGGAGAACTTGGCCAAAATGGAACTCTTCATATTCTTTGTGAAGCTGCTGCAGAACTTCACCTTCCAGACTCCTCCGGGGGCCACACTGGACCTGGCCCCTGCAGTTGGTTTCACCTGTTGTCCTAAGCCCCATATGATGTGTGCTAAGCCTCGTACATAGAATTGCAACAGGCACTAAATATAAAGGATTTTATTTTCGTAGTTTTGTTTATGGAAGTTATGGAGATATAACAAAGACTATACCTTATTTTTAAACCAATGAAAGTCACTTTCTATGGCTGCGCTGTTTGTGCGGTGAGATGGGATTCATTTATTGCCCTGTTTCATGATATACTGTAAGAAGAGCGGAATGACTGAATAGAGGTTAAGCATGGCCTTGTAAAGAGCATGTGACTCGGCATCCAATAAGGATGCAGGGTTGGCAGGATATAGCTGGATTATACAATCTGGTTAGAGGAGGAGTCAGCCTCTTGTTCCGGATCTTCTCACCCTCCCTCCCTTTTTTTAGTGGTGGTGGGTGGTTTTTGCATTTGTTTGGCTGGAAAGAACGGCAGGTTAGCTGGTTTCAGGTCATACAGTATTTAAGGGTTCATTGATTGTTAATAGTTGTTTACGGTGCGTTCACCTTTGTTGACTATATGCATCTGCGGAATCAACAGGTCAGGGACAGCGACACCACCAAGACGGATGGGTATTCAAGTTAGAAGGTTGAATGTTGCTAAGCTGTTGGTTAGGTAGCATAGGTGTTATGGTGGGGTTAGAAGATAGTCGTTCTTTCTTGGCCACCATTATTTAATTACTTTTAATTCAGCATTTGTGTTGTTAAATAAAATCAGCTAACATTTTCTGACAAACCTTAGTAACTTAGTCTTTATATTAGATTAAGTTAAGTGTTCTGCAAGCACACGGACATATACAGTATCAGTTGCTAGGAAGTTTAAGGGGCACAACCTGTATACACCCGTGTTCATATAATCCCGCACCAATCACAGTGTCCATCAAACTCAGCCCCTACCTGAAGCCATACTGTATCGACAGATAAATGTGTGGCAGTGTGCGGCACTGACACCATATCCGCCTCTTCACCCTTTCAGTAGTGGGATTTTTTTTAGGGAGCGCCCCCAACTGGGAAAGTTTTTTTGGGGGGAGCGCTCCCTAACCCCCCCCCACACACACTGCATTTCCCGCCGCCAAGCACTCTGTCAGTCACTGCCTGCCCCTGCCCCCAGCAATCCAGCTGTGTGCGGTGTGATGTTAGCAAGGTCACGCCGCACACAGCCGGGGGAAGGAGGCAGGGCCGGGCAGCAGGAGGGAGCGCAGGTAGTGCCACTCCCAATAATTTTCCGGGTTTACCAGTGAAGGGGTTAATAGTTTCTACCAATCAAATCACACTGCCAGTAGACTTCATTGACTGGGTTTCAACGCAGATAAAGACAGATACACTGTAAAAAGGTCACGATTTTATTTAGCAATACTCAAGAACATACGGTTATGGAAAGCAGCACTGCAAATTATTTGGGGGTCCCATCTGGCTAGGCCCTGGATTTTCCAGCTGCTTTATACCGGCATTGAAAAGACACCTCCCAAATGGATCTAACAAAACTCTTCAACTGCAACTAAAATTTATACAGTACTTGCGCGAACCGTTTTCCCGAGATTCGACATCCCCTGAACTTGGAGTATTTCCAAGCTTGGGATTGGGTTTTCCTGCCAAGTTCAGATCGAAAAAGAAAGCAAAATTTTTTTTGCATGTTTTGGATTTAAAAAAAGCCCCTCCCTCATTTCGGCACCATTTCACACAGGACGGCAGAGGACTACGGTGTGGGGCAAGCTGCAGAGTGACTGTGATTCAGGACTGCGGGTACTGTGTCACATTCAGTGTCATCATCATCATCCCTGTACTAAGGCTGTGGGCTTCAGCACTGTCAGTGACTGTGTCTGACTGTTAGGGGGAAATTTACTAAGACGGCCGTATATGGGCAAACCCCATATGAATGGGTACGAACGGGACCGGAGACAAATGTACTAAGTTGTCGTATTTGCCTCATTCATATTTTCCGATGATGTATTCTTTCGTATCCATTCTTATTTGGCGGCCGTATCTACAGTCAACAAATACGTATGAATCAGCAATATCGCACAGATCACTCAGATCTGTGCAATTCTGCCCTGTGTACAAAAACCGGAGTGGAAAGGCGAGGAGTCACCCCCCCGTCCCTCGTCCCCTCCCACTACTATAACCAGCCCCAGGCTCATTGAACTGGTCCTGGATTTTTTTTTTTTATTCTTTTTATTGTACATTTTCAAATTAACAAAATATTTGCAATATTCACAAAAAGAAAAAAATTTGTAGTGCAATATACATCCATCTAGACCATTATGTTCATGGTACTTCAACTTATATGATAAAATACATTTACATTTGCTTAAAACTTCTGTTGCTGACATGGATGATCTTAATGGTACTAATGGTGGTATGTCTCAGTACCTGTACTGTGACATATTTACTCTGAATAATTTCTATACATTACTAAAAATTTTTATATTAATATCACACCTATACATATACACATAGACAGAAGTGGGAAGGGAAACTGGGTAGGAAGGAAGGGGGGGGGGGGGGGGCAAGGGGGGAATTACAGTTTTCCAAATGTTAAACTATTCCAATATTCATGTATTTCCGGTGTCCGTTTGATTTGTATAGCATATGACTAAGTTCAGGAACCATTTAGATAGTATAAAGAATAAAGCTATAGCTAGGAGTTTCCCGGATCCATCCAGATGAGGCCTCCAACCCATAAAATCTGCTTCAGTAGTTGGTATTTTTTTTTTTTTTTTTTAATATTTTAATTTTTAAAAGTTTTCTATATCAAACATAATATGAGTTTTTGTTGTTTCATCTACTGTATTAATAAAGGGCAGCCATTTGGAACAAAACTTCTGTATTCCTGACTGATGTTCTAGTCGCGCATATTTCTTTTCAAAAAACAGTATTTGTAACAGTTTTTGTTTCACACTATCCAAGGTTGGTGCTGTTTTCTTAGTCCAATTTAACAAAATGCATTTTCGTGCTACTGTAATCGTAGCTATTATAATATGGAAGTGCTCTGTCCTATTTGAGTCATTGAACCATTTATCAAAAGATATTCCCATGCATGCTGACGGATCCATAGACCAATGTACAGAAAGCATAGAGTTAATAAAATATGTTATTTTGTACCAAAACCTCCGTAACTTATAACAGTCCCACATACAGTGGGCATAGTCTGCCTTGGTGACGCCACATTTAATACAAAATCCCTTTTCGTCGGGTACCATATGTCTACGTCTGTAGGGTGTGATGTAAGCTCTATGTAACGTACGGATGTGTACTTCCTGCAGATAAACTGATCTAAGCGATTTTAACACTTTAGGATGTAATTGGACTAGATGCTGAATGTTCAAAACCTGTGGTATATCGGCCTTCCATCTCTCGGCCAGCAGTCCCCATTGTTCATTATTGGTAAACAGTTTGGTTGCCAATAAGTTGTATAATAAATTTAACTTATATACTTTAGTGGTTATATATACCAGCAATGATTCAATATTTGTAATTTGTGAACGAAGTGTAATCGTTGGTAGTTTTAATTTAGAGGTCTTAATGCTGGCCGAAAAATGTCCTGCCTGATAATACATGAATAAATGTGTCTTAGGGAGGTCATATCTCCGGATCAGATCCTGAAAAGAAAATATGTTGCCCCCAGGGTCAAATACCTTGTTGGCTAAATTTAAGCCCTTATCTCTCCAAATGTTGTATCTTTGATCCATAATGCTGGGTGGGAAGGCAGGGTTGCCCCACAATGGTGTATAGTGAGTGACGTATGGATTTTCATTCAGAGTTTTATTAATCTGCATCCACGCCGAATATGTATCCCTGAATAGAACGTGCTCTCTGACCTCTGGTGGTACCTCTCTACGCTTCAACTGCAACAATGCTCCCGGGGAGTATGGATAAAAAGCACCTCTCTCCAGAGCCATATCTGTATATGTAGAGTTATTCAAAAGCCAATCTCCTATGTATCTAAAATGAATAGCCAGAGCATAATTCTGTATATCTGGATAACCCAGTCCTCCTTCTGAGGCAGGGGTTTTAAGTTTAGCTTTGGCTATTCGGGGGCGTTTACCCATCCAAATAAATTTAGAGAATAGTGATTCTAACCTTATAATGTCTGATTTTTTAGGGACGATGGGCAGCATTTGGGCACAATAGAGGATTTTTGGTAAAATAATTGATCTTATCACTGCTAATCTGCCCATCAGAGATATTGGTAGATCCCTCCAGCCTTCCAATTTGGTTGCTATCTGAGAGATTATTGGTCCAAAATTAGCAGAATACAATTTGGCAAGATCGCTGCCCACTTGCACTCCCAAATATTTAAACTGTGATTGGCAAATAGGGAACGGTGAATTGAGCGATTGTAGTACTTGGGGAGTGACAGAACCTAGAGGGAGAATTTCAGATTTAGCTATATTGACCTTATACCCAGCTCTCTCGCCGAAGGATTTAATGAGGTGAAGAATAGCTGGTAGAGTGTGAGTGGGATTGGAGATAAAAATAAGAGTATCATCTGCAAACATTGCAATTTTCACCTCTTCATGATGGATTTTAATCCCCTGTATCAGGGGGGAGGTTCTAATAGCTATAGCAAATGGTTCTACTGCCACCGCAAATAAGAGGGGAGACAGTGGACAGCCCTGACGGGTACCTCTTTTCAGTTGGAACGAATTCGATAAGAGGCCATTGCACGCAATGACCGATTTGGGGGACGAATAAAGTGTGCGAATTATGTCTACAAATTTAGATGGGAAACCAAAATTTTCCATGCTTTGGAACAAGTGGGGCCAAAGTACCATATCGAACGCTTTCTCGGCGTCCAGCGTGAGGACCAAATTATCAACTCCGCCAGACGCCGAGGAAGCGCCCGAACTCTGTATTGCTGCCAGTAATTTTCTAACATTTGTGACAGAGTGCCTACCGGCAATAAATCCGGTCTGGTCTCTGTGAATAATAACTGGAAGTATCCCCTTTACTCTCTCAGCCAGAATTTTAGTGAACAGTTTATACTCTGTGTTCAGGAGGGATATTGGCCTGTAAGATCCAGGCAAATTCAGGTTGCGGCCTTTTTTGGGTAGTACCTTGATGACAGCATCAGAAAAATATGGTGGTAATATACCTTTTTCTATGATAGAATTGAAGCCTGTCATCAGTGGCTTCACTATTTGGGGAGCCATTAGCTTAAAGAATTCGTTAGAGTACCCGTCAGGGCCAGGCGCTTTTGAAGGCTTCAATTTGCCAATTGCCCACAACACTTCGTCTTCTGTGATATATTCAACCAACCCTTCTTTCTGATTTTCGGGAATTTGGGGGAATGGCAGTGAGTCCCAATAGTCAGCCCTTAGTGGGGCAGGAGGTGGAACAATTAGTGGACGATTCACTGGGATAGGTTCAGTGCTATTTAATGGTTAGCATGGGACAGAGTATAAAGATTCATAGTAATCTTTTAACAGGTCGGCTATCTGTGTGTCTGAAGTAGTTAAAGTACCATCTCCCTGCAACAGAGGTTGGACTGATGTCTTAGTTCTAGAGCCCTGTAGAAGATTAGTTAGCATCTTCCCAATTTTATTTCCAAACTTATAATATTTTGAGCTTACATTGAAAAAATATTTATCACCTATACTCTCCAGGTAGTCTTTACTCTGTGTCTGGGCCATTAAAAATTTAGTTTTAGTTTGCGGGTTGGGAGATTGTTTAAATTTTTGAAAAGCATCCGATAACTCCTGCTGTAGTTCTACATATTTTTTGTTTAATTTTTTCATTTGATTAGATACGTAAGATATTATTTCTCCTCTTAAGACCACCTTAGCGGTCTGCCAAAAAGTCATAGGATCAGTTGTCTGGTGTTCTACATTATCAGACTGAAATTGCTCCCAGACTCCCCTGATATGGGCCTGAAGCTCCTTCGAGTGTGCCAGGTGAGAAGGAAATCTCCACAAGGGGTTTGCCTTGGTGGATGCATGGAGCTCCACCACAAGTGACACCATGCCATGATCCGATAAAATGGGAGGTGCTATCTTTGAGGAGGTTACTTTAGTAAATAATGGTTCAGCTATTAATATATAATCAATACGTGACCATGAATTGTGAGTGAGAGATAAGCAAGTGTAATTGCGTTCTATCGGGTTATGGATCCTCCACGCATCCACCAAGTTAAGAGATTTACATAAATAAGGAATCCCTATCCGTGGGAGATGAGTCATCGTAGTGTGCTGTGATGAACGGTCTAAGCCTATTGAGGAGATTAAGTTCATATCCCCACATAATATCAGTGTAGTGGGATCAAAGGAATACAATTGGGCCAATAACTTCGTGAAAAAAGCCTTCTTATAACCAGTGGGAGCATAAACGTTGCATATAGTGACAACAATATTAGTTATCACAGCCTTTATTATTAAGATTCGACCACCAGGATCAGAGAGCACGGATTCCACCTGGGTATCCAAGGACTTCCTAGCTAGGGTAACAACCCCGCACGACTTGGAATTCAGTGAGGAGGATCCCAATACCCTCCATCCCAGCATCTGGAGTTTTTTTACCTCTGGGGGCATCATATGTGTCTCCTGGAGACAAATCAAATCTATCTTTTGTTTGTTTAAGTAAGATAGCAGCTTTCTTCTTTTAGCAGGGGTATGTATTCCCCTTATGTTTAAGGTAGCAATTTTAAGTGCCATCATAAGTCCTGATTGTATCACTTAACACTTCAGACATCGGAACATCATTAAGATACTGTGATAGGAAAAGGAAAATACATAGGGAAACACATAAGGGGTGCATCAGACAAATTACAACAAGCAAAAACATTAAATGAGCAGAAAACAGAAACTGGTTCTTGGACTTCCAGCAACTATATGGCCTGTGGGCTTCTATCCATCCCACATCCATATTTCTATTATCTAACAATATATCCAACTACTCCGGCTGGCTCTATCCAGCCATCCCAGCCTATTACATATTTATACATATATTAAATTTTAACTTAGCCAAACCCGACTTCGAATCCTACGTCATATGAATTTCGGCCCATACTATGCAGGATCTTCCCCGCATAAATGAGCTGGCTAGCAAAGAGATAGAAAGATCAACAGAAATAAAATATAAGGAAAAAAGGGGAATAAGAAGGGGAATAAAAAAGGGGGAAGAAAAGTGAGAAAAATAGAGATAAAAAAGGAAAAACAAGAGAGACGCCCGGGAGCACTTTTCTTACTGAGCAAGCCTCCCAAGGTTGGAAGCCTCATTCCAGCAGAAGTAAGTCCTCATCGTGAGATTTCGCATAGTTTCGGGATCTTTAATTCTAAAGTCACCAAGAAAACTTTACATGGATGTACATGTCTTCTTCATCCGTCTGAAGTGACAGTGGTGTCCGAAATATCTTCTGGGTTGAATCCGTCCACTTCATGTTTCAAAAAATCCTCTGCCTCTTTTGCTGTTTTAAAGTCTTTGAAACTATTCCCCGAGAAAATGCGTAAACAGGCAGGATACATCATGTAGAACTTTCGGTTTGCTTTAGCTAGTATAGAGCATGCATTAGAAAAGGAACGTCTTTCTTTAGATAGGGCTACCGAGAAGTCCTGAAAAAACCTCAGGGAGTGTCCTTCCCACTGCACTGGGTTTTGCTTTCTGGAAGCGGACCATATAATCTGGCGATGTAAAAAATTCAGCACCCTAAAAATTACCACCCTTGGTCGGTCTTTTCTCTGTGGGTCTACATGTCCCATCCTGTGCACGCGTTCTATTACAATGTCCGCGCATTGAGTGCTTATGTTCAGCAACTTGGGAATTATGTTTCGGACAAAGTGTTCGAGCTGTGTCCCTTTCACAGATTCAGGGATCCCAGAAATTCTCAAATTATTACGCCTGGCCCTGTTGTCTGCGTTCTCCAGGCCTTCCCTTAGAGATTTCTGCTCCCTTTCTAACTTATGCACCGTCTGTCTCAATGTAAGCAGTTCTCCCATGTTACTTTCAATCTGGGCTTCTGCTATATCTAGCCTCGTTGTAAGTTTCCCCATTTGGGAAGTGATTTCCCCAACAGCGTTTTGTAACAGAGGTTGGATCGCTGCCTGAATTAAAGCAGTCAGGTCTTTTTGGGATGCTGAGGACATACCTTGAATCTTATTTATGTCCATGGTCTTGCTCCCGTCTTCTGCGATTGCTTTCTTAGCTGCCGGCGTGCCCCGGGCGTTGTCTGGGTTAGACGCCATGCTGTGCTCCCCTTTCCGCTTCTCCTGGCGCTGTTGTAATGGCGCAGGACTGCTGCTGTTTCCGATCGGCGGACCTGATGCCGTGTCCATGTTGGAGTGAGCACGGCAAGGTGACCGCGAGCGGTGTTTCCGTGTGGATGTCAGGTTTGAATCAGTTTGGCTGCGGGCGGCTGTCGGAGCGGTGGAGAGTTGCTGCTCACCTCTCCATGCCGGAACCGGAAGTCTCAACTGGTCCTGGATTTAAATATTCAGAGGGATGAAGAAACAGGGTTCCCCAGGATTTTCTAAACTATCACCAGGCTCATGGGCCGGTCCTGGTTCCCAAAATACGGAGGACAAAATGAATAGGGGTCCCATATATTTTGACAACTAGCACCAGGCCCCCCCACCCAATACCTGGCCCTCCTAGATAAACCCTGCTCTGGCTGAAGCGGCGGGAACTGGGCTGATTTTTGGTGTAAAAATAGAACGATAATCTATTGGGTTTTGTTGTGGAACTACAAGTCCCAGCAAGCCTCTCCCGCATGCAGGGACTAGGAGAACCACAAGTCCCAGAATGCAAGGTATTAAAGGGCCTTTGGTACGTATATTTCTACAACAAAACCAATAGTGAAATAAAACACACATAAGAAAAATAAAACTTTAATTCATACTACAATCACTAGCACATACTTATCTATGGATTTCACCATAGGCCCACCCTTTTCTCCAGTAATATCCATTTGGGTACCTGTGAAAGCAAATTATACTTACCAGGGCGTAGATTGTATCCTCTTGGTCCATGTAGCATCCCAGGGGTTAAAATAACAAACAAACTGTCAATCTGGAGGCACCACAAGTGTTTGTTTCCACTTAGGGCTCCTCTCCTGAACTGGGAAATTGGCCGGTGACATTAGACACTGGGCGGTATTCAATGTGAATACCGGCGACGTGCAGCGAATCCTGTTTAGGATTCGCTGCACATTCGCCACTGCTCGCTGCGTTCTGGAGCCTCGCCGGCTCCGGTATTCAACGAGTCAGGGGCTCGCTGCCCCTGACTGACGAATTTGAGCTCCTGCGGCGGACGCCACAGGGAGCCTGAGGACGGTGGCAGGTAGGGAGATGGAAGTCTCCCTGCCTGCCCCAGAACGTTTGTGGGGGGGAGGTGGGCTCCCCGGGAGCCAGGCAGCACAGGCTGCCCCCCCCCCCGGGGATGCCAGCATGGGACCGGGTATATTCACTACACCCGATCATGCATATGTAATGATCGGGTGAAGTGAATATATGAATATCTAATGAGCGGCTCGGCTCCGGCCCCCTGCTGGCTGGTCTGTGTAAAAAAAAAAAAAAAAAAAAAAATTTTTTAATTAAATATATATTCATGTGCTGTAAGCACATGAATAAAAATAGCATGCCCCTCCTCAGAATAAAATTCCAGATTTTTTTACACCAATTGTAAAAAACAAAACACTTTATTTTAAAAGTTTACCTTCCACTTCACCATAAAAAGATAGCGATTGCTACTCGGTGAATCATGGCGAAAAAAACCTTGAAATGTATTCGCCATGTGGTCATTGAATAGGGTGATTCACCGTTTTAGTCAGAAATTCGCCTTACAGCACAAAATCGCCATAAAAACCTGGCGAATCAGCCTCATTGAATACCGCCCACTGTATTCTCCTCCAGCGAATCTGCAGCTGATTGGCTAGTCACCGCTCCATAGATTTGTTGGAATTTGCAGTTATTTGTCTCCCAACATAAATTATGCCAACAATGTATGTGTTTGTGTACAATACATGTGGTAAGGGAATATGGATAATAAGCTCCACTGGGGCAGTGACTGATGTGAACTTACAAATTGTCTTTGTAAAGCGCAGCAGAATATGTGTGCGCTATATAAATAACTATAAAATATCATTTTAAAGATAGGTTGAACTAGATGGACTGATGTATTTTTCAACCTCACAATCTGTCACTGTGAGTCAGTCATGCCTATGACAGGACTACATTCGATCCTCAGAAGGCAATTGACGATGGCGGTGTAGATTGCAGGCACTTGGATACAACAAAAAAAAGGAGCTGGACTGATTACACTGTAAGCCAAAATGTCTGATTTTGACAATAACTTTTGAGTTTTGATGAATACGCTGCAAGTGGTTGACATCCTTACCCCTGCTTACTATGGCTTTACAAAGGCTACATATTGCTTCACAGTTGCAGGGGTAGATTTATTAAGCTCGGTGAAGTGATAAACTGTCTGGTTTTTATCACCGGCCAATCAGCTCCTACCTGTCATTTTTCAAACCAAGCCTGTAACTTCACAGGTAGGAGCTGATTGGCCGGTGATAAAAACCAGACAGTTTATCACTTCACCGAACTTAATAAATCTACCCCATAGTCTGGATTTGTGTAGAAAGGAATTAAATAATTCCAGAGAGAAGAGGTGGATTTTTGAGTCTTGTGCCCAGACATGACCACGGACTTTTTCATCCCATGGTCAACAACTGTATCCAATTATATAGATATTATTTCTAAAAGGTTATTTTTCGTGACAGTCCCTTTTTCCTCCCTTCATACTTAACCAAAATTGATAAACGAGGAACTATTTGAAAGAATACTATCTCCCCTTTTGCTGAATTGTTAATTTACAATTGTACATTGTATTCTTTGTTTACAAATCAATGTTAATTACTGTGTTGGGGTGTCACATACCACCTTGCTGGAATTATGCGTGTCCCTGTGCATTGCATAAAACGAGGAAACAATAGAACCATATTCATCATATATATTATTTCTAAAAGGTAATATTTGGTGACGCTCTCTTTTATTCCCTTCATACTTCACCAGAATCGACGAATGAGGTACCAATTGTCAGTTTACAATTGCACATTTTATTGTTTTTAAAAATCAAAGTTAAAAATTTACTTTGCCGCAGTAAGCTCCACCCCTTCATACATCACAACACAGAAAATCAATTTTTGAAATACAAATTTAGGGCAAGCATAATCCCTTTGGGGCAAACTGTGTGAGCACCAAACAAAAAAAAGTCTTCAAAGTCTTCAAATAAAAACTTGTAGTTCTATAAAATTATAAATTCACCTTATTACAACAAAAAACTTAGGAAAATAACAGCAGATTCAAACTGGCTTCACTTAGAAACTGGAAACAGGTTTATACATGAGAACAATCTCAGGCTTTACAAAACTACCACAATAGTGCAGTGGTCTAGTAGGAGCACAAAAGGATTCAGGATCAAATCCCAGGCAAGGATTAACAAAGATTAACACTTGATATTTTTCTATTTTCATTTTTGAATGAACCAGATAACAAAGATCATGGGAAGAAAAATTCCAATAACTATATTGTGATAAAAATGTTTTTAACCCGAGGATTAATTTACTTATATTTGGCAGGCTGAACTTGGATGTTTTATTAAATGGGCAATCATGCCTTGTAAGTGATTGCCCCTTTAAAAATAAAAATTGAGTTTGGACGGGATCCCACACTGCCGCCAAACCAAGGCAGCATTACATTACATTACATTACAGCATTACATTCTGCCCCAAGAGTTTTCATTTAACCTAATAGGGGTATTACACATTATATAGAGGCAGGCTGCTGTAAAACAGTATACATGAATAGACAATGCATATATTTTATATATATATATATATATATATATGTTTGTACACCTGTAAATGGTAAATGCTGATTGGATGGCTGTTTATTAATCTCCAATTTATCACCTTTGAAGCTTAGTGCATCTGGCCCATTATCTGGCCACACCTATCGCAGTGGTGATATTGTCCTGTACAAACAGGCCAGGAACTCCCTAACACGGGAAATCAAGCTGGCAAAAAAAGATTCTCAGACAAGCTGGCGAACAACCTGTCAACCAACGACCCCGCGTCAGCTTGGACAGGCATGCAAGCTATAACCAACTACAAGATCTGTCGAACCCCCTCCACCATGCACCAGAAACTAGTGAACGAGCTGAACGATTTCTACTGCAGGTTCGAGAAGGAAGCTACCTGCATCAGTCCTACCCCTGACCGGGGCAAAACGGCTTGCCCACCCTCCTTCCAAAACTGCCACCCCCAGACTCTCCAGGTGGACCAAACAGAGGTAGAAGGAATGTTCAAGAGGGTCAACCCTAGGAAAGCTGGAGGCCCAGACGGAGTGTCTCCATCTGCCCTCAAGACCTGTGCAACACAGCTCGCCCCTATCTTTACCAGGATTTTCAACACTTCACTAGAAATGTGCAAGGTCCCCACCTGCTTCAAAGGCTCAATTATCGTCCCGGTTCCCAAGAGCTCAACTGCGAAAGACCTCAATGACTACAGGCCGATTGCACTAACATCGGTGGTCATGAAAGTGCTTGAACGTATGGTGCTGAACCACCTGAGAGTTGTTACAAATGCTCACCTCGACCCCCTGCAGTTTGCCTACCGAGCAAACAGAAGTGTCGAAGATGCAGTCAACCTAGGGCTGCACCACATTCTACAGCACCTGGACAATCCAGGCACCTATGCAAGGATACTATTTGTTGATTTCAGCTCGGAATTCAAAACTATTATCCCTCACATCCTGGAGCCAAAACTCCGTTCACTAGGAGTCCCAGAGCCTACATGCTCCTGGATCACTGACTTCCTGACTGAAAGGAATCAGGTGGTGAAAGCAGGTGCATTCATTTCAAACACATGCACAATTAGCACAGGTGCCCCTCAAGGATGTGTCCTCTCCCCCCTGCTCTTCTCCCTCTACACAAACGACTGCACCTCAGCAGCAGTCAGTAAAAATTATAAAATTTGCAGACGACACAACGGTTATCGGCCTAATCATGGATGGAAACGAGTCGGCATACAGACGGGAGGTGGATCGGCTAACTAAATGGTGTAGCGGAAACAACCTTGACCTCAACTCCCTCAAAACGGTGGAGATGGTGGTGGACTTCAGAAGGAAACCAAATGCCATGCACCCACTCATAATATCTGACAGAGTAGTGTTGAGGGTCGACTCCTTCAAATTCCTAGGAACAAAGATTTCCTGCGACCTCAAATGGGGTCCCAACATCATTACAACTGTCAAGAAGGCTCAGCAGCGGTTGTTCTTCCTGAGGCAACTCAAGAAATTCAACATCCCGCAGGAGCTGCTGCTCATCTTCTACACTGCCGTAGTAGAGTCTGTCCTTTGCTCCTCGATCACAATCTGGTTCGGAGGAGCAAACGAGAATGACAGACGAAGGTTGCAAAGAGTGGTGAGGATGGCAGAAAAGATCATTGGGGCGGAGCTCCCCACTGTCCAAGAACTATAGATATATGTGAAATGTATGTGATGTATGTTTATGCCTCTCTTCCTACCCCCTTTGTGTTCCCTGATTGATGCTGCACAGTTACCACAAAAAATTCCAAGCATACGCAAGTACACCTGGCCAATAAAGATGATTCTGATTCTGATTATCTTCTCTGCACCCCCCCCCCCCCCCCCAACCACCAAGATTTAATAAATAATATACTGTATACAGATCTTAATCTATTGTGCATAAATATAACCTTCACATACTGTATTTGACACAATGGGGTAAATTTACTAAGATGGGAGTTCTATTGAAGATGGAATGTTGCCCACAGCAACCAATTAGATTCCAGTTCTTATAGCACCGTCTAGAATATAACAAATTGCTATGAGCAACATCCCATCTTCAATAGAAATCCCATTGTAGTAAATGTATTACAATAGAGCAGCGGCACAAACACAAGGCAGTTTAAAACAATACAGAACATCTATAAAGAATTGCCACACAACAGTGGCGAACATTATGGCATTAATTAAGAAGAGACCTCAGGGCAGTACAGGTGGTATACATAGTAGAAAGCAGTTCATTTATTGATTGAGTGATTCAATAATTAATTGTTTTATTTAAAAAATGATAACATTTGACAATTGATGCTGCAAGAGTCAGAAGACTTTGTTTTTCCAGCAACTGAGAAGCGAAAAGGCCATAAAAGAATACAACGTTATTAGCCAAGGATTCCAGATAAGGGTTGAAAGAGAAGCCAATAAATTAATTGCTGCGCTGCAAAAATGCAAACTCCAAATTAACCAACAAAGCTAATAATGTATATTCAAACATAAAAAACATAAATTGTTGTGATAAGTTCTTTCAGTAATAACAGTGCCTATAAGTAAATCTGATTTGCATAATAACCTCAAAGGTCATTGTCAACCTTTATAAAAGAGTAAGAAAAACAAATATATATTCGACTAGAGAATATATGGAGGGCGCCTTTAGTATGGGTTGTCTCCCTTATGCAGCTGCTTGGTAACAGGGGTAGTCACTCCCTGTTGGGGCTGTCACTAGGACAGGCGGCTCAAAATAGAAAAAAAGAAGCAGCGCTGGTACTACAATGAAGGAATACACAGAACCCAATTGGGAAAAGAATGGTCACAGGTCCTCCCTATGACACGGAATCTGGATCTTTTGCTGCTGGAGGATTCTGCGAATGAAAATTGGTGAATGTCCAAAGATCCTCTCGTTTCATTAGCAGAATCCTCCAGCGGCAAAAGATCCAGATTCCGTGTCATAGTGAGGACCTGTGACCATTCTTTTCCCATCCATTCATTTGGTGCAGCGATCATTCCAGTACCAGCCATTGGGCTAAGTGCACTTACCCATTATTGGACCGAGTACCCACGTCCATCCTGAGAGTGAGAATTCCCTCCCCCCTTCCCTTTTTTATTCTTTATTTTAATGTACATGTTTATGTCATTGTTTTAATATATTCGTATATAAAGGAATCGATATAACATTAATTGAGTTCTGTGTATTCCTTCATTGTAGTACCAGCGCTGCTTCTTTTTTTCTCTTTATAAAAGAGTGCACACAATTAGAAGTATATTAAAATTCCAAATATTTAATACAAAATAATCCAACTAAGAAATCTCACTAGGAGGTGGCAGGATGCGATAGAGCTACCTACTCTTCCGGGGCTATGGGGGACTACCCCAAAAATCTGGAGAGGGATGCAAGTATAAAAATATGGTGAGAGCAGGAGTAGTTAATGCAGGAGAAGAACTACATACAGCAATGTATATAGTAATACTAATAATACTGATGATAATAGACCAGCACAATTACTAACAAGGGGCCTAATTCAGCATGAATCGCTAATCAGCTAATATGCAAACCAAGCGATTATGGAATGACTGCAAATGTGTACCGTACACATTGCACATGCGCGAAGGTAAGGATTGGAAACGCACTTGGGGGCGGTAACCGGGTGCTTTCTGGGAGTGTCATAAAAAAAACGCAGGCATGTTCAGGCATTTTAAGGGAGGGTCTGTGACATCACCGCTGGCCTCAATCAGTCTGTCTCAATCGCAGATTAATGTCAGCCTCAAAGTTACTCAAATGTACAGCAAGTATAGCAGAAACCTTTAAATGGTACAGGAATTGCATACGGATTTGCGAGTGGATAGCGGTCTGCGATCGTTTCACAATTCATTCACAAATTTGCACGGGGCAGTATTCTGGGCAGCGGCTATCTACTCGCAGACAACTGCAATGTCTCCGATTACGATCCGTGCTGAATTAGCCCCAAAAAGCTGCTTAGCTCTGCGCACCATGGTTGTCCCGTACAATTATGCTAAATCATTATCTATATTCTGTTCTTGTACCTTTAAGGTTTTTTCTGGCCAGTGCACCAAACTTTATTGCGAAACTGTTTACTGTGGGTGAGAGAACTTTAATACCTGTAACACCTTTGATATTATTATGTGTTAGAGCTTCCCTATAAATACGGTGCAGATAAAACGGACTCACTGAGTCTTCAGCGCACAGTCGGTGAGTCTTCTGCTGCTGAAAGTTTCCAACTGCGTCTTCTGCAGAAGCTAAGGTGAGTCCTTGCTATACATCCAGTATATAGAATTCCGGTTGGTGTTATTTAATATCGCTGTTGTATTCTAGAAGTTCTGAAGCAATGGCAGATGAAGTGCAGCGCCCACGGCTCTGCAAATTAAATACTGGGGGTTATTCTGCTTGGTACGGTGGGACCATATACGGGCAGATCAGGTTTTTTTTTCATCTGCGCATGCGTAGCTTTCGCAATGCGAATGTGCGGCGACCTCACACCGCTCACGGACCAGTCTCTCCGTGCGAAAAAACCTTTCCGCAAGAGCACGGTCATTGTGGGCGGCATGTGGGCGTTTTTATGGGAGCGGCCGGAATAATGAGGAAAACTGGGCGTAAACATGGGCGTACATGGGGGTGTGCACACAAAATGCACAGTGCCACAACCGCCTCGATCGGCGAACGCACCGTGCATTTTGGACCAAAAACAGGCGGGCGCCAAAGATAGCTCCAGACCACCCCTAGAGATACCGTATGAGAGCGGACGCCTGGGTCTGCTAATTAACGCTGATTACTACTCAAACACATACACCTGAATGTAATAAGCAATGCTGCAGTCTATTAAGTCCAAAGCATGATTTCACTACCTGCAAGCCACACACAGCACTCAAACACACTGGAACCTTATCTTTCTACACTTCTCTACATGTAAAGGTTGGTTTCATTTTAGGTAATATTCATTCTAAGACCTGCTTATATATGTCAAGGTAGTTATTTTATAACCATCTACACCCAATCAGAAAGTGTTTTTTTCTACTTTAAAAAGCAGGACACTCAATTCACAGAAGTCGACATGTGTCAACTTTTTCACTGTAACACAAACATACCAGTTTTTTCTTAGGAAAAAAACACTTCTAAAGGCCCCCATACACTATGCGATTTTGGGACGATTTCATCCAATTTCGTCACTTTGTGCCGATAATCGGTTGAAATCGGCCCAAAATCGTAGGTGTGTGATATCTGATCCGATCCGATGCGCGGTCCCGTGCGCATCGGACCGGATCAGGGAGGTCGGACGGTCTGTACATACGATCACGTCCGACCTCCCTGTATGCATATGCCTGCCACCTGACCAGGGCCGGTGCTAGCTAAGACAGCGCCCCAGGCGGGGGGGGAGCGCTCCGACGCTAACCCGCCCCCCACCTGCCACTCACCTGCCGGGGGGGGGGGTTGCGTCCACCGCCGCTGCCGGGTCACTCAAGGGGGGGAGATTCTCCTGGGCGGCAATTGACAGCGGGGGCTCAGAAAGCGCTGCTCTGCTATAATGGTGAGACAGCGCAAGTTCAGTGTCCCCACACGCTGTGTGTCCGATGGCACCATCATAGCACAGCAGCGCTTCCTGATCCCCCGCTGTCAATCACCGCCTGCAGAGTGCCTGCACAAAGCCGCCGGGGATAGCCACCTTGGTCCAGCAGGGTGGGAAGGGGGGTACACTACACGCTGTGACCTGTTCTCCGTCCCAAGTGCCGCCCTGCACTGGCCGGCGCCCTAGGCAAATGCCTAGAGCTGCCTAGTGGTGGCGCCGGCCCTGCACCTGACAGGCATATGCATGCAGACACCGGGGCAGCGGGTCCCTGAGCACCGACGAGTGCTGCTGACTGACCTGGCCGGGCGGTGGTGGGGGCGGGCGGCGGGTGCGGTGAGTGCTGCTGACCTGGCCGGGCAGTGTACTTACACATAGCAGCAGCGGGGACGGGCAGCGCAGTGGCGGCTATTATATTTTTAAAATACTTGTCAAATGACCGGCCGCTCTCTGATTGGCCGGAGAGCTCTCAGCCAATCAGAGAGCGGCCGGTCATTTGACAAGTATTTTAAAAATATAATAGTCGCCACTGCGCTGCCCGTACCTGCTGCTGCTATGTGTAAGTACACTGCCCGGCCAGGTCAGCAGCGCTCACCGCACCCGCCGCCCGCCCCCAATACCGCTGGCCGCCGCTGCCCGCCCCCACCACCACCGCCGCCGCTGCCCGCCCCCACCACTCCTCACCGCCCTGCAGCTCCCCGGGTTTTTTTTACATGGGATAAATCGCATGCGATTTATCCCATGTAAAAAATTGCACATCAAGTGCCAAATTGTATTTGAGCCTCCCGGGGAGCTGCCGGGCGGTTCGCAGGTAAATTGGGTCTGACTTGTCCCTAGGACAAGTCGGCCTAATGTATGGGGCCTTAAGAGCAACAATGATGTTTTTGGACTAAATTTCTACTTGCACTGTGGCGTACGCTCAGATATACGGAAGGTGTCGGTGTGAAAACGGACAAGATCCGTCCATGCACTTTGGCGTACGCTCTGATGTACGCCAGGTATCGGTGGCTAAGAGGGAGATCCATCCGTACACGGTGGCATACGCTCAAGTGTACGCCACTACCCAGTGTTGGTGTTTGTGACCGTCCGTGTGCGGCTGTCCTGTGGGCGGACTTTCGCTCACCGCGAGCATATGTGAAACGCACGGTGAGACGGACCGTACGTACGTTTCACCGACCTAACCAGAATAAGGTCCACTGTCTTTAGGTCGACCCTATAAAGTTCGACATGCATTAGTTTGACCACTGAAGGTCGACAGCCTTTGGTCGATATCTGAAAAAGGTCGACGTGGCTTAGGTCGACAGGGTCGGAACATCGACACAAGCATTAGGTCAACAATGGCAAGGTTGACTTTTATTTTAGCCGACATATGCCGACAGAGGGTATTTACTGCCTAGGGGGTGGAGGGAGAAAAGAACAGTGTGTGGAGCGCAGCGGGGCACCGCGTCCGAAGCATGACGAATGCAGCATGTCGGCAAACATGTCGGCATCCATGTCGACTATGCCAGCATTCGGGACAAAAACGTGAAAAACTCATGCCAACCTTGCCATTGTCGACCTAATGCGTGTGTCGACCTTCCAAGCCTGTCGATCTTAGCCACGTCAACATATTTCAGGTGTCAACCTAAGGCCTGTCGACCTTCAATACTCAACCCATGCATGTCGACTGAAATTGGGTTGATACAATGATCTATACCCCTGCAAATGAAGTATTATCAGCAGTAGAGGGACGATGTCAACCTCCAAAACCCAGGCTTAACCCCTTCAGTTGTGGGTTTTTCTGGGGCAGGAGTACCTAAATAGGACAGGTTTTTCCTGCCCCAGAAAACCGGCCACTGATGGGGTAGGTGAGTCCCAGCGCTCCCCTCCCCTCCTGTGACCCCCCCCCCCCCCCATCCCCTCCGCTCCAGTGGTTTTCAGCTGAGCTCCCCTGCCGCTGCAGCCGCTGCCGATCATAGCAGCACACTGACCGGCAGTAGGTGGCAGGCTCTGGGATGTTTGGGGCGGCTCGGGAGGACTCGGGCGCCTAAACACCGAGCGATCCTGAGTCCCCCGAGCCGCGCCGAACATCCCCGAGCCTGCCGCCGTCTCTCCCGAAGTAATGGCGGCGGCAGGGGAGCTCCGACGTCCGATCGCCGGATCGAAGGTGAGGGGGGGGGCACAACAGTGGAGGAGGGAGCGGCCTAGTGGGTGAGGTGATGCGCCAGTGGCGCACACCTGTAGATTTGTGGCATGCCCAGAAATTTTCCAGAACTGCCGCTGCGGCACCGCAGCTTGGCCCGGAAAATTTCAGGGACTGCCACTGAAGGGGTTGAAGGGGCGGATCATAGCATATGAACTAATGCTTATAGATTCTAAGCTTGCAGCAGGGCCCTCTAACCTCCAAGTCTGTCTGTTACCCAGTTGGTTTTATCACTGTCTACTATTGTAAAGCGCAACGGAATCTGCTGCGCTATATAAGACACTGTAACGGAATCTGCTGCGCTATATAAGATGCTGTAACGGAATCTGCTGCGCTATATAAGACACTGCAACGGAATCTGCTGCGCTATATAAGATGCTGTAACGGAATCTGCTGCGCTATATAAGACGCTGTAACGGAATCTGCTGCGCTATATAAGACACTGTAACGGAATCTACTGCGCTATATAAGACACTGCAACGGAATCTGCTGCGCTATATAAGACACTGTAACGGAATCTACTGCGCTATATAAGACACTGTAACGGAATCTGCTGCGCTATATAAGACACTGTAACGGAATCTGCTGCGCTATATAAGACACTGTAACGGAATCTGCTGCGCTATATAAGACACTGCAACGGAATCTGCTGCGCTATATAAGACACTGTAACGGAATCTGCTGCGCTATATAAGACACTGTAACGGAATCTGCTGCGCTATATAAGACACTGTAACGGAATCTGCTGCGCTATATAAGACACTGTAACGGAATCTGCTGCGCTATATAAGACACTGTAACGGAATCTGCTGCGCTATATAAGACACTGCAACGGAATCTGCTGCGCTATATAAGACACTGTAACGGAATCTGCTGCGCTATATAAGACACTGTAACGGAATCTACTGCGCTATATAAGACACTGTAACGGAATCTGCTGCACTATATAAGACACTGTAACGGAATCTACTGCGCTATATAAGACACTGTAACGGAATCTGCTGCACTATATAAGACACTGCAACGGAATCTGCTGCGCTATATAAGACACTGTAACGGAATCTGCTGCGCTATATAAGACACTGCAACGGAATCTGCTGCGCTATATAAGACACTGTAACGGAATCTGCTGCGCTATATAAGACACTGTAACGGAATCTACTGCGCTATATAAGACACTGTAACGGAATCTGCTGCGCTATATAAGACACTGTAACGGAATCTGCTGCGCTATATAAGACACTGTAACGGAATCTTCTGCGCTATATAAGACACTGCAACGGAATCTGCTGCGCTATATAAGACACTGTAACGGAATCTGCTGCGCTATATAAGAAACTGTAACGGAATCTACTGCGCTATATAAGAAACTGTAACGGAATCTGCTGCGCTATATAAGACACTGTAACGGAATCTGCTGCTCTATATAAGACACTGTAACGGAATCTGCTGCGTTATAAGACACTGTAACGGAATCTGCTGCGCTATATAAGACACTGTAACGGAATCTGCTGCGCTATATAAGACACTGCAACAGAATCTGCTGCGCTATATAAGACTCTGTAACGGAATCTGCTGCGCTATATAAGACACTGTAACGGAATCTGCTGCGCTATATAAGACACTGTAACGGAATCTTCTGCGCTATATAAGACACTGCAACGGAATCTGCTGCGCTATATAAGACACTGTAACGGAATCTGCTGCGCTATATAAGAAACTGTAACGGAATCTGCTGCGCTATATAAGATGCTGTAACGGAATCTGCTGCGCTATATAAGACGCTGTAACGGAATCTGCTGCACTATATAAGACACTGCAACGGAATCTGCTGCGCTATATAAGACACTGTAACGGAATCTGCTGCGCTATATAAGACGCTGTAACGGAATCTGCTACGCTATATAAGACGCTGTAACGGAATCTGCTGCGCTATATAAGACACTGTAACGGAATCTGCTGCGCTATATAAGACACTGTAACGGAATCTGCTGTGCTGTATAAGACGCTGTAACGGAATCTGCTACACTATATAAGACACTGTAACGCAGGCATGTCCAAACTGTGGCCCTCCAGCTGTTGTGAAACTACACATCCCAGCATGCCTTGCACACAGTTTTAGCATTCCCTAATGGCAAAAGTGTGGCAAGGCATGATGGGACTTGTAGTTTCACAACAGCTGGAGGGCCGTAGTTTGGTCATGCCTGCTGTAACGGAATCTGCTGCGCTATATAAGACACTGTAACGGAATCTGCTGCGCTATATAAGACGCTGTAACGGAATCTGCTGCACTATATAAGACTCTGTAACGGAATCTGCTGCGCTATATAAGACACTGTAACGGAATCTGCTGCGCTATATAAGACACTGTAACGGAATCTTCTGCGCTATATAAGACACTGTAACGGAATCTGCTGTGCTATATAAGACACTGTAACGGAATCTGCTGTGCTATATAAGAAACTGTAACGGAATCTGCTGCGCTATATAAGACACTGTAACGATATCTGCTGCGCTGTATAAGACTGTAACGGAATCTGCTGCGCTATATAAGACACTGTAACGGAATCTGCTGCGCTATATAAGACACTGTAACGGAATCTGCTGCGCTATATAAGACACTCTAACGGAATCTGCTGCGCTATATAAGACACTCTAACGGAATCTGCTGCGCTATATAAGACGCTGTAACGGAATCTGCTGCGTTATATAAGACACTGTAACGGAATCTGCTGCTCTATATAAGACACTGTAACGGAATCTGCTGCTCTATATAAGAAACTGTAACGGAATCTGCTGCGCTATATAAGACACTGTAACGGAATCTGCTGCGCTATATAAGACACTGTAACGGAATCTGCTGCACTATATAAGACACTGTAACGGAATCTGCTGCGCTATATAAGACACTGTAACGGAATCTGCTGTGCAATATAAGAAACTGCAAATAAATAAATAATAATGCTTATGATGCGGGAGGGGGGGGGGGGCGGCCAGCTTACATCACCGGGGGGGGGGGGGCTGGACCCTTAGCAGGTCACACCTGTAGGGGGGAGTCCTGTTCCCTCCTTAGTTAGAATCTGGTACAAGTTTTGGGGTGGTGCTGGACTGGTGCTCTGGGTTTGCCGTGAAGGATAGGTAATGTCTGAAGTCACTGGTAATGTGATCTTTGACAGTGGGCAAAAACTGTGGGCTGGGTGTTGTGAAAAATAACCGGTGTTAATCTGTTGACCTGAGTAACCTGTCCCACGAAGAGAGATGTTTAAACCAGGGGGACTTGTGGCTGGGAGTTCTGTGGGTCTCTTGCTTCTGGGCTGTGGCGTCGATACCTCAGATGCAAGGGATGTGTCAGAAGAAGTCAATTACAAGAGCAGATGTTGCTGTAGTGACTTACCCTTAAGGCGCCCAAGGGATTATGTTGGTTGCCTTGTGCATTTACCTTTACCTTAATACCTAGAAATAATTCACACGGACACCTTATCTAAAAATAAGACTCAGACAACCATGGCATAAGTTTAAAATGGTCAAGTTATTTACTTAGGTGGTATGACCCTTGTTTGTCTATCAAAGAGATGGCCAAGAAAGCACTTGAGACCAGCACCAGTCAGAGGTGTATGCCAATGGCAGCGACTGCATCGCTCCAATCTAACAAACACACCCCTTACGTAAGGTACAGCCTGCACCGTGACGGCTCCCCGCCCCCTCTAAGGTAGGGCGCGGACACCTCCAGGAAGTACCCACCGTCCCCGCTCAATTTGGGACTCGCCCACCGTCCTGGCAAGGGGGGGGGTAATACCGCACGTTGACCACCTGACACCTCACCCGACTGCTGGTCGAGAGCGCCTTCTCGCCACTGCCGAGGTTCCCAAGACATAACACAAGGTCGCCCGGGACCAGGCCCGCCAACCCTCAAACTAGACCTACATGCCTGCCCTATTGCTGAGTTAGACGAGAAAAGGTGTCCCCCAGGAAAACCTCCATGCCCGCATCAGACAGGTGAACCCCGTCTGACATGAACAGATGGGCCTGACTATCGTGGGATGCCGTACAGCTCTACCCCCCATGGCATGTACCCTACGGGAAACGGCATGGTTAACCTTTCGCCTTGCCCTATCCTTGGCAACTGCATTCCTGCAGCCCCGCCAATGAAAATGGGGGACAATGTCAGACCACACTATCAGCAACCCTGGCCAAAGGGCCGCAATGCGCTCTAGGTCTGTAGTTATGCTGCAAATGAGGGAGAGCCCCGTATTCTTAACCAGGTCGTTGCCCCCTAAGTGTATGATTAGTGTGTCGGAGCGCCCTGAGCTGCGGGCCTTTGTGACCAGGAGGTTGTAAAGCCCACCCCACTGGAGTCCCCTAACCCCAAACCACTGCACTGAGTCAGCTCGTAGGAGGCCTGAAGCCTTGGTGGCCATGGGATGCCTGGCCGCCCAAAAAATATAGGAGTGACCCACGAACCAAACTATCCCCCGAGGTGGTGAGGAAAGGGAAAGGGCTGAAAAAGAAGAAACCTAATGTTAACATCAATATAAACTATACTGTAACACAACCAGAATGCAAAATACAGCCCAAGTGGAGGTGAAAAACTTAAAAAACCTCCGGTGAACTTTTGGTGACAGCCGAATTGAATTAGTTCTACCTCGAAGGAAAAAGTAAAAAATTCACTCCACACCCTCGATTCCCGAACGCTAGCCGTTCCAGAACCGATTGTAAACTTACGTTTTTGGGCTGGCGCAACAAGCGCATACTACAACTTATCTACCTTATCTATCTTATCTAATCTTACATATTTTTTATAAGCCGAGGACTTCCACCTCCCGACCGTCTGTATGGCAGAAGGTGGAAGCCCCGCCGCCGCTGCGCACGTTGCAGCCCCTATGCGAAAAGAGTGTGACCCGTAGTCCTGCGCCCGCAGGCCTAAGTCGGTTAAGCACCGCCGAATACAGCCCCGAACTGAAACCGGGTAAGGGGCACGCCATCTGCGTGACCCAAAAACTGCATGGCTGAAACCGGCCTGCGGGACACATAGTCCATGCTAAATGCTACGGGACAAATGGCTTGGTCCACACTGGCTCGCGGCGTGGCCCAACTGCCCCTCCCCAACTGGTCGGTTTTTGGATCTTTGAATCCTACACATAACATGGTCCTCATGGAGATCCACATCCTCAGACCGCAGACCCGACTGGGCAGTTTTACCAGCAGCTACTAATTTGCCAATCCTGAATGCCCCAAAGAAGGCAAATGAAAAAGCAACCTTAAGCAGCGCAGCCTCGTCGAAAGCGCTATTGGCCACTTTTTCCAGACAGGCCACTAATTCCCCCAGCATGCGCTCATCTTTCGGCCGACGAGTGTCAGGAGGCACTGGCCGTTGCTTTGCCCAGCCCCTTAAAGCTTTTGCCAAAACAAATGACCCTGTGGGATCGCGCTCCCCTCTCAGACGGGTGTGGAAAGCGATACCTGCCAAAGCCGCCGCCATAGCCGACTTTGACCTGCCCCATATGAATGTTGTTCCTCCGGCAATGGAGCACGAGGTAACGCAGTAGCCTAAGTGCCTCCGAAGAAGACGCCCTCTGATTGTTAGTGGCGTGAACCACCCCCCAGGTTGTCGCACCAGAACACTATGTTCTTATCCGCCAATCGTGTGGCCCATAGCTGTACCGATACTATGATGGGAAACAGCTCCAACAGTAAAAGATTGACTGTGAAACCCCTGTCAATCCATGACTGAGGCCACCGCGAAACACACCATCCCCCTTGGAAATAAGCCCCGAATCCCGTGGAGCCAGCGGCGTCTGTGAAGAGCTGTAGCTCTTTGCTGGATTCTGGTTCTGTGGGCCATATCAGCTCTCTATTGAATTGCCCCAGAAATGTAGACCACACTTTCAGGTCGTCCCGCATTTCCCGCGACAGCCTAACCGTGTAGTGAGGGTCCCGCACCCCCGCCGTGGCCCTCTCAAGCTTGCGGCAGAAGACCCTACCCATGGGAATGATGCGGCAGGCAAAATTAAAGGACCCTAGCAAGGACTGCAATAGTCTCAGCTGTATCCTCTTCCTTTGCAAGCACTCAGCAATTGACCCCTGGAGCTTTGTCACCTTATCCTCGGGGAGGCGGCAGCAACCCGCAGCCGAGTCTATTTCTATACCTAAGTAAGATAGGACCCTGGTGGGGCCCTCCGTCTTGTCCGCGGCTATGGGGACCCCCAACTCCGCCAGCAGGGAAACCGCCCGGGGCAATATATTTGCGCATGTGCTGTCATCTCCTGGTCCCACAAAGAGAAAGTCATCCAGGTAATGGGCTACGCCCGCACATCCAGTACTGCTCTGTATGCACCAGTGCAGAAACGTACTGAATTTCTCGAAGTAGGAGCAGGAGACAGAACAGCCCATTGGTAGGCACTTGTCAATGTAAGAGCCCCCATCTAACCTGAAACCCATGAACCTGAAGGAACTGGGGTGCAATGGGAGGAGCCTAAACGCGGACTCGATGTCCAGTTTGGCCATAAGGGCTCCCTGGCCAAAACCCCGGACTATGTCCAGCACCTCGTCAAATAGTTGGTATTGCGCACTACAGAACTCGTCTGGGATGGCGTCGTTTATTGACCCGCCGTGGGGGTGTGACAGGTGTTGTAACAACCTGTATTTTCCCAGGGGTCTTCTTAGGGACCACCCCGAGGGGGGAAAAACACATGTCCGGTAGGGGGTCCCCCTGGAAGGGGCCCGCCATCCTGCCCAGGGCCACCTCAGCCTGAACCTTCTGGCGGACCACATCGGGGAAATCCCTGGCGGACTTGAGATTCCTAATGGAGGAAACTCTGACTCCGTCGGGGATGGGGAGGGGGAAACCGAAACTAAAACCATCTAACAAAAACCGTGCGTCTGCCCTGTTGGGGTATGCCATTAACCTGCGGGCCAGGGCTTCTACCACAATTGGGGACGGGGCCTTACTTTCTGCCAGTGCTGGCGTCCCCCTGGTCACCGCCCTTGCCTGCTGACCTGCAAGATTTGGAAGGGTGGTCCCCCCCGCAGTTACTGCATTCGTGACGGAAGCGGCACTTGGCGCCCCTGTCACATCTGCCCCCGTTAAATGCAAAGCACTTCCCTTTGCCGCCGGCTTTGGAACCGGGTTTCGTCGTTGGAAATGGCTTCCTGCCTGAGCTATCTGAGCTATGCTGCCCTTTCCCAATGACCTCGAGCCATATCTCCACGTGCTTACAGCCCATGGGCATGACCCTGGACCCAGCATGGGCGAGGCGGAATTTCTCATCGTAATTCCGCCACGCCTGACCCTTATAGTCCATGAACGTCTCGTTCACCAGAAACAGGTAGCGCAAGACGTTCACGTGTTCACCTGGCCGTGTGCTTAGGTAACATGAGGAGAAGATCAGGAAACCTTTAAGCCAATTGTGGAAACCTTTGAAGGCCGCCTCACTACCGCTCCCCGCCTTCTTGGCTGCCTCAAAATCTTTTTTTCATGTCGACTGTTAGCGTGAAAAAGTCGACAAACTTTCCCCTCTTGATTTTGTCCTTTACCCCCTTACGCAGGCCCCGAGACACGGCGGTATTGGTGCAATTGACCATGTCGCCTGCCGGGGGAACTATTTCCTGCTCCGCCTTGCGCAGGCGGTTGGGGGACCCAGACTCGTCACTGCTAGCCGACGAGCGTGAGGAGGAGGATGCACCCTCAGAAGTATCATCATGCTCACCTTCTCCTGAAGCCTCGCCTTGAACCACGGGGTCTACCCGCGGCGTGGCCACCGGCCTTGCGGAAGTAGATGCTTCTGGCCTGGACGTAGAAGCCGGGGTCTCGATCCGTGTGGCAGCGGGTGCCGGACCCCTGGCTGGGGCTGGAGCCGCCACTGGTGTTGCTGGCCGAGATTCAGGAGCCCTCCTGGACCGCTCTGTGTCTTCCTCTTGAGACGACCCTCCGAACACGACACTCGCACCACCGACTGAGGATACCTCGGGAGATAGAGGGGCAGCGTTAGGACCATATCCTGAACCCGTCACCCTCCCCGATCCCCCTGCTGTTGTACCAGCGCTCCCCGGGCCCCCAGTCGCATAAACCTGGTTGACCTGTTGAGCCTGGGTGTACATGCTGGGGTGTGCATAGGCCACCCCTTGAAACGACTGCTGTTGCCCACCCGGGACCTGGGGGTTTGGTGCACCCGCACCCTGCCATGCCCCCCCGAAATACCCCCGGGAAATCCCCCAGCAGGCCCAGCTGTTTGGGGGAAGTAAGGGAAAGGGGCCGGTTGGCTCCCCGCGTAGGGCCCATACTGTGGGTTAGGCATGGGATACCCCGGGTACCCCCCTGCATTTGGGGCGGGAAACGCCCACTGCTGCTGCTGCTGCAAGGGGGTGTGCATATAGGCTTGCTGGCCCGCCCCAAACCCGGCATGGCCAAACCCCTGGGGTCCCCCCTGCCCCGCCGGAGCCCCGGCGAAACCCTGAGGGGCCGTATGGAAGGGCTGCTGGCCCTGATGCCATTGCTGCTGCGGGGCCTGCCAATCCTGAAAGGGAGCGGCACCGCCATCTACCCGGCCGCCGACGAAAGCGCCCCCACGGCCACCGTCCCAGCCTAAGGGGAGGAGCGGCCCCCTTACCGGGGCCATGATGTTTGCCAGGGCAGCCAGGGCCCCATGACCTGCGCCGCGCTGACCCCCTGTGTTCACCTGCAGAGGGCTCCATGTGGGGCCCCCTGTTATGACCTGCAGCGGGCTTCCTGGCCCCTGTGCCGACGGGGTACTGGTTCTGGGGGGCACCCCCCCATCCCCCCCCCGCTGTGCGAAACCCCACTAGCACTCACCCCGCTGCCTGATGCGCGCAGGGTGACATTTACAGCATCCCCAGCCTGCCCTGGCGTGAGTACACCAGCAGATGGCACCAAAGTGCTGTCCCTAGCAGCGCTGCTCGCTGCTGGGTGCACTGTGTGTGCAGAGGAAGCTGCATGCTCCCCGCTCACAGCAGAGCCCTGCTGAGCCGGGGAGCCGCATCTGGGTGTGGGGGAACCCTGTCCCCCTGTTACAGACAATGCAGGAGACGGCGCGCGCACCCGCGATGACGCGGTCACGGCCGTCCTGCTACCTCCCCTCCCGCCGCCGCGCGCTGGCACTGTGACCAGCGGGTGGGAGGCGTCTGCCAACCACCGTGGAGGTGGTGCAGATCTCTTGGGGCGGCCGGACATGTTGCAGCTGCGCGAGGGATACAGGCCTAGCAAACAACAAAAGGTACTTAGCTTTGCGTGCTGCTTCACTGTGCAGATCCGGATTCCAAGAGGAAGTTCCTGCCCCAGAGCTGGTCCCTAAATACCCTGCTTAAGCTGCCTCCCCTTTTGGTACTGGTTGGGCCAGGTACCCCACATGATAACCTGCCTATGAATCATCACACTGCTCTGTGCTGCATTGCTTCTGAAGTTAACCCCCAAATTCCCGGGCTCTTAACTGCACTCTGGCCTAGACTGCCCTCGTTTTGCCTAAGTTCTGTTGAATCAGCATGCACTCCTTGCCTGGATTGTTCCGTGTGTGGAAGTGAGATGGCAGGAGGGACGGATAATAAGGACAGCTGAAGACTGGTGCTTACATACACCCCAGAGGGCTAGCACCACCCCAAAACTTGTACCCTCCATTATCTGATTAGTTGCCCATAGCAACATCCCTTGTGAAATAGTAGTCCAATCTTAGTAAATATCCCCCCAGACTCTGTATTACATGACCTGTTCCACTAGAAGCAGATACCTTACAGATTGAGCTATGTGTTCCAGCAAAGGACGCATGCAGATTCAATGTATACGAAGTTACTACACTACAGAACTCTACCTTTTTTTGAGATAGCAATTAATTATAGATAACCAGAATCTGCATATTTACTGTGCATGTATAGCTGGATCAGTAAGGTGTCTGCCTCCAGTGAGACAGGTCACAGGTTTTAATCCTGGGTTTAACTCCTAAGCAATGTATTTGTTTCAGATAAATGATATTGTATATTAATTTTGTGCAATGCAACACGATTTCTAGAAATGTTTTCTCGATTGTTTTAAAAAAAAAATATTTATAGTTATCTTATCGGGCAACTGGGACAAACTTACGCAACACTTGTGAACATTGGTGCAAAATCCATGAAATTGTAACATGATAACGGTTAAAGAGTTAAAGATTGTAATACAGGTCGAGTATCCCGTATCCGGGCATCCATTATCCGAATTATTCCAAAAACCGTGGTTTTTGGAATCATTCAAATAATTATTTTTTTTTCCCCCCTAACCCTCTTTTCATACTTACCAAGTCCCCGGGCGTCCACAGCAGGCCTCCGGCATCTTCTACAGGGTCTCCAGTGGTCCCAGGAATGCATTGCGGATGCCGGAGGCCTGCTGTGGACGCCCGGGGACTGCGTGGACGCTGAGGGACCACCGGTCACCATCAGGGGACAGGTAAGTATGGCAAAAATAATGTATTACAAAAAACGAAAAATTCCCCTATCCGGAATGCTCGTGGTCCCGAGCATTTCGGATAGGGGATACTCAACCTGTACTGTACTATGTGTTGTTAAAGAGTCTAATATGGGATAATACAGTATTTAGGGCCAGTAGTATCAAGCGTCAGAAGGTGAAAAAGTGGAGAGTGATAAATAACCAGTCGGTCAGCTCCTAATTGTCATTTTTCAAACCCAGCCTGAAACATGAAAGATGGGGGCTGATTTGCTGGTTGTTTATCACTCTCCCTTTTATCACTTTTTAAAGCTTGATAAATCTGGCCCTTAAACCTCTGTCAATGTAAGGTCCCCTCTTTATGACACCTCAAACTGATATTCAACTTACTGTGTCCACAGGGGAAAGCGTTGCTGCCGCCATGGGTATCACCGACCCAGTCACGGTACTGTCAGTTATTCTGTGTGTTTTTGTGGCAGTACTTTACTATGGACGCAAAAGAAACACTTATCCGAATTTTCCACCTGGACCCAAACGATTACCGATTATCGGAAACATCCACAATATGGACATGAAGAGACCCTATGAAACGCTTCACCAGGTAAGATTCAATTTACTATAATACACCTGCTGTAATGAAGGGGTTAAATGATAATTCTATATTGGTACAAGCACTAGAAGGTGACTTGTACTGGAAGGCAGAATTCAGCCATAAGGGTCAGTTAGAGGCTGTAGATTATTAGACAGGGTGAGGCAGATGTACTGTATTAGGCCTGGTGCAGAGATAAAGACCCTCATTCTAGTCCCTTCGGCCCCCGGCTTGTTCACAACTGGGAACCATGTTTCTGCCCTATGCATGAGCAGATTCGCATATGTGCATGTGCAGGGCTTCTGTGCGGTCGCCTTTGCCAACTTGAATAGTTGCCATGGCACTTGCACGGGGGCATAGGCGTGCGCAGCCCATTGTTTTAGGGGGTGCACCATTGGAGGGGTGTGTCCATTACCACCTTCTGGGCGTGTCCATCACCGCCTTCTGGGCGTGTCTATAAACTCTTATTGGGCATCAATGCACACAAAATACAAGGTGACTTATGTATATGCACTGTAGAAAGAATCATACCCCTTAAATACACTAGAAATCTGGACAGTGCGTGCCAAAGGCGGGCTGCAAAAATGTACACTGTAATGCCCATTCCATATAATGCCACACACTGTAATGCCCACCACACATTAAAGCCCATCTCACAAAATGCCACACACCAAAATGCTAATTTCACATAATGCCGCAAATTGTAATGCCCAATCCTCATACTGACACACACTTTAATGTCCACCAAGCATAATGCCACCTACCATAATGGGAGACCAGGCGGGTGGGATGTTGGATAGAGCAGGTAGGAGACCCGACAGGCAGGTTGTGGGACGGAGCGGGTGTGCGAGCTGTGCGCCATGACGTCTAAAGGTCAGAGCGGGGCCTGACCTTATGGAGCTGAGCGAGACAGGTCCATCCACACAGTAGCGACACCCATTATGTCCCCAGCCGCCGTGATCTGTTTGGCGTGCTGGAGACCGGCGGTGGAAGACAAGTCATGCAGCAGTCCTGACCGCCGAGGGTGCTGCTGAAAATCTGTTTTGCGTGCAATCCTGTGGGGGGTGCCGGGTCATTAGGAGGTGCCTGTGCACCCCTGCCCCCCCCCCCCGTGCGCACGCCTATGCACGGGGGGATGGTGGCGGGCGTTTGCATAGGGATTCCCAGCGTTTTCTGGGCGTAGCCATAAAACGGTGGGTGCACCTGAGAAAACGCTAGGCGTCCCCACGCAAGCACTGGTGTGCCGCTGCTGGCTTCCGGGGGTGACCAGGCTGAATTAAATGTGCGAGCAGGATAAAAATCATTCAAAGGTCGGCAAGCATCGAATAATGTTGCCCTCATACGCTACTCTGCAAATGGATGTTTATGCAAAACTTCCATTCGCAAAGCAGCGTAGATGTGCGGACCGTGACGGGGGACGGTCATTTGCATGCCCAGCGGGCGGCGTTGGTTGGCTCGCTAAGCAGCTAATTTTCACAGCTTAGAAAGCGAACTAGAATCACCCCGAAAGTGGGGATAAAGTAGAAGGCAATAACGCACCAGACAATCAGCTGTGCTTGAAAAATGACAGTTGGGAGTTGATTGGCAGGTGTGTTATCTCCTTTCACTTTATCTCTTCACCAGGCTTAATACATCTGTCCTATAAGGCGGGATGTACTAAAGGGAAAATGCGGTAAAACGGGGGTTTTACCGCATTTTCCTATTCAACATTACCCGTCCGCCCCAGAGGGTGGCGATACCCTATAGAAGCCTATGGGCTTCTATTGCCGCCTGCCATCCACCGTCTGCGCGCCCCCCCCTCCCGTCCTCCTAATCTCCTCCTCCCCCACCAGGTGTCACAGCCGGGAGGACATCCGGCTGCAGGGGGGAGGAGGAGACGCAGGGGGACACTGGCAGCCGCCGGGATGTGAAGGAGACCCCCGCAGACCACATCACAGGTATTGCGGGGGTCTCTGTCACCGCAACCCGATGCTAGCCGCTTATGTTAGTACATATGCGGCAGCATCGCAGCAGCTGTCAAGCGAAGGGCAGCGATGTATACTAATACATCCCGCCCATAGTGTCTAGATAGACAGTGAACAGGTGGACCCCAAAAGAACAACATTCAATAGGTCGACAGGGTCAAAGGTCAATACGTGAAAGGTCAACCTGGTCAAAACGTCGACATGAAAAAGGTAGCCATATGGAAAAAGTCGGTATGAGTTGTTCACATTTTTATTTGTGTCAATGTCGACAACTGTCAACACGGACCCCCAAATAGTGTAACATGTACCCTTGCATGGCTTGATTTTGTTTGCCCTGCGTCATGTGTCCACCTTTTTCATGAAACCATGGATTTTTGACCATGTTTTATTTTTTATTTTTTTTGACCTATGTTTAATTGGGAGTGACGCCCAATTTTTTCTGTAACAGCAGCTTGGCCCAACCACTACCTTGTGAAGCGCCCTATTAATATCTTGATATCAGTAGTTTAGTATTTGGGTAAAGTGTTAGGAATATGTTGCTTGTAATCAAGGGGTTATCCAAGTACAAGGTCATGAACCGAGCGATGGAAATCAAAGCCAGAATTGAAATCAGATGAAGCCAAGGGTCATAGTCCAAAAAGGCAACACAGCTGAGCCAGGAGACCAGGAACACAGAGATGGGAGCGTGACCACAATATCTAGGGCACAGAGCGCTGTTATTTTCCAGCCTTTTATACCCCTAGGTTGCAGGGCATTGGTTGTAACCAGGCAGTGAGTGCTGATCAAGTGGTATGGCATGATGCAGTATGTAAGCCATTCTGGATTAGAGTTTAATTAACCTGCACTTACTGGGGATCATATATCGCGGACATTGCACCTGAGGTCACAAGATCTGGGATCAACTCAGTTTATATTTGTATTACAAGAGATGTTGACACTGCAATAATAACCAAGGCTTAGTCATGGAAATAGAATGTACAGTACATCAATAAATGTTCTTATGTGGATTTGCAGCTCTCGGAGACGTACGGCTCAGTGTACAGTGTTCAACTAGGAGAGGAGAAGATTGTTGTCCTGGCCGGATATGAGACGGTGAAAGATGCTCTTGTAAACCGCGCAGATGAGTTCTCTGGAAGACCAAGTGTGCCACTATTCGATGAGATAGCTAAAGGACATGGTAATCATGATTATATGAATAATTATAATAGTATTATTAAAGTTGTGGTTTCTATTTGCTTTTTCATACACTGTGGTTAGATGGATAATAATTGTTTTAATATTATTATCACTAAGCATCAAATATACGCTGCTTAGTGGACAGGACTGAATGAAGCCCAAAGTGGAGATAAAGTGGAGATAAAGTGGAAGGTGATAATGCACCAACCAATCAGCTTTGTCTGAAAAAATGACATTTACGAGTTGATTGGCTGGTGTGTTATCACCTTCCACTTTATCTCCACTTATCTCTTTACTAGGCTTAATACATATGCCCCATTGTGTGATATTAACAACATTGATAAGAATGGTGACATCTTCCAAATGTGAATACGATTATTGACACTGCAAGCCTTAAGGTGCCCACACACTAGAACGATTTTTTAGCCGATTGGCCGATTTCCGATAAATCGGCCGATATATCTTCCGATGTTTACCGGTAATCGGTCGAAAATTTTGCTAAATCTTCTGATCTTACGTGCTGCATGAAAGATCGGAAGATTTAACAAAAGATCCATAGGAACGCACACTGGATCTTAAGGAAAATCTTTGGTAAAGATGTGCGCTGGCCTGAAATCTTTTGTCCAGGACAGGCAAAAGATTTGAAGGCTAATTTATGCGCACATCTTATGATCGCAGATCTTTCTAGTGTGTGGGCACCTTTAAACTCCATACACACTAGGAGATTTCAGCATGAATAGCCAGAGATATGGTTGCTGAGCCCGCTCCCATGACCAGCCCTTAAGTGGTTGCTGGTCGCAGGAGAATGCTCCTGCGTCCAGAGGCTTCCCTCGCTGGCTTCCCGGTGACCAGCGACTTCCCCAGGCAGAGTGTCTCCTTTTCATCAGCGACCAATGGCTTTGCTGTACGGAGCACAAGATATATCAAAGGCTGTAAAATGCAATAGCACAAATAGCTGCCTAGGTGTGAGGAGGTGGAACCCAAACACCATTACAGAATTAGATAATAAAATATGCGAAACAACCATGGGAACAAGAAAAAGAATATAGGCCGATATTCAATGTAAAGCGGAGAAAACAAAATAATGTAGTAATCATAAAACCAATGCTGATCCGTACAGCATAACAGTTCCATAACTTGGAAGAAAGTCACCTGATTAATCCAGAACATCATAAATCCCAAATGTTATATGTATTCATGAAGTAAATGACATACAGGGTGAAATGTAATAGGGTGAGAGATTCAGAAAGTGAGAGATTTGCAAAGAAATCTCCAGTTTTATTAAAGCGCCAATCATTTATACTGCACAATTAAACTGGTTTTGCAATGTAAATGATTGCCGCTTTAAAAAAAACTTACCAAATCTCTCACTTTACATTTCCACCATAGACTCTCCTCTTTTTGCAATGCTTATGTGGGGACGGGTATTCAATCCTTGCTGAATATTTCACCAGGTGAAAAAAATGGCAAAGATTCACCTATCAGTATTCAATCACAGGAGTTTTCACCCATTTTTGAGTACATTTTTGCCCATGAAATTTCACTTTTTGGGGGCGAATCAGTATGGGTGAAAAGGGATGCAAAAACAGACGAAAACGGACAAATATTTGCCAAGATTACGTGAATTTGTCGATTTATTGCGTTTTTCACCGATGCCGGATTTTTCGCCTAGGGATTGCATAGAGCGAGTCGACAACAGGCGACAAGTGCAGACATGACTGAATACCCATCTTACAATAGCTCCTAGTTGCAAAGTGGCTTGTGGTCATAAGCATATGAAATTATATCAGAAAATAAAAATATAGCATACCGTATTTTCCAGCGTATAAGACGACTTTTTAGCCCATAAAAATTTGCCTTCTAGTGGGGGGTCGTCTTATACGCCGGGTGCACGGCGTGATGTCACCTTATATGCCGGGTGCGGCATATATTCATTAAAGGGTACCTCTCCTCGCCCCCCCCCCCCTCCCTTCTTATGCTTACGGTACCGTACCTTAATAATAAAAGATAGCAGTACGGTATTTGTCTGCAGTGCTTTCTTCAGCCTAACGGCCTGTCAGATTGCGCATTTGATGTCGGCGGCAGGCTCGGGTGTTTTCGGCGGGGCTCGGGGGGACTCGTGTGCCTGAGCGCTCCCGAGTCCCCCCGAGCCCCGCCGAAAATACCCGAGCCTGCCGCCGACGTCACTGCAGTGACGTCGGCGAGGCTCGGGTATTTTCGGCTATTTTCGGCGGGGCTCAGGGGGACTCGGGAGCGCCGAAAACACCCGAGCCTGCCGCTGACATCAAATGCGCAATCTGACAGGCCGTTAGGCTGAAGAAAACGCTGCAGACAAATACCGTACTGCTATCTTTTATTATTAAGGTACGGGACCGTATGCATAAGAAGGGGGGGGGGGCGAGGAGAGGTATCCTTTAATGAATACCGGTATATGCTGGTATTTATGCCTGGGAGGAGGAGAGCGGCAACACTGCAGGGAAGCTGCAGATGAGGGGGTATTAAAACTTTATGTGGTGGGTTTTGCTGGGGCAGGACAAACCTGCCCTGATAGGTTCGTCCTGCCCCAGCAAAACCCACCACTCAAGGGACCAGACAGCTGCTAGTGACAGGGAGGTGTGCGGAAGAGGGGGTAGTCTTATATGGCGAGTATATAACAAACTGTACATTTTTAGTGGAAATGTTGGGGGGTCGTCTTATACGCCCAGTCGTCTTATACGCCGGCAAATACGGTATATTATTTTAAGTGGTATACAGTAAACATATTTATTATAAGGTGTATATCGGAATTCCATGCCGAATAAAAATCCACTCTAAGTGATAAAAGTTGGAACTGTACCGTGTTTGGCTTTTAGTAAGGAACAATGGAGTGAGTGTTATTGGGAGGTACTGGATACCGCCTCTTTCACTCTAGACAAGTCACCAGCATCCAAACGTGGCAGATCTCAACATACAGATGCAGGCAAAAGGAGCCCAATTTACTGTAATTTACATTTTAGGATAATGCGTTTGTCTCATTAAATGTACCACCTTGCATCCTAATTTTATTATTGTGAAATTCAAATATTGAAATGTTTTTGTTCCTTTCACCCAGGAGTTATATTTTCTAATAATGAAAACTGGAAAGTGATGAGACGGTTCACTCTTTCCACGCTACGAGATTTCGGGATGGGAAAGCAACCAATTGAAAGCAGAATTGGTGAAGAAAGTGGTTGTTTAGTGGACAAGATAAAATCCTTCAAAGGTCAGTGACTGTTTTATTTTACTTTTGCACCCTCTACAGGTCTTAAATACTCCTAAAAGGTGCCCACATACTAGAACAATTTTTTTGCAGATCAGTCAATTTTTGACCGAACTGACAATTTTACCGCAAATTGGCCAAAAATCAGCTGATCGCAAAGATGCGTGCTGCCGCGGATCTTTTGCTAAATCTTCTGATCTTACATGCTGCATGAAAGATCAGAAGATTTAGCAACAAATCAATAGGAACGCACATCGGATCTTTGGGGAAAATGTGTACTTGCCTGAAATCTTTTGTCCAGGATGGACAAAAAATTTAAAGGCAAATGTATGCGCACATCTTAAGATCACTGATCTTCCTAGTGTGTGGGGACTTACATATGGAGTTTGCCTCATTTAGGCTGTGGCTGGCGATCAAATCGTCAACTGCCAGTCTCCGCCATCTGCCGTCAGCTGACGGAAGGGGGCATGCAAATTGCATCAAAAGGAGAGGTGATAATCGTGGGAGACTTTAATCTATCTGATGTACACTGGGAGCTGCCTGTTGCAAGTTCCACCAGAAGTAGGGACATGCTGAATTCCTTGCAAGGAGCATCACTCCAGCAATTGGTGAGGGAGCCCACTCGTAAGGACGCAATTTTAGACTTAATACTTACAAATGGTGACAGAATATCTGATGTAACTGTGGGTGAAAACCTGGGATCCAATGACCATCAAGCAGTATGGTTCAAAATAAAGACAGAGACCGACTCATTGCACACAAAAACAAAGGTGTTAGATTTTAGGATTAGGATTGTAGAGATGGGAAACTCTGTAAGGGAATCTTTGACAGAGTGGAGGAACTTGGAAGGAGTGCAGGATAAGTGGGAAAAATTAAAAAGTGCAATACTAAAAGCAACATAACTTTGTGTCAAAAGAGTTAGTAAAAACACAAGAAAAAGGAAGCCATTGTGGTTTGCGAAAGAAGTAGCAAGTATTGTGAAAGCCAAAAAGTTGGCCTTTAGGAAGTATAAGCAGACGCAGAATAATGAGGACAAAGTGGTGTATCTTGTTAGAGAGAAGGAGGCTAAGAAGGTAATCAGATGTGCAAAAGCACAGGCTGAGGAGAAAATGGCCCAGTCAGTGGGTAAAGGGGGAAAACTTTTTTTAGGTATATAAGTGAAAGGAGAAAAACAAAAAGTGGAGTAATAAGACTAAAGACAGAGAGTGGAAGTCTTCTTGAGGGGGACAATATAATAGCAGATCATATTAATAATTATTTCTGCTCAGAATTCACTGCTGAAAGAGAGGGGAATGGGCCACAGTTAAGTTGCAAGTATAGCCAGAAAACTGAGGGAGAAACAAGTACATTTACAGAGGAGAAAGTCCTCACCGAACTCTCAAAACTGAAAGTGGATAAATCGATGGGGCCAGATGGGATAACTCCAAGGATACTGAAAGAGCTTAAAGGGGAGCTGATAAAACAAATAACAGAATTATTCAACCAGTCACTAGCTACTGGAGTAATCCCAGAGGACTGGAAAACAGCGAATGTAGTCCCACTGCACAAAGTGGAAGCAAGGAAGAGGTAAGCAACTATCGACCTTAAAACAAAGAGTTGTAGAATATCTCAAAACCAGCTATTTACAGGATCCAAAACAGCATGGTTTACTGGGGGAAGATCATGTCAAACAAATCTTATTGACTTTTTTGACTGGGTGACTGAAGTCATAGATCAAGGTGGGGCTGTAGATGTAGCTTATCTAGAATTTAGTAAGGCTTTTGACAATGTCCCGCATCGCAGACTGTTAAATAAACTTGAAATCTTGGGATTGGAGTCTAAGATAGTTGAATGGATAAGATCTTGGTTGCAGTACAGAAAACAGATAGTTATACTAAACAGGTACAGTCAAAGGAGGGATGGGTTAAAGTGGAGTACCCCAAGGATCTGTACTTGGACCAGTGCTTTTAAATATCTTTATTGGTGATATTGCAAATTTAATTGAGGGTAAAATGTGACTTTTTGCAGATGACACAAAGGTATGCAACAGGGTGGACACACCAGGAGGGGTTAAACAAATGATTGAGGATCTAGGTAGATTAAAGGAATGGTCAAGAGCATTGCAACTACAGTTTAATGCCATAAAATGCAAAATCATGCACTTGGGTCTCAAAAACCCAAAAACTAAATATAGTATAAATGACACTATAATGGAAACTACTGAGGAAGAGAGGGATCTAGGTGTCACTATTTCAGGGGAGGTAGGTAGGCAATGCAACAAAGCAATGAAGAAGGCAAGTCAGATGCTTGGTTGCATAGGGAGAGGTATCAGCAGAAGAAAGAAATAAGTAATAATGCCACTGTATAGGTCATTGGTACGACCTCACCTAGAGTATTGTGTTCAGTTCTGGAGGCCATATCTCCAGAAGGATATAAATACATTAGAGACTGTACAAAGAAGGGAAACTAAAATGGTGCATGGCCTACATCACAAAACGTACCAGGAAAGACTAAAAGATCTTAATATGTATAGTTTAGAGCAGAGAAGGGAAAGGGAGGACATGATAGAAACTTTCAAAAATATCAAGGGCTTTAACAAGGTACAGGTGGGAGACATTCTTCACAGGAAGAGGAGCAACAGAACACGAGGACATGCACTGAAACTAGAGGGAGGAAGATTCAGGGGAAATGCGAGGAAGAATTACTGCACAGAAAGAGTAGTTGATAAGTGGAATAGCCTCCCATCAGAGGTGGTAGAGGCAAATACAGCAGTGCAATTTAAACATGCTTGGGATAGGCATATTGATATCCTTACAAAAAAATATGGATCAAATATGGTTTGAGGTAACATATTTAAAAAGGGGCAGACTAGATGGGCCAAGTGGTTCTTATCTGCCGTCAAATTCTATGTTTCTATAATTAGACACTCGTGCACCCTGTTCCGATGGAACTCCCTGTCAGTCCCCCTCATCTCTGGACCCCATCAGTCGCTGACACCTCCCTGCACCCCCCTAACCCTGTCTGTCTCCCTCAAGTGGAGACAGGCAGGGTTTCGTATCCCTGCCGCTGAGTGACTGAGATGCGTGTGCATGTGAGACGCCTGTGCATCCCAGTCAGATGGAGTCCCTCTTAGCCAGTGCTCTCCAGCTGGGCATTCTGGCTAGCCCTGGAGCTGAATGAGAGGGGCTCCATCTGTACATCTTGAGAGTTGTAGAGCAATACATTATAATAAGCTCTTATTATAATGGGAACTGGGGCAGCCTGTTTCTCCAAACCACCGGGTGACTGCTGTATAGTGTATACCTTCTATATACCCCTCAGTCATCCCATACCCTCCTCTATATACCCCTCAGTCACCCATTACCCTCCTCTATATATCCCTCAGTCACTCATTACCCTCCTCTATATATCCCTCAGTCACCCATTACCCTCCTCTATATACCCCTCAGTCATCCAATACCCTCCTCTATATATCCCTCAGTCACCCATTACCCTCCTCTATATACCCCTCAGTCACCCCATACCCTCCTCTATATACCCCTCAGACACCCCATACCCTCCTCTATACAAGGGCGGATTGGCCCAACGGGAAACCGGTCCAGACCTTGCCGCCCCCCCCTCCCCCCTTGGCTGGGCCGCCGATGTTCCCCCTCACTTTGCTGCAGGCCGCGCTACTACAGTGTTTAGCGGCAGCGGCATCCTGGCCAGCCAGAACAACGGAAGAGTACAGCACTCATTGGGGCAGATGTATTAAGCCTTAACAAAAGATAAATGCAAGGATGATAAAGAGAGATAAATGTCCAGCCAATCAGATCCTTACTGACTTTTTTCAAACACATCCTGTAACATGGCAGTTAGCAGGTAATTGGCCGGACGTTTATCTCTCTTTTTCACCCTTACATTTATCTCTTGTTAAAAATTAATCCATCTGCCCCTTTGTGAGTAATGCATTACTCTCAGAATTTGATTGAAACGTCACACATTGTAGTTTAGTTGGCTGTATTTCATTTCAAACTGAGGCATTGTTTTGTAGCATCACTGTAGCCACCTCGTAATCAACTACTTGTACTATCAGACAATAGTTGTTGAGTATTCTGTATTTGCATAACTTGATATTATACCATTCTCAGATTAATTCTTCTCTTTAGATCCACATATTAATATGCAAAAAAAGATTTTACAAGTGACCTGCGCTTTAACAACTATAATCAAATGTTATCTTAGATCAGGAATCTTTATTCCCTCGCAGAATTTCTCTCACTGCCAGATGGAAGTTAACAGTGATATTCAATTCAGGTGTGCACGTAACAGTTTCTTTAAGGCTTCAAACAACAGTAGGTGACAGCATGAAATGAACTTACATAGTGATTCTGTCTCGCGTTCCCATCAAGGTTTCTTTTCCAAATGATAGTTGAGGACACCAGGTGACAGATAAAAAAAGTATTACAGCAGCCCGGAATCCAAATAAAATCAATAAAAGTGTGAAAGTCAAAGTGCTAAAAGAGCAGCAATGCACACAGTAGACGGGACGGATCCTGCGGCTTTCTCCGTGTCGGCACGCTGCAGACAACGCTGGGTGGGAGATGACAGTTCAGGTCCGCTTCAGCATGTGTGTCCGTCTTCCTGTTTTAATCCTGCTCTCCGTTAGAAGGCCCAGATCAACACATTTCGGAAAATGGGTATATCCTTTTTCAAGATGTACCGCCATTATCACAGGGAGGTCCTTTTAAGGGTAGCCGGGTTGATCATGTGACACACCGCCGGCGTCTTTCATTTAACCTGTACCCGGCTTCAATACATCAACTGTGTATTAACTCTCCTCTGCCTGCTTTGTTACAATTAGCAACAGTTTAAAATGTTTAAAACATAAGAAAAATACATGTACATAATACATTATGGGTAACATTGTTAAATAAAACAAACAATTACTAAAAATAGTTAGCATTACTATTTCCCATACTCATATGAAGCCGGGCAATCAAAAGAGAAAAAAGAGAAAAGAGGACGATTAGTGGCATGTTTTTAACTTGATGGCATATAATTATAACCCTAGAATTACCCACTAAATTAACCATTTATATTCATAGTCCACATTAAGTCCTTTAGGGACTAGTGTATTTAAAGTAAATTTTGATTTCATTTCCATTTTGGCTAAACGCTCATCCAAATCATTCCTTCTCCAATCTGGTTTGCAAATTTTAATACCACTTTTAAAACAAGGATATTGAGGGTGGGAGAGCGCAATAAATTGGAAGGGTGCAGCCTACCACACAAGAAGCGGGATACACCATCCCCTCTGGACACTAGATACAATACAAAATTGTGTGGCGTGGCGCAACTCTCCCAAAAAATGTTCGATACACTTTTGCGGCAATGGCAAAAAGTTTTATTTCACATCAAGCAGAACAAACAATTTTGAATATTGCCTAGGTTATCCGCCCTGCGGTACACAAACTTAGGGGGATCCTTAGGGGGATCCTTAGTAAGATAATATAATAGATAGATAAGATTCTCCAATTGGATGTGTTGGGAGGTATACTTAGTAATGAACCGTATCTCTTTATTTTCTACTTTGGTATTCTTCCCTTTATTTGGAATGATCCCATCATAATTTTTATTATAGGCTCCCTGTACCCACATTTGATTATAGCCTTTTTGATTAAAATTTTCTCTCATCTCATCTGCCTTTTAAATTTTTTTATCAAAAAGGCTATAATCAAATGTGGGTACAGGAAGCCTATAATAAAAATTATGATTGGATCATTCCAAATAAAGGGAAGAATACCAAAGTAGAAAATAATGAGATACGGTTCATTACGAAATATACCTCCCAACACATCCAATTGGAGAATCTTATCAACACACATTGGAGGATACTTACTAAGGATCCCCTTCTAAAGGATTTTGTGGGACAACGTCCTAAGTTTGTGTACTGCAGGCAGAGGCGTAACTAATATTGTGGCGCTCCCCCGCCAAAAAATTACCTTACCCCTCCGCATGCCGCCGCCGGCCCCGTATTCAGTCCGGCACCGCAGATAGCCTCCGGGCTCCGTCTCCTGCAGTAATGAAAAATGACACGACAAAATGGCTGCCCCCGTACAGCAGACAGTTTTTTTAGGGATGTTAGAGGAGGCGGCGGCCTCCTCTAGCATCCTTAAAAACTGTCTGCTATTAGGGGGCAGCAAATTTGTCATGTCATTTTTCATTACTGCAGGAGACGGAGCCCGGAGGCTATCTGCGGTGCCGGACTGAATGCGGTGGCGGCGGCATGCGGAGGGGTAAGGGGGGGGTCTGACCAGAGTGCCAGGGCACCGGGGGTGCCCCGCTGGCGCTTGCTCCCCCAAGCAGCCACGGTGGTTGCCTTTACGGTAGCTACGCCTCTGACTGCAGGGTGGATAACCTAGGCAATATTCTTGTGAGGAATGCTCAAGCAGTCCCTAAAAGAACTACAAGAGTATTGTCAAAGGGCTTCTACCGCTGCAATACTTTTCCAATGTGTAAAGCATGCAAATCTGTTCCGAAAATTACAGAATACAAATCTAATGTAAATAATGAGACGTTCACTGTTAGCGATTTTATCACATGTAACTCTAGGAATGTGATTTATTTATTATAGTGTTACTGTGGGACGTACAAGTAGACAGCTTAAAGACCGTTTAGCTGAACATACCCGCAATATTAAAAAAGGACATGAATTACATAATGTCTCATTACATTTTAGAGATAAACATAACTGTGATTTAAAAGGGTTAAAATCCTTTTGTGGTATTAAAATTTGCAAACCAGATTGGAGAAGGAATGATTTGGATGAGCGTTTAGCCAAAATGGAAATGAAATCAATATTTACTTTAAATACACTAGTCCCTAAAGGACTTAATGTGGACTATGAATATAAATGGTTAATTTAGCGGGTAATTCTATGGTTATAATTATATGCCATCAAGTTAAAAACATGCCACTAATCGTCCTCTTTTCTCTTTTTTTCTCTTTTAAATGCCCGGCTTCATATGAGTATGGGACATAGTAATGCTAACTATTTTAAGTAATTGTTTGTTTTATTTAACAATGTTACCCATAATGTATTATGTACATGTATTTATTCTTATGTTTTAAACATTTTAAACTGTTGCTAATTGTAACAAAGCAGGCAGAGGAGAGTTAATACACAGTGGATGTATTGAAGCCGGGTACAGGTTAAATGAAAGACGCCGGCGGTGTGTCACATGATCAACCCCGCAACCCTTAAAAGCACCTCCCTGTGATAATGGCGGTACATCTTGAAAAAGGATATACCCATTTTCCGAAATGTGTTGATCTGGGCCTTCTAACGGAGAGCAGGATTAAAACAGGAAGACGGACACACATGCTGAAGCGGACCTGAACTGTCATCTCCCACCCAGCGTTGTCTGCAGCGTGCCGGACACGGAGAAAGCCGCAGGATCCGTCCTGTCTACTGTGTGCATCGCTGCTCTCTTAGCACTTTGACTTTCACACTTTTATTGATTTTATTTGGATTCCGGGCTGCTGTAATACAATTTTTATCTGTCACCTGGTGTCCTTAACTCTCATTTGGAAAAGAAACCTTGATGGGAACGCGAGACAGAATCACTATGTAAGTTCATTTCATGCTGTCACCTACTGTTGTTTGAAGCCTTAAAGAAACTGTTACGTGCACACCTGAATTGAATATCACTGTTAACTTCTATCTGGCAGTGAGAGAAATTCTGCGAGGGAATAAAGATTCCTGATCTAAGATAACATTTGATTATTGTTGTTAAAGCGCAGGTCACTTGTAAAATCTTTTCTTGCCTATTGTAACTTGGGTTAGGGCGTTAACCCTTCACAAGAGACCAGCTGCACATTTGTCCAGCGCACGGTGCACGATATTTCTATTGTGTTCCACATATTAATATGCTGTCTGCAGTGCTGTCCACATTTCTTTTCCTGACACTTAACCATGTATGATACAGTACACGTGTTGGTCAGCATTCAAACCGTTTGTACTTATGGATCTCTCTACACCATCTACTGTAGGTTAAGACTGTTATAGTCTACAAGCTTTCCTGCCTGAGTATATTTTCCATTGCAAAACTCCATGTGATGTATTTCTTTGAACCATTGTTTGATAAAATATGAAACACACTGTGCTGTCTTCACTCTGTGGGGCCGATTGAAGATCGGCCCCAACCTCGATGGTCGGGGTTTGCGCATGCAAACTATAGACTTATGTCTTGTACACTTACAATCATAGGTCTTAAGGTGGCCATACACTACTGCAATGTATCGCAACAGTGTATAGGCCATCTGACCCCCCTGAGCCGCCTGGGACTTCCCGGGCAGCAGGAGTGCTAGTCAGTAGCGTAACAATAGTCCCGCAACCCCTGCAGCGGTGGGGAGGTGCTGAGTAAAGTGTGGGCGCCGGGGGTCTGCGGGGCTATCGTTTCGCTCCTGCCTGCCTGTTCCACTGCTGCCCCCACCCAGAGAAAAGTTAACCTCCCCCTGCCGCTTGCCGATGCGTGGCTGCCTATGTAATCGGGACACGCATATCTACTCTGCGGTCCTGGCGCTCCTCCTCTCTCGGCTCCTGCTATTATAAAAAATCTCCTACACAAAATGTCTGCCCCCTTATAGCAGACCATTTTATAGGATGCTAGAGGAGGCCGCGGCCTCCTCTACCATCCAAAAAAATGGTCTGCTGTAAGGTGGCAGACATTTTGTGTGGGAGATTTTTTATTTATAATAGCAGGAGCCAAGCGAGGAGGAGCGCCGGGACCGCAGATTAGATATGCGTGTCCTGGTTACATAAGCAGCAATGCGTAGGCAAGAGATTAACTTTTCTTGAGGGGGTGCCAGAAATTCCCGACGGGGTCGCAATTTTCCTAGCCAAGCCACTGGTACTAGTGTATAGACACCTTAAGAGTAGGGAATCTGCAAACACCCACTCTCCACCCAAAACACCAGACAATGGCCACACAATATTAAATATATGACTCATTTTATTTTTATTCTTGATATCGATAAAATAGTATTAAAACAATTTTGACATAATTCAAAACATTGAGAACACCACATGACAAGAGTTGATATGATGACTGGTGACAACATTTCCCCCAGAATACATGGACCTCTAGTCTACTCTTTCTGGGGTCACAATTATAAAATTAAAAATACGTTTCTAGGTCAGATATTAGTTTAATTATTTGAAATGTAATTCTCCTTTAAGCTGTTTAATTGTGATTATTTATTATTAAATGTAATTTTCTTTGTCATTCCAGGAAAACCATTTGAGAATACCTTGGTTATAAATGCGGCTGTTGCCAACATAATTGTTTCCATAATACTGAGCCATCGGTATGATTATGAAGATCCAACACTCTTGAGGCTTTTGAAAATAGTCAATGAAAATACCAAACTAGTTGGTACCCCGATGGCCATGGTAAGCACTTATATATCGAAAAGAAAGGGGGAAAGGCAATTGGGAGATCTGTACAGGTGAATGCTCACAGCACTTTTATGATGGCCCCAATCTAGATATCATTAATCTAATGTGATCAAAATTGTATTGTATCTCTCAATTTGTGGAGAGTGTAGGGCAGGGGCTAACTAGATATCAGGAGGCCCCATAGCAAAAGTTTGTAAGGGCCCTCCATTTACCAACTGATAAATGTATGTAAAACATATTACTTAGGCAGTAAAGATGGGCCCCCTCAGCTCTGGGCCCCATAGCAGCTGCACCCCTTACATCTATGATAGTTACGCTCTTGGTGTAGGGTCATCTCAGGTATTTCTTGCGTTGCAAATTACAAAATATGTGCAATGATTTACCTGCCCTTGATTGCACACATTTTGTAATCTGAGGAATTAGAATCACAGAAACCTGAGATAACCCAACAGTCTATGCAATTTTGTTCACATTAGATCTCCAATAAACATAAGTATATCATTCACTGACATCTACTATACGAACATTCAAACCCAGTGACACGTCATTTTGTAAGTTAGTGTTTATTTGCATAGAATTTCATCCCATTGTTATTTCACATATCAGATGCTTTTTATGGGTATGTAATAAATGGTAAATTTTAACATATTTTCTCTCTTTATGCGTGCCATAAAAGAGACAGTGCCAGATTCTCTAAGCTTCAAAAGTAATAAAACGGAGTGTGATAAACAGCCAGCCAATCAGCTCCTGTCTGACATGTTTCAAACACAGTCTGTGACATGGCAGGAGGGAGCTGATTGGCTGGCTGCTTATCACTCTCCCTTTTATCACTTTTGAAGGTTAAAGAATCTGGCCCATAATCTTTCCTGTTCTTCATATATAAGCAATTATCTACAGCAGGCTTGTCCAACCTGCGGCCCTCCAGATGTGCTAAAACTACACATCCCAGCATGCATTGCCATCATTCTAGCATTCCCTAATATCCAAATTGTGGCAAGGCATGCTGGTATGTGTAGTTTTAACACATCTGGAGGGCCGCAGGTTGGACAAGCCTGATCTACAGTATACAAAGGCTAAATCCTCAACTTTTTTAAAGGGGAGTACCACCAGTGACCACTAGAGCAGTGGCAAACGCAGGATTTTCAGAAGGGGGTTTCTAGAGGGGCGGAGCAAAACACAGAGATGGACACTTAGGTGACCCAGTATATGCCAGGTCAGTTAAAGTATTATAGATAGACCAAATGTATATAAATAATAATAATAATAATAATAATAATAATATATATATATATATATATATATATATATATATATATATATATATATATATATATATATATATATATTTGGGCTGAATGAAGGGGCCCTGATACTTCCAGGGTGGTAGAGGATGTTTAATACGCAGAGGAGGGGTGTATAGTGGAGTGGGTTTATAATTCATAATTTTCTGGTGGGAGGACAGCTTGCTTGACTGCAGATATCTCCAGTTTTCAGAAATAGATTTCTTAGATTTTAATGGAATTAAAAACTAGAGAATCCCCCCTACCAAATGGTATTGGGCACTAGGGGATCAGAGTTCAGGAGGCAGAGCAATCTGTCAATGATCATATAAAACTACATACCAGGTGTGTGGAGCACTGGAGCTGGAGAAGTAACCAGCTGCTTGAAGGCTGATATCTCTGGTTCTGGGAACAGTAGAGACAAGCTACTAGTGTCCAATAAAGGGGGAGAGTCCCAGCTTTTCGAATATACCCTCAGAAAAACTTTAGGTCAGACAGAACCTGAAATATCTGACTGGGAAGAGCAATTAACAGGCTTGGATGGGGACCACTGAAGTCAGATATCTCCGGTTCCCAAGGGCCGATTTTTTAAATTCTTGTACCCATGGAAAGAGGGGACCCTCAGCTTTCAGCCTAGGGCCCTTAGACTCCTGAGGGGGTTTCTGGGTACTCAGAAACCCCCCCTGCGTGCGCAACTGTAGAGGCCACTTAGAGGACCAAATTACTCCTTAACAGAAAGTGAAACCAAAATGATCTGTTTCAAACTTCCTGGATATAGACAGAAGGATCTGTGCAGACAGAGATTGGAGGTAGGATAGGGACTAAGCTTTCTACTAGAATTCAGAATTCCAAATTCAGACATACTGTACCGGGAATGCACGCCAATGTCAAAGCTTTCTTTTTTAAATGATATATAGAAATAAAATAAGAACAGTGATGTTTGATAAGTAGATGCAACCAAATCTGAGGTGTAAACACTCCTCCAAATGTGTCATGTGATAGACTCGCATGTAGACCCAACATATGTTTAAAAAATATTTTGGGGCTTACCATTTTCAGTTGTTTCTCATTGATCGAAAAACATAAATTGATCAAACGAATGTGTTTGATGTGTCCAACGCCAAATCCCCTCAGTACCATGCAAGGGGATGTAGACGTACACATCCCCTCACATGCAGCCGAAGGGGAGAGAATTAATTTGATTGTCGCCAGCCATCAAATGATTTATCTACCCCACGGAAATAAGAGTCAGTCTGAACTGAATTTTATTTCCTGCCGAAGAGGGGGCGGGCACTGACATCATGTGACAGTCAGCCACCCGCCCCTGGAGGCATCGGACCGCCCGCGTTCTCAGGGGAACACCCAGCATTTTCATGGGGATGCCCTTTAAATGCTGGGCCCTACACTGCTCCGGCCCCTGCCTGCCCTCCCCTATTCATATGAACGTCTCATAGACTGTGATAGTTGCCAACATACAGGGCCGCACCATCAGTCCCCAGCAAGAATACACTGGGGACCCATCAGTATTGAATGGCCCACATCATTTATTATTGTCAAGCAAAGCTCCTAATTTATGAACTGATATACAGTGGCGTAGCTGCAGACCCCACAATGGCTTGGAGGAGCTGGGGGTCTGTGAGGGCTACTGGTACCACTGCCTGGTCCAGTGGCGTAGCTACGTTTTGGGCACCCCCCCGCCGCCCCGCCGCCCATGCTAACCCCCTCCCCCGCAGTCTTACCTATCGCGCTGGTCCCGGCGGCTCCGTTCTTCTGCTGAGGACCACCACAAAATGGCCGCCCCCATACAGCAGACAGTTTCAGAGAACAGTGTGCTATATGGGGGCGGCCATTTTGTGGTGGTCCTCATCAGAAGAACGGAGCCGCCGGGACCAGCGAGATACGTAAGTCTGCGGGGGATTGGGGGGGTAACTATATCACCGCAGCCCCCGGCGCCCCCACATGCACAGCGCCCCCCCCCGCGCGGTGGCGGGGGCTGCGGTGCTATAGTTACGCCCCTGGCCTGGTCCTCTGCAGTGCCCGCCCCAGAAAAAGCTTTAGACTGCCCCCTCGTTTTCTAGTGCACCGCTTTACCGGTTACCAATGTCACTCGCACAATGGCCGCCGCTCCTCTAGCATCTGTAATAACTGTCTCCAAGGAGGCGGTGACCATATTTGGAGTGACATTGTTGATGGGGCAGACAAAGGAATCCCTTCAAGCAGGTATGGGGGGGGGGGGCTGCCTGAATCTTTTCAGGTGTGGGGGGGGAAGTATTTTTAGTTACTCTACTGTGTATGTATCAAGCAGTGAAAATATTGAAGACACCCTTAGCAACTAATTAGCATGGAGGAAGCATTTATCAAGTACATTTTATAAAATGATTTGTATTGTAGTTTCAATGGACAACTTCTCTCCCAGTCAGCCATTACTGGCAGGTCAGCATGCTCAGTGATACAGTGTCAGTGATGTCACTACAGGGGAACCGTTTCAGGAGAACCATAATTGGTAGAACAATTAATTTGTTCATCTTCAATGACCTAATATAGGGGGAGATTTAGCAAAGCTTGGGTAAAGATACAGTAGCGAGAGATAAAGTGCCAATATATGAGAGTCTGTAATCTTGAAACACTACCTATAAAATGGCAACTTTGTCTCTCTCCAAGCTGTAATAAATGCCCCCCGCCCCCCCCCATAGTTTAATCCATTACCTCAAATTAAGTTACTGATGATATTTTGTTTTGACATGCTGCTTTAATATGTCACGTGATTCTGGAGACTATATTAGCTGCATTTCTATGTATATACTGTAAATATGAATCTGATTTCCCTGTAAGATGTACAACGCATTCCCCTCTGTGATGAGCTGGTTTCCTGGAGTTCAGAAAACAGTGGGCAAAAATCAAAATGAGATGTACAAATTTATTCGAGAGACGTTCACCGCCCAGAAGAAGGAATTGGACGCCAATGACCAGAGGAATCTTATCGACACGTTCCTGGTGAAACAGCAGGAGGTAATGCGGCGCTTTACTGGCCCTTGTGTGATGCTTAATACAATAAGCCTTATAGAGGAACAGGGTTCATCAGGCTTCCTGGCACCCACAGCAAAACTTCAGCCTTTTGGCCCCTCCCCGCAGAATCCACACATCTATACCCACTTGTGTATTATCACGGCGCCCACGAAATCGGCCGAAAATCGCATGCAAAAATCGGATGCGATTTTGTTGCCGATTTCCGGACGATTTTTGGCCGATTTTAAACTTTTTATGGCCGATTTGCATGCATGCGATTATAAATTGTACAAGTAAGGGTTCTTACAATGCTTAAATGCACCCCCATGCCACCCCCCAAGTATAAACGTGAACCCGAAGCGTGGCGAGCGCAGCGGTACCGCGAGGGGCGGCGGTACGCGTCCTACGACCTTTTCATACCCCCACTATCCACGTCGGCGTGGAGTTGAAAAAAGAAAGTGTGGCGAGCGCAGCGAGCCCCGCGAGGGGACGCGGATACCTTCACAGGTATACGCATCCCCTCGTGGGCTTCACAGGTATCCTCGTCCCCTCGCGGGGCTCGCTATGCTCGCCATGCTTCGGGCTCGGTGGCTCACTGCGCTCGCCACACTTTCTATTCTCAACTCCACGCCGACGTGGATAGTGGGGGTATGAAAAGGTCGTAGGACGCGTACCGCCACGCTTGCCACGCTTCGGGTTCACGTTTTATACTTGGGGGGTGGCATGGGGGTGCATTTAAGCATTGTAAGCACCCATTACGGTGCTTATACAATTTAATATCGAATAGGAGTTAAAATCGTATCGCATCGAATGCCATCGGGTGTATGGCATGGGATGCAATGCGATTAAAAAATCGTGCAACTAATTATCGGGGTGCCGTGCTAGTACACAAGTACCCAAGGATGGAATAACATGCAAATCGGCAGGAAATGGCCGAAAATCGGACGCAAATCAGCCGAAAAAACGCATCGCAGATCAAATCGGCCAAAAAATCTGCCGATAAATCGGATGCGATATCGTATGCGATTTAGATGAAATCGGGCGCCATGATAATACACAAGTACCGTAGCATTTTATAAGTTCAACAGCCTGTATGCATTACGTTTAACACTTTTGTTGGTAAGCTGCTCAATCAGAGGTCTGTCACTCAGGTGCCAATAGGGAGGGGCAATTCTGGTTAGGAAAACAACATTTTGTATCCCAATTGCACACTGAGTGAGAGATCAGTGGCAAACGCAGGATTTTCAGAAGGGGGTTTCTAGAGGGGCGGAGCAAAACACAGAGATGGACACTTAGGTGACCCAGTATATGCCGGGTCAGTTAAAGTATTATAGATAGACCAAATGTATATAAATAATAATAATAATAATAATAATAATAATAATAATAATAATAATAATAATAATAATAATAATAATAATAAATATATATATTTGGGCTGAATGAAGGGGCCCTGATACTTCCAGGGTGGTAGAGGATGTTTAATATGCAGAGGAGGGGTGTATAGTGGAGTGGGTTTATAATTCATAATTTTCTGGTGGGAGGACAGCTTGCTTGACTGCATATATCTCCAGTTTTCAGAAATAGATTTCTTAGATTTTAATGGAATTAAAAACTAGAGAATCCCCCCTACCAAATGGTATTGGGCACTAGGGGATCAGAGTTCAGGAGGCAGAGCAATCTGTCAATGATCATATAAAACTACATACCAGGTGTGTGGAGCACTGGAGCTGGAGAAGTAACCAGCTGCTTGAAGGCTGATATCTCTGGTTCTGGGAACAGTAGAGACAAGCTACTAGTGTCCAATAAAGGGGGAGAGTCCCAGCTTTTCGAATATACCCTCAGAAAAACTTTAGGTCAGACAGAACCTGAAATATCTGACTGGGAAGAGCAATTAACAGGCTTGGATGGGGACCACTGCTTTGAAGTCAGATATCTCCGGTTCCCAAGGGCCGATTTTTTAAATTCTTGTACCCATGGAAAGAGGGGACCCTCAGCTTTCAGCCTAGGGCCCTTAGACTCTGGAGGGGGTTTCTGGGTACTCAGAAACCCCCCCCTGCGTGCGCTACTGGAGATATCTACATAATAATCAGATAACACAGAGATTTTGGTTGCGTATATCTGCAGATATAGGGCTAAGCCCCCAGGCCGTACGTCAAGGCATCTCTGTCACTGGGGGTCCCTAATACTGGGTATGGGTCTGGGGTGTGGGCCCCCAACATGCCGACACAGGCTGAGTACTCCAGGGCAGCACATATATGAAAATTAGTGGGGGTTAATAAGAAGCACATAGGTGCTATGTAGGGAAGTGAAGGTGGGATTAAAATACAAAATATATACAAAAATAAGTGTTAATAAAGTGTTAGGCTGGTTTTACACAGTCCGGCTCCTGCCGGACGGGAAATTACCGCACGGCTTAAAAGCTGTGCCGCCCCTACAGTGTGTGATGGCAATGGGCGCCTTCACACACCACGGAAATTACCGGATACTTATGCCCGCCCCCATGTGACGAGTAGGGCGGGCGTACATCCCGTCAGACTGGAAATGCCAGTCAAACTGTTTGGATCCACCCCCATGTGACGAGGGGGCGGGGCCACAGGATCTCCAAACCGGACCATGTGAAAGGTCCAGAAATCCGGCTAAAAGCCGGACAAAGTGGGTCCGGCTTTTTTCCGTCCGGTCAAAACCGGAGTGTATGAAACCAGCCTCAGGGTCTGCTAACCTGGAGCAGACCAGCCCTACCAACACAGGGGGCACCACACTCCCAAACCCATCCCATTAGCAGTAACATATATGTCTTGGCTTAATAGCCCAGTGTAAGGCCACATGATATGCATTACGTTTAACAAGTATACATCACTCATAGCAATGCATCATATTGTTTTAAATAGACTCAGGACACTAGTGCCCTAGGCAACTGCCTAAAGCTATCTTAAACATAGAATTTGATGGCAGATAAGAACCATTTGGCCCATCTAGTCTGCCCCTTTTTTTACACTTTGGGTAATCTCAACCCTTTTTAATCCTTATTTCTTTGTAAGGATATTCATATGCCTATCCCAAGCATGTTTAAATTGTTCTACTGTCTTAGCCTCTACCACCTCTGATGGGAGGCTATTCCACTTATCCACTAACCTTTCTGTGAAGTAATTCTTTCTAACATTTCCCCTGAACCTACCTCCCTCCAGTTTCAGTGCATGTCCTCGTGTTCTATTACTTCTTTTCCTTTGAAGAAAATTTCCCTCCTGTACTATGTTAAAACCCTTGATATATTTGAAGATTTCTATCATGCCCCCCCTTTCCCTTCTCTGCTCCAAACTATACATGTTAAGATCTTTTAGTCTATCCAGGTAAGTTTTGTGATGTAGGCCATGCACCATTTTAGTTGCCCTTCTTTGTGCACTCTCCAATATATTTATTTCCTTCTGAAGATGTGGTCTCCAGAACTGGACAGAGTATTCCAGATGAGGTCGTACCAATGACCTATACAGTGGCATTATTACGTCTTTTTTTCTGCTGCTGATTCCTCTCCCTATGCAACCAACTATCTGACTAGCCTTCCTTATTGCTTTGCTACATTGCTTTTCTGCCTTTAAGTCACTTGAAATAGTGACTCCTAGATCTCTTTCCTCCTCAGTAGTTTCCATTACAGTACCCTTGATACTATATTGAGCCTTTGGGTTTTTGAGTCCCAAGTGCATCATTTTGCATTTTTTTGCATTAAACTGTAGTTGCCATGCTCTTGACCAATTCTCAAGTTTACCTAGATCATCAGCCATTTGATTTACCCCTCCTGGTGTGTCTACTCTGTTGCATATCTTTGTGTCATCTGCAAAAAGGCATACTTTCCCTTCAATACCATTTGCAATGTCACTAACAAAGATATTAAAGAACACTGGTCCAAGTACAGATCCCTGGGGTCTTATATGTTAGATCTGGCCATGACTGGGTGACAAGGGCTCTTGTGGGGAAAAGTATGTGAATTGTAACATACCGTAGAAATAGCTTTATTGGTGCTCTAACCCAATGGAAGACTTGGTAGAATGATCATTATTTATACACACAAACAACCTGTTCTATCCAATTGGTCAAGAGTAACTTATGAATACCGTAGGTTTCAAAACGTCATGATTTGAGTGGCAAGACAATATAATTAATATTCCCCGGCACTTTGCATACAACTAAAGTGTTAGATGTTGTTTATAAGATATTACTATTTACTGTACCTCCTGTGTTTGGAATCAATCCAGATGATATCCTCTAGAAAAGGTTCACTCTAAACTTCTGTCAATATTTACCATGGGATTGGAATGGGCAGTTTTCAATCTGGACCCAGTCAGGGGTTAAAGTTAGCCGGAACGGGGCGGAACTGCGTTCGGTCAGTTCCATATTGGAGGCGGAACGGTTCCGCCTCCGTCCGGTCACCTTTCCCCGTATGTCTGCCCCTTCCTACAGCTTTGCCCTTGAGACAGCAGAGCAGAGCGATGTAAACCCGGCTGTCTTGCTTGTCTATTCCCACGACGCGACTCCTCAGCACTGCGCGGCTATTTAAAATTACACGCCGGACCCGGCTCACTGCCCGGCAGCCAATCAGGCAGCTTGTAACTTGTAGCCAATTGGAGCTGCGGCTGCGCCGTGAGCCGAGCCCGACGCGTCATTTAAAATAGCCGCGAAAGGCATGAAAGACAGCCGGGTTTACAACGCTCTGCCTGGCTGTCTCTATAGAAAGGCTGCAGGCAGAGACAGACACAGCGGCAGTGACGGGCATGAGAAGGTTGCTGCCGCTGGCCTGCTGTGAGCTGGGAGGCTGTGTGAGCGGAGGCAGTCTCAGCATCAGGGGAATATAGGTGGTACTAGTGCAGCTTGACAGCCGGCGCTTTCCCTGAAGCTGGCCCCGCCCACCACAATGGGCTGCGTGTATCAGTCCAGGCCTGGCCTGCTCTTCCTGGCTGCTGCAGCTATTCTGCCTACTGTACACTACCTCCCCCCACCACACTGCCTGCCTGGGTGACTCCCTGATCTTCACTGCACAGGATTACACCAAGTGGGTGAGTAATGGATGTGATAAGGGGGAGAGGAGATGTGTATCATGTTCTGGGTGTAATATGGGGGTTGGGGCTGTGTATCATGTTCTGGGTGTAATATGGGGGTTGGGGCTGTGTATCATGTAATGGGTGTAATATGGGTGTTGGGGCTGTGTATCATGATCTTGGTGTAATATGGGGGTTGGGGCTGTGTATCATGTACTGGTTGTAATATGGGGGTTGGGGCTGTGTATCATGTACTGGGTGTAATATGGGGGGGTGGTCTCTCACACTGCCAATCTCCTGCTGTCTCTCACTCCCCTGCAATCACTCACTGTCTCCCCTTCCCTCTGTGGTCTCTCCCACTGTCCTTCTGGTCCCTTGCTTTCTCTGTGTCCCCTGTCCCCCTGTCCATTTCAGTCCCTCACAGTTCCCAGAGTTCCACCACCTCACCAGGACCACTTTAAGCACTGGACCCAGTAGCTTGTAAATTTGTGAGCAGGGCACTCTTAGTGGGTGTTCAGATGCTGCCCGGCCTTAGACTGCACATGCGCAGTCTAATCATTCAATTCCGGCGTGTTAGGGGCCAAACCCCAGGATCCCACCGATCCTGATCCCGGGATTGGCCACCCTAGTCTGTATGCTGACACAAAGGTTCAAAATTCACATGGGGGAGCCATGCCAACTGCCAGTGAGTCAGTAAGGAATGGCAGTTGGTGCAGGTCCCCATTAGACTTTTGAACTGTGCTGCAGCTGCCACCTCTGAAGCTGCCAATGTCAGTATGTCATTACACAGTCTTGTTTTATCACTGATTGTTGCCATTCTAAAACATAACGGAATATGCTGGTGCTATATAAGTAAGGGTTAATAAAATATATAAATAAATTGACTGTAATTTAGGCGCTGCTAGAGCTCTCCGTTATTAATTTGTTGTTTGAACATGTGATCTAGAAAAACTAGAATTAAAGTTTGGAAGGGATTAAATAGGGATTGCTCATGAGACATATAGAATTTCTGGAAGGAACATCATCAACAGCTGACAGCCATTGAGATCTCATAATTGGCTCATGCTTCGGTTAGTGTCTTTGATTCTAAAGTACAGTAGTGCATATTTGTAATCTGACTTGACCAGGATAATACAATTCAATATAAGAAGAGTTCAACAGCTTCTGGTGATGTGAGTTCTGTTATCTTCAATCAGTCTCTTGGCAACCAGTAAGATGTGCAAACTAGGCCTAGGTTCAAATACTTGTGCTAATTTGGAAGATTGAGACAGCATTTCATCACAATGCAAATAATCAAGGTTATTGGCTCAGCCGATCATCTCGCTACAGTTCCTTCGGTAGTTGTGTAATATCTGGGCACCCGATTTTTTTGATTGCATGCCTTAACTTAAGGCATGCAATCAGATGCGATGGACCCGATTTTTTTCATTGGGTCGATCGCATCGTGTGCGACCAAATCGCATGCGATGCGATCGACCCGATTTTTACATTGGGTCCGATGTTAAATGCCCCCCAAGACCCCATTTTTAATTGTATAACCACCCTGATGGTTTATTATGTGAAAATCCCCCCCCCCCTTGTTAACGCCACACCACGATCAACGCCAACCCAAAGCGTGGCGAGCGCAGCGAGCCTGCCAGGGGCGGCGGTATGCGTCCTCCGACCTTTTCATACCCCCACTATCCACGCTGGCGTGGAGTTGATTTCATATAGTGTGGCAAGCACAGCGAGCCCGAAGCGTGGCGAGGGGACGCGACATACGAGCCCGAAGCAAGGCGAGGGGCCGCGGATTACTTAACATGAATTCCGTGTCCCCTCACGGGGCTCGCTGTGCTCGCCACGCTTCGGGCTCGTATTCCGCGGCCGCTCGCCACGCTTCGGGCTCGGTGGCATTGATCGTGGCGTGGCGTTAACAATGGGGGGGCATTTCACATAATTAACCATCAGGGTGGTTATACAATGAAAAATGGGGTCTGGGGGGCATTTAACATTGGATCCAATGTAAAAATCGGGTCCATCGCATGCGATTTGGTCACATGCGATGCGATCGACCCGATTTTTCCGACCTAATGAAAAAATCGGGCGCCCAGATATTACACAAGTACCATTCCTTCTACTGTGCAACCTACATAATCTATTTAGAGAATCTGCCCAGCATTTCTTTACTGTGCAAATCACCTTTGTATTAGGTAAATCAGCCCAGCTTATCTCTGTAGAGCAATTACCTGTGCTAGTCAGAAAACCTACATTCAGTGTCAGTTACCATAGCTCCTGTATCTTGAAGATTCTTTTAACTATTTCTATATAGTTTTTTATTATCTACTTATTTTTATTTCCTTGGCATTCAGCTAGTGCTTTTGACTCCATTTGTTCTGAGGTATCCAATTGCCTTTAAATATAAGGTCCTGTCATCTTGAGCCTGCCTGAAGCACCAGCTAACTGCATCTGGATTGGGAGATGTTATAGGTGAAGTCCTTGGCAATTGGTTCTGCAGACTCAGGTTAATGGTGGGAACTTTTGACATACCAGTGGGTACAATAACTGAAAAAGTTGCAAGGAGTCTCAAGATATTACATTAACCAAAGTTTCAGAGCTCAGGTTTAGAAGTATTTAATTTATAGAAAGAAGGTCCAATTTAGTAGATACCACAGATGGTTGATAAGTAGGCCGTGTCACATCTTCTGCACAAACCACACATTACATTTTAAGTACAGTAATACAATTGTATGCATTTTAGGAAAAACCAAACCCTGAATTATTTTTCACCAATGAAAATCTAACAATGCTTGTGGCTGATCTCTTTGGTGCTGGCATGGAGACCACCTCAACCACTCTGAGATGGGGTCTTCTGATGATGATGAAATACCCAGAAATCCAAAGTAAGAGAATGTTTTCTGCTTTATTATAATACATATTACTTATCATATTGTCTAAATAAAATTATAAAGAAAAAGCTATATACAGCTAGAGGCCTACATCAGCTAGCTCTGGGCTGGCCAAGCTGGTCCTCAAGATCTACCAACAGTCCATCTGTGGATCTGTACAATGAAGCAGTGGCGGCTCCAGAGGTGTGGCTGCAGCGCAGGGCCAGATTAATAATGGGGTGGATGGAGGGGCAGCTCCAGGCCTCCACAAAAAATTAGGCCCATTGCTGGTTAAGAATGAAGCCAGCACATGTTTGTGACTTTAATGACCACTAAACCTGTGCACCAGCTAGTTGGTCAGAAAAACCGGAACTGTTGGTAGATCTCGAGGACCGGTTTGGCCGCTCCAGGGCTACATGATACATTTTGCTCTAAAACAATAGATGTATTAAGTAATTTGAAAGTACGAGTGGTCCACAGGTATTGTTATGTTTAATGCACTTCACCTCTTATTTTGGAAACAGGAAAAGTCCAAAATGAGATTGATAAAGTTATTGGCTCAGCGGAGCCTCAGGTGTCTCACCGCAAGGACATGCCCTATACTGACGCCGTAATACACGAGACTCAAAGATATGGAAATATAGTTCCAGCAAATGTCCCACATGCTACTACTCAGGATGTCACATTCAGAGGGTATTTTCTACCAAAGGTAAGAAGCAAATCTGATTGTGTCCCATTATTGTAGAGATGTGTCCTCATACATAATGCTCCACTAAAGTGAGTGATTAAACCAGTGGTGGTACCAGTGCAACCACAGTCCAATAACTCACCAAATATATGTGCCATGTTGGAGGAGACAGATGTTAGAGGTCCTACTGTCAGGGAAGACCAGCGCATATACTGTAGCGCTACCCGGCAGTGCTAGATTCCCGAAATGATGGTGTGACTGCAAGCCTATAACCCATGGCGACAAGCGCAAAAGCCCATATAACAAGCATGAAACCCCTTACAAGGAGCATTTAGCACCTGGCAATGAGCATGGATCCCCTGGCAAGCAGCATGTAAAACTTGGCAACAAAAATGAATAGCCTGGTAATGAGCAAGATACCCAAGTCAACAAGCAATAATCCCCCGGAGCAAATGAGTAGGAAATAAGCATGTACCCTTGGCAATGAGCATGTAACCCCTGGCAACGTGCAACCTCTGGGCTGCAGCGATGACCATAAAGTGTAAGGCAGGACCGCTTTACATATATAAACATAATGTGATCATGTATTATTATTATTATTTGTATTGTTATTATTATACTTTATTAATGTAGTGCCACATGGTACATAAATGAATAAGCAAAATAGTGACTTGCAGTTTAATATAATAGGGACAAGTACAGGGTATATAACCATAGCTGCATCAGCAGAGGACACTGAAATAAGTATCAGGGGGCAGATCACAGTGACTTACAGTTATATACAATAGAGGACAAGTACAGGGCACATAACATAGCTGCATCAGCAGAGGACACTGACATAAGTATCAGGGGCAGAACACTGTGACTTACAGTTATATACAATAGAGGACAAGTACAGGGCACATACACATATCATCTATTGTATATAGAAACATAGAATTTGACGGCAGATAAGAACCACTTGGCCCATCTAGTCTGCCCCTTTTTTTAAACATGTTACCTCAAACCATATTTGATCCTTATTTTTTTGTAAGGATGTCAATATGCTTATCCCAAGCATGTTTAAATTGTACTACTGTATTTGCGTCTACCACCTCTGATGGTAGGCTATTCCACTTATCTACTACTCTTTCTGTGAAAAAATTCTTCCTCACATTTCCCCTGAATCTTCCTCCCTCTAGTTTCAGTGCATGTCCTCGTGTTCTGTTGCTCCTCTTCCTGTGAAGAATGTCTCCCACCTGTACCTTGTTAAAACCCTTGATATATTTGAAAGTTTCTATCATGTCCCCCCTTTCCCTTCTCTGCTCTAAAATATACATATTAAGATCTTTTAGTCTTTCCTGGTACGTTTTGTGATGTAGGCCATGCACCATTTTAGTTGCTCTTCTCTGTACAGTCTCTAATGTATTTATATACTTCTGAAGATATGGCCTCCAGAACTGAACACAATACTCTAGGTGAGGTCGTACCAATGACCTATACAGTGGCATTATTACTTCTTTCTTTCTACTGCTGATACCTCTCCCTATGCAACCAAGCATCTGACTTGCCTTCTTCATTGCTTTGTTACATTGCCTACCTGCTTTTAAGTCCCCTGAAATAGTGACACCTAGATCCCTCTCTTCCTCAGTAGTTTCCATTATAGTGCCATTTATACTATATTGAGTCTTTTGATTTCTGAGACCCAAGTGCATGATTTTGCATTTTTTGGCATTAAACTGTAGTTGCCATTCTCTTGACCATTTCTCTAATCTACCTACTGTAGATCCTCAATCATTTGTTTTACCCCTCCTGGTGTGTCTACCCTGTTGCATACCTGTATATAACTGTAAGTCACCGTGTTCTGCCCCTGATACTTATGTCAGTGTCCTCTGCTGATGCAGCTATGTTATGTGCCCTGTACTTGTCCTGTATTGTATTCAGCTGTAAGTCACTGTATTCTGTCCCCTGATACTTATGTCAGTGTCCTCTGCTGATGCTATAGATTTGAGTATCATTAGCATAGAGATGATATTGGAAGTCAATAGAGCTAATGAGTTCACCTAAAGAGGACAGATGTAGAGAGAAAAGAAGACCAAGAAGATAACATTTGGGGACAGTAGAAGTGGGGGTGAGGTGGAGTCATGGAAGGAGACGGAAAATGAATGGTCAGAGTGGTAGGAGGATTGACAGGAGAGGGTAGTATTACAAAGACCAAGGGAATGATGGATTTGCAGAAGGAGAGGGTGGTCCCCAGTTTCAAATGCAGCAGAGGGGTCAATACGAATAAGCAAAGAGTAGTGGCACTTAGATTTTGCATCATGGAGATTGTTGCATTCTTCCATGAGGGCAGTTTCAGTGGAGTGGAGAAGATGGCAGCCAGACTGGAATGTGTCAAGTAGGGAGTAGGAGGAGAGAAAGTCAGTGAGGCGATTGTAGACAATATGCTCAATGAGTTTGGAGACAAAAGGGAGGAGAGAGATGGGTTGGTAATTGGAGAGGGTGTTTGGATCAAGGGTAGGTTTTTTAAGGATTGGAGAGACAAGGCCATGCTTGAAGGTAGAGGGGACACTGCCAGATGAGAGAGAGAGAGAGAGATTGAGGAGGTAGGTTAGATAGGAACAGGCAGAGAGAGAGGGGTAGGGGATGAGGCAGGAGGGTATAGGGTCTGATGGGGAAGGGCTGACGGGGGAGGATAGCCATGACTTCCTCACCAGATACTTGGGAGAAGGATGTCAGAATTGGTAAGAGGAAAGAGGAGGCATTGTAAGGTAGAGGAAGCAGACGGTTGCTGATGGCCTTAGAGGATGTGATTTCCTGACGTATGGAGTCTTTTTTAGATGTGAACTAAGTAGCAAACTCAAGATTAGAGAGTGATGAGGGAAGGGGAGGTAGACAACGGAGGGAACTGACATTGGCAAAGAGGCGCCTGGGGTTTTTAGACTGGAAAGAGATTAGATTCTTGAAGTATGACTGTTTAGCAAGGGAAAGGGCAGCACGAAAGGATAAGAGCATTATTTTGAAATGGAGCGTAATTTCCTCCATTGTTGCTCAGCAGTACTTGAGCATTTTTGCAGGTATCTAGTGCTTTTGGTGTGCCAGGGTTGATATTGTTTGAGAGGATGAATAATGGTTGATGAAGCAACAGAATGCAGATGTACTGTAAGTGATGTATTCTATAGGGAACTGGCTTTTTCTGGACATGAGAGAGAATAGGAGAGAAGTGAGTAAAAGAGAGCAGACGATGGATTAGGGAAATCAGCAATATCAAGTGAAGATTTGAGGTTAATGAGTTTTGAGGCATAGGTTTCTGTATGAGTGTCAATAGGGATGTTGAAATCGCCTAAGATAATGTAGGGAATGCCAGAAGAGAGGAAGTGTGGAAGCTAGCAATTAATTTTGAGGCAGTGCCGGGGGGGGGGGATGATAAATGACAGCAAGTGGTAGATTCACAGGTTGGAAGAGGCATATAGTGTGGACCTCAAATGTAGAGAATGTAAGAGATGGTTCTGGAGGTATGAGTTGGTAGGGATAACTAGAGGGTAAAAGAACACCAACCCCACCACCATGGTGGCCCTCTGGTCAGGGTGTATGCAAGAATGTGAGACCTCCAGCAGGAGAAGGTGGTGATCCAAGTTTTGCAATGGCTAGGAGATGGTGGGAGTTGGAATGTCATGAGTGGGGACCAGTTTGTTAAAAATCGATCTGGCATTCCATAGGGCACAGTATAAGGGGTGTAAAGATGTGAATGAGATGATCAGGGTTGCTATAGTACTCAGGCAAGAATGAGTTGGAAGGCTGGTATACAGAGGGTGTAGTGATAGTGCTGGTCACTGAGATAGGAATGGAAATGGCAGGAGTTGGGCACAAAGGGAGTACAGTGTGATACTGATCACGGAAAGGTGAGGTGACAGTGGGAGGAGGGAGGGAGCAGGGCTGGTGGGGTATAGTCAGATCATTTAGAAAAGAGAACAATATCACTCCATGTGTAAGTGGTAGATTTACTGCAATGTCAGGTTTTTAAAGCTGCCAATCATTCATGGATTTGACAGATGGATTTAAGCAACAACACAAATAACTGGTAATCGGGATCCTCAGATTTGACAAATGGCGGCTTAGTAATTGTTGCTTTAAGGATCAATAAGGGTTTACATTTTTAGTATACATCTGTTTCTAAGTAGGAGTTTTAAAAATTTGCACCATGCAGTCAAAAACATACAATCTTGATAACATATCATCACGGAATCCTACGCACTTTAATTGTTCTGTACCTAAGTATACAATACTACCCTGTTATTCTATCTACAGGGGACACACGTTATTCCCCTGCTGACGTCGGTGCTGTATGACAAGAATCACTTTAAAAAACCAAAAGAGTTTTACCCGGAACATTTTCTGGACGCCGGCGGCAATTTTGTGAAGAATGAAGCGTTCATGCCGTTCTCAGCCGGTGAGTGGCCTCTGATGTTCTGCCTTAGGGACCCATTCAACACTGATCACGAATTTGTAGCCCTGGCGATTATAGAACTACCGCGGATGCACAGGTCCCCCTGCAAATAGGTTATTTATCACCGGCCATTTGCAGGATGATTGACAGCCAACAGCCATTTGGGGGCGGCAACCCAGCGTTTCCAGAGTGCCCCGGAACACGCTGGTGTTGCCCGGCCATTGTGAGGGTGGGCCGCTGATGTATTTGCAGTTGTGCACAGGGAGGGAGGGCGATAATCAGTGCAATAATCTCACAGTACTGTACTGTACAGAATTGTGTATAACTATAACATAATACTACACTGTGCTTTACGTTCCCTTGTTCTAGGTAAGAGAAGTTGTGCCGGGGAGAACTTGGCCAAAATGGAACTCTTCATGTTCTTTGTGAAGCTGCTGCAGAACTTCACCTTCCAGGCTCCTCCAGGGGCCACACTGGACCTGACCCCTCAAGTTTCTTTCACCTGCTGTCCTAAGCCCTATATGATGTGTGCTGTGCCTCGTACATAACATAGAATTGTAACATGCACTAAATGTAAAGGATTTTATTTTCCTAGTTTGGTTTATGGAGATATAATAAAGACTATATCCTTATTTTTAAACCATTGAAAGTCACTTACTATGTCTGGGCTGTTCCCGCAGTGGGATGGGATTCAGTTATGGTACAGTTTCAATCTCTTCCAATGTACAGGGGCCCAACCTGTACACACCTGTGTTCATATAATCCAGCACCAATCACAGGGCCAGATGTATAAAGCTTTAAAAAAGTGGCTAGTGATAAACAACCAGCCAATCAGCTCCTTCCTGCCATTTCGCGAGGCTTTTAATAGCGGCTCCCGCACCCGCCATCTTCACTCCAGTCTAGGAGCGGGTTGGGAGAGGGTGTGTTGGTGCTGCTGCTGGGGCTTGAACTGAATTTGTCGCTGGGGCTTCCTGCTGGGGCCTGTCTCCCTCAGTGCTGCTGTGTACTCCTCTCTGCTTAGGGTGAGATCACCTTAGCAAAGAAGACAGTCAGCTGTGTAACAGTGATAACTGATTCTGCTGTGTGTGTAACTGTGTACTTGTAGTACTACTGTCTCCTCTGTGCTGGGGTCTACCTCTGGTGCTGTGCTGTACAGTAGGAGCCCATCTCATCTATCTTCCTTAAGCTGGGTACACATATATACAATCCCTGTTTCTTGCGACCGTTGGACCTACCGTACACAAACAACAGCCGATCAGTCGCGCGTACACACCTGTACAATTTTACTTGTGACGTCCGATGTACTCCCGTCCAAACAGTCGCAAGAAAAAGATTGTACCAACGTACACACTGTCTCGATTTGGGCTATTGACACGTCATATGTGAGCAAAATTATCATAATGGGCTGGGTTAGGGCATAATTATAGCAAACCGCTATAAACGCGAAATTAGTCAGCCGGCAGGGTGACTAAAATTTTGATGCAAACCCCTCTATATAGAACTTTAGTCAGCCGGCAGGGTGACTAAACTTCTATATAGATGGGTTATGCGTCTACATTTTAGTCATCCTTTTACCCATCAAAAAAAAATGGCGTGGGGTCCCCCCCCACGGCTGTAACCAGCACCAGGCTGAAAGAGCCGGGGCTGGTATTAAAAAATCAGGAAACCCGACAAATAGGGCTTCGCTGATTTTTTAAAACCAGCCCCAGGCTCCAGGTCCGGGGCTGGTTCCCAAAATACGGGGGACAAAATGACTAGGGGTCCCCCGTATTTTAAGAACCAGCCACAGGCCAAACCAGCCAGCAGGGTAATGCCACAGACGGGGGATATTTATTATATAAGGTCCCACGGCCAAAGCATTCAGCCCTCTGACCGGTCAGCCTGGCCAGGGGTCCTGGGGGAGTGGGGACCCCCCCAATAAAGGGGTCCCCCCTTACCTGACCAGGCTGAAGCCTGGTGCTGTCCCCGGTGACCCTGTGCGGTGGTCACCAGGCTGATTGAAGTGTAAAAAAAAATAGAAGAAAAACTATTGTCTTTTACTGTGGAACTATGAGTCCCAGCAAGCCTCCCCCGCATGCTGGGACTTGGAGAACCACAAGTCCCAGCATGCGGGGCATTAAAGGGCCTGCTGGCACTTGTAGTTCCACAGAAAAAAAATAGTCAAATAAACACACTGACACACAATAAAAATAAAACTTTATTAAATCCAAAGCCCATACATACCGATACTTACCTATCTTGAGCCCGTCGGTAGGTCCCTGGGTCCGGTGGCTTGGTTCCGGGGCCTTGGTTCCGGGGCTGGTCCGGGTCCGGGGCTCCAGGGCTGAAGAGTCAGCGGTCCTGGATCCGAAGAAGTCGGCTCCTGATTGGCTGCTAGGAAGATCATCTCAAAGTTTTGTGCTATGCAGAGCTGTATATAATTGATATATAATACTATGCTGCAATACAATGTTTCTCATGTTCCTCTGTCCTAGGTAAGAGAAGTTGTGCCAGTGAGAACTTGGCCAAAATGGAACTCTTCATGTTCTTTGTGAAGCTGCTGCAGAACTTCACCTTCCAGGCTCCTCCAGGGGCCACACTGGACCTGGCCCCTGCAGTTGGTTTCACCTGTTGTCCTAAGCCCCATATGATGTGTGCTTAGCCTCGTACATAACATAGAATTGCAACAGGCACTAAATACTGTACAGTATAAAGGATTTTATTTTCCAAGTTTTGTTTATGGAAGTTATGGAGATATAACAAAGACTATACCTTATTTTTAAACCAATGAAAGTCACTTTCTATGGCTGCGCTGTTTGTGCGGTGAGATAGGATTCATTTATTGCCCTGTTTCAATCTCTACTGATATACAGTACTGTAAGAAGAACGGAATGACTGAATAGAGGTTAAACATGGCCTTGTAAAGAGCATGTGACTCGGCATCCAATAAGGATGCAGGGTTGGCAGGATATAGCTGGATTATATGATCTGGTTAGAGGAGGAGTCAGCCTCTTGTTCTGGATCTTCTCACCCTCCCTTTACCTCCCTCCCTTTTTTAGTGGTGGTGGGTGGTTTTTGTTTTAGCTGTTTGGCTGGAAAGAACAACAGGTTAACTGGTTTCAGGTCATACAGTATTTAAGGGTTCATTGCTTGTTAGTGGTTGTTTATGGTGCGCTCACTTTTGTTGACTATATGCATCTGCTGGATCATCCGGTCAGGGACAGTGACACCACCAACACGGACGGGTATTCAAGTTAGAAGGTTGAGTGTTGCTAGGCTGTTGGCTAGGTAGCATAGGTGTTATGGTGGGGTTAAAAGATAGCCGTTCTTTCTTGGCCACCATTATTTAATTACTTTTAATGAAGCATTCAAGTTGTTAAATAAATTCAGCTTACATTTTCTGCCAGTCTCCGAGTCTTTATATATTAAATTAATTTAAGTGTTATGCAAGCACAAGGTCATACATCAGTTGCTAGGAGTTTAAGGGGCACAACCTGTATACACCTGTGTTCATATAATCCCGCACCAATCACATTGTCAATCCAACTCACCCCCTACCTGAAACCATGCTGTATCGACAGATAAATGTGTGTGAGTGTACAGCACGGACACCATCTCCGCCTCTTAATCCCTTCAGTGGTGGGATTTTTTTTCCAGGCCTAGCGAGATGGGACCCCCAAAAAATTTGCAGTGCTGCTTTCCATAACCGTATTTTCTTGAGTATTGCTAAATAAAATGGGGACCTTGTTTTAGTATATCTGGGTTGAAACCCAGTCAACTGGCTTTATACTGGCTTTGAAAAGACACCTCCCAAATGGATCAAACAAAACTCTTCAACTGCAAGTAAAATAATACAATTAAACAAATCGTTTTCCAGAGAATCGAACACCCTTGAACTTGGGGTTGGGTTTTCCTGCCAAGTTCAGATCGAAAAACGAAACAAAACTTTTTTGCATGTTTTAGATTTAATAAAAGTCCCTCCCTCATTTGGGCACCATTTCACACAGGACGGCAGAGGACTACGGTGTGGGGCAAGCTGCAGAGTGACTGTGATTCAGGACTGTGGGTACTGTGTCACATTCAGTGTCATCATCCTCATCATCCCTGTACTAAGGCTGTGGGCTGCAGCACTGTCAGTGACTGTGTCTGACTGTTAGGGGGAAATTTACTAAGACGGCCATATACGGGCAATCCCCATATGAACGGGTATGAACAGGATCGGCCGCTACGATCCGAAAATAGAAATGGAAAATTATGTCGTAGTCGTTCGTATCCATTCTTATTTGGCGGCCATATCTACAGCCAACAAATACGTATGAATCGGGAACTGGGCTGATTTTTGGTGTAAAAATAGAACGATAATCTATTGGGTTTTGTTGTGGAACTACAAGTCCCAGCAAGCCTCTCCCGCATGCAGGGACTTGGAGAACCACAAGTCCCAGAATGCAAGGTATTAAAGGGCCTTTGGTACTTATATTTCTACAACAAAACCAATAGTGAAATAAAACACACATAAGAAAAATAAAACTTTAATTCATACTACAATCACTAGCACATACTTATCTATGGATTTCACCATAGGCCCACCCTTTTCTCCAGTAATATCCATTTGGGTACCTGTGAAAGCAAATTATACTCACCAGGGCGTAGATTGTATCCTCTCGGTCCATGTAGCATCCCAGGGGTTAAAATAACAAACAAACTGTCAATCTGGAGGCACCACAAGTGTTTGTTTCCACTTAGGGCTCCTCTCCTGAACTGGGAAATTGCTTGGTGACATTAGACACTGTGTTCTCATCCAGCCAATCTGCAGCTGATTGGCTAGTCACCGCTCCATAGATTTGTTGGAATTTGCAGTTATTTGTCTCCAAACATAAATTATCCCAACAATGTATGTGTTTGTGTACAATACATGTGGTAAGGGAATATGGATAATAAGCTCCACTGGGGCAGTGACTGATGTGAATTTACAAATTGTCTTTGTAAAGCGCAGCAGAATATGTGTGCGCTATATAAATAACTATAAAATATCATTTTAAAGAGAGGTTGAACTAGATGGACTGATGTCTTTTTCAACCTCACAATCTGTCACTGTGAGTCAGTCATGCCTATGACAGGACTACATTCGATCCTCAGAAGGCAATTGACGATGGCGGTGTAGATTGCAGGCGCTTGGATACAACAACAAAAAAGGAGCTGGACTGATTACACTGTAAGCCAAAATTTCTGATTTTGACAATAACCTTTGAGTTTTGATGAATAAGCTGCAAGTGGTTGACATCCTTACCCCTGCTTACTATGGCTTTACAAAGGCTACATATTGCTTCACAATTGCAGGGGTAGAATTATTAAGCTCGGTGAAGTGATAAACTGTCTGGTTTTTATCACCGGCCAATCAGCTCCTATCTGTCATTTTTCAAACCAAGCCTGTAACTTTACAGGTAGTTGCTGATTGGCCGGTGATAAAAACCAGACAGTTTATCACTTCGGCTAGCTTAATAAATCTACCCCATAGGGGGGTATTCAATGTGCTCCGAAAAAAACTATTTTACGTTTAACAATATGTTTTCGTTTATTTCGCATCAAGAATCCCTTTTCGCTATTTTTTTTTTCGATGTATTCAAAGGTTTTTTTTCCGGAGACAGCAAGAAGTGAAAAAAGTGAAATGTATCGAAAAATGGGCGTGACTTTTTCGCTAAGCGAAACCTGTCTCTGGCACTTGGGAATCAACTGCAATGGCATCAAGGCAGACATCAAACTGCAAAGGGCTGTTTGCGGAGGCAGCAGGAGACGTAAGGACCTGCAAGGGGAAACATTAATGGGAACATAGAGAGCTGGTCAGTAGTGGCCCTGTTATAGACAGACATGGCACCGAGTTACACCTGGCACACAGCGCATGCGCCCTTGGTTTGTTTTGGGTTTAAACTAGGGAATGGGTCTTCAACCTGTGGCCCTCCATCAGGAGTGCCACAGATTGAAGACCAGTGGTGCAGGGGCACATGAATCTGCTACATACCATTTTCCCACAGCAGCTGAGAACTGGGGCCTGTCTCTGGCACTTGGGAATCAACTGCAATGGCATCAATGCTAGGAAGTGAATTGTAATAAAACAACTAATATTTCACACAAATAACAAAAAAAACAAAATAAGGGCAAACAATCCTGCATATATTTTATTCTGGAGATCAAACGAGCCATTACTTAACAAAATACAGAGTTGAATCTATGAATTCATCACCCGTGACATGGTGAAAGGAAAATTGAGAAGAAGAGCATACACGCGGAAACATTCATATCGGTATCATATCATTGAATATGTCTGAGTGAAAAGTCGAAAAAAAAAATAAAAAAAAAGTGAAAAAGTGGAAATATCGCTAACGAATCAAACGAAAATGCATCGTGAAAAAAAACATTTCACATACTCGAAAAATGACTAGATTGAATAGCTGGGGACTCTTCCATGTGAAAAAGTGAAAAAAAAAACGAGAAACAATCCATTTCGATAAAGATTGAATACCCCCCATAGTCTGGATTTGCGTAGAAAGGAAATAAATAATTCCAGAGAGAAGAGGTGGATTTTTGAGTCTTGTGCCCAGACATGACCACAGACTTTTTCTTCCCATGGTAAACAACTGTATCCAATTATATATATATATATTATTTCTAAAAGGTTATTTTTCGTGACAGTCCCTTTTTCCTCCCTTCATACTTAACCAAAATTGATAAACGAGGTACTATTTGAAAGAATACTATCTCCCCTTTTGCTGAATTGTTAATTTACAATTGTACATTGTATTCTTTGTTTACAAATCAAAGTTAATTACTGTGTTGGGGTGTCACATACCACCTTGCTGGAATTATGCGTCTCCCCGTGCATTGCATAACATGAGGAAACAATAGAACCATATTCATCATATATATTATTTCTAAAAGGTAATATTTGGTGACGCTCTGTTTTATTCCCTTCATACTTCACCAGAATCGATGAATGAGGTACCATTTTAAAGATTAATTTCTCAGTTAATGACGAATTGTCAATTTACAATTGCACATTTTATTGTTTGTTTAAAAATCAAAGTTAAAAATTGACTTTGCCGCAGTAAGCTCCACCCCTCCATACATCACAACACTGAAAAACAATTTTTGAAATACAAATTTAGGGCAAGCATAATCCCTTTGGGGCAATCTGTGTGAGCACCAAACAAAAAAAAAAAGTTTTTTTTTTTTTTATACAATTAAATACTTCAAATAAAAACTTGTATTTCTATAAAATTATAAATTCACCTTATTACAACAAAAACTTGTGAAAATAACAGCAGATTCGAACCGGCTTCACTTAGAAACTGGAAGCAGGTTTATACATGAGAACAATCTCAGGCTTTACAAAACTACCACAATAGTGCAGTGGTCTAGTAGGAGCACAAAAGGATTCAGGATCTAATCCCAGGCAAGGATTAACAAAGATTAACACTTGATATTTTTCTATTTTCATTTTTGAATGAACCAGATAACAAAGATCATGGGAAGAAAAATTCCAATAACTATATCGTGATAAAAATGTTTTTAACCCTGTTAAAAATGTCAGTACTGCCGAAATTTCTATATGCACTTCAGCACTCTCCCGTTTTTATTCCTAATAAAGTATTCAATCAGATAAACAGCGTCATCTCCTCATTTATCTGGAAAAATAAAAACCCTCGAGTCAAACTAGATATACTAACTAGAGAGCGGAAAAGAGGAGGGATGGCACTGCCCAATTTTAAAATCTACTATTATGCAGCACAACTCGCTCATCTGCGTGCTTGGACTAGGATGGACGAGGCTTCGGTAGAACTGAAGGAGTTTATAAGGGGGGCAGCCCCAGGACTGACCCCAATACAGGCAATATTAATGGTGGGAAATGGTAGAGGGGTTCCCCCTATCATAAAACAGGCTAGGAAAATCTGGAAATGGATAAATAAGGAAACGGAATATGATGGGGTTGATCCCGAAACCCACATATTTTCACTGGACCCGTTGAAACAACTTAGCTTACATCAAGGCTCAAAAATTTGGAAGCAGTATAATATAAACTCCATTGGACAAATATATGAGGGTAACCTTATTAAATCCTTTGCTCAACTGCGGGAGGAATTTAATCTTCCGCAGAGTATGTTTTACAGATTTTTACAAATGAGAAGTGCGCTCACACAATATAACAGAGATAAAGCCCAACAGATTTATGAATCCCCGATTAAAAAATTCCTAAGTAAAGTGGGCACAGGAAAGGTGGTATCCAAATGTTATAGATTTATAATGGATAGGACCCAGTGTGAAGAAATGGAGGGGCTACTTTTAAAATGGTCTATTGACATTCCAGATCTAACTTTAGAACAATGGAAAAGGGCGCAGGCGGCTCAGAGTACTGCCACGAACTCAAGTAGGATCCAACAAGTACAATTTAATATCACCCATCGGATATATCTGACTCCCGAAAGAATATGTAAATTTTCCCAAAATAAAAACGGTCGATGTCCCAAATGTAGGGAGGGGAATAGTGATCAACCGTGCAATTTCTGGCACCTTCTCTGGAACTGTGGGCAGGTGAAGGACTTTTGGGATGGAGTCGGGGGGGCCCTTAAAAATCTTGGAGTCCCGGCTCAGTGTCTACACCCCTTAGGTCTTATACTAGGGATATGGCCAGAAAACCAGATGTCATCAGCTCAGAGACAGTTAGCGACCAACTTGTGCGCAATAGCCAAACTTATAATTGCCCGCTCATGGATGGCACAGAAAGGGCCTGGCATTAAAGAGTGGATAAACGAGGTTAATTGCACTATGAAGCACGAAAAAGAAGGCAAGGAATCAAATTTTATGATATATGGGGGGAATGGTATTATTCTCAGTACCACACGATAGAGTAAAGTTATAAGCACTATTGGTAAATGGTAAATGTAATATATAGGAAATAGCACTACACTAATGAGTTGAATATAGATAAGTGTATTAAAAGAAATCGATGGTTGCAGTGAGAAATGCCGACAGGCTGCACAAAGAATATAGGAAGAACAACACAATAGATAGACCTTAAGTCTTAATAGATTGTAAAAGGGGGTATGTATGTTTGTAAATAAAATAAATTAAGTCGGTTGAAAATAATGATAGATAGACTTCACATGTATCACAGGAAGCCAGAAGCGCCTATGTATTCACAATGCACTAAATAAAGTAAACTGAGAAGGCTAAGGTAATTAGGCTATTAAAAGCCGGGTAGGATGAATCTGGTGGGGATAGATGACTGATGGGAATTAAAATAAATAAATAAAATGGTTGAATATCCCACAGAACCTAAAAGGGTACCGTTCACATTAACCATGAGAAACAATAAGAAAATGACTAAGGAGAAGGATGTATGGATGCTTTTAATATGTCTAGTTTGTAACTGTCAACTGTAAATATCAATATGAAGAAGTGTTAAGGTCTATGTTGATCTTTGTTTTTTGTATATGTTATTTGTTGTCATATGAAAATAAAATTTAAAAATTAAAAAAAGAAAATGTTTTTAACCCGAGGATTAATTTACTTATATTTGGCTGGCTGAACTTGGATGTTTTATTAAAGGGGCAATCATGCCTTGTAAGTGATTGCCCCTTTAAAAATAAAAATTGAGTTCGGACGGCATCCCACACTGCCGCCAAACCAAGGCAGCATTACATTACATTACATTACAGCATTACATTCTGCCCCAAGAGCTTTCGTTTAACCTAATAGGGGTATTACACATTATATAGAGGCAGGCTGCTGTAAAACAGTATACATGAATAGACAATGCATATATATATATATATATATATATTTATTTATGTTTGTACACCTGTAAATGGTAAATGCTGATTGGATGGCTGTTTATTAATCTCCAATTTATCACTTTTGAAGCTTAGTGCATCTGGCCCATTATCTTCTCTGCACCCCCCCCCCCCCCCCCTTCCAACCACCAAGATTTAATAAAGAATATACTGTATACAGATCTTAATCTATTGTGCATAAATATAACCTTCACATACTGTATTTGACACAATGGGGTAAATTTAGTAAGAGGGGAGTTCTATTGAAGATGGGATGTTGCCCACAGCAACCAATTAGATTCCAGTTCTTATAGCACCTTCTAGAATATAATAGATTGCTATCAGCAACATCCCAACTTCAACAGAACTCCCATTTTAGTAAATGTATTACAATAGAGCAGCGGCACAAACACAAGGCAGTTTAAAACAATACAGAACATCTATAAAGAATTGCCACACAACAGTGGCAAACATTATGGCATTAATAGTACAGGTGGTATACATAGTAGAAAGCAGTTCATTTATTGATTGAGTGATTCAATAATTAATTGTTTTATTTAAAAAATGATAACATTTGACAATTGATGCTGCAAGAGTCAGAAGACTTTGTTTTTCCAGCAACTGAGAAGAGAAAAGGCCATAAAAGAATACAATGTTATTAGCCAAGGATTCCTGACAAGGGTTGAAAGAGAAGCCAATAAATTAATAGCTGCACTGAAAAAATGCAAACTCCAAATTAACCAACATAGCTAATAATGTATATTCAGGTGCAAAATGTAAACAGAAATTGTAGTGATAAGTTCTTTCAGTAATAACAGTGCCTATAAGTAAATCTGATTTGCATAATAACCTCAAAGGTCGTTGTCAACCTTTATAAAAGAGTAAGAAAAACAAATATATATTCTACTAGAGAATATATGGAGGGCGCCTTTAGTATGGGTTGTCTCCCTTATGCAGCTGCTTGGTAACAGGGGTAGTCACTCCCTGTTGGGGCTGTCACTAGGACAGGTGGCTCAAAATAGAAAAAAAAAAGCAGCGCTGGTACTACAATGAAGGAATACACATAACTCAATTAATATTATATCAATTCCTTTATATACAAAAATATTAAAACAACATACCTCCCAACTTTTTGAAATCAGAGCGTCCGAAAAGGGGGCGTGGTGCATGCAAATGAGGGCTAGGCTTATGCAAATTAAGCCGCGTCCTCGTTTTCAGCCGCGAATAGATGCTGTGCGCATGCGCACAGCGTCTATTCTGTGATATTGGGGGGACTCAATTGGTGAATGTCCAAAGATCCTCTCGTTTCATTTGCAGAATCCTCCAGCTGCAAAAGATCCAGATTCCGTGTCATAGTGAGGACCTGTGACCATTCTTTTCCCATCCATTCATTTGGTGCAGCGATCATTCCAGTACCAGCCATTGGGCTAAGTGCACTTACCCATTAATGGACCGAGTACCCACGTCCATCCTGAGAGTGAGAATTCCCTTCCCCCCCTTCCCTTTTTTATTCTTTATTTTAATGTACATGTATATGTCATTGTTTTAATATATTCGTATATAAAGGAATGTCTATACCCCTTTGGAGGCACCCAAGTATTACCGTTTGTTGGAGGATTGTGCCGGACTCTCTTGTACTGTATATAAAGGAATCGATATAACATTAATTGAGTTCTGTGTATTCCTTCATTGTAGTACCAGCGCTGCTTCTTTTTTTCTCTTTATAAAAGAGTGCACACAATTAGAAGTATATTAAAATTCCAAATATTTAATACAAAATAATCCAACTAAGAAATCTCACTAGGTGGTGGGCAGGATGCGATAGAGCTACCTACTCTTCCGGGGCTATGGGAGACCACCCCAAAAATCTGGAGAGGGAGGCAAGTATAAAAATATGGTGAGAGCAGGAGTAGTTAATGCAGGAGAAGAACTACATACAGCAATGTACATAGTAATACTAATAATACTGATGATAATAGACCAGCACAATTACTAACAAGGGGCCTAATTCAGCATGAATCGCTAATCAGCTAATATGCAAACCAAGCGATTATGGAATGACTGCAAATGTGTACCGTACACATTGCACATGCGCGAAGGTAAGGATTGGAAACGCACTGGGGGGGGGGGGGTAACCGGGTGCTTTCTGGGAGTGTTAGAAAAAAAAACGCAGGCATGTTCAGGCATTTTAAGGGAGGGTCTGTGACATCACCGCTGGCCTCAATCAGTCTGTCTCAGTCGCAGATTAATGTCAGCCTCAAAGTTACTCAAATGTACAGCAAGTATAGCAGAAACCTTTAAATGGTACAGGAATTGCATATTTATTTGCGAGTGGATAGCGGTCTGCGATCGTTTCACAATTCATTCACAAATTTGCACGGGGCAGTATTCTGGGCAGCGGCTATCTACTCGCAGACAACTGCAATGTCTCCGATTACGATCCGTGCTGAATTAGCCCCAAAAAGCTGCTTAGCCCTGCGCACCATGGTTGTCCCGTACAATTATGCTAAATCATTATCTCTGTTTTGTTCTTGTACCTTTAATGTTTTTTCTGGCCACTGCACCAAACTTTGTTGCGAAACTGTTTACTCTGGGTGAGAGAACTTTAATACCCGTAATACCTTTGATATTATTATGTGTTAGAGCTTCCCTATAAATACGGTGCAGATAAAACGGACTCACTGAGTCTTCAGCGCACAGTCGGTGAGTCTTCTGCTGCTGAAAGTTTCCAACTGCGTCTTCTGCAGAAGCTAAGGTGAGTCCTTGCTATACATCCAGTATATAGAAAGTCCGATTGGTATTATTTAATATCGCTGTTGTATTCTAGAAGTTCTGAAGCATTGGCAGATGAAGTGCAGCGCTCAGGGCTCTGCAAATGAAATACTGGGGTTTATTCTGCTTGGTACGGTGGGAAATTTTCCAGGACTGCCCGCTGCAGCACCGCAGCTTGGCCCGGAAAATGTCAGGGACTGCCACTGAAGGGGTTGAAGGGGCAGATCATAGCATATGAACTAATGCCAATGCGTATGATGCGGATGGGGGTGGGGGGGTGGGGAGGGGGCTGAACCCTTAGCAGCTCGCACCTGTAGAGGGGAGTCCTGTTCCCTCCTTAGTTAGAATCTGGTACAGGTTTTGGGGTGGTGCAGGCGCTCTGGGGTTGCCGTGAAGGATAGGTAATGTCTGAAGTCACTGGTAATGTGATCTTTGGCAGTGGGCAAAAACTGTGGGCTGGGTGTTGTGAAAAATAACCGGTGTTGATCTGTTGACCTGAGTAACCTGTCCCACGAAGAGAGATGTTTAAACCAGGGGGACTTGTGGCTGGGAGTTCTGTGGGTCTCTTGCTTCTGGGCTGTAGCGTCGATACCTCAGATGCAAGGATGTGTCAGAATAAGTCAATTACAAGTGCAGATGTTGCTGTAGTGACTTACCCTTAAGTTCTGTTGAATCAGCATGCACTCCTTGCCTGGATTGTTCCGTGTGTGGAAGTGAGATGGCAGGAGGGATGGATAATAAGGATAGCTGAAGACTGGTGCTTACACCCCAGAGCGTTAACACCACCCCAAAACTTGTACCCCCCTCTTTATGACACCTCAAACTGATATTCAACTTACTGTGTCCACAGGTGAAAGCGTTGCTGCCGCCATGGGTGTCACCGACCCAGTCACGGTACTGTCAGTTATTCTGTGTGTTTTTGTGGCAGTACTTTACTATGGACGCAAAAGAAACACTTATCCGAATTTTCCACCTGGACCCAAACGATTACCGATTATTGGAAACATCCACAATATGGACTTGAAGAGACCGTATGAGACGTTTCACCAAGTAAGATTCAATTTACTATAATACACCTGCTGTAATGAAGGGGTTAAATTATGATTTTATATGGGTACAAGCACTGGAAGGTGACTGCTACAGAATGCAGACATAAGGGTCAGTTAGAGGCTGTGGATTACACAGGGTGAGGCGGATGTATTAGGCCTGGTGCAGAGATAAAGACCCTCATTCTAGTTCCTTCGGCCCCCGGTGTGTTCGCAACTGGGAACGATCTTTCTGCCTATATGCATGTGCAGGGCTTCTGTGCGGTCGCCTTTGCCAACTTGAATAGTTGCCGTGGCACTTGCACGGGGGGATGGTGGCAGGCGTTTGCAAAGGGATTCCCACCGTTTCCTGGGCGTAGCCATAAAACGGTGGGTGCATCTGAGAAAACGCTGGGCGTCCCCACGCAAGCACTGGTGTGCCGCTGCTGGCTTCCGGGGGTGACCAGGCTGAATTAAATGTGCGAGCAAGGTAAAAATCATTCAAAGGTCGGCAAGCATCGAATAATTTGGTACTTATGTAATATCTGGGCTCCCGTTTTTCTTATGAGACCGCGTCCCCTCGCCACGCTTCAGGCACGGTGGCTCGCTGCGCTCGCCACACTATATAAAATCAACTCCATGCGTAGTTGGATAGTAGGGGTATGAAAAAATGGGGTGCATTTAACATGGGAGCCCAGATAATACATAAGTACCAATAATTTTGCCCTCATACGCTACTCTGCAAATGTGTGTGCGGACCGTGACGGGGTACGGGCATTCGCATGCCCAGCGGTCGGCATTGGTTGGCTCGCTAAGCAGCTAATTTTCACAGCTTAGAGAGCGAACTAGAATCACCCCGAAAGTGGGGATAAAGTAGAAGGCAAAAATGCACCAGCCAATCAGCTGTGTTTGAAAAATGACAGTTGGGAGTTGATTGGCTGGTGTGTTGTCTCCTTTCACTTTATCTCTTCACCAGGCTTAGTACATCTGCCCCACAGTGTCTAGATAGACAGTGAACAGGTGGAACCCAAAAGAACAACATTCAATAAGTCGACAGGGTCAAAGGTCAATACGTGAAAGGTCAACCTGGTCAAAACATCGACATGACATAGGCAGCCGTATGAAAAAGTCGGCATGAGTTGTTCACATTATTATTTGTGTCAATGTCAACAACTGTCAACATGGACCCCCAATTAGTGTAACATATACCCTTGCATAGCTTGATTTGTTTGCCCTGCGTTGGGCTCGGTACCTCGCTACACACAGCACGCTATTATATTTTTACTCTATGCCGACATCGATGGTGAAGTAAGTGACATGTTGTTTTAAAAAAAAAAAAAAATCATGTGAAACTAATGTCAACCTTGTCATGTGTCTACCTTTTTCATGAAACCATGGATTTTTTTACCATGTTTTTGAGTTTTTTTGACCTATGTTTATTTGGGAGTGACGCCCAATTTTTTTTTTGTAACAGCAGCTTGGCCCAACCACTGCCTTGTGAAGTGCCCTATTGATATCTTGATATCAATATTTGCTACCATCAGTAGTTTAGTATTTGGGTAAAGTGTTAGGAATATGTTGCTTGTAATCAAGGGGTTATCCAAGTACAAGGTCATGAACCGAGCGATGGAAATCAAAGGGTGAAGCCAAGGGTCATAGTCCAAAAAGGCAACACAGCCGAGCCAGGAGACCAGGAACACAGAAATGGGAGCGTGACCACAATATCTAGGGCACAGAGCGCTGTTATTTTCCAACCTTATATACCCCTAGGTTGAAGGGCATTGGTTGTAACCAGGCAGTGAGTGCAGGTCAAGTGGTATGGCATAATGCAGTACGTAAACTATTCTGGATTAGAGTTTAATTAACCAGCACTTACTGGGGATCATATATCGCGGACATTGCACCTAAGGTCACAAGATCTGGGATCAACTCAGTTTATATTTGTATTACAAGAGATGTTGACACTGCAATAATAACCAAGGCTTAGTCATGGAATTAGAATGTACAGTACATCAATAAATGTTCTTATGTGGATTTGCAGCTCTCGGAGACGTACGGCTCAGTGTACAGTGTACAACTAGGAGAGGAGAAGATTGTTGTCCTGGCCGGATATGAGACGGTGAAAGATGCTCTTGTAAACCGCGCAGATGAGTTCTCTGGAAGACCAAGTGTGCCACTATTCGATGAGACATTTAAAGGACATGGTAATCATGATTATATAAATAATTGATACTGCTAGTATTATTAAAGTTGAGGTTTCTATTTGCTTTTTCATACACTGTGGTTAGATGGATAATAATTATTTTATTATAATTATTATTATTAATAATAATAATAATAATAATAATAATAATAATACATACTCCTAGTTGGTAGTAGGAACGTTTGTGTCCTCTCTCATTGCTCACAATATAGCCCCTGTTCCATTTTCTCAGTACAGAGCTACCTACAATTTTTACTGAAAAAGGCTCTATAACCAGGACCCTACAGTCTGTATATCAGAAAATGGGGAGGGCCAACAAAGAAATGGGGTAGGAGTCAGAAGCAGTCTTTTGAAAGAGAGCGGTAGACTAGAGGACCAGCCAGACCCCGGAGGCAGTGCTTCATGACCGTGGTACAAAGTGCATTGCCTTTGAAAAATATACTATTGGTTTTATTCAAGCCACTGAAACCACCAATTAACTGACAGCATGAGTGAGGCAAACTACACAAAAAGCAGCTAGAGAATCTGGAGGAAGAGCTGGATCTAAGTTATTCTGCTAAGTATTGTATGATGGACTCTTAGTTCAAGTTCTTCCTTTGCTCTGTCTGTTCCAAAAGGTTTGTAACATCTTGCTATTGACTCAAAATATTTTGGCAACCATACCTGATCCTAGATTTATGGCCACATTTAATGTCTTTTTTTCCACCTGACACAAATTTGTGCAAAGTAGTATTGGTGTACTGTAGCTTTTTCAGATGGAGTGTTTAGCACAGCCGGGAACCTTGCAAGAAATCGGAATTGGAGAATACTACCCAAAAATGTTGAAAAACTTATGTTCATCAGAATGAAGTACACATTGTATAAGAACGACCTTTTCCACCAAATACATCAAACGTGGCCTATTAAGATAAATGCCAGTGAGCATGATTTAACAATGGGGCAGATGTATTAAGCCTGTTGAAGGGATAAAGCAAGCGCCCACCCCCCAGGCCCCGAATTCAGCCATCTCCATCCAGGATAAAAGTATGTATAGACTTACCTTTATCCGAGAATGGAGAAAAATCATTTGATGGATAAAGTGGAGATAAAGTGGAGATAAAGTAGAAGGTGATAATGCAACAACCAATCAGCTTTGTCTGAAAAATAACATTTATGAGTTGATTGGCTGGTGTGTTATCACCTTCCACTTTATCTCGACTTTATCTCTTTACTAGGCTTAATACATCTGCCCCATTGTGTGATATTAACAACATTTATAGGAATGGTGACATCTTCCAAATGTGATTTCAGCATTAATAGCCAGAGATATGGTTGCTGAGCACGCACCCGCGACCAGCGCTCACTTAAGAATGCTACTGCGACCAGCGGCTTCCCGGTGACTAGCGACTTTCCCCGGCAGAGTGTCTCCTTTTCATCAGCGACCATAGCTTTAGATGGGATACGGTCGTTTTATCGAATGACATTAGGTCGAATGTCATTTGGTCGACCCCACTAGGTCGAATGTGTAAAAAGGTCGACATGGGTTTATGTCGAACTTCCGACTATGTCGACTGCCATTAGGTCGACTGGGGTTAGGTCGAATTGCTCTTTTTGGTTTTTTTTTGGTGCCGACATGTGCCGACAGGCGGTGGTTCATGCCCTACCATCCACTAGGGCGTGGAGGAGGTTATTAAAGCTGTGGCGAGCGAAGCGAGCCACCGTGCCCGAAGCATCGCGAGCGAAGCGAGCGATGCGAGGGTCCAATTCACTATGTCAACAGTGTCCAAGTCAACACTGTTGACATTTCGGCCAAAAAAACCCCAAAAAGAGCAATTCGACCTAACCCCAGTCGACCTAATGGCAGTCGACATAGTCGGAAGTTCGACATAAACCCATGTCGACCTTTTTACACATTCGACCTAGTGGGGTCGACCTAATGACATTCAACCTAATGTCATTCGATAAAACGAACCGGTTCCCCAGTACAGAATTAGAGAATAAAATATGTGAAAAAACATGGGCACAAGAAAAAGAATATAAGCCGATATTCAATATAAAGCGGAGAAAACAAAATAATGTAGTAATCATAAATTCAATGCTGATCCGTACAGCATAACAGTTCCATAATTTGGAAGAAAGTCACCTGATTAATCCCGAGAATCATAAATACGTATTCATGAAGTAAATGACGTATAGACGCTCCTCTTTTTGGAATGCATATGTGGGTATTCAATCCTTGCTAAATTTTTCACCAGGTGAAAAAAATGGCAAAGATTCACCTAACAGTGTTCAATCACAGATGATTTCACCCATTTTTGGGTACATTTTTGCCCATGCCATTTCACGTTTTTTTTTTTTTTTTGGGGGGGGGGCAAATCAGTAGGGATGAAAACGGCTGCAAAAACAGGAGAAATCGGACAAATATTTGCCATGGCCACGTGAATTTGCAGATTTCTGCGTTTTTTTCACTCATGCTGGATTTTTCGTCTAGGGATTGAATAGAGTGAGTCGAACAATAGGCAAAAAGTGCAGATATTTTACTGGCAATGATTTTGGACATGATTGAATACCCATCTTACAGTAGCTCCTAGTTGCAAAGTGGCTTGTGGTCATACACATATGAAAGGATATCAGAAAATAAAAATATAGCACATATTCTTTTAAGTGGTATAAACATATTTATTATTAGGTTTATATCGGAATTCCATGCGGAATAAAAATCCACTTTAAGTGATAAAAGTTGGAACTGTACCGTGTTTGGCTTTTAGCAAGGAACAATGGAGTGAGTGTTATTGGGAGGTACTGGATACCGTCCTCTTTCACTCTAGACAAGTCACCAGCATCCAAACGTGGCAGATCTCAACATACAGATGCAGATAAAATGATCCCAATTTACTGTACTTTACATTTTAGGGTAATGGCGTTTGTCTCATTAAATGAACCACCTTGCATCTTAATTTTATCATTTTGAAATTTAAATATTGAAATGTTTTTGTTCCTTCCACCCAGGAGTTATATTTTCTAACAATGAAAGCTGGAAAGTGATGAGACGGTTCACTCTTTCCACGCTACGAGATTTCGGGATGGGAAAGCAACCAATCGAAAGCAAGATTGGTGAAGAAAGTTGTTGTTTAGCGGACAAGATAAAATCCTACAAAGGTCAGTGACTGTTTTATTTTACTTTTGCACCCTGTACAGGTATTAAATACACCTAAAGTTGCCCACACACTAGAACGATTTTTAGCCAATTTTTGACCGATCTGACAATTTGACCGCAAATTGGCCAAAAATCAGCTGATCACGATGAGATGCGCGCTCCCGCTGATCTTTTTGCTAAACCTTCTGATCTTACATGCTGCATGAAAGATCAGAAGATTTAGCAAAAGATCAATAGGAACGCACATCGGATCTTTGGTGAAAATGTGCACTTGCCTGAAATCTTTTGTCCAGGACGGGCAAAAAATTTCAAGGCAAATTCATGTGAACATCTTAAGATCTCTGATCTTCCTAGTGTGTGGGGACTTACATATGGAGCCCGCCTCATTTAGGATGGGGCTGGTGATAGAATTGCGTGTGAGACGCTCGCGCATCCCAGTCAGATGTAGTCCCTATCAGCCAGGGCTCGCCAGCGGGGACATTCTGGCGAGCACTGGAGTTGAATGTACTCCATCTGTACATCTTGATTACCCCGCGGTGGTGGTGGGGGGGGGGCGTGTATAGTTGTGGGCGCCAGGGTCTGCGGGGCTATTGTAATGCCTCTGTCACTGCCCGGGACCCGCAGGAGATTTTTATGTGGTCCCCGCTCCCCTATCCCCTTCTGGCTTCTGCTTCTAATCAAATGGACTGTCACAAAATGTCCGCCTCAATACAGCAGAAAACTGTCTTCTGTATGGGGGCGGACATTTTGTGATGGCTCATTAGACGCTGTGGTTTAACCACACAATAAGTTTGGTTGTTCAGAAAATTTTCTGGACATTTCCGTCATTCATAAACTGATTGTAAAATATTGCAGCAGCTGCAACATCAGTTCCATTTGCTATGATACCATCGGAAGCAAGAGGTAGAGACCATATGGCATTACACACATTAAATGCTTCAGAGAATGGAGGAACGATAACAAGTCATTAAAACATACACAAGAAGCTGTAACATAGGGAGAAACTAATGAATGTACCTTACTCCAGCACCCTCAACTCTTTGGGTGACATTTAATGAGATGCAAAAAAATTGATTTTTGCATTTTTTTCACCAAAAACTTCAGAAATCACAATTTTCCCAGAATTCGCATATTTAATGAGGTGCAAAAAACTGCAAGAACCGCAGATTTTGGCGCGAAATCGCACATTGATAAATATATAATTTGCATATTTAATGAGATGCGAATTTGGGAAAATGTGTCTAAAAATTGCAAAACATTTAGACCAGGTTCTGATATACGAATTGGCCAGAACCCTGCACAGATCATTGAGATTAAATGTATTAAAGTGTTTTTCATTGAGCCGGACCTGGTTCCAAAAATACGGGGGACAAAAAGCATAGGGGTCCCCCGTATTTCTGAAACCAGACCCATACTCTTGGACCGGTCCTGGTTCCAAAAATTTGGGGGACAAAAAATCTGGGGGACACTTTTTAAATAAGGTCCCCTGGCCGAAACTTAAGCACCATGGCTGGTCAGACTTGGACAGGGTACCTGTAGGAATGGGGACCCCCCAATAAAGGGGTCCCCCCCAGACTCCCCCCGTCCGGGGCTGTCACTGGCGTCCGTGGCCAGTGGAGGCCGGCCTGATAGGGTTAAATCTGACATACCTAACATTGCTTTATGCAGGAGAACTACAAGTGCCAGCAGACCTCCCGAACATGCTGGGACTTGGAGAACCACAAGTCCCAGCATGCGGGGCATTAATGGGCCCGCTGGGACTTGTAGTCCACCTGTAAAAAAGAATGTTAAAATAATACACACACACAGAGAAAAGTATAACTTTATTGCACACACACACCTCGCTTTTATACCAATATACTTACCATTCCAGGATCCAGCGCTGGTCTCTCTTCTGCAGAGCCAGCTCACCCCGCACTGATAGAGGGGTGAGCCAGCTTTCTCCGGCGTAGATAACAGCCTCTGTAGTGCTGTCTCAGACCTACAGAGGCTAATAGCGTCATTGGCCGATGTGTCTCCATGGAGACGCATAGCTAAGCCCTGATTGGCTGAGCTATGCATCTCCATGGAGATGCATCGGCCAATGATGCTATCAGCCTCTGTAGCACTGGACGGGTGAAGCCTGGGGGGGACCCCTTTATTGGGGAGGTCCCCACTCCTCCAGGTACCCCGTCCAAGGCTGATCAGCCACTGTGGCATGACGCCGCGGGCTGTTGGAGCCCGGTGCTGGTTTCAAAATACAGGGGACCCCTGTGCTTTTTGTTCCCTGTATTTTTGGAACCAGGTCCTGCTCAATAAGCCCGGGGCTGGTTATGCTCAGGAGGGGGGACCTCACGCCTTTTTTTTTTTAATATAAACACAAATTTGCACATTACCTCAAATTTGCACATTTTCATTCCTTAAAATCGCACATTTTCATGCCTAAAATGTGCACATTATCGCACCTAATTGCACTTTTTTTCCGGAATACGCACCTCATTAAATATGCAAATTTGCGGCAAAAAAAATGTGATTTTAAAAAGTGCGATAATGGGCGAATTAGAAAGTGCGATAAAATCACATTCTAGTAAATGTAACCCTTTGTTTTATGCAAGCTACTGAAACCATTTAAAGTAGCAACTAATAAAATTCAAACAATGGCAGCTTGAGTCAAGTAATTCCATTCGGTACTTGTGTAATATCTGGGCGCCCGATTTTTTCATTGTATTGCATTGCATCGCATCGCAAGCAATATAGTGGCATACAATTCATGCGATGCAATTTTTCATTGTAAAGACGCAATTTTTAATTGTATAGTCACCCATGGGTGATTCATACCCCCACTATCCAAATACGCATGGAGTTGATTTTATATAGTGTGGCGAACGCAGCGAGCCACCGAGCCCGAAGCGTGTGGAGCGCAGCGAGCCCCGTGAGGCTCGGTGGCTCGCTGCGCTCACCACACTATATAAAATCAACTCCATGCGTAGTTGGATAGTGGGGGTATGAAATCACCCATGGGTAATTATACAATTAAAAATCGTGTCTTTACAATGAAAAATCGCATCGCATACCTTAAGTAGTGGCATGCAATGAAAAAATTGGGCACCCAGATAATACACAAATACCTCCCATTCCCATAAAACTACTTGAAAAACAGCTAGAGAAACTGAAGGAGGAAATGAAACAAAGTGATTCCGCTAAGTACGTTGGACTTGTAGATCAACTTCTTTGCTCACTTCACCATGACACAATGGTTTCAAGATCTTGCAATTGGACCACTACATGTTGGCTAGCATGCTATATACTAAGGTAAAGTCTTATGTAACATCTTTTTTACAACTGAGACAGATCTTCAGAGTTGCAAAGAGCTCCATGCCAGCAATCTGACAGCTCATGTTAATGACTTTACAATATCTCCTACTTCAGTTTCTTCTGTAGATGCTGCTGCATGGAACAAACTGACCTTTCCTAAAATACCCATGGGGTGAGTTGATGAGGAGTCAACTCAGTGCACCAAGACTTTGACATCTGGTCAGGCAAAGAAGAAATGGCCAACATTAATGACGCTTCTACCATGACTCAATATGATAATTAGTGTAGCATATCACACCATCCTTTTGATTATTGGGCAATTTGGAGTCCCCTGTACAAGCTAGCTATCCGGGGTGGACTCAGAGAGAATTTTAAGCACACTGGACAATGCCAACCCCAGGTGGGAGGTACTGTATGCATTATAGTGCTCTGTCAATTCACCATTTAGGAAGGCTGAACTGAAATCTAGCTGGTACAGTGGCATGTTATACAAGGCTTATATGGCAATGACCAACTGCAGTGTACTATACTTTTAGGGAAATTATTGTAACCAGTTACAGTACTTCTGGATGTAGCTTTTTGCAATCAACTTTATAGCATGTAATGACTCCATCTGCTTTCATCTTTCACCGGAATGCTCTTTTAATTTTGAACATCTCAAAGACATAGGACCTTATTTTGATTCACTTGCTCCCCCCCCCCCCCCCAACACGTTCACACGGGGAGCAATGTGTTACTTCTGCACATGCACCATCATATGGGAATGAGCACTTAGCAGTGGGGGGCATGCGATGGGAGCGAGCACCTAGCAGTGGGGGGCATGCGGTGGTAGCGAGCACCTAGCAGTGGAAATTAGTCAGTGACACAGGTGCAGGAGGTGGGAAACTGACTTCAGCAGATGTCAGCTGCCCACCCGGTTCCCCTACAGGGAGCACATTTAGCTAAGACTATCTTAGTTTTGAGTGCACCTTCCAAATCATTAGTTGGTCAGCGACCATTGAATGATTTGGCCCCGCACCCAAGGCTGCGAATGGATGTTTTTGCAAAATATCCATTTGCAGCCATGCATGGAAATTGGCAGGGTTAGGGGGCAGGGGGATGTGCAAGTGGCAGGTGGCGTTTTATCCTGCGAATTTCGCAGCATTATGTGTGGAGCAGAATCAGAATAAGGTCCTTAGGGCGGTATTCAATTAACTGCATTAATTTACCGCAGCTAATTGATTCATTGGAAGCTATTCATTTAGCCCCGATCATTGGCAAATATTAGTAGTTTGTTTTCCATGCCTCAGGCAGGTGTATCCAAATCTGTAATAAGAGCCCTTTTTGTCCTCAAAAGTACATTGGTCCGCTGGTTATCCTGGGACCTATGTATTTTTGCCTTAAACCAGTTTTTTTTTTTTAATTTGGGGAAATTGAATAGGGGTAATAAAAAAATCATATGGTTAACCAGTCCGCATTGTATCTGAAATGTCTTGTACCCCCTGAATCAATATACTGTGAAAACAATATTATTATTTTTTTGTTTTTAAGAAAAACATTTACACTCATACAAAATACCATAGTCACAGCAATGAATAATCCAAAACAAAGTGTAGAAAATGAATAATCAAGTGACTTCATGAGGATAGCATAAAATAAACAATTGCATGTGATAATAGTAAATTGCGGCATGTAAAAGATCATAAGAGAATGAAACTGAAATTTCTGATGTACAGGAAATAGTAATCAAAAGCATAATTCCCAAGTAGAGCAAAAATTGCAAAGAGGGGGAAGAGAAACACAGACACAAAAGGAGGAGGCGGCGGTAAATAAAGTGAGAAAAAATGAGAAAGAGGTAAGAATAGCTATTTACAGTTGGGTAAATCTACCAAGGTAGGTCAAAAGACCCTTCTCCCCAATTAGAATTAAATCTTGCAAGCATAATATCTATATAATTAGACTGACAAAGGGCTCAGATCTGGGGAAGACGAGGTTTATATGAATTAGAGGATTTAAATTCAATCTATGAAAACCAACAATATTTTTGCTGCATATGACACTGAGGGTGAAATTTAATAGGATGAGAGATTCAGAAAGTGAGAGGTTTGGTAAGAAATCTCCAGTTTTTTTAAAAGTGGCAATCATTTACACTGCAAAACCAGTTTTTTGGTTTTACAGTGTAAATGATTGCCGCTTTAAAAAAAACCTGGAGATTTCTTACCAAATCTCTCACTTTCTGAATCTCTCATCCTATTTAATTTCACCCTGAGGGTCAAGTTATCTTGGCCATTTAATTTAATATTTTGCAGAGCTCTCACATTCCTCTGTTTACATTGTAATGCTTTGTTACCTTGCTTTGGAGTCACACAGTATATACCACATGTAATAGAATTTTCTGAATTTCTCACTCATTGGGGCAGTGGAATTAAGCCTTAACAAGAGATAAATGCAAGGGTGATAAAGAGAGATAACCGTCCAGCCAATCAGCGCCTTACTGACTTTTTTCAAACAAAGCCTGTAACATGGCAGTTAGACATTTATCTCTTGTTAAAAATTAATCCATCTGCCCCTTTGTGAGTAATGCATTACTCTCAAAATATGATTGGAACGTTACACATGTAGTTTAGTTGGCTGTATTTGATTTCAAACTGAGGTATTGTTTTGTATCATAACTGTAGCCACCTCGTAATCAACTACTTGCACTATCAGACAATAGTTGTTGAGTATGCTGCATTTGCATAACTTGATATTTTACCATTCTCAGATTGATTCTTCTCTTTAGATCCACATATTAATATGCTGTCTGCAGTGCTGTCCACATTTCTTTTCCTGACACTTAACCATGTATGATACAGTACACGTGTTGCTCAGCACTCAAACCATTGGTACTTATGGATCTCTCTACACCATCTACTGTAGGTTAAGACTGTTATATTCTACAAGCTTTCCTGCTTAAGTATATTTTCCATGGCAAAACTCCATGTGATGTATTTCTTTGAACCATTGTTTGATAAAGTATGAAACACACTGTGCTGTCTTCACTCTGTGGGTCGATTGAAGATCGGCCCCAACCTCGATGGTCGGCGTTTGCGCATGCAAACTATAGACTTATGTCTTGTGCACTCACAATCATAGGTCTTAAGGTGGCCATACACTACTGCAATGTATCGCAACAGTGTATAGTCCATCCGACCCCCCGAGCCGCCTGGGACTTCCCGGGCAGCAGGAATGCTCTTTCTTGTGCAATGTATCGCAATTTCTGGGCCCAATCCTTCTAGATCGTGCGAAATTGGCCCAAACCGTACTAGTGTATGGGCACCTTAAGAGTAGGGAATATGCAAATACCCACTCACCAAGAGAACACCCAAAACACCAGACAATGGCCACACAATATTAAATATATGACTCTTTATTTTTATTCTTGATATCTATAAAATAGTATTAAAACTATGTTGACATAATTCAAAACATTGAGAACATCACATGAGAAGAGTTGACATGATGATTGGTGACAATATTTTCCCCAGATTACATGGACCTCTAGTCTACTCTTTCTGGGGTCACAATTATAACATTAAAAATACATTTCTAGGTCAGATATTAGTTTAATTAGAAGTATTATTTGAAAAATTTAATTCTCCTTTAAGTTGTTTAATTGTGATTATGTATTATTAAATGTAATTTTCTTTGTCGTTCCAGGCAAACCATTTGAGAATACCTTGGTTATAAATGCCGCTGTTGCCAACATAATTGTTTCCATAATACTGAGCCATCGGTATGATTATGAAGATCCAACACTCTTGAGGCTTTTGAAAATAGTCAATGAAAATACCAAACTATTTGGTACCCCAATGGCCATGGTAAGCACTTATATATCGAAAAGAAAGGGGGAAAGGCAATTGGGAGATCTGTACAGGTGAATGCTCACAGCACTTTTATGATGGCCCCAATCAAGATATCATTCAAATGTATTCAGTAATCTATGTGGGGGTTCAGCCGAATACAATTAACTCGATCATATACAAAGGACAGGAAAGATTGTCTCTTTTATGGAGTTCTAATGTGATCAAAATTGTATTATATCTCTCAATTTGTGGAGAGTGTAGGGCACGGGCTAACTAGATATCAGTAGGCCCCATAGCAAAAGTTTGTAAGGGCCATTTACCAACTGATAAAGGTATGTAAAACATATTACTTAGGCAGTAAAGATGGACCCCCTCAGCTCTGGGCCCCGTAGCAGCTGCACCCCTTGCACCTATGATAGTTACGCCCTTGGTGTAGGGTCATCTTAGGTATCTGGGATTCTAATTTCTGGCGTTGCAAATTACAAAATATGTGCAATGATTTACCTTCCCTTGATTGCTTACATTTTGTAATCTGCAACCCCAGGAATTAGAATCACAGATAAACATAAGAATATGAATCACTGACATCTACTATACGAACATTCAAACCCAGTGACACGTAATTTTTTAAGTTAGTGTTTATTTGTGTACAATTTCATCCCATTGTTATTTAACAAATCAGATGCTTTTTATGGGTATGTAATAAAAGGTAAATTTAAAATTTTTCTCTCTTTATGCTTATAAAAGAGACAATCTTTCCTGTTCGTATATAAGCAATTATCTACAGTATATAAATATCAAAGGCTAAATCCTCAACTTTTTTGAGGTGAAGTACTACCAGTGACCACTAGAGGCCACTTAACGGACCCAAATTACTCCTTAACAGAAAGTGAAACCAAAATGATCTGTTTCAAACTTCCTGGATATAGACAGAGGGAGCTGTGCAGACAGAGATTGGAGGTAGGATAGGGACTAAGCTTTCTACTAGAATTCAGAATTCCAAATTCAGACATACGGTACCGGGAATACACGCCAATGTCAAAGCTTTCTTTTTTAAATGATATATACGCACAATAAAACAATAACGTTAATGTTTGATAAGTAGATGCAACCAAATCTGAGGTATAAACACCCCTCCAAATGTGTCATGTGATAGACTCGCATGTAGACCCAAAATATGTTTAACATTTTGGGGGGGGCTTACCATTTTCTGTTGTATCTCATTGATCGAAGAACATAAATTGATCAAACGAATGCGTGTGTGTGTGTGTCCAATGCCAAATCCCCTCGGTACCATGTGAGGGGATGTAAGTGAACACATCCCCTCACATGCAGCCGAAGGGGAGAGAATTGATTTGAGTGTTGCCGACCATCGAATGATTTCTCTCCCCCCATGGAAATAAGAGTCAGTCTGAACTGAATTTTATTTCCTGCCGAAGAGGTGTCTAACGGGTTCTGTCATGTCTACCCTGTTACCAATGTCACTCACACAATGGCCGCCGCTCCTCTAGCGTCTGTAATTACTGTCTCTAAGGAGGCAGTGGCCATTATTTTGTTAATGGGGCAGACAAAGGAATCCCTTCAAGCAGGTATGGGGGGGGGGGGGGGTAGGTGCGTTGGGGGCTGCATGAATCTTTTCCGGTGGAGACACCCTTAGCAACTAATTAGCTTGGAGGAAGCATTTATCAAGTACATTTTATAAAATGATTTGTATTGTAGTTTCAATGGACAACTTCTCTCCCAGTCAGCCATTACTGGCAGGTCTGCATGCACAGTGATGTCACTACAGGGGGACCGTTTCAGGAGAACCATAATCGATAGAACAATGAATTTGTTCATCTTCAATGACCCAATACAGGGGGAGATTTAGCAAAGCTTGGGTAAAGATACAGTAGCGAGAGATAAAGCGCCAATATGTCTGTAATCTTTCAAACACAACCTATAAAATGGCAACTTTGTCTCTCTCCAAGCTGTAATAAATGTCCCCCCCATTGTTTAATCCATTACCTCAAATTAAGTTACTGGTGATACTTTGCTTTGACATGCTGCTTTAATATGTCACGTGATTCTGGAGACTATGGGCCTTATTTAGGTTCATTTTTTCTGACAAAATCCTTCTTAGATGGACAAAACCATGTGCACTGCAGGGGGGGCAGATGTAACATGTGCAGAGAGAGTAAATACTGGCTGCTTTATTTTTACACTGCAATATAGATCTCACTTTGAAGTAAAACCCCACCCAAATCTAATTCTCTCTGCGCAAGTAACATCTGCCCCACCTGCAGTGCACATGATTTTGCCCATCTAAGAAGGATTTTGTCAGAAAGATTGAACCAAAATAAGGCCCTATATTAGCTGCATATCTATGTATATACTGTAAATATGTATCTTATTTCCCTGTAAGATATACAATGCATTCCCCTCTGTGATGAGCTGGTTTCCTGGAGTTCAGAAAACAGTGGGCAAAAATGTAGATGAGATGCACAAATTTATTAGAGAGACGTTCACCGCCCAGAAGAAGGAATTGGACGCCAATGACCAGAGGAATCTTATCGACACGTTCCTGGTGAAACAGCAGGAGGTAATGCGGCGCTTTACTGGCCCTTGTGTGATGTTTAATACAATAAGCCTTATAGAGGAACAGGGTTCATCAGGTTTCCTGGCACCCACAGCAAAACCTCAGCCTTTTGGCCCCTCCCCACAGAATCCACACATCTATACCCACTTTCCAGCCTCAGGGGCAAGTGTAGACGTAGCATTTTAGAAGTTCAGCAGCCTGTATGCATTACATTTAACAAGTATACAGTACATCACTCATTGCAATGCATCATTTTTTTATTTTTAATAGACTCAGGACAGTAGTGCCCTAGGCAACTGCCTAAAGCTGTCTTATATGGTATATCTGGCCATGACTGGGTGACAAGGGCTCTTGTGGGGAAAAGTATGTGACTTGTAACATACTGTAGGAATAGCTTTATAGGTGCTCTAACCCGATGGAAGACTTGGTAGAATGCTCATTATTTATACATATAAATTTGTGAACAGGGCACTCTTAGTGGGTGTTCAGTTGCTGCCCGGCATTAGTGCAGTCTAATCATTAAATTCTGGCCTTTTTGGGGCCAAATCCTGGGATCCCACGATCCAGATCCCGGGATTGGCCACCCTAGTCTGTATGCTGACACAAAGGTTCAAAATCCAAATGGGGGAGCCATGCCAACTGCCAGCGAGTCAGTTAGGAATGGCAGTTGGTGCACATCCCCTATTTGAATTTTGAACTGTGCTGTAGCCGCTATCTCTGGAGCTGCCACTGTCAGTATGTCATTACACAGTCTTGTTTTATCACTGATTGTTGCCATTCTAAAACATACCGGAATATGCTGGTGCTATATAAGTAAAGCCCCGTACACACGGGGGAGATATATTGCTCTGTGTCTCCTGTTCATCAGTGACCAGAGATGGTCGCTGATGAAAAAGAAACTGCCGCAGGGGAGCCCGGCAGTGGAAATCAGCTGGTCGCAGGAGCATGTTCCTGCGACCAGCGATCACTACAGGGGTAAAAACGGGAGCGCGCACCCGGCGATATATCGCCAGTGCACACTCCCATCGCAGGCAATATGGTCGCTCAGCGACCATATTTCCCGCAATATTACACAAAATCGCCCCCGTGCACTTTTAGGGTTAATAAAATATATAAATAAATTGACTGTAATTTAGGCGCTGCTAGAGCTCTCCGTTATTACTTTGTTGTTTGGACATGTGATCTAGAAAAAGTAGAATTAAAGTTTGGAAGGGATTAAATAGGGATTGCTCATGAAACATATAGGTTGAGATTTAATAGGATGAGAGATTCAGAAAGTGAGAGATTTGGTAAGAAATCTCCAGGTTTTTTAAAACGGCAATCATTTACACTGCAAAATCAGTTTGATTTTGCAGTGTACATGATTGGCTCTTTAAAAAAACTGGAGATTTCTCACCAAATCTCTCACTTTCTGAATCTCTCATCCTATTAAATCTCACCCATAGAATTTCTGGAAGGAACATCATCTTAACAGCTGACAGCCATTGAGCTCTCATAATTGGCTCATGCTTCGGGTTAGTGTCTTTAATTGATTCTAAAGTACAGTAGTGCATATTTGTAATCTGACTTGACCAGGATAATACAATTCAATATAAGCAGAGTTCAACAGCTTCTGGTGATGTGAGTTCTGTTATCTTCAATCAGTCTATTGGCAACCAGTAAGATGTGCAAACTAGGCCTCATTGTGCCCAGCATATCTTTACTGTGCAAATCACCTTTGTATTAGGTAAATCAGCCCAGCTTATCTCTGTAGAGCAATTACCTGTGCTATTCAGAAAACCTACATACATTCAGTGTCAGTTACCATAGCTATCTTGAAGATTCTTTTAATTATTATCTATATAGTTTTTTTATTATCTACTTATTTTTATTTCCTTAGCATATTTCCTTCATAGAGTTACAAGGATAATGTGCATTCAGCTAGTGCTTTTGACTCCTTATTCAATTCAGTTGTTCTGATGTATCCTGTTGCCTTTAAATATAAGGTCCTGTGATCTTGAGCCTGCCTGAAGCACCAGCTAACAGCTGGATTGGGAGATGTTATAGGTGAAGTCCTTGGCAATTGGTTCTGCAGGCTCAGGTTAATGGTGGGCACTTATAATGTAAACTTTTGACATGCCAGTTGTGTGGGTACAATAAGTGAAATGGCTGCAAGGAGTCTCGAGATATTACATTAACCAAAGTTTCAGAGCTCATGTTTAGAAGTATATAATTTATAGAAAGAAGGTCCAATTTAGTAGAAACCACAGATGGTTGATAAGTAGGCCGTGTCACATCTTCCACACAAACCACACATTACATTTTACGTACAGTAATACGATTCTATGCATTTTAGGAAAAACCAAACCCTGAATTATTTTTCACTAATGAAAATCTAACAATGCTTGTGACTGATCTCTTTGGCGCTGGCATGGAGACCACCTCAACCACTCTGAGATGGGGTCTTCTGATGATGATGAAATATCCAGATATCCAAAGTAAGAAAATGTTTTCTGCTTTATACATATTACTTATCATATTGTCTAAAGAAAATTATAAAGATAAAGCTATATACAGCTAGAGGCCTACATCAGCTAGCTCTGGGCTGGCCAAGCTGGTCCTCAAGATCTACCAACAGTCCATCTGTGGATCTGCACAATGAAGCAGTGGCGGCTCCAGAGGTGTGGCTGCAGTGCAGGGCCAGATTAATAATGGGGTGGATGGAGGGGCAGCTCCAGGCCTCCACAAAAAAATTAGGCCCATTGCTGGTTAGAAATGAAGGCAGCACATGTTTGTGACTTTAATGATTACTACACCTGTGCACCAGCTAGAAAACAGGAACTGTTGGTAGATCTTGAGGACCGGTTTGGTCACCCCAGGGCTACATGATACATTTTGTTTTAAAACAATAGTCAGCTGCAATAAGTAATCTGGAAGTACTAGTGATCCACAAGTGTTCTTATGTTTAATGCACTATACCTATTATTTTGGAAACAGGAAAAGTCCAAAATGAGATTGAAAAAGTTATTGGCTCAGCGGAGCCTCAGGTGGCTCACCGTAAGGACATGCCCTATACTGACGCCGTAATACACGAGACTCAAAGATATGGAAATATAGTTCCAGCAAATGTTCCGCATGCTACTACTCAGGACGTCACATTCCGAGGGTATTTTATCCCAAAGGTAAAAAGCAAATGTGATTGTGTCCCATCATTGTACAGATGTGTCCTCATATATAATGCTCCACTAAAGTGAGTAATTAAACCAGTGGCGTACCAGTGCAACCACAGTCCAATAACTCACCAAATATATGTGCCATATTGGAGGAGACAGGTGCTAGAGGTCCTACTGTCAGGGAAGACCACTGTCTATAGTGCTACCCGTAAGTGCTGGATTCCAGAAATGATGGTGTGATTTCAAGACATGGCGTCAAGCAAGAAAATCCTGACAAGGAGCATTTAGCCCCTAGCAACGAGCATGAAACCCCTGTCAATCAGCATGTAAAACTTGGCAACAAAAATAAATCCCCTGGTAATGAGCAAGAGACCCAAGTCAACAAGCAAGAATCCCCTGGAGCAAATGAGTAGGAAATAAGCATGTACCCCCTGGCAATGAGCATGTAACCCCTGGCAACGTGCAACCTCTGGGCTGCAGCGACGACTATATAGTGTAAGGGAGGACCGCTTTGCATATATAAACATAATGTAATTATGAGGAAGTGTGGAAGCTAGCAATTCATTTTGAGGGAGTGCCGGGGAGGGGGGGGGGGGGTGGATGATAAATGACAGCAAGTGGTAGATTCACAGGTTGGAAGAGGCATATAGTGTGGACCTCAAATGTAGAGAATGTAAGAGATGGTTCTGGAGGTATGAGTTGGTAGGAATAACTAGAGGGTAAAAGAACACCAACCCCACCACCATGGTGGCCCTCTGGTCAGGGTGTATGCAAGAATGTGAGACCTCCAGCAGGAGAAGTAGCGTCAGAGGTGGTGATCCAAGTTTTGCAATGGCTAGGAGATGGTGGGAGTTGGAATGTCATGAGTGGGGACCAGTTTGTTAAAAACCGATCTGGCATTCCATAGGGCACAGGATAAGGGGTGTAAGTGTGTGGGAGAGATGTGAATAACATTATCAGGGTTGCTATAGCACTCAGGCAAGAATGAGTTGGAAGGCTGGTATACAGAGGGTGTAGCGATGGTGCTGGTCACTGAGATAGGTATGGAAACGGCAGGAGTTGGGCACGAAGGGAGTACAGTGTGATACTGATCACGGAAAGGTGAGGTGACAGTGGGAGGAGGGAGGGAGCAGGGCTGGTGGGGTATAGTCAGATCATTTAGAAAAGAGAACAATATCACTCTGGCCCTTATTCTGGTTGAAGCGGTAACGGCCGCATGCGGCCGTTCCGCCGATGTTTTCGGTCTGCGCATGTGCAGAGGCCACTCTGCGCATGTGCAGCCGAAATCGCCGTACACGTATTTTGTCCGCCGCAAAGGGGGTGGATAGGGGCGTGAGGGGCTACGAAGCCTCATTTGCATATGCATACGCCCCGCGTTTCATGGGCGTTCCGATGCAAACGCGGGGCGTACGCATGCTAATGAGGCTATGACGCGTGGGTACAGGGCGGGCATCTGACATCGCCGGATGTCAGCTGCCCGCCCCCATACAAGATTTCACACGGACAAGTGTCCGTGTGGTCTTGTGTTGCGGGACCTGGTGGAGCGTGCGGCCCTGCATTCGATGTTCAACGACCATCGAATGCAGGGGCTGCTCCCACCATGGAGGAGGCGTATCCCCGTCCACAATCATGCGGATCGCCACATGGCCGCGTACGGACGGCCGTGGCGATCCGTATGGAAGGCGGGGATTCGTCTGGTGCGGTCGGAGCCGCATATGCGGCTCCGGCCGCACCGATCAGAATAAGGGCCTCTGTGTGTAAGTGGTAGATTTACTGCAATGTCAGGTTTTTAAAGCTGTCAATCATTCATGAATTTGACAGATGGATTTAAAGCAACAACACAAATAACTGGTAATCTGGATCCTCAGATTTGACAAACGGCGGCTTAGTAATTGTTGTATTAGGGATCGATAAGGGTTTTCATTTTTAGTATACATCTGTTTCTAAGTAGGAGTTTTAAAAATTTGCACCATGCAGTCAAAAATATACAACGTTGATAACATATCATCACGGAATACTACACACTTTAATTGTTCTGTACTTAAATATACAATACTACCCTGTTATTATATCTACAGGGGACACAAGTCATCCCCCTGCTGACGTCGGTGCTGTACGACAAGAATCACTTTAAAAAACCAAAAGAGTTTTACCCGGAACATTTTCTGGACGCCGGCGGAAATTTTGTGAAGAATGAAGCGTTCATGCCGTTCTCAGCCGGTGAGTGGCCTCTGACGTTCTGCCTTAGGGGCCCATTCAGCCCTGGTCACGAATTTGTAGCCCTGTCGATTATAGAACTACTGCGGATGCACAGGTCCCCCTGCAAAAAGGTTATTTATCATTGGCCATTTGCAGGATGATTAACAGCCATTTGGGGACGGCAACCCAGCGTTTCCAGAGTGCCCCGGAACACGCTGGTGTTGCCCGGCCATTGTGAGGGAGGGCCGCTGACGTATTTGCAGTTGTGCACAGGGAGGGAGGGCGATAATCAGTGCAATAATCTCACAGTACTGTACTGTACAGAATTGTGTATAACTATAACATAAGTTACGTTCCCTTGTTCTAGGTAAGAGAAGTTGTGCCGGGGAGAACTTGGCCAAAATGGAACTCTTCATGTTCTTTGTGAAGCTGCTGCAGAACTTCACCTTCCAGGCTCCTCCGGGGGCCACACTGGACCTGACCCCTCAAGTTTCTTTTACCTGTTGTCCTAAGCCCTATATGATGTGTGCTGTGCCTCGTACATAACATAGAATTGTAACATGCACTAAATATAAAGGATTTTATTTTCCTAGTTGGGTTTATGGAGATATAATAAAGACTATATCTTATTTTTAAACCATTGAAAGTCACTTACTATGGCTACGCTGTTTGCACGGTGATATGGGGTTCAATTATTGTACAGTTTCAATCTCTTCCAATGTACAGGGGCCCAACCTGTATACACACCTGTGTTCATATGATCCAGCACCAATCACAGGGCCAGATGTATAAAGCTTCAAAAAAGTGGCGAGTGATAAACAACCAGCCAATCAGCTCCTTCCTGCCATTTTTTTTTAAAACCCAGCCTGGAACATGTCATTGAGGAGCTGGATGTTTATCACTCTCCACTTTATCACTTTTTGAAGCTTGATACATCTGGGCCACAGTGTCCAACAAATGCCCCACCATTATGGCACCATGCTGTATCCGCAGATAAATGTGTGTGAGTGAGTGAATGGTACTGAGACAATCTCCACCCTTTTTTTCCAATCAAATCACACCGACATTAGACTTCATTGACTGGGTTTCAGCCCAGATAAAGAGAGATGACAGCACTGCAAATTGCTTGAGGGTGCCCATCTATGGGCAGTATTCAATGTGAATACTGGCGACGTGCAGCGAATCCTGTTTAGGATTCACTGCACATTCGCCACTGCTCGCTGCATTCCGGAGCCTCACCGGCTCCGGTATTCAACGAGTCAGGGGCTCGCTGCCCCTGACCGGCGAATTTGAGCTCCTGCGGCGGACGCCGCAGGGAGCCTGAGGACGGTGGCAGGCAGGGAGATGGAAGTCTCCCTGCCTGCCCCAGAACGTTTGTGGGGGGGAGGTGGGCTCCCCAGGTGCCAGGCAGCACAGGCTGCCCCCCGGGGGTGCCAGCAGGGGACCGGGTATATTCACTACACCCGATCATGCATATGTAATGATCGGGTGAAGTGAATATATGAATATCTAATGAGCCGCTCAGCTCCGGCCCCCTGCTGGCTGGTCTGTGTAAAAAAAAATATATATATATAGCGCAAGGTGTGTGTTGACCTGGCACTCCCCCAGCTGGTCAGGGACCCAGGTGCCTTCTGGAACAGTTGTGCAGGAGTAGGCAAAGAAGCAGACAGCGGCACTCTGGGAATTTTCAAAAACGTATATTAGTGCAAAAATAGCATACCAACGTTTCGGGGCATAAGGTACCCCTTTGTCAAGGTGAACAGTGCAGTGCACTGTTCACCTTGACAAAGGGGTACCTTATGCCCCGAAACGTTGGTATGCTATTTTTGCACTAATATACGTTTTTGAAAATTCCCAGAGTGCCGCTGTCTGCTTCTTTGCCTACTCCTATATATATATATATATATATTTTTTTTTTTTTATTAAATATATATTCATGTTCTTACAGCACATGAATAAAAATAGCATGCCCCTCCTCAGAATAAAATTCCTGATTTTTTGACACCAATCGTAAAAACCAACACACTTTATTTTAAAAGTTCACATTCCACTTCACCATAAAAAGATAGCGATTGCTACTCGGTGAATCATGGCGAAAAAAACCTTGAAATGTATTCGCCATCCGGTCATTGAATAGGGTGATTCACCGTTTTAGACAAAAATTCGCCATACAGCACAAAATCGCCATAAAAACCTGGCGAATCAGCCTCATTGAATACCGCCCTATGAGTTCTGGAATTTCCTGCTGTTTATACTGGCTTTGAACAGAGGGCCCCCACAAGGGTAAAAAAAAACCTCTTCCATTGCAACTAAAAGTGTGCAAATCGTTTTCCTGAGAACCAAACTATTTCCAAGCTTGTGATTGGGTTTTCCTGCCACGTTCAGATTGAAATACATTTCATGCACTAGAAGAATGCTTATTACAGATGCAACGCCTTATTTTGAGTCTATTGTAGGTGTTACCTTTTAAATCAGTACCCTATCAGTGAAGATGTGTGGGAGGGAAATCTTGGACTGCGTACCCTAATTACACCAATAGTAAGAGGTGCTATGATGCTGGGCTTACAAAGAAATAACAATAATAGTGCTGATGTACACTTAAATAATTACAATGAATCATACCTCCCAACAGTCCCTATTTTAGCGGGACAGTCCCAATTATTAGGGCCTGTCCCGCTGTCCCACCCGCGGGCGGCAGTGTCCCGCAGTGATGGGGGGCTGTTGGGAGTCCCCCCTGTCGGCTGCTAAGCAACGGGGAATAAACATGCGTCTATTCCTGCAGCCAGGGGGCTGGGGGCATGGCTAGAGGCTCACAGAGCCTCTGGGTCATGCCCCCATAGCGGTAAAATGGGGGCGTGGCCTCGCGTGAGATCTGCGAGTATAGGCCACACCCACAAAATTAGGCCACACCCCGAAGATTTTGGCATCAGCAGTGTCCCGGGTCCAGCGACCACAAAGTTGGGAGGTATGATGAATACACACCCAATTTCTGATGGTGGGCTTGAGGGTGCCTCTCCCCCTCCAGGCCCTGATTAAAGGTTCCAGTTTCCCTAGGCTAATACACTTGTAGCTCCCCTTGTAATGCTGCTAAACACACATGTATGGCATACCCTCCAACAGTACCGAATTTGCCGGTACAGTACCATTTTTTACGGTCTGTACCGGCAAATTAAACATGTACCGATTTGACAGCAGGGCAGTGAGCTGTCTGTGCGCTGCCCGGCTGGATCTAGTTTCTGCCCTATGCCGTATACTCAAAGCAGCGGCAGTAGCAGCCTAGTCTCTCCCTGTTATCAATTCTCCCTAGTCTGGAGTGGACGGCCGCGAGCCAATAGGAGCTTGCGGTCTGGCAGCCGCTCATGATTGGCTGCCTGACCCTGAGCTCCTATTGGCTCGTGGCCGCCCAGTGAGAGAATTGAAAATAGCGATGGACCAGGCTGCTGCCGCTGCTTTGACTATACAGCCGGGCAACGCACAGACTGTTCTCTCTGCCCGGCTGTCATTTTATTAAATTGTGTGCGTCCGGCGGCTCCCCCTTGACAACAAGCAATTCCCTCCTCCTTGACAACGAGCATTTTCTCCCCCCCTTGGCAACAAGCAATACCCCCCCCCCCCCCCTTTGCAATGAGCATTTAATTCCCCCTTGGCAACGTGCCCTGCACTCCCTCTTGGCAACAATCATGAAGCCTAAGCCTCCTTGGCCTCAAACGTCAGCCCCTGGCATTAAGAAAGAACCCTCTAGCAATGAGCATGTAGGTCAGCAGCATTTATGTGCATACAGTATATTACATAACATGTAATGGGCATTATGGTTTGTTATATATAGTATGTAATGGGCATCATGATGTGTGGCACAATGTGTAGTGGGCATTACGATGTGTGGTATAATGTGTAATACCACACCCCTTTTTGTGATGCCACGCCCCTTTCTGAATGTGTACCAATTTCTGCCCTTCAAATGTTGGAGGGTATGGTATGGGTGCTCAGGGACTTCGACCATGTGCATGTACAGATGGAGCTGGCCTGGTTCTTGCACCAGCAGCCAGGCCCCACCATCCATTGGAAGGGGGCATGCGTGCATGAGACACTTGCGTACCCTGTTCCAAAGGAGCTCCCTGTAGGTCAACGCCTCCCCTGCACACCCCAAACCCTGCCCGTCTCCCTGAAGCAGAGACAGGCAGGGTTCCGCCGCCCAACTGACGACTGACTGGGACGCGTGTGCGTGTGAGACGCCCGCGCGTCCCAGTCTAATGGTGTCCCTCTCAGCCAGCACTCGCCAGCAGGGACATTCTGGCGAGCGCTGGAGCTGACTGAGAGGGGCTCCATCTGTAGGAAAGATTATACACCTGGCATGTAGGATCTAATGCTTGTGGTGTGTGAAGAAGGGATTTGGCTTAAGTTAACCCTATGAGTACCAACATCTCTGTGATGCACTAAAAATGCCAGCGTCACTCACATTTGTTATATAAATTCAAATGAAAAAATGTTGGCTGAAAGAGGATTATATTTGCTATATAAGGTAAATATTACAGGTCATTATGAAGAATAAAAAAAATGTGGCCAATTTTCACAACAATTTTGACAAAAGTCACTCAAAGGGTTAAGTTACATTGGCACAGCCATCTGGCAGTCACCTTAGGAAGTGTATCACCCACAGTACATCAGGACGGGTGATAGCTAACAAGCATGGAATAAATTATGCCTTCATTTTATTCCTTAGCTGTCACCTGCAATCCCCCCCCCCCCAGTCCTGGACCCCTAGGCTGTAGCTTAGTCAGCCTATTGCTTAATCAGGCACTGCCTCCCCCGCTCCATCCTCAAAACACCACTACATGTCAATCATGTGAGCGATACTGCAAGACCTGTTCTTCATCTGCACCATTGAATAAAATGGCATTTCCAGGAGACAATATTGTATTTCTGTCCAGCAGTGCACCAGATTACCTATTGGCGCATCTAGAAGGTGCCAGTTTGCAGAAAACAACCAAAATCGGACGTGTTTCTGAAAAGGGGTGTGATTCAATAGATATACAGAAAAACGTAAGACGGTCAATGAGGTGACCACAATTGGTCGGCATGACAATGGCCAACAGGGTCAAAGGTCAAGATGGACATAGAAGACAGTAAAAAAGGACAATGGGTACAAAAGGTCAACAGGGTCAAAAAGTAGCTTGTATGACACAAAGAGCCGGCCATACAGGTGAAGATCTCTGATGTTACGGGCAGATGCCCGGAGGGAGGGCGCTGCATGCTGAGGACCAGGGCTGAAGTCGTATTTGCAGGATCGAGTTGACAGGACAATAAATAAATGAACCCTTTACGCCCCTCTCTGCTATTGGTGTGTCAGCAGTTTCCTCAGAAGGTTTAGTATCAATAAACATTTTGTAGGTTAAAAACTTGACACCTAGGGATCACAGTAAATTACTCCATTACAAAAATTGCCTTGTAATGATTTAATAAGAATATCAAGCCAATGATTGAAATCACTGATGCATTTAAGGGATCCTGGAGGATCTACCCACTCAAATGTCCACATGTACCCTATCTGTCACCCATGTCTGTCTGCCCCTCCCCTTTAGAATGTAAGCTCTCCCGCACAGGACCTTTTTCCCTCATGTATCCTTCTCTTTTACTTAAACCATCTTCGATGGCACCAAATCATACAGTATGTGTATGTACCAGTGGCGTAACTACCAAATATATGCCCCCACAGTCACGCCAGGATATTTTGTCAGTTCCCCCCTCAGAAAAGTTAAACCCATCCCCCCCCCCCCAACCCTGCCTTACCCCTCCGCTTGCCGCCGCATCGTCTGACCGGGACCCAAAGATCTACTTGTCTGCGGTCGCAACTGGCGCTCCTTTTGGCTCCTGCTAATGAAAAATTACCCTCACAAAATGACTGCCCCTAACAGCAGACCGTTTTTAAGTATGGCTGCCTCCTCTAGCATCCTCAAAAATTGTCTGCTCTAAGGGGGCGGATATTTTTTTTGAGGGCAATTTTACATTTGCAGGAGCTAGGATGAGCGCCAGGTGGGACCGCAGACAAGTAAATCTTGCCCCGGGAAGTTGTTGTACCTGTGCCCAAGATTTCCCTGACTACAACCATCAAGTATGGTGCGGGATCATGCCCTCTGCCCCCAAACAACAGTCTGAACAGTATACAGCAATATACAAATGTGTAATAACAGACCACAGGAGTAACTCAATCACGTGTGTCTGTGTAGTGTAAATGTATAGAAACCTGTTTGCATCACATGACGTAACATGTCCTTTGATCCATTAGAAAGCTGAATAACAGGTAACGCTGTCATACACTGCGGAAATGCAGAGACTCTGAGACTACAGAGACCTGGCCAGTGTTCTGCAGCTGAGTACTGTGCAGTAATACAGGTAAGACGTAATAAAAGTATAGAATGTTCTGCATTACTGTCATCAGATCCATCACATATTATAGTGATCACAGATAAGTGAATGACGCTAGTCATATTGTAGTGATGAATAAAACAACCTGCAAATGTGTTTTTAGATTTGGTTAGAACTTTTAAATGTCTTTTCTCCAGCCATGGGTTACAGAATGTACCTGCTCAGGCTAACGTTATACATTAGATCTTAATGTAGCAACACAATACAACCCCTTGTATCCATGACTACAAGGATGCCTAACCGCACTACCACTTCCGGTAAGATATAAACATCATCCCCGTAACTCACACTTTGTGTGCGATCGGGAGAAATCCTTATAAGCGGGGCCACTACCCCCAATCACCCTCTCTAAACGAGTGTTTTATAAATGTATAAATACACTGGATATATATAATTACTGATGGTATAGAAAACCCGACCCGGAAGTGATGTAATTTTGCCTAGAGAAAGGAAATGACCCGGAAGTAATATTACTGTCATTATATTTTATTCTTGGTTTTTTTATTGTTATAAACATCAAATTGCATTATGAGTTATATATTTTATATAAGTAAATACCCTTACTGTCTCCGAGTAGGCTTATTTTATGTTTTTTATACTTTGTATAACACTGAACCAATTTGGTATGCAAATGAACCTTAGGGAAGCCAGATATAAAAATGGCACCCACAGACCATAATGGACACCTTGACAAAGCAGTCAGTTGGTACTGCGAAACGCGTTGGTGACCACCCTATTCTTGGACCCCAATCACCTGAGGACTTTTACCCTTTATTTCCAAAGGACTGCCCCACCTGCTTATTTACCTGATCGGACCTCCACCATCTTGAAAGTCTCAAGCCACACAAAGTACAGTTGGACACCTGACCACTCGCAGTAGTGGGACTCCTGATAGGCTAATTCCATCGTTGCCATCAGTTGTAGTCCATGCTAACACCTTCAGGATACCACCAAGTGGCAAATAAGGACTTTCCAATTCTCTCCAAGGATCAGAGCAGGTCAAATTCTACCTCCAAATTGGTGATTATAATTATTGGGTCCACCAATACATCATTACTTGAAATTTGCACATGCCAATGGTTCATTTTAATATATAATTTATGTTTTTATTATTATTGTGTACAATAAATTTTTCATTGTAATTTACAGCGCTGCTTTACCTTTTATTGTTGTTTTTTCTTGTATAATTGGGAGCTGACTACTCCCGTAAGCAGCTGCTGTGTTGATTAAACCACTCTTGGTAGGCGCTCCATACCAACCCAGGTTGGCTTTGTTGTTCAGTATGGTGCGGGATCATGCCCTCTGCCCCCAAACAACAGTCTGAACAGTATACAGCAATATACAAATGTGTAATAACAGACCACAGGAGTAACTCAATCGAACTTTATGTAGGCAGAAATATTTCGCCAATCAAAAACTGGATAGAATTAATGAGCCCTCAATACCTATTCTTCTTGACAGTAAAGACGATGAAGCCCTAAATTCTTTAATGATGCTCCTAGATGAAAACGACCCACAGGATACCCCTATTGAGAAAAAACTATTTAATATAGATAAAAGCTCAATCCATAAAAAATCGGATTTTTTCCCAATAAAGTCCAAGGGGACATTTATAGAAAGCTTCTATAGACTGACCCTTGAAGATTTTAAAAATTTGTGTTCTTCACAAAACTCAAAAAATAAGACATTGAATGATAACCTCACAAGAAGTGAGAAAAACATCCTGAATAATTTGATAAAAGACACCTCTATTACAATAAAGCAGGCGGACAAGGGGGGGGGGATAATAATTCAAAATAGAGAGGATTATATTTGTGAAGCTCTAAGACAACTGGAGGATGAGGGGACATATGAAAAATTACCCTCAGATCCGACCCCTAAATTTATTAAAGCTCTTAAGTCTTTACTGGATTCAGCACTTGAAGCGAAAGTCATCACAAAAGATGAGTTTCGCTTCCTCTTATCCGATCACCCAATCACCCCAGTCTATTATCACCTCCCCAAGATACACAAATCCCTCACTGCACCTCCTGGTCGTCCTATTATTTCAGGTGTAGGGTCCCTCACTTCTAATCTTTCTCACTACGTAGACACTTACTTACAACCACGGGTGTCCACACTGAGGTCCCACATCAAAGATACGACCCACTTTTTGAACCTGATTAATCAGGTCAAGTGGAAAGACTCGTACTCTTTTATGACTCTGGATGTACAGAGTCTTTACTCAAACATTCCCCACCAACTGGGAGTCAAAGCGGTAGAAAAAAGACTCTACCAAGATGGGGACCTCAGTGTGGAACATATTCACTTTCTTCTTGATTCTATTACGTTTATTCTTAATCACAATTATTTTACCTTCCTTAACACTCACTATCTTCAGACTATGGGAACGGCCATGGGGACCAGGTTTGCGCCCAGCTATGCCAACCTCTACATGGGGGAGGTGGAAGACCTCCTCGTGTGGGGGGGCGGCTGGGAGGCGAACCTGGTCCTCTATGGCCGCTACATAGATGATCTCTTTATTATTTGGGACGGGGATCTATCCTCTGCACTCACGTTTGTCACACACCTTAATTCTAATTCATTTAATCTTAAATTCACGCACTCTTTTCACTCTAAAAAAATGGACTTCCTTGATATAAGTTTGGAAATTAGAGAAGATAAGATTCACACTTCTAATTATAAAAAAACAGTAAATACAAACTCTTATTTACACTATCAGAGTGCTCACCACCCCTCCTGGAAGAAGAACATACCCAAGGGGCAGATGCTCCGCCTCAGACGGAATTGCTCAGATGTAAAGACATTTGAGCAACAGGCCAACGAACTAGCCAATTCATTCACAGCAAGAGGTTATCCTGAATATACAGTAAAAAATGCAATTGAAGAGGTCAAAAAATACGACAGAGACAGTTTACTAGTACCCAAAAAGAGAACCACCACAACCCCAATAGATAGGGGGATTTCCTTTATTTCTACTTTCAATACGCAATATAAGGAAATAAAAAGTATTGTCCAAAAAAATTATGATATTTTAAAACAAGACCAGACATTACGAGGAATCCTACCCCCAAAGCCTTCATTCATCTTTAAAAGAAAGAAAACATTAAAAACCATGTTAGCCCCTAGTGAGCTAAAAGAACTTAAACATAATAATAAAACAATAACAGCAACATCAACCGTCCCAGACATGTGGCTGCCAAATAAAATCCAAGGCTGCTATAAATGTGGGAGAAATTCATGCATTACATGTGGATACATTGAAAATAAAACGAAAATGATCCCAATAGAGGGGGAAAAAAATCCTTATATTATAAAAAACTTCATCAATTGCAATAGTGACTATGTCATTTATTTATTGACCTGCACCTGCGGATTGCACTATGTGGGTAGAACCACCAGACCCATGAGGGTGCGATTCCTTGAGCATCGTAGAAATATCATAAACAAGAACTTATTACATAGTGTGTCCCGCCATTTTGCTGATTGCCATAGGAGTGATCCTAAGGATCTAAACATTGTAGGTATAGAACAAATTGAAATTTCAAAACGTGGTGGGAATAGATTTAAGTTACTATGCAACCAAGAGATATATTGGATATTCAAATTCAATTCCCTCTATCCGAAAGGACTGAATGATTCACTGGAATTAAATGTTGTTTTATGAAAAATATGAAAAATATCACTCAACATTCTGGAAATATTAGTCCGTTATCTTCATCTGCATGATTCCCCCTCCCTTCCATTGTACCCTCTCCCCCTTTTTCCCTATCCCCATCATATGGATTTTTATTATTATCTTTCATTATTATTATTATAATTGATTTTTAATTATTTATATGTTTATGTTTATGTTTATTTTTATTTTTATTTTTGTTTTTTATTTTTGTTTTTTATTTTTGTTTTTATAATATTATACAATTAAACATTGTTGAAAACAATAAAAAAGTTAATATAAATATACCAAGGTTAGTGGTCAAATAATTAATATGTAAATTATTTAATTATATATTTCATATGTATCTGTAGTTTACTATGCTCCTTTTGATAATATCCCAACTAAATAAGAACAAATAATGAAATCCCTTCCTCTATGTAGAAAATATGTATAATATATGGTGTATATATAGTACTGTTTATGTTCGGTTGCTTTCATAAAGCTATTTGTCAGCCAGAACTATAGATCGTTTTGTAAAGATATTTGCGTTTCAAACACAAGGATGTTAATGTTCCCCCTGCGTGTCAAACGCAGGAATTAACACAGATAATAAAGTTCCATTTGCGGTTCAAATACCAGGATATGATCCCCCCTGCGTGTCAAACACAGGAACGAACACAGATAATAAAGTTCCATTTGCGGTCCAAATACCAGGATATGATTATCTAACTTGCGTGTCACCTGTAGGAAATGATGTAACTAAAGTTTCCCAGATAGCGGTGTAACACTTCCGGTACTCGTTGCCGGAGCATCTCTACTACTACACAGTTTGTGCCGGATGTGACGTACGCGCCGTTGAGCTACGAGCGCGACGTCACCTCCGGATCAACCCCTTGTATCCATGACTACAAGGATGCCTAACCGCACTACCACTTCCGGTAAGATATAAACATCATCCCCGTAACTCACACTTTGTGTGCGATCGGGAGAAATCCTTATAAGCGGGGCCACTACCCCCAATCACCCTCTCTAAACGAGTGTTTTATAAATGTATAAATACACTGGATATATATAATTACTGATGGTATAGAAAACCCGACCCGGAAGTGATGTAATTTTGCCTAGAGAAAGGAAATGACCCGGAAGTAATATTACTGTCATTATATTTTATTCTTGGTTTTTTTATTGTTATAAACATCAAATTGCATTATGAGTTATATATTTTATATAAGTAAATACCCTTACTGTCTCCGAGTAGGCTTATTTTATGTTTTTTATACTTTGTATAACACTGAACCAATTTGGTATGCAAATGAACCTTAGGGAAGCCAGATATAAAAATGGCACCCACAGACCATAATGGACACCTTGACAAAGCAGTCAGTTGGTACTGCGAAACGCGTTGGTGACCACCCTATTCTTGGACCCCAATCACCTGAGGACTTTTACCCTTTATTTCCAAAGGACTGCCCCACCTGCTTATTTACCTGATCGGACCTCCACCATCTTGAAAGTCTCAAGCCACACAAAGTACAGTTGGACACCTGACCACTCGCAGTAGTGGGACTCCTGATAGGCTAATTCCATCGTTGCCATCAGTTGTAGTCCATGCTAACACCTTCAGGATACCACCAAGTGGCAAATAAGGACTTTCCAATTCTCTCCAAGGATCAGAGCAGGTCAAATTCTACCTCCAAATTGGTGATTATAATTATTGGGTCCACCAATACATCATTACTTGAAATTTGCACATGCCAATGGTTCATTTTAATATATAATTTATGTTTTTATTATTATTGTGTACAATAAATTTTTCATTGTAATTTACAGCGCTGCTTTACCTTTTATTGTTGTTTTTTCTTGTATAATTGGGAGCTGACTACTCCCGTAAGCAGCTGCTGTGTTGATTAAACCACTCTTGGTAGGCGCTCCATACCAACCCAGGTTGGCTTTGTTGTTCAGTATGGTGCGGGATCATGCCCTCTGCCCCCAAACAACAGTCTGAACAGTATACAGCAATATACAAATGTGTAATAACAGACCACAGGAGTAACTCAATCACGTGTGTCTGTGTAGTGTAAATGTATAGAAACCTGTTTGCATCACATGACGTAACATGTCCTTTGATCCATTAGAAAGCTGAATAACAGGTAACGCTGTCATACACTGCGGAAATGCAGAGACTCTGAGACTACAGAGACCTGGCCAGTGTTCTGCAGCTGAGTACTGTGCAGTAATACAGGTAAGACGTAATAAAAGTATAGAATGTTCTGCATTACTGTCATCAGATCCATCACATATTATAGTGATCACAGATAAGTGAATGACGCTAGTCATATTGTAGTGATGAATAAAACAACCTGCAAATGTGTTTTTAGATTTGGTTAGAACTTTTAAATGTCTTTTCTCCAGCCATGGGTTACAGAATGTACCTGCTCAGGCTAACGTTATACATTAGATCTTAATGTAGCAACACAATACAATGTAGACAACCTCACCTGGCATTAGTAACACACAGCTATAAACTTTTGTTATTAATTTACAGGAATTAAAGGCAAGGGTGTAACTACCATAGGTGCAAGGGGTGCAGCTGCTATGGGGCCCAGAGCTGAAGGGGGCCCATCTTTACTGTCTAAGTAATATGATTTACATATATTTGTCACAATCAGTTGCTAAATAGGGGGCCCTTACAAGCTTTTGCTATGGGGCCTATGGATATCTAGTTACGCCACTGAAAGGTATTATGCCAAGACCGAGGGATAGGCTGATTTACCTGTAGCCAGGACAGCCATCAGGGGGGGACTGCGGGGACTCAAGTTCTGGGCCCAGACAGAAAGGGAGCCCAGGACTGGAGTTTATAAAGCATAATTTGTCATAAACAAAGTTTGCATGTCCCTTGAAGCAATGTAGAGGTGGATTAGTGCAGTCAGTGCTGCGGAAACCGGAGGTCTCACCAGGCATTCCAGGTGTTCCAAAGAGGGAAGGGGGCCCGCCTATTTTGTCAGTCCCGGCCCCACAATTTCTGCTGGCAGCCCTGCCTGTAGCTGCAGATTTAACCCCTTTGTGACCTGCCTAATTCAAGGTTTACAATATATAATTTGTATTTTGAACATTGATCCTAACTCATTTGTTTTCTTTATCAAATAATCTTCTGCCCCAACTCCCTGCAGTGTATTGGAATGCATTTTATTTGTATTTATGTTTTCGAACATGGGGTCAACAAGCAAAAATAAGAAAGATATTGTTTACAAATGATGGGCCTAATTCAGACCTGTTTGCTGAGCTGCCTATGTTCGTAGCCAAACCGCCTGTCCACCGGCTGACCGGACCCCCGTCTCCCTGCCGCGAGAATCCCCGCCAACCATTGAATATTTTTTTTATAATTAGCAAATAAGTCAGTGACTTTTATTTCCGGAGATGGCTGATGTCAACGATCTGCCTGCATGTGCGGGGGAACTCCTGGCATTTTTATGGGGATGCCCTGCATCAGCCCCCTGTCCGCCGCCTTCCCACCCCTGATGGCGAGTGTGATACCGGCAGAAGGTGTTCGCACATGTGCATACCGTATGATTGTTCGCAGCTAAAAGTACGCACCAGAACTTACTTTTAAGCTGAACGGTCTTCTTTAAATTGGGGGAGGGCCATGAGGTCATGTGGCTTCATGCACCCGCCCTGAGCAGGCACCTGCGTTTGCTGGGTTCCGCCCAGTGTTTCTATGGGCACGCCCACTGTTTCTATGGGAACACCCACGAAACCCTGGGTGCCCACTCTGGAATGCTCCCTGCCTGTCAATCAGGCAGCGAGCGCCGCAAATGAAAATTTTGCCTATGTGGAATCGAATTCGGACCGAAAATACTGGAGGCCACAGATAACAGTTAATAATTGACCATAATCTGTTTTATTAAAGACACCCTGACACATTTGAGATAATACATTGAGAGCAAAGTCCTCCATATATCTCTGCACAGCATAAGATATAAGACTGAAAGTTAAGTAATTGTTTTATGGTTTTAATATATTCCTTTTATATATATATATTTTGTTTTTGATTTTTTATTATAGTAAAAAAAAAAAAAATTGCCAGCACCATGAATTTCTCGGACCCGGTCACAATACTTCTATCCGTTATTCTGTGCCTTTTTGTGGCAATTTTTTTTTATGGACGCAAAAGAAACGTTTGTCCCAATTTTCCTCCTGGACCGAAACCTTTACCAATCATCGGGAACCTGCACATATTTAATATGAAGAAACCTTATAAAACATTACACCAGGTAATATTACACTGAATACATTACGCTTATTACAATAAAGGAAGAAAATGATGGTCTGTTTCTAGGGCCTGATTCAGATCTGATCTCAAAAGCGAAATCTTTATCAAATGGATAGAACCATGCTGCACTGCAGCGGGGCAGATGTAACATGTGCAGAGAGAGAGAGTTAGATTTTGTTTATGTGCCGGGCAAATACTGCCTATTTTATTATCACACTTCAATTCAGATTTAACTTTGAACACATCTCACCCAAATCTAAGTCTCTCTGCACACTTTGCATCTGCAGTGGAAATGGGGGGGGGGGGTTCTGGTTGGCTCTGTAAACTGCAAAGATCGCAGCTTAACGATCACCAGAGACCCTGTTGTTATGTGATGTCAGCCGCCAGCCCCGAGGCAGGCATCAGCCCACCTGCGTATCCATGGTAACGCCTAGCGTTTATTGTGTAGCCAGTGTAACATGCAGTAACAGCTGCAGCAAAAGACGGAGGGGTTGTTGTGGCTACAATTGCCTCAGAACTAGACCCACAGTATAGTGACTGTGCTTAATAAAAGCTTACATCAACTACTTATGTCACTGTGTGTTGCTTTGCAGCTGTCTGAGAAGTACGGCTCAGTGTACAGTGTACAGCTGGGAGAGGAGAAAGTGGTCGTCCTGACCGGGTATGAGACGGTGAAAGATGCCCTGGTAAACCACGCAGAGGAGTTCTCGGGAAGAACAACAGTGCCACTTTTCCAAGATGTAATTAAAGGATATGGTAACTGTTACTTTTTTATTATTATTATTATTATCATTATTATTAGTAGTAGTATTTTTGCAGTAGTAGTTGTACTAGTAATAGTAATAATAATAATGTAGTAAGATTAGCAGCGATGTCAGTAGTAAAAATACAGTAGAAGTATCAATAGGAACAGCAACAATAATAGTAGTACAGGTTGAGTATCCCTTATCCGAAATGCTCGGGACAACGAGCATTCCGAATAAGGGATTTTTACGGTTTTTGGAATATTTTTTTTTACATACTTACCTGTCCCCTGGTGGGTCCCCGATGGTCCCTTGGCGTTCAAGGAGTCCCCCGGTGTCCACGGCAGGCCTTCAGCTTCATCTCCGGCATCTCCAGCAGTCCTAGGAGTGCATTGTGCGAGTGATGTCACCGGCGTGCCTGGGAACTCGCGCAATGCACTGGGACCGCTGGAGACGCCAGAGATGAAGCTGAAGGCCTGCCGTGGACACTGGGGGACTAGGTAAATATAAAAAAGGGTCGGGGGGGTGAATTCGAACTATTCCCCCCCCAAAAAAAAACGTTTTTTGGAATAATTCGGATAACGGATATCCAGATACGGGATACTCAACCTGTAGTAGCAGTAGTAGGATCAGCAATAATTGTAGTAGTAATAAGTTAGTAGTAATACAGTAGTAGTAGCAATAGTAGTAGTAAGAGTAGCAGCAGTAGTAATACAGTAGTAGTATCAGTAGGAGCAGCAACAATAGTAGTAGTAGTAATAGAAGTAATACAGTAGTAAGAGTAGCAGCAGTGGTAGCAGTATCCGCAGAAGTAATGTAGTAGTAGTAGTAGTAGTAGTAATACAGTAGTAGTGGTAGTAGTATTAGAAGCAATAATAGTAGTAGTAGAAATACTGTAGTAGTAGTAGTAGTATCAGAAGCAATAATAGTAGTATTGGTGGTAGTAATAGTAGTAGTAATACAGTAGTAGTAGTGGAGGTAGTAGTAGTAGTATGAGAAGGAATAATAGAAATAATAGTAATTATACAGTAGTAGTAACAGTAGCAGTAGTAGTAAAAGGAGAAGCAATAATAGTAGTAGTAGTAGTAGTAATAGTAGTAAAGAATAGCAGCAGTGGTAGCAGTATCCGCAGTAGTAATACAGGGTGACATTCTATGGGATGAGATAAATGCGCATTTTTTTTATCGCACCACTTCGCCTTTTTAAAATCGCAAGATTGGCCCGTTTTTCGCATATTTAATGAGATGCGAAAAACGGGCCAAATAGTGCGAATAGGTGCGAGGTGGTGTGTTGTCTTTAGTCCTGAAAATGTGCGATTTTCATGTCTGAAAATCGCACGTTTGCAGGAAAGCGCAAATTAAAATAAAAAAAAACCTAGCGAGGGGTCCCCCGCCCGAGCATAACCAGCCCCGGGCTCATTGAGCCGGTGCTGGTGACATAAAATCAGGGTCCCCGACAAATAGGGGTCCCCTTGATTTAATGAAACCAGCACCAGGCTCAAGGTCCGGCGCTGGTTCCCAAAATACGGGGGACAAAATGACTAGGGGTCCCCCGTATTTTAAGAACCAGCACCAGACCCAACCAGCCAGCAGGGTAATGCCACAGCCGGGGGGACACTTATTATATAAGGTCCCGCGGCCAAAGCATTAACCCCATGGCTGGTCAGCATGGGCAGGGGTCCTGGGGAAGTGGGGACCCCCCCCAAAGAAGGGGTCCCCCCCCTCCAGGACTTACCAGCCCATGCTGAAAGTCCGGGCTGTCCCCGATGCCCCTGGGCGGTGGGCATCGGGCTTATGTAAAGTGTAAAAAAAAGAATATAAACTATTGTTTTCTACTGTAGAACTATGAGTCCCAGCAAGCCTACCCCGCATGCTGGGACTTGGAGAACCACAAGTCCCAGCATGCGGGGCATTAAAGAGCCCGCTGGCACTTGTAGTTTTACAGTACAAAAAATAGTTAAATAAAACACACTGACACCCTGAAAAATAAAAGTTTAATACACACATAACACACACACTGATACTTACCTACCTTGAGCCCGTAGGTCGGTCCCTGGATCCTGGGTCCGGGCTCTGGGGCTCCAGGGCAGAAGAGTCCGGTTCCGGGGCCTTGGTCCTGGTTCCGGGGCTGGTCCGGGGTTCCAGGGCTCCTGGGCTGAAGAATCCCCGGTCCAGGATCCGAAGTAGTCCACAGGGGTACCTGAGGAAGGAAATCCTACTCACCTGGTCCCCAGCGACGACATCGGCATCCTCTCCGGCAGACGCGCTGCTCCCGGCTGGTACCCGCTCTCGGACTGAAGAGGCGCAGAGATGTTTCATCTTCCGCGCCTCTTCTCAGAATGATTCCATTGGCCACCTAGCGGCCAATCAGGAGCCGAGAAAGTCGGCTCCTGATTGACCGCTAGGCGGCCAATAGAATCATCCGGAGGAGAGGCGCGGAAGATGAAAATCTCTGTGCCTCTTCAGTCCGAGAGCGGGTACCAGCCGGGAGCAGCGCATCTGCTGGAGAGGATGCCGATGTCGTCGCCGGGGACCAGGTGAGTAGGATTTCCTTCCTCAGGTACCCCTGTGGACTACTTCGGGTAGTTTACTTTTTTTTTACACCAGAACCCTGCACAGAACATTGCAGGTTCTGGCTAATTCGCCCATCAGAACATGGTCTGATTTTTGGGCGAATTATAGACACACTTTATACAAATCGCATACCATTAAATATGCGATTTGTATACTTTTTCATGTGAAAACATCTGGATGCGATGTGCTGCGAAAAGCAGCCATCGCATTTCCAGTGTGTCCAACTTGTTGGCAAAAATCGCACTTTTTTTCACATTTTCGTAGCTCATTAAATATGCGAAAATGGAAAAAAAATGTGATTTTGGCCGTTTTTGCGAAAAAAATCGCAAAAGTCTATTTATCTCATTCCATAGAATTTCACCCACAGTATTAGTAGTAGTATTAATAGTAGTAGTACATACCTCCCACATTTTGTAGGGGGCGCGGACATTTTCGACGCTCGTCGGCGCTGAATAGACGCACAGCGTATATTCTTGGCAGGCTGGGGGGGCTCCCAACAGCCCCCCCCCACCGCGGGACAATGGCGGCCCCGTGCGGGACGCGGAAACATCTGCGAATATCGGGACGTTCCCGTGGTAAGCGGGACAGTTGGGAGGTGTAGTAGTAGTAGTAGTAGTAATAGAGTTGTAGTAGGTGGCAGTAATACAGTAGTAGTAGTAGTAGTAGTAGTAGTAGTAATACAGTAGTAGTAGTAATATTAGAGTAGTAGTAGTAATACAGTAGTAGTAATAATAGAGTAGTAGTAGTAGTAGTAAAGAATAGCAGCAGTGGTAGCAGTATCCGCAGTAGTAATACAGTAGTATTAGTAGTATTAATAATAATAGTAGTAGTAGTAGTAGTAGTAGGTAGTAGTAAGAGTAGCAGCAGTAGTAATACAGTAGTAGTAATAATAGAGTAGTAGTAGTAGTAGTAGTAGTAGTAGTAGTAGTAGTAAAGAATAGTAGCAGTGGTAGCAGTATCCGCAGTAGTAATACAGTATTAATAGTAGTAGTAGTAGTAGTAGTAGTAGTTGTAGTAGTAATACAGTAGTAGTAGCAGCAATACAGTAGTAGTAATAATAGAGTAGTAGTAGGTAGTGGTAATACAGTAGTAGTAGTAGTAGTAGGTAGTAATACAGTAGTAGTAGTAGTAGTAGTAGTAGTAGTAGTAGTAGTATTAATAGTAGTAGTAGTAGTAGTAGTAGGTAGTAGTAATACAGTAGTAGTAGTATTAATAGTAGTAGTAGTAATACAGTAGTAGTAGTAATACAGTAGTAGTAGTAGTAGTATTAGTAGTAAAGAATAGCAGCAGTGGTAGCAGTATCCGCAGTAGTAATACAGTAGTAGTAGTAGCAGTAGCAGTAGTAGTAGTAGTAGTAGTAGTAGTAGTAGTAATACAGTAGTAGTAGTAGCAGCAGCAGCAGCAGCAATACAGTAGTAGTAATAATAGAGTAGTAGTAGGTAGTAGTAATACAGTAGTAGTAGTAATAATATTAATAGTAGTAGTAGTAGGTAGTAATACAGTAGTAGTAGTAGTAGTATTAATAGTAGTAGTAGTAGGTAGTAGTAATACAGTAGTAGTAGTAGTATTAATAGTAGTAGTAGTAGTAAGTAGTAGTAATACAGTAGTAGTAGTAGTAGTAGTAGTAGTAGTAGTAGTAGTAGTAATACAGTAGTTGTAGTAGTAGTAATACAGTAGTAGTAGTAGTAGTCATAGTAGTAGTAGTAGTAGTAGGAGAAGCAGTATCCGCAATAGTAATACAGTAGTCCTATCAATAGGAACATCAACAATAGTAGAGGCTGGCAAGAGCTGCATGGTAAAGCACAGTGGCGTAACTGTAGCTCCGCAGCCCCCGCGGTGGCGGGGGGGCGCAGAGAAATTGGGGGCGCCGCCGGGGGGGCTGCAGGGCTATAGTTACCCGCAGTCTGCGTCTCGCCCGGCTCTCTGTCGGGACCTTCCTGACGTCACGGTCCCGGCCGGCTCCTGCTGCAATGAAAACTGACAATTAGAAAATGGCTGCCCCCATACTGCAGACAGTTTTCTGTCTGCAGTTTGGGGGCAGCCATTTTCTAAGAGTCCGTTTTCATTGTAGCAGCAGGAGCCGGCCGGGACCGTGACGTCAGGCAGGTCCCGACAGAGAGCTGGGCGAGACGCAGACCGCGGGCAAGAAGGGGGGGCAGGTTAGGTGCGGCGGGGGGGCGCCAGGCATCACCGTCAACGGCGACGCTGGGCTTCCCCGTGAGGCTGTTTTAGCGGGGTGCTGCGAGACGGGCAGGGCGCATTTTGCCCTCTAAAAATTGGGCAGGGCGCAGCGCCCCGCTAAAACAGCCTAGCGGGAACACTAGTAATACAGTAGTAGTAGTAGTAGTAGTAATAATAGAGTAGTAGTAGGTAGTCGTAATACAGTAGTAGTAGTAGTAGTAATAATAGAGTAGTAGTAGGTAGTCGTAATACAGTAGTAGTAGTAGTAGTAGTAGTAGTAGTAGTAGCAGTAGTAGTTGTAGTAGTAATACAGTAGTAGTAGCAGCAATACAGTAGTAGAAATAATAGAGTAGTAGTAGGTAGTAGTAATACAGTAGTAGTAGTATTAATAGTAGTAGTAGTAGGTAGTAATACAGTAGTAGTAGTAGTAGTAGTAGGTAGTAGTAATACAGTAGTAGTAGTATTAATAGTAGTAGTAGTAGGTAGTAGTAATACGGTAGTAGTAGTAGCAGTAGTAGCAGTAGTAGTAGTAGTAGTAGTAGTAGTAGTTTTAATAGAGTAGTAGTAGGTAGTCGTAATACAGTAGTAGTAGTAGTAGTAACAGTAGTAGTAGCAGCAATACAGTAGTAGTAATAATAGAGTAGTAGTAGGTAGTAGTAATACAGTAGTAGTAGTAGTAGTAGTAGTATTAATAGTAGTAGTAGTAGGTACTAATACAGTAGTAATAGTAGTAATAGTAGTATTAATAGTAGTAGTAGTAGTAGGTAGTAGTAATACAGTAGTAGTATTAATAGTAGTAGTAGTAGGTAGTAGTAGTAGTAGTAGTAGTAGTAAAGAATAGTAGCAGTATCCGCAGTAGTAGTTGTAGTAGTAGCAGCAATACAGTAGTAGTAATAATAGAGTAGTAGTAGGTAGTAATACAGTAGTAGTAGTATTAATAGTAGTAGTAGGTAGTAGTAATACAGTAGTGGTAGTAGTAGTAGTAAAGAATAGCAGCAGTGGTAGTAGTAGTAGTAATAGAGTAGTAGTAGTAGTAATACAGTAGTAGTAGTAGTCATAGTAGTAGGAGAAGCAGTATCCGCAGTAGTAATACAGTAGTCCTATCAATAGGAACATCAACAATAGTAGAAGCTGGCAAGAGCTGCATGGTAAAGCACAGTGGCGTAACTATAGCTCCGCAGCCCCCGCGGTGGCGGGGGGGCGCAGAGAAATTGGGGGCGCCGCCGGGGGGGCTGCGGGGCTATAGTTACCCGCAGTCTGCGTCTCGCCCGGCTCTCTGTCGGGACCTTCCTGACGTCACAGTCCCGGCCGGCTCCTGCTGCAATGAAAACTGACAATTAGAAAATGGCTGCCCCCATACTGCAGACAGTTTTCTGTCTGCAGTATGGGGGCAGCCATTTTCTAAGAGTCCGTTTTCATTGTAGCAGCAGGAGCCGGCCCGGACCGTGACGTCAGGAAGGTCCCGACAGAGAGCCGGGCGAGACGCAGACCGCGTATAAGAAGGGGGGGCAGGTTAGGTGCGGCGGGGCCCCACCCCCCACGTGCGGTGGGGGGGCGCTAAATAGTTAGTTACGCCCCTGGTAAAGCAGTGAGTGGCGTCCTACAGGAACCCAGACCTCTGCTAATCGCAGCCTTAACTAGCAGTGCTGAAGGGAGGAATACCTCCCAATGGGACTGCCTTACAGTGGGGGACTGGCAGGTAGGACGTCCAAAAGGATGTCAGTGCTATGCATTGTGGAGCCAGTGGAGAATCACAGACTGCATCTGGCTTCACAAACGCTGAGCAGGGTAGCGGATTTTACTGGGGGGTCTTCAGTCCCGCAGCCCATAGGTAAAATCCACCACTAGTTCCTATTCATTAAATCATAATTATATCATAATTAAATCATAATTCTTGGTTCATAATCATTTTATGATTCACTGGAGTTATTATATACCATAACCTATTACAATTACAAAATGTGCAGACTCTCAAAGATACTGGGTGACAATTGGAGTGTGAAATGCAAAGTAATTGCAAGCAGTGTGTAATGTCTCCGATCCACCGCAGAAGTGATGTACCCAAATGGACTGTGCACCCCAGGCCCCCTGCTATAAATGTTAATGAAATTTATAGATCCCCAGGCTAGAAGATTGTTGCTGAGTAAAGGCTTCCATACACTAGGACCTAATTTCCCCTCAGCTCCCCGGGAGGGCTCACATGAAATTTGACACTTGATAAATTGCATGCAATGTATTGTATTTAACTCCCACGGAGATACAGGGGGGGGGGGGGGGGGGGGGGGGGGGGGGCAGGAGATTTAAAAAAAAAAAAAAATCCTTACAAAAGAATGGGCTGAGAGATCTCCCATTCTCTTGTATTGGAGGTATCAAATCTCCTGCCCAGAGTTTTCCAACACTGCAGATAGGGGTGTGCTAGCAGTGCAGCATAACCGCTGGCACACACCTACAGACCGTATCGGATGCGATACATCGCGGGTGCATGTTCTGTGTTTTCATGTGTTCTTTTTTGTCCCCTCAACCCAGGAATTATTTTTTCTAATGATGAGAACTGGAGAGTGATGAGACGATTTACTCTTTCAACCCTGCGAGATTTTGGGATGGGGAAGCAAACCATTGAAAACAGAATTAGCGAAGAAAGTGAATATTTAGTGAAAAAGATCAACTCCTACAAAGGTCAGTGACGGCCTTCATTCCACCGTTTCATCTAGTTCAGTTCTAGAACGCACCTTAAGCTTTGTAGTTGTAGAGAAGAACTTCATTGAAGCTTTTTTTTATGTTCATTCCAAGGGTTTAATTTATTGAGTTTCAGAATTTACAATTTACAAAGCAGCAGTTTCGTTGGAATTTTGAAATCCCTGCAAATCATCAGCAAATTGAGGCACCAAACCATTGAATTTACTATTTAGTGGTTTAATGTGGTTTTGCAATCTACTTTTGATGGCAGTTTTGTGGTGGTTTTTGCACCTGGAATATTGTTACTAATATCCCTTATTGATTTTATTGAGAAACAATATTATTATTTATTATATTACAAGTTGCAATATTAATGAATTACATACAATATTACTGTAACATGCTCACATCTACCACTTGCAGAACTCCTGCCTGTCTGCCCCTTACTATTGTCTGCTGATGCAGAAATGCTTATATACAGATGGAGCGCCTCTCATTCATCACCGGGAATCACCAGAATGCCCCTGCTGGCGATCGCTGGCAGAGAGGTGCACCATCTGACTGAGACGCACACACATGTGTGTCCCAGTATATTGGCGGCGGTGGACAGATTCCCTGCTTGTCTTCACTTCAAGGAGATGGGCAGGGTTAGGTGGGGGGTGCGGGGAGCGGCATGGAGGCGGTGGAGCGCGGCAGTGGGCTCGGTCAGAAGGGGATGCGTGGGGGATGCATCCTCTTCCTGTGGCTGGCGGGAGCTGGTGGTTGGCGATCTGACCGCCAGCCCCTGCAAGACGAGAGGCGCTACATGTGTACCCTGTACTTGACCTTAACTGTCTTGAAAGTTACTGCTTTCTTGTTTTGTTTTCTTGTTTATAAACTCTATAACTGAGCGGACCCCCTTTGCCGCATATAAATAAATAATAATAATACATATTAACTTGTCTTTAAAAAAAATTCATGATGGTGTAACATTATTATTTATTAATGAGAAAAATAGTAGTAACAACATGAAGAAAACATTTTGCTCAATTGAAAAAAGTCAACACCAATTATAAATGTTTGGTATAATTAGTGAATATGTATTTTTTGCATGCAGGGAGCGTTCCGTGTGTACGCACGATGAACGATTTGATACATTCGTAAACGATTTCGGAAGCTTTCCGACATTGTTCCGTGTGTATTCACCTTTATTGTTCATGGGATGGAATTCACCTCCCACTGTGGCTCTGTAGCAGTGATAAGATGGCACTACATATGTGTGGTTGGCCATCTTGGTTAAAGATATGAAGCCTCCCTATAAGAACAGTAATGTGGCTCTGTAACAGTGATAAGATGGCACTACATATGTGTGGTTGGCCATCTTGGTTAAAGTTCTGAAGCCTCCCTATAAGAACAGTAATGTGGCTCTGTAACAGTGATAAGATGGCACTACATATGTGTGGTTTATTTATTTATTTATTTATTAACAGTTTCTTATATAGCGCAGCATATTCCGTTGCGCTTTACAATAGCAGACAGTGATACAACAAAACAGGGTATTTACAGACAGTCAAAATGTAGGAGGGCCCTGCTCGCAAGCTTACAATCTATAGGGTTGGCCATCTTGGTTAAAGATATGAAGCCTCCCTATAAGAACAGTAATGTGCTCCAAATCAAATAAATACAAGGTTTGGTATGTTTTATAAATGGGGGATAAATAGTATGTGGTGTCCGGATAATAAAAGTTGGGCAAATATTTGCAGTTCTATATATGTATTTTGCTCCTTTGATTTCCTATGAATTTATTTGCAATTCCAGGGAAACCATTTGACAATAACAAGATTTTAAATGCTGCTGTTGTCAATATAATCGTGACCATGTTACTCAGCCATCGATTTGATTATGAAGATCCAAAACTTTTAAGGCTTATGAAAATTGTCAATGATAATCTAAAACTAGCCGGCAGCCCGACGGCCATGGTAAGCAGCTCAGTTTTATGTTTATACAATATATTGCTGTCAATCATGTTTAGGTAATGGATTCATTAGCCACCTGTTTTAGGTTTTGTCTGTTAAATGCAAAAAAAAAAAAAAACGGGTTTATTAATTACAGAATATTTAAAATGCAAAAAAACTTGTGATTCTTTCATGAAAACAATGTGTATAGCTTTTATTAAGGAAGTTAAGTGTCCAAAGTGCTAGGAAACGCAGAGGTGTGATTATGAGGGATTTGGTATGAAATCCCGACGGTCAAAATCCCGACAGGGTCAAAATCCTGACTGGCTCAAAATCCAAACATTTAAAATCCCGACAAGGACAAAATCCCGACATTTAAAGTCCCGACAAGGTCAAAATACTGACATACAGTATAGAATGCACAGGTGAAAAAGTCAACATGACCTTCGGTAGACAGGTTGCGAGGTTGACATGGGTTTTTTCACAGTTTTTTTACCCGAATGTCAACACAGTCGACATGGACACAGTTGGAAGTGAACCGTAGCCCCTCGCATCGCTCGCTTTGCTCGCCCTGCTTCGGGCACGGTGCCTCGCGCTCACTATTTTATTCTCCCACCACGCCCTAGTGGATGGTAGGGCATGAAATACCGCCTGTCAACACATGTCGGCTCAAAAAACAGTGAAAAAACCCATGTCGACCTCACGACCTGTTGACCGAAAGTCATGTTGACTGTTTCACCTGTACATTCTATATGTCAGTATTTTGACCTTGTCGGGATTTTAAATGTTGGGATTTTGACCCTGTCGGGATTTTGACTGCATCCCATTATGAGGGTTATTCTGGTTCATTCGGTCCTCCGTGCAGGCGCATTTCTGTGCATGTGCAGATGCAGGTTGCGTGCACACACCCTACAAGGTGAGTGATGGGCAGAGAAGGGCGGGGGGAGCCGGGCAGCCCCATTACCATTCGGGAACGCCCAATGTTTCTTTCGACAATCAGTGACCATCTAAAGATGTGGGTGTTCCCGTGCTCTGAATGCCACTCAGAGGGTCCCGCTGTTAGCGTACTTGTAGACACGGCTAAAATACCTTGATGCCAATAGACAATCTCTGCATACTGATTTGGGGTCACAAGCACATAGCTGGCAGAGTTTCCTATTTGTCACAGTTCCTTTGGATAACGCATTTCGCCAGCTTTTTTCTCCTGATTTGAAAAGGCAGCCCTGTGCGCGGCAAAACGTGTTATCCAAAGGAACTGTGATAACTAGGACCAAAATACCCATCTCCTGGACTCAATCCATAAGGAATAACATTTATCAGCAAAATCAGTACCTAAATAAGAACATAAGGTTACCCAGATATTGTGCATAATATAAATATCATTGAGAAAGTGTGATACCTTGCAATATGGTTTTGATTGTATTTATTTATATACCCCCGGAGGTTTATTTACTTATTTATTTATTTATTTATTTGTTTGTGCATATAATTTACTGCATATAATAAATTGTGTGATTGTTTAAATTATAATTGTTTCTCATGAATTATTAAGTGCCGCACTGTTTGTCATTTCCTTAGCTTTTATTAAGGGTCTGATTCACAGACGGACGCAGTTACAGCTTTTCAAAGCTGGGTACTCACTGGCCGATATATTGAGAGCTGAATAGTTGGTGTTTACCCTGGATTTGTCTATGTAGAATAGGGATGGGGAACCAGTGGCCCTCTAGCTGTTGTTGAACTACATATCACAGCGTGTCCTGCAAAGAGTTTTAGCATGGCCAATAAGGAAAATTGTAGCAGGGCATGCTGGGAGGTGTAGTTCGACAGGTGGAGGGCCGAAGGTTCCCCATCCCATCTTTCACAAACATACAGGGGGAAATAGCAACATCCCATGTGAAATAGAACTCCGATCTCAGTAAATGTTTATGTACAGTAACTATGTCCTCTCTCTCTCTGTATAGCTGTACAACGCCTTTCCATCCGTGATGCGCTGGTTTCCCGGGTTTCTCAAAACCCTGACGAACAATTTGAATGAGTTGCACGTTTTCATCAGGGAGACCTTCACCAACCAGAAGAAACAATTGGATGTTAATGACCAGAGGAATCTCATTGACAAGTTCCTGGTGAAACAGGAGGAGGTAATGCAGCACTTACTTCTTATCAGTGGCGGATCCAGGGGTGGGGCTCTAGCACTTACTTCTTAGTAAGAAGTAAGTGCTAAAGCCCTACCCCTGGATCCACCACTGTTTCAAATAAAATACTTGGAGTTGAATTAATAAAGAAAGAACTCTTGTTTTGGTGCGCGTCAAAAATATAACTTTTCATTCAATTCATTTTGAATATATTTCTTTCTGATGTATGTAACAATAATGGGACTCACTATTGAAAGTGCTGTATTTAGGGTGACATGTCATGTTTTTGGAAATTCATATCGAAAAGGCTTATTGACATACCACATTTTCTGCAAGGTTATCATTTGTATTTGTCTTGTCACATTATTTGAACACTATATGCTGTACTGTAAATGCCGATTGTTTTCTGGAAGTTGTTTCATTTTTACAGGGAGTGTGGCCTCTGGCTAGGGGGCATGGTCTACAATTACGGTGCTTCCCACAAGGCTATGCCCATTTTTGCCACTGTGGGGCCACAGCCAGCAATCTGGGGTAGATGTATGAAGCGTTGATAAGGGAGAAGTGAGCCAGAGGAGAAGTGACTCATGGCAACCAATCAGCTGCTCTGTATATTTTTAGAATATGCAAATTACAGATGTTACACCTGCAGCATGATGATGTTCCATAGCGATATTTTTTAGACATTAATTTCTTCCTTTGTTTCTTTGCATGTTACCTTTTTTAACAATGACACCTCATACGTTACAGGAGAAACCTAGACCGGAACTATATTTCACCAATGAGAACCTAACAGCGCTTGTGGCCGACCTCTTTGTTGCCGGCATGGAAACCACCTCCACCACTCTGAGATGGGGTCTTCTGTTGATGATGAAATACCCTGAAATACAAAGTAAGAGCTGAAGGGCCCCGATTCTAATCTATTAGTCCCCGGCATGTTCGCACTGGGGACAGATGACTTTTATTTGCGAGCGCTATGAAGAAGATACTGACCCCTGGCAGGCATCGACCCGCCGCGTTCCCATGGGTGAGCCCCGTTCCCACTCCCATGTGTATCTCACTGAAGTCGTTCATTGCCGGGGTCTGCTCATGCGCAAATATGCGCTTTTGCATACGCAGACCTTCCCCCATGGTGTTTAATTAGCCCCAATGTCTGGAAATGAGAGAGAGAAATTATACAGATTGAGTGTCCGATAATAATCAGCAAACTGAAATACGACATATGTTTTTGTGCTGAGTGTTTTTAACTTTTATTTTGTAAACAGAAAAAGTCCAAAATGAGATCGAGAAAGTTATCGGCTCAGCGGAGCCACACGCGGTACACCGTAAGGACATGCCCTATACTGACGCCGTAGTGCACGAGATACAGAGGTTTGGGAATATAGTTCCAAATAACGTCCCGCATGCTACTACTCAGGACGTCACATTCAGAGGGTATTCTATCCCAAAGGTATGGCCTAAATCTTATTGTGTCCTATCACTGCAGGTGCTCCTTCTTTCTTTAGCAATTCATCACCAGATACTAAAATGGTGTAACAAGAAATGTTATGCTCCCTTGCTTAAAATGTTTGCAGTGCCCCCCTCCCCTCACTCATTAATTCCAGAATTGTTTCACCTGCATGCTCTCTGCCAGAGGTTTCCTGCTCGTTGCCAGTTGTTTCATGCTCATTGCCAAGGGTTAAATGCTTGTTGCTACTAGGGGTTTCTTAACTTGCTCATTGCCTGGTGGTAGGTGCACCCAGCATGGCAGCGTTCCTAGAATCTGGCACATCCTGAACTACCCTGGCAGATGCTAAAGGTCAATTAGGACCTCTAGTGCCTGTCTCCTCCAAGACGGCGGCCATTTTTGTAGGGCGCCACTGATTTACTCAAACAATGTGAAATAATTGAAAGGAATATTTACTAATGAATCAGTGCAGTTCTGATCACGACATCTGCCATGTTTATCTTGATTGAAGTGTTTATTGGAGTGTATATTAATTAAATATATTCTTAGTTAATAAATACATACTGTAAATTTTATATATATATATATATATATATATATATATATATATATATTCATTCTTAGTTATTAAATACATACTGTAAAGATTAGACTTGGTATCCCATCAACTAAGAACAGTTGTGAGCATTTAACACAAATAATATTTGGATTTGGCTTTGTCGTGACAGTTGGAAATAAGAGATACAATATTTGGAGCAATAAGAATTTCTTTAAACCCTGGGAAATATGTTTATGTCACAGTAATCAATAATGCCCCTTTCCTACCGCCCACCCGGCAGTTACCCGGCATTTATGAGTGCCAGGTCATTTTGCTGGGTGCAGTCTGACACAAATTCCCACCAGAAGCAAATTACTGGGTAAAGCTATTCAACCCGGGAACTTGGTGTGAAAGGGTCAACCCTTAAATCCGGGTTGACCCGGATTTTCTTAAATACCTGGAATTTCAGTCAGAAATGTCTAAAATTCATGGCTTTTACCCGCCATTTTCAGTGCCAGGTCATTTGCCGGTACCAGCCTACCCACCCCCCCTTCACACATTAAAGTAAATTACTGCATTAAAAATGTCCACTCTGTAGTTTGGTGGTTAACACAGGTATTTCTTCTGTGTGAAAGGGTCACCTTGGGTCTAAAATCCCGGATCCTTGACCATGGTAAATTCCAGGGTCAGAGTATATAGAATATACGACCCGGGTTGACCCTTTCAGACAGAAGAAGGACCCGTGTTGAACTGAAAATTACCTGGTAGATATTTTTAACCCGGTAATTATCTTTTCTGTGTGAAAGGGATATCATTCAGAGATGCACGATCCTAGGGGGTGTGATAATATGCAAATACATTTTGTAGCCTACCACTGGTGTATGTAAGATATTATGCAAAGGGTCATAACCAGTTATATTCCATGGTTAAAAGCAGGGGTTAAAGTGAGGTGGGTAACGGGTTGGAACTGAGTTCCACCACCTCTAATGGGGAGGTGGAATATTTTAACCTCCACATTGGCCCTTCACAGCCAAAAACCCAACCACTGGCCCCTGTCTTAGCCTAGTGGGGAGAGGGGGGGGGGTCAATAGGTGGCATAGAGAAATGAGTTCCCCCACCTCTGCATGACCACTTTAAGCCCTGGTTAAAAGAGAGATGTTCAGTAGTTAATATCCCTTCACTCCAGATCCCAATGGTCAGAATCTCAACAGCAGTGTCCCGATGGTTATAATCATGATGGCAGCTGCCGGGGTTATGGTTAGGGTTAGATTTAAGGTCAGGCACTAGGGGAAGGGTTAAGGTATGTCTAGGGGTGGGCTGTTAATTAGGCTATGGGACAGATAGGTTAGGGATAGGCTGCGATAGAGGTGGGGTTAGGGTTAGATCTAAGGTCAGGTACTAGGGGAAGGTTAAGATATGTCTAGGGGTGGGCTGTTAAGGTTAGGCTGTGGGAAAGGTAGGTTAGGGTTAGGCTGCGATAGAGGTGGGGTTAGGGTTAGATCTAAGGTCGGGCACTAGGGGAAGGTTTACGGTATGACTAGGGGCTGGGCTGTTAAGGTTAGGCTGTGGGAAAGGTAGGTTAGGGTTAGGCTGCGATAGAGGTGGGGTTAGGGTTAGATCTAAGGTCAGTCACTAGGGAAGGGTTACGGTATGGCTAGGGCCTGGGCTGCTAAGGTTAGGCTGTGGGAAAGGTAGGTTAGGGTTAGGCTGCGATAGAGGTGGGGTTAGGGTTAGATCTAAGGTCAGTCACTAGGGAAGGGTTACGGTATGGCTAGGGCCTGGGCTGCTAAGGTTAGGCTGTGGGAAAGGTAGGTTAGGGTTAGGCTGCGATAGAGGTGGGGTTAGGGTTAGATCTAAGGTCAGGCACTAGGGGAAGGTTAAGGTATGTCTAGGGGTGGGCTGTTAAGGTTAAGCTGTGGGACAGGTAGGTTAGGGTTAGGCTGCGATAGAGGTGGGGTTAGGGTTAGATCTAAGGTCGGGCACTAGGGGAAGGTTAAGGTATGTCTAGGGGTGGGCTGTTAAGGTTAGGCTGTGGGAAAGGTAGGTTAGGGTTAGGCTGCGATAGAGGTGGGGTTAGGGTTAGATCTAAGGTCAGGCACTAGGGGAAGGGTTACGGTATGGCTAGGGGCTGGGCTGTTAAGGTTAGGCTGTGGGATGGGTAGTTTATGATTAGGCTCTGAGACAGGTAGGTTTGGGTTAGGCTGTGAGATGGTAGGTTAGGGTTAAGCTGCAATAGGGGTGGGGGTTACAGTTGGGAGGGTGTGGATCTTTGGTCGAAAGTAAGAAGGTTGACAGTCAATAGGACAACCCCTTTTTGGGCGATACGCCAAAGGTTGACACCTGGAAAAGGTTAACATGGTTTAGGTTGACATGTTCGAAATGTCGACACAAGCAAAAGGTCAACATGGTAAAAGGCTGACCAGGTATTATAACATTGTCTACAGACACTGAAAGTGGATATCCCAGTCCTTGCATAGTCATTCACAGGGATTTACAGTACACTAGGGAAGGACGTTGCAGATGGGAGATCACCAAAAGAGGCCGCTACTACCACGTCCCCCTCTGAATCAGGCCCAGTGTGTCCTCACCCCCCCCCCCTTACAACACAGTTATAAAAATTGACAAGTAGAACTATAAAGCATTCAGCTGCCCAAAACCAGCAAAAACTACCGTAAAGGATTTTGTCAAAAATTTTGAGAAAAAAAACAAAACATAAATAATATTACGTAATACATACTGTACTTATGTCACTTTAGTAATTCTTTAATCTTCTGCAGGGGACACAGGTCATCCCCCTGCTGACGTCAGTGCTGTATGACAAGGATCATTTTAAAAAACCAGAAGAGTTTTACCCGGAACATTTTCTGGACGCTGGTGGCAATTTTGTGAAGAATGAAGCGTTCATGCCGTTCTCAGCCGGTGAGTTATATCTGATATCATGGCTTATGTTACATGTACATTGCTCATAGTTCCAAGTTGATATGAAGACAAGATTACCTTTCTGTCCAGCGACCCTGAAATGTCACCGTCTTCTGTAGAACCCATAGGGAATCAAATAGGGGTGGCCCTTATCCAGGTGAGATGTGTAAGCCACCAGGAACCACAACATTAGCTGAGACTGGATCTGAGTGGAAGATAATTGCACTTAGACAGAATTTCTACCTGGAATATCCAGGAATGGAACTGGGCAAACTCTACCATGTGGAAGGTGGACACCATCTTTCCTAGTACCCACATACAGAGTCCGGGGCAAGAAACAGAATTAATGTCTGGATTGGAGACAATCTTGTCCATACAGAGTGTCCAAGATGGCCACTGGGTGTACTATCTGCCAAAAATGTCTGAGGGTGGATTTGCACCAATTGAAAAGCCACCTCAGGGATTGAAGGATATGGACTCTAATGGTGAGATGTCCTTGCAGTTCTAATTGCAGAAAGAAGTGAAGACATGTTATATTTTCTGGATTTCTTAGAGCCATTGGGAGTCTTATATCACCTGGTGAATGCTCGAGGCACCATGGACAACCCAAAAGGCAAGGCCTTAAACTGGTAGTAGTCCAAAAGGTTTTCAGAATGTAGCAACTGCTATTCCCCTCTCAGATAAGGGCCCTTGTCAACCAGGGGTAATAGGAGATCCCCAAGTTAACAAATATGAACAATGGAGACTCCATCCAGAATTTGGATATCTGGAGATAAACATTCAGAGACTTGAGGATGGATCCAAATGAACTATCTGGTTTTTAATATGAGGAAGAGGTTTAAATTGAAACCGGAGCAATAATACACATCGTCTCCAAAACAGATTTTCATAGTTTCAATTTATCTATGTACATTTCTGCCAAATATTTACATAGATAAATTGAAACATTAAAAGTTTGACTTAAGGTGCCCATACACGTTGCGATTATCGCATCCATTTTGTACTTATAAAGTACAAAACGCATCTCATGTGCGATAATTGCACCGTGTACCTGCTAGAATGCGATGCGCGTCCCCGCAGGTACAATATTGTAAAGGACCAAAAGATGCGATGCGATGCAATGAAGCACAAAAAGTACTGCATGAAGATAATTTTTGTCCTTCATTGCATCGCATCGCATCAGTACAGGAGTACATGCGATGCGATGCAATGTCCATTAGTAGCTATCAACTTTAAAAAAAAAAAAAAATTAAATCGGTTCGCATCGCATTGCACCTGCACATGTAGGGGGATCGCATTGCATTGCATCCCCCTACAAGTGCCAGAATCATACGGCACATTTTACAGTACAAATTGTACAGCCACATATCTGAACGTGTATGGGCACCTTCAGAGCTGATGTGTGTATCTGGTAGAGTAATATTATTATTATTATTATTATTATTATTATTATTATTATTATTATTATTATCATGTGATCACCTGTTTCTCTGTTCTAGGTAAGAGAAGTTGTGCCGGGGAGAACCTGGCTAAAATGGAGCTCTTTATGTTCTTCACAAAGCTGCTACAGAACTTCACTTTCCAGGCTCCTCCAGGGGCCACACTGGACCTGAACCCTTCACCTGGGATCACCTGTAGTCCTATGGCCTATATGATGTGTGCCGTGCCTCGTACATAAAGTGGAGTTGCAACATGCACTAAGAAAACCACTTAATATTTTGTGAAGAGCAGAAAGAAAATAACACGTGAGATGGGACTCACCCAACGTCTACTTATTCATTGCAGTAAAATGTTGCGTAACCATTGCCTGTCTGTATTCGTATGATGAAGAATCAGTCCCACTGTCCAGGAAATACTGTCCATGATATTAATATAGATATAGATAATGGAAATTTAATGGAAATCAAGCAAAGTCCTACTGACTGGAAAGTTTGAGATTTGAGATTTCCATCTTCGTCTGCCCACCCTGGGTACAGAAGAGGGATGTACTGTACATTGAAAGTGATTCCATTGGCACCAGAATAAAATAGACACCAATTACTCTACAGCATACTTTCCATCTGCCCCAGAAGGTCTGCAAGAGTTATGAATTTAGGGCCATGCGATCCAAAGGTGCAGGACAATCTATTGAAGCTGCCTACTTCCTGGGAGGTAGGATGATGCGTCTTGGATTGAATCACATTATGCTTGCTGTAGAATATTGCGACTTATCGCAAAACCATGCTGCACTGCTGGTGGGGCAGATGTAACATATGCAGAGTTAGATTGGGGTGAGGTGTGTTCAAAACTGAAATCTAAAGTAAATCACAGTGTAAGAATAAAGCAGCCAGTATTTACCCTGCACAGAAACAAGATAACTCACCCAAATCTAACTCTCTCTGCACATGTTACATCTGCCCCACCTGCAGTGCATTTGCAAAAATTGCAGCCTTACTAACAGGCCTGAATGAGATCCACACGCACATATCAGTGATAGAAATCAAAGGTGTTGCAAGATGGAATTGTCCTTAGGTGCGCACTACATGGCCGCCGACAGCGTTGTCTTTCTCCGGTAAAAATGGGCAACGGAAAGGGGCTTGGCCATGCCCCTATGAAAAAGGGGATGCGTGCTGTGTGCGGGAGGCTGACCGTCTGGCAAGTGGGATACTTGTTCAGAGAGCGAGAGAACAGGATCCAGCTGCCTCTCTCCCTCTGCTCAGCACATGGCACTGTGCAGTGTGTGATAAGCAGGGAAGAGAGGCTGTGCAGCGGCAGACTGTGTACTCTTCTCCTACTGACTGGCACTCTGCAGCGGGGGAGGGGGGTGCGGGACCTGGAACCCTCCAGGATACCATGCCCAGGTAAAATGTTGCTGCCCTCCCCCTCGACGCCACTGGTGCCCACCCTACCTTATGTTGGTTACTATCCTGCCTCCGTTCCCCTCCGTTCCTACTTATCCTGTTGTTTTTCGTTCGTCCACCCACCTATTTTTAGTATGTTAACTCTTATGAGTAGGGTCCTCCTGCCTCACGTACTCACCCTACCTCTTTACCTCACCTGTCCTCCTGTCCTGTTCTTCCCTTCCTCTACTTCATCTTCAGTCTCCTCGACAATTTTGACACCTACTTCAGAACTGATGCTGATTTTAGTTCTACCAGCTATACCCCTATTTATACTGTATTTTTCAACACACCCTGTACGTTACCTTGTCATTTGTTTTTTGTTTGCTATGTACGGCGCTGCGGACACTTTGTGGCACCTTATAAATAAACGTACTACTACTACTACTAAAAGGACATGCACAGTTTAACAAACCAAGCCCTACAGCAACAGTGACTGCAGCTTTTGTGGCTGAAGTGCTTGGTTTGTTTGAGCCCCCACAAAACAAGCAACTGATCAGCTTAAGGCAACAGCTTTACAATGGCAAAATCTCATCATCGTTACCATCATCATACTGCAGAATCACAGTACAAACTGGGATACAGGCTGCAGATTGAGGGCCAGATGTATAAAGCTTTAAAAGTGATAAAGTGGAGAGTGATAAACAACCAGCCAATCAGCTCTTACCTGTCATTTTTTCATGTAACATGGCAGGTTGGAGCTGATTGACTGTCTGTTTATCACTCTCTATTTTATCACTTTTTGAAGCTTAATACATCTGGCCCTCAGTACTTATATATTTATATATGCACAGTGGGGTACGTCCTGCAGATTTACAGTACTTGTATGCACAGTGTGATACAGCCATCAGGGTCACAATGGGGTACACCCAACAGGGTCACAGTGGGACATAACCAGCAGAGAACATTGCAGAGCAAGCATGCATCCCATATAATGGTACAAAGCCACGGTCACGGCACTTCATATGGTACGCAAGTCCAGCAAGAACCAGTAGGACGGCAGTTAACCTTGCACTGGTATCCGAGTCTTTCAGGAACACCCCAGCCATAGACTTGGATCCCAGGTATTCAGAGAGGCTTGGATTCCACAGAATCCAAATAGTCTGTTTTCCTATAGCTCAGAGCCTTTGTTGCTACCTTGTTACTGTGTACAGTAGTGTTTCTGTGGCTGAAATGTCTACCTGCTAGTCTGGCAGGAAGTTGTACTGTTCCGAACAGATTTTTAACAAACTATTGTTCTATGTTTGTACATTTAACTTTTTCTGAATAAAGTGATCTTTTTTCAAAGAATACAATGAAATCGTGGTCCGTGTCAGCATTAAGGAGAACAACTATACCAAGCTTACAGTAGCTCCATGTCATGGTGTGTTAATAAGCAAGGTTGGGTCATTGCACCATGGTAACTAAACACCATCACACCTAGAACCTGGTCATTGAAGGTATCCACACCTGAGATGTTACCTTTAGTACAGAAATAGCCATCTTTCCATTTTTATTCTTATACCTGCTTATATTGTGCTTGGAGAGGACTAATGTCTTAGCCCCTTTTAGGGAGAAAAACTGCCTGCCAGGTCCATTCCTAAGCAGAAGACATCAATTGGATCCCACTGTGATAGTGTCCAGAAAACCCAAATGTGCCAGTACTTAGTGGGTTATTCTGTTTCACTCGCAAATGCAAAATCATTCTCTAATGGACAAAACCATATGCAGTGCAGCTGGGGCAGATGTAACGTGTATAGAGATTTAGATTTGGGTGTTTTATTGTTTCTGTGCAGGGTAAATACTAGCTGCTTTACACTGCAATATAGATATCAGTTTGAAGTACACCCCCCACCCAAATCTAATTCTCTCTGCAAATGTTACATCTGCCCCACCTGCAGTGCATATGGTTTTGTCCATTAGAGAGTGATTGTGCTTTTGCGAGTGAACCAGAATAACCCCCTTAGTGTACATACCCTTCTATAATGAAGCCACTGGCCTCAAACCCACCCAAGATGGCTGTCCGTATTACCTCAGGGTGGGTAAAAAACCCACAAAAGTGAGCATGGAGTTGTCATTAAGGGTCAATATCAACTGTGCAAAATTTTAACTCACTGAGTTAATATCTTGTGGTCCGGCAAACATCTCAAATTTTTAATTTTTTTTGTAAAAAGGGTGAGAATTTCGTGTTTTTGAAGTCCGAAACTCAAAGTTGGGCATGGAGATCAAAAAAGTGATCTTTGGGTGTATGAATGAAGATCACCTTGACCCGAGAATCATTTGTGAATTGAAAATGGCATAGTAGTCAAAATCTGTGTATGTTCAAAGAATAATAATAAAATATTAATCACTGTAAAACTAGGTCATTTCAAACGCAGCACAGCTCCTGAGCCAATCAGCACTCGCGTACCGGCAGCCACGGTGATTGGCTAACGGGCCGCAAGTTCCAATTGGCTCAAGAGTCAGCGTGTCATGTTTGAAATTCTCCGCTCTCAGCAAGGTGCGGTAGCAGTGGCGGATGCGCCGGATAGGTGCAGGAATTGACAGTGACATAGAGAAGGGGGACAGCAGCCAGTGGAACAGACAATTATGTGGTGGTCTGTATGCCATTCTGGAGAGACACAGACATCAGTGGAGGGGCTGAGGTGCCATTGGAATCCTAATCACTCAAATCAACTTTGTCAGTGCAGTCACAGTTCAGTTTAGGTACGGGGCACTTTCGGATCTCACTGGTTGCAATGGCGACAGCTTAAAAAAAGTACCCTGAGGACAACGCAAAAATACAGAGTGAAATGTAATAGGGTGCGATTTTTAGACAAGTTTTAAAATCGCAATAAATCAAATGCCTAAAAATCGCAAATTTGATAGGGTGCGAATTCACATGCGATTCCTGCGATTTTTAGTAACGAAAATGTGTGATTTTTTAGACCTGAAAGTGTGCGGTATTTAGTTTAAAAATGGCATGGGGTCCCCATCCTGAGCATAGCCAGCCCCGGGATTGAGCCGGTCCTGGTTCCAAAAATACGGGGGACGAAAAAAACTGAGTGTCCCCCGTATTTTGGAACCAGCACCGGGCTCCAACAGCACGCAGTGTCATGCCACAGCTGGGGGACACGTTTTACGTAAGGCCCCCCGGCCATACCATGTGCACCGTGGCTGGACCGCCCTGGATGGAGTACCTGGGATTGTGGGGACGAGCCCCCACCCCAATAAAAGGTTCCCCCCCAGGCTTCACTCGTCTTGGACTAAAGCCCGGGCTGTCCCCGGCATCCCTGGGTGGAGGATGCCGGGCTTTTATGTGTAAAATTAGAATTAAAAAAAATGCCCTTTTTCAGTAGAACTACAACTCCCAGCAGGCCTCCCCCACATGCTTGGACTTGGAGAACAACAATTTATCACACACATTAGTTTTACACCAATATACATTACCATCACTGGCTCCAGCGCTGATCCTCTGCTGCAGCTCACCCTGCACTGACAGTGAGGTGAACTGGTTCCCTCGCACTGACAGCAGAAAATGCTGCTGTCATTGTGCTGGGGAAGCAGCACAGCCCTGATTGGCTCTATACCCTCAATGGACACACACACCGCTGATCACCATGGCCTCGTCCATGCACAGCTTTCTTTGCCCGTGTCATTTTGTTTAAAATACAGATGGGGCAGGTCCATCTTGGCAGGGGATGGCGATGGCGACGCCAGCCGCCATCCCCCACCAGCGCCCGGGGTCCCCGCCGCCTGCCTGCACCCCCCCCCCCCTAACCCTGTCCATCTCCCTGAGGCGGAGACGGACAGGGTTCCCGTCGCCCCGCCGACAGAGACTGAGACGCGCGTGAGACGCACGCGCGTCTAAGTCAGAAGGTGAGGCAGGCCGATGGCGGATAGCCAGCGCTGATGTTCTGGCGATTCGCCAGCAAGGAAGAAGCCTGCCCCATCTGTAATATAAAGTTTTATGTTTTACATGAATATATATATATATATATATATATATATATATATATATATACAGAAGTACCAACACACTCGCCATTCCTAGGAATGGGGTGCAAACAGCACCCACATCCCAGGGTGGGGTGCGGTGGCCTGTGGTCACAGGCCACCGCACCCCACCCTGGGATGTGGGTGCTGTTTGCACCCCATTCCTAGGAATGGCGAGTGTGTTGGTACTTCTGTATCTATATATATTTGGGTTGATTTTTAATTAACCTCTGTTACTGTGATCATAGCTTTCTCATGCACCCTTGATAAGCTCATTTACCTGAAACCTGTGACAGCTGCCCCTTTAATACTAATTCAGGTGCTGTGTTTGGGATTGTCTCACCTTATAAAAGCCATAAGTTACTTGGCAGTTGAGCATTAACCCAGGGAAAAAAAAAAAAACACATGTTCATTTTAGCTATGATGTGTAAGCAGGTGCCAGGTTCCCAAGAAAACCAGTTAGTGTAGGACTTGCAGTGAAATGGGGTCCCTTGGCGATGGGCTGCAAGCTTAAATGCATTGATCAATTCATGAACTAAAACCCCATTATTTATTTATTGATTATTTGAATGTTAAGGTGAGTTAGTTTGTTGTAGTGAGTGCTGGGCCCCCTGTGTTTATTTATATATATATATATATATATATTATATATATATATATATATATATATATATATATATATAACACAATACTCCACGACGCGCTTAACAATATCAAACAGAAGAACTTTCTTTTAACAATATATACTGAGGCTGCTATACCACAATGTTACCCGAGGGCCGGGTAACTTACAGGTACATACAACATACACTTCCCAAATGTGGTTCAGCGCCCTTTACTCAATTGATAGTCCATACGTCATTTCTCCAAGATAACAATTTATTAAAATCTTCAAAGTTTGATTGACCGTCTGGCCGTACAACAGAATCCCAACGCGTTTCGTCCTAAGACTTCATCAGGGGATTGTATACAGTCCGAATATTAAATTTCTTATTGAAACGACTAGGAGATGCGATGTCGGTGAACAATTATTACACCAAAAAGAATATATGATATGTCTCCTGTCCTTCTCTTGTAAGCCCTATGAGGCTAACCAATTGCACTGGTAGAGATTAGTATGTTCTGAAAAGAGCTCGGCCTGTTACAGTCTCTCTCAGGGACCTCTATCTCTTGCAAGGAAGGATATATATATACAGTATATATATATAAAAAAATAATAATAATAGTACAAAAAAATGCAGAGAAAGCCAGCTCCTGATTGGCCACTAGGCGGCCAATAGAATCATTCGGAGGAGAGGCGCGGAAGATGAAACATCTCTGCGTCTCTCCTCAGTCCGAGTCCTAGCGGGTACCGGCCTGTGATGCGCGACTTGGACTACGGCGGAGAGAAGAAGATGGGATCTTCGCCAGAGGACCTGGTGAGTAGGATTTCCTTCCACAGGTCACCATATGGATTACTTGGATCCTGGAGCCCCGGACCAGCCCCGGACCAGCCCCGGAACCAAGGCCCCGGACCCCGGACTCTGCAGCCCCGGACCCAGGAACCAAGGCCCCGGACCCTGGACCATGGAGCCCCGGACCCAGGGACCTACCGACGGACTCAAGATAGATAAGTATCAGTGTGTTTGTGTAATGTATGTATTAAACTTTTATTTTTCTGGGTTGTCAGTGTGTTTATTTAACTATTTCTTGTACTGTGGAACTACAAGTGCCCTTTAATGCCCTTGTGGTTGTCCAAGTCCCAGCATGCGGGGGAGGCTTGCTGGAACTCATAGTTCCACAGTATTAAATAATAGTTTATTATTCTATTTTTCACACTGCAATCAGCTCGATGCCCACAGCCCAGGGGCATCGAGGACAGCACCAGGCTTCAGCCTGGTCAGGTAAGTCCTGGAGGGGGGGGGGCCTTTATTGGGGGGGTCCCCACTCCCCCAAGACCCTTGCCAAGCTGATTGGTCAATAGGGTTAATGCTTTACCCGCGGGACCTTATATAATAAGTGTCGCCCGGCTGTGGCATTACCCTGCTGGCTGGTTGGCCTGGGGCTGGTTCTTAAAATACGGGGGACCCCTAGTCATTTTGTCCCCCGTATTTTGGGAACCAGCCCCGAACCTGGAGCCTGGGGCTGATTTAAAAAAATCGGGGAACCCCTATTTGCTGGGTTTCCTGATTTTTTATTACCAGCCCCGGCTCTTTCAGCCTGGTGCTGGTTACGGCTGTGGGGGGGACCCCACGCTGTTTTGTTTTTTTTTCTATTTTTTTTACACTCTGCAGCCTGCACGGATCTGACTGATCCGTGCAGACTGCCTGTACTAATTCATATTAGCGGCCATATATACGGCCGCTAATACGAATGTTTATGCCATCGGAGGGTTACAAAGCAGTCGTATTTGACTGCTTTGTAATTTCCCCTCCGGAACACGACTTTGCATACGGCTGAAACAGCCATATGCAGTCGTAGTCATTCGTATTAAGAATATGAATACTAAATTTTGTATTCATTTTCTTAGTAAATTTCCACCTAAGTGTCAAAACTTCTGATGACAAGGTGAAATCTACCGTTCAGTCCTGGTATCTACAACAACCACCAGTTTTCTTCTCCGACAGGTTTGCCCGGCTCATCTAGTGTTGACACACATGCGTGATAAGGAATGGGGACTACGTTTAAAAGTGAAAAGTGCATTATATAGAGGATAAAAGTGAGTACAAAAAAAGTTTTTCAAATGTGTTCAAAAATAAAAACAACTTAAAGACATGGAGGCATTGCTTTTCAATCCATCCTTGTACATTCAGACGACACTAAAATATGAATGTGAAAAGGGTGTGAAAACACAATTTTTCACATTATTTTAGTAAAAATAATGTTAATAAATGGGCCTCTATACAGTATATTACTTATTTCCCCTTCATATGCCATTAAAATTCCTATCCCCAAGAATAGTAACCCATGGCACCCTATGCAAGATATTGTTTGCAACTTGCTTTGTAAAGGAAAAATGGTGAGGACATCTCAAAAAATTAGGGATGTGCACCGGCCACTTTTCGCATTTTGGGTTCTGATTACCTTCAGGTTTTGGGTTCTAATGGGTTTTGCCAAAACACCCCCTAAACGTTTTGGGTTTTGGGTGTCTGATTTTTTATTTTTAAAGCATAAAAACTGCTAAAATCGCAGATTTTTTTTGTTGTTGTTTTGGACAGTGTGAGCGATCCGTACGGTAGGCGGGGCTAAGAACACTCGGTTCCTGTCCGAAATACGCATCAGTCCGAATCAACTAGAATAAGGGCCAAAATAGACCAAAATTAAAAAGATACTATAAGTTTTATTTTAAAGTCGCCTGTGAGTGTATTCATTTCTAAATGCATCTCTCTCTCTATTTTTAATATGTTGATCCACCCCCCTGAACCTATTTTACAGACAAATAGTACTGATGATATGTATTTCGATCTGAAGCTGGCAGGAAAACCCAATCATAAGCTTGGAAATAGTCTAAAGTTCGGTTCTCAGGAAAACAATTCGAACAACTCTACTTTTAGTTGCAATTGAAAAGTTTTGTTTGACCCATGTGGGGGCCCTCTGTTCAAAGCCAGTATAAAGTAGGGATGTACACCGGCCACTTTTCACGTTTTGGGTTTTGGGTTCTCATTACCTTCAGGTTTTGGGTTATAATGGTTTTTTCCAAAATACCCCCTAAACGTTTTGGGTTTTGGGTTCTGATTTTTTTTTTTTAAAGCATAAAAACTGCTAAAATCGCAGAATTTTTTTTTTTTGCTCCCACGCTATTATTAACCTCAATAACATTACCTTCCACTAATTTCCAGTCTATTCTGAACACCTCACAAGGTTGCACCGAGGTAGCTGGATAACTGTGCTAAGCCACACAAGTGTGCGGCAAAAACACGTGGCTGATCTAGGAGTGGCACTGCAGCGGAAGACAGGATGGCAGTTTGAAAAACTAGGCCCCAATAAGACCCATATATGGCTTGATCGTGTTTACGATGTGCAGCCGAGTAGAAGTGGGATTTCGTGCAGCACTGACTTGTTCTGGAAGTGTGTAACTGTTGTTATCAGTTTAATACCCAATAAGACCCCTATCTGGCTTGATTGTGTTACTATTATTAATTAATTTAATCTGATTGCACAACTTTGGGATTATTATTACCAGTCGTCTCTTACATCATTGCCTAATGGGTGGAGGGGAGGGGGGGGGGGAATTAATTACTAGATGGCAGATGGAAGAGTTCCTCCACCTCTCTAGGAAAACTTTTACCCCTGGGTTGGAGATGTATACCTTTTCAGAAACCGGGGGCTTCCTCCCTTACCGTACATGTCCGGTAAACATCCAATAAGACCGCTATCTAGCTTAATCGGGTTTACCATGTGCAGCCAAGGAGCAGTGGGCGTTTCGTGCAGCAATCAATTACTCTCATTAGTCGAATGCAAACAGTTGTATGCATTTAAAGACAAGTGCACTTATAAGTTATAACTGTCAAGAACGCAAACAGTTGTATGCGTTGAAAATACAAGTCCCACATACAAATGACTCTCAGCAGTAGGATTAATAAATGGTGATGCAAGATTGTCCTTGGGCCTTCCCACCCACCCTTATGTTGCAAAAATAGGACATGCACACTTTAACAAACCAAACATTTCAGCAACAGGGCCTACAAAACTGTGGCTGAAAAGATTGGTTTGTTTGGGCCCCCACACAAAAAAAAAAAATTCATAATATCTCCCTGTATAAACTGGCTCTACAGCGACAAGATGTCACTCGTTATCCTCCTCCTCCTCTGATTCCTCGTCCCCTTCAGTGTGTACTTCCTCATCCTCACAGATTATCAATTCGTCCCGGCTGGACCCCACAATCACAGGTCCCGTTATAATCTCTGGAGGCAATTCCCGGTATTCATTGAATAATTGATAATTAATTTTTAATTATCTGTTATTATTTGTTTTTTTGCCCACACAATAAATACATTTATTGTGTTGGCAAAAAATAGCACGTGCTGGAAATTGCTTATGTTTAATGCCCGTACAATGTTACTGGCGTTGTCCGACACCACAAATCCCCAGGAGAGTCTAAGGGGGATAAGCCACTGGGAGATGATTTCCCTCAGTTTCTCTAAGAGGTTGTCAGCATTGTGCCTTTTCCTGAAACCGGTGATACACAGCGTAGCCTGCCTTGGAAGGAGCTGGCGTGCAGGAGATGCTGCTACTGCGGAAGGCGATGCATCTACCCAGTGGGCTGTCACAGTCATATAGTCCTTAGTTTGCCCTGATCCACTTGTCCACATGTCCGGACTTAAGTGGACAGTGGGTACAGCCACATTTTTTAGGGCACTGAGGACACTTTTTCTGACGTCCCTGTACTTCGCTGGTATCGCCTGCCTAGTGAAGTGGAATCTAGATGGGATTTGGTACCGGGGACACATACCTCCATCAGCCGTCTAAATCCCACTCCACTGATGGCGGACACCGGACACACGTCTAACACCAACATAGCTGTCAAGGCCGCAGTTATCCGCTTTGCCATAGGGTGACTGCTGACGTATTTCGTCCTCATGGCAAATGACTGTTGGACGTCCAATTGCTTACTAAAAGATGTAGTGGTCTTACGACTTCCCCTCTGGGATGATGACTGACTTCCAGCAGCAGCAACAGCGGCAGTAGTAGGCGTAACACTGCAGGATCCTCCGGAGAAATCTATGGAGTCAGTCATGAAGGTGACATGGCCTGCAGGACTCCCCCCGATCCGTATTGAGGAGGAATTTGATGAGGAGGGAGTTGGTCGTGTGATTTTCAGGCGCTTGGCTCCAAAAGGAGGACCAAGGCATTTAGGTGTCCCTGGACTGCTAGCCGCAGTTCCTGAACTAAACACTGATTTATGAAGGTTCCTCAGGTGACGTATAATGGAAGATGTCCCTAGGATCCTTACCCCTGCTTATTGGAGCTTTACATAAGTTACATATGGCAATACATACGTTGTCCGGATTCGGAAAAAAAAATTCCAGACCGAAGAAGTGGATTTATTGGTCCTCTGCCCAAGCATGACGATGGGCTTTTTCATCAGATGGACAACAACTTTTTCCCCCCTGGTACCTCATTTAAGCAAACCACCTCTGCATCGTCCGCGTCAACTTCCTCCTCTGCACCAGCTACATCAATATCCTCCTCCTGGTGTACAACATCACCTTCATTATTGCAATCTGGAACGAAACTGTGGGTGATCCTTCCAGCATATGCTGAGGGCGTACTGCAAATGGTGGAAGGAGCCACCTCTTCACGTACAGTGATGGGAAGGTCCGGCATCACAACCACTGACACCCTTGGACTCCTTATCCATGGGGATTCGGGATATGTCTTTAGAAGGCAGAGTTGTTTTCTGAGGTTTTTTTTTTTAGTCGTGTCAGACTGTTAGCCTAACTCTCTTAAATTTACTATATGGTGGGGGGAGAGGAGGAGGACTTTGATCGTCATGTGAATCTGAACCACTAGTCATAAACTTAGGCCATGGCCTTAGCCGTTCCTTGCCACTCCATGTCGTAAATGGCATATTGGCAAGTTTACGTTTCTCTTCCAACGATTTACATTTACTTTTTCGAATCCTTCTACGGAACTTTGGTTTCGATTGTACACAGTGGTGCAAGTAGAATTTTTTTCCTGGTGGTACTGATAGCCTCCACCAAACATGGGCATGGTCATGTGTCATCAGGGGGCGTGGTCACACAAAGCTAGAGGAGTGACTAAATGACAATAGAGGTGTGGACACAGGAGACAGGGAATGAGAAACAGGGAATGACTGGGGGTGGGTTGGCTCTTGCTTGGGGGAGAGCCAGGCAGCTTGTGCTTACAATAGTGGAGCCTGCTCTTCATGCTGTCGACGCTGCTGATGCCTGTCAGTGTGACAGGCTAAATCAGCAGTAGCCGTAGCTGCATACAGCACCAATCATAACGCTGGGTGGGCGGGCTGCGGATGCATTATATTTAGACTTAAAATGAAAATATAAATGACAGTGGATCAGGGGTAAGTGGTACTGCGTACCTGCAACATATTTCTTACAGGTACTCCGTACCACTCCGTACCCCCTTACTTGCAACACTGATTGTACATGCCCTCTGCTTTCACACTGGGCATCAGCCATGGCAGACGATGTTGTTGGCATTTCATTGTCTATGTCATGACTAGTAGCAGCAGCTTCAGAACTATGAGGAAGTAGATCTTCATCTTTCCCTATTTTTTTAACCTCCATATTTTGGATCTCCATTATTTTTGTGGAGTTATGCCACAGGACAGCACCACTGGAGTGCAATTATAATACGTCAGTAGGTATGCAACAGCAGGCAGTCATTACAGATACGGCAGTACTAGGCACCAGACGGTAGATACGGCAGTATTAGGCAGTGGGCCCCAGACCAGACAGGTAGATACGGCAGTATTAGGCAGTGGACCCCAGACCAGACAGGTAGATATGGCAGTATTAGGCAGTGGGCCCCAGACCAGACAGGTAGATACGGCAGTATTAGGCAGTGGGCCCCAGACCAGACAGGTAGATACGGCAGTACTAGGCACCACACAGGTAGATATGGCAGTACTAGGCACCAGACGGTAGATATGACAGTATTAGGCAGTGGGCCCCAGACCAGACAGGTAGTACTAGGCACCAGACAGGTAGATACAGCAGTACTAGGCACCAGACAGGTAGATACGGCAGTACTAGGCACCAGACAGGTAGATACAGCAGTACTAGGCACCAGACAGGTATATACGGCAGTACTAGGCACCGGGCAGGTAGGTACGGCAGTACTAGGCACCAGACAGGTAGATACAGTAGTACTAGGCACAAGACAGGTAGATACGGCAGTACTAGGCACCAGCCGGTAGATATGGCAGTACTAGGCACCAGACAGGTAGATGTACTGGTTGGCAGGGCACCAGCAGCCTGGAATTTATTACAGCACTGCAGGACAGGTATTATTTATTAATTAAATATAATAGCCTAGTAGGTACTAGGCAGTAACACTGGCAGTGGCACCAGTGGAGTAGGTACTGTGGAGTAGGTACTAATTAAATATAATATAATACTCCTACAGTGGAGTAGGTACTAAATAAATATAATAGCCTAGTAGGTACTAGGCAGTAACATTGGCAGTGGCACCAGTGGAGTAGGTACTGGCAGCCTCTATTCAGTGCAGGCACTAGCAGCACCAGTGGACTATATATATAATATAATATTATGTACAGCATAGCACCAGAGGTAGGTCCCAGCACAGAGGAGACAGTAGTACTACAAGTACACAGTTACACACACAGCAGAATCAGTTATCAGTTTAGTGTTACACAGCTGACTGTCCTCCTTGCTAGGGTGATCCCACCCTAAGCAGAGAGGAGGACAGAGTACACAGCAGCACTGAGGGAGACAGGCCCAGCAGACAGCCCCAGCGACAACTTCAGTTCAAGCCCCAGCAGCAGCACCAACACACCCTCTCCCAACCCGCTCCTAGACTGGAGTGAAGATGGCGGGTGCGGGAGCCGCTATTTAAAGCCTCGCAAAATCCAGCGCCAGGCGATGACGTTTTGCTCGCTCACCCGGATCCGAGTCAGACGGGAAGCTCCGAGCACTGCTCGGATACGGGCTCGGATTGTTGACGTCCATGCAGGCTAGGATCTCGGAAATCCGAGCCCGCACATCTCTACAAAAAATTAAATCATAATGCAGAGAAAAAAGAGTGTAAATCTAAAATCAAGTGCTGATACAAGGAGTAGGTAGATGAGTGAGAAGAGAAACATGGGCAAATGCAGGATTTTTAGAGGGGGGTTTCCTATAGCTATAGTTTTTAAACTATATGAGTTTTATTTATGTGTTTTATTTATGATATATGTATGTATTTTTTAAATCGCATTATCTAAATGCGCTTTTATGTATTTTTCATCTATTTTGTATTTTGTATATATATATATTGATTGTTTCTTATATCCAATTTTTTAATATATATTGTTATTAAATCGGATTAAACATTTTATTTATGTATTTTTATTATTATATGTTTGTAACTCCAGCTGGGGCTTCTACATCTTTTTGCTACCAGTTGGAATCTGTTAAATAAACTGAATTTATGTTTTCTCTCTGTATTGTATGCATATATTATGCTTGATTGGCATAGGCTGTTTATTGATTGAGCTCATTTAGCCGGCTTATAAAATACCCTGCCATACGTATCTTTGACACGCCTCCTGACGAAGTCATCCGTGACGAAACGCGTTGGGGCGTGGTCACCTGACGTATCGGATCTCCGCTACAGTGGTTCCCGTCTGCTTGCAGTCCCCGTGTTCAGAACGCCGCCGCCGCTGCTGTTACCATTCTGCCGGTTCCCTGGATGTCCTCCGGTGTCCGTGCTATGAGCTTGCTTGCTTACGGTGAATTCTACACATGCTGATTACTGCTTATTTAATTGTATGTGAGCCTACACTTTTTCTCAGTAAACGCTGTTCAACTGTGCTTACTTGTGTGCTCCTCCTTTCTCTCGTTACATGTGCAATACTGAGGCCGTGACATAGCCTGTTGAGAGTGAGCAGCACCACATTTTGGAGAGACGGATCCACTCATTTATGGTGTAACATTGCGCAGATTCTTCTTTTGTATGTATATATATATATATATATATATATATATATATATATATATATATATATATATATATATATATATAGGCAGTAAATCAAACAGCGGCACTCCTGGGGAAATTTTTCAAAGCAAGTGTATTGAGAGTAGAGATGTGCGGCGGCCACTTTTTCGGGTTTTGGTTTTTGTTTTGGATCTGGATCTCCCTTCGTGTTTTGGATCTGGATTGGTTTTTGCAAAACCACCCTTGTGGGTTTTGGTTTTGGTTTTGGATCTGGATTTTTATGAAAAAATGCTAAAAATGTCTAAAGTATTATTAACCTCAATAACATTAGTTTCCACTCATTTCTAGTCAATTTTGATCACTTCACAGCTTACAAAATTGTTTTCATTTACTGTAGTTGGGCCAAAAGGGTATACCGAGGTAGCTGGATGACTAAGCTAAGCGACGGCAGTCGGCATCACATACATGTGGACCTTACACTTCCAACCTGGCAGAGCGGCACTGCAGGGGCAGACAGGGTGGCAGTTTAATAAACTATCCCCAAAAAAGAGAAATGCTCCAAACAGCAAATACAAGAGGTATCGGCCTTGTCATGACTGGTGGTAGCAGCTTCAGCACTCCCACTATTTCCTCCTCCATCATCCTCCAAAAATGTGTTTTTATTTTATTTATGACTTTTATTTCTTTTTCTTACTTTACACTGGACACAGCCTGTCACACTGGACACAGCCCCTTGGACACTGGACACTGCCCCTGGACACAGCCCCTGGACACTGCCCCTGGACACTGGACACAGCCTGTCACCCTGGACACAGCCCCTGGACAATGGACACAGCTTCTGGACACAGCTCCTGTACACTGGACACAGCCGTCACACTGGACACAGCCCCTGGACAATGGACACAGCCGTCACACTGGACACAGCCTCTGGACACTGCCCCTGGACACAGCTCCTGTACACTGGACAATGGGTTTATGTCACACTGGCCACTGGATATATGTCGTCACACTGGACACAGGATATATGTCGTCACACTGGACACAGGATATATGTCGTCACACTGGACACTGGATATATGTCACGCTGGACACAGGATATATGCCGGCACACATTACATGTCACACTGGACACAGGATATATGTTGTGACTTGTGACACTGGACACAGGATATATTGTCGTCACACTGGACACTGGATATATGTCGTCACACTGGACACAGGATATATGTCGTCACACTGGACACAGGATATGTCGTCACACAGGACACAGGATATATGTCGTGAGTGACTCGTGACACTGGACAATGGATAAGATATAGGCCGTCACACTGGACACAGCCCCTTGTATTACTGCAGCCCCTGTACACAGTGTACTACTCAGCAGCACTGCAGCCCCTGCGTGTGAGCACTGCAGCACTACAGAGTTAGTTAGTTAAATCACAAAAAACACAGGGTTCAGGGCTAAATAAATCACAACACAGAGCTTAGGGCTAAATAAATCACATCAGGGCACGGGCCACAGGACAGCCCCTGGACAGTGGACACTGCAGCCCGTGCGTGTGAGCACTGCAGCACCTAGTTAGTTAAATCACACTACAGGGCTCAGGCCTATAAACAGTCACTGACTCTCAAGTCTACAACACAGGGCAGTGAGGGCACAGGTCAGGTCGCGGAGCGGAGCACAGCACGGAGCACATGGCACAGAGCACAGCACGGAGCACACAGAGCTTCCCAACCACCCTCTTCCCTCTCCAAGATTGGAGTGAAGATGGCGGGGCGCGCGTGCGTATTTTATAAGATCCCGCTCCCGCGAGAATCCGACAGCGCGATGATGACGTTCGGCCTCGTTATTGGTCCGGAATTCAGGCGGGAACTCCTGAGCCGGCTCGGATCTGACCCGGATACCTGATATTCGGATCTGTCGGATCTCGGGGATCCGGACCCGCTCATCTCTAATTGAGACCAGTCACCAAAAGGCAATTCCAATGTTTCCGGACACGTGGGTCCCTTAGTCAAGGTGCTAATGTATCCATAATAGGATACACTAGCACCTTGACAAAGGGACCCACGTGTCCCAAAACGTTGGAATTGCCTGTTGGTGACCATCGCAATACACTTGCTTTGAAAAATTCCCCCCCGAAGTGCCGCTGTTTGATTTACTGCCTATATATACCTATCTGTTCGGAGGGCACCGGTGTACTAAGATACGGGATTTGGGAGTGCCAGGCCGCATCTATACACACATATGTAATATATATATATATATATATATATATATATATATATATAGCAATCCAATGCTGCCGGCACTCCTAGTGTCTTGTGTACAAATGCTCCAGGTGCCAGAGTGAAGATAAATAGCAGTCCAATAGACCCACAAACGTGGGAGTAAACAGCACTCAGGGAGACTTGATAAATGCACAAATTGTGTATTGATAAGTACAGGTGGATGGGGGACGTTTCGGGGTATGAGCCCCGTCCTCAGCCCCAAACCTACAGCAATCATATACAATACAAACAAACATTATATACTCACCTGGTCCTGGGATCACCGCAGACGCGTCCACAGCCCGCCTCCGTCCGCCGGAAGTGACGCGCAACGCACATCCTGGCAGCAGCACAAGGTACAGGTTGCCAAGCAACCTGATGCTTGCGCTCCACAGACCAGCAGCGCGTGCGTGTCACCTATCCGATCGTGACAGGCGCTAGCTGCGGCGTGTAGTGGGGTCCCCCAGGCCAGGTCAAATACAACAAGAAAAATAAAAAAGACACTACTCACCCCCCGGATCCTGCTCCCAATCATCTCTCAGCATGGGACCTCATGTGAGGACGACCATCCCGGATCCAATGTTCCCTGTGGCACCCACTAGCGCCACCTTGAGTCATGGTTACCAAGGGACCAGTCGACCAATCAGAGTGTCGACATGATGTTGATGTCAGGGCATCTTGAGCCGGATTAGGTGATGTGTCTGAAAAAAATAAAACATAATATCAGAATACAATAAAAAACACACAAAGATACAGGGTCAATAATATAGCCACAACAATAAGAAGTAAACATGAGGACCTCAACCTAAAGAGTTCCAATTTATCTTCTCGTTGAGACCATCAGGGTGGATGGTACCCAATCTGAAGATCCATTCCGACTCACGAATGAGTAATTTTTTAGACCTATCACCACCCCGTGGGGACTCTTTGATATGGTCGATCATGAGATACTTAAGATCGGAAATGGAGTGCCCACATCTCTTGAAATGGCGTGCCACCGGTTGGTCAACATCTCTGCCCTTGAGTGACAGATTAATTGCCGACCGGTGTGCAGCCATTCTTTCCCTGAAAGTACGGGAAGTTTGACCAACATAATAAAGCCCACAGGGACAGATGATAATGTAAACCACGTATGACATCCTACAGGTGAGTACCTGTCTGATGTCATACATTTTTGACCCATGGGGGTGCTTGAAATGTTTGCACACAATTAGATGCTTGCAGGTATCACACGAAATGCAACTGTAACAACCAGGTGCCTTCGTGTAGGTGTTCGGGGGTTTAGGTATGCCAATGCCAGTGATGTCGGCCTTGACCAGGCGATCCCTCAGGTTGGGGCCCCTGCGGAATGCTGCCAATGGTCTCACTAACCTCAACCCAGGTAAATCAGGGTCGGTTTTTACAATAGGCCAGAGGGCATTGGTGGCATGTCTAATGACTGCACTGGAGGTGGAAAAAGAACTTGACCAGGGCAGGACCGATGTTTGATTTCTGACCTTAGGAGCAAGCAAATCGTTACGGGACATGAGCAGAACTTCTTGTTTCTGGGACAGTAATGTGTCCAGATTATAACCTCGAGCCAAGAATTTGGAAACGAGGACATCCAAGCGTGGTTCAACCTCAGACCGATCACTGATGATGCGGGCCACACGCATCATCTGAGAACGTGGAAGGCCACGCTTGAGGGCTGGTGGGTGATGACTGGCCCCCATTAGAAAAGTATTTCTGTCTACGTCCTTGAAGAAGACATCTGTTTTGATTTTGTTGTTTGAAATACATACAGCTACGTCCAGAAAATGTGTTGAGACGGCACTGTAAGTGGCCGTATACTTAATGGTGGAAGGGCCAAGGTTGATATCATGCAACAGATTGAGTAACGCCTCCTGTCCACCCGTCCACAGGATGAAAATGTCATCAATGTAGCGGGTGAACAGGAGTAGGTGGTCCCTGACGGAGGGAACATGGAGGAATCTAGCTTCTTCCTCGAAAAACATAAAAATGTTAGCATAAGAGGGGGCCACAGGAGAACCCATGGCACACCCTCTTAGCTGTAGGTAGTACCCACCGTCGAACAAAAAATAATTTCTTTCTAACGTAAGGGACAATAACTCGACAAACAACTTGTGGTCAAAAATCGCAGGATCAAGAAACTCGCTGATAAATTTTTGTACAGCCTCCAAACCACCAGAGTGTGGTATGGAGGTGTACAAACTGCATACATCTAAACATACCATAATGGTACCATCAGGGACCTCATCTATCTGCCCAAGTAATTGTAAAAAGGAGGTGGTGTCCTTTAAAAAAGAGGGTTTAAGATGCAGCAATGGTTGCAGCAAGTGATCCAACAGCTGAGATACATTCTGGTATAGGGAGTCCCGGGCCGATATAATGGGCCTACCAGGTGGTACCAGAGGGTCCTTGTGCACTTTAGGCAGGGAATAGAGCACAGGAACCACGGGGTATTCCCTATACAATGCTGACTTGAGTTTGGATGAGATTGTCCCATTGATGACGGCTTTAGACAGAATGTCTGACAGTTCCTGTTGGTATTTCAAGGTAGGATTAACTTGTAGTTTTTTGTAGACAAGAGCATCTGAAAGTTGGTTCTGTAATTCTTGGCGATAGGAGGCAATATCTTGGACGACTATCGCCCCGCCTTTGTCGGCGGGTCTGATAACGATATCGTCATACTTACTTAAAGCACTCAGCGCCTGTGTCTCGGGCCTGGTAAGATTGTGTTTCATCTTGGCTGGTGCTGACGAAAATTTTGCAACTGATTCGTCCAAGAGTCTGCCAAAAGTCCTGATCGATGAATTCGATGATATGGGGTCAAAACGAGATTTAGTGGTTTTGCGGATGAAACCATGGACTGGATCATCTGATGTCACTGTAGGGCAGGATTGGAAATGTTCCTATTATTTATTTATTATTATTTTTTTCAGACACATCACCTAATCCGGCTCAAGATGCCCTGACATCAACATCATGTCGACACTCTGATTGGTCGACTGGTCCCTTGGTAACCATGACTCAAGGTGGCGCTAGTGGGTGCCACAGGGAACATTGGATCCGGGATGGTCGTCCTCACATGAGGTCCCATGCTGAGAGATGATTGGGAGCAGGATCCGGGGGGTGAGTAGTGTCTTTTTTATTTTTCTTGTTGTATTTGACCTGGCCTGGGGGACCCCACTACACGCCGCAGCTAGCGCCTGTCACGATCGGATAGGTGACACGCACGCGCTGCTGGTCTGTGGAGCGCAAGCATCAGGTTGCTTGGCAACCTGTACCTTGTGCTGCTGCCAGGATGTGCGTTGCGCGTCACTTCCGGCGGACGGAGGCGGGCTGTGGACGCGTCTGCGGTGATCCCAGGACCAGGTGAGTATATAATGTTTGTTTGTATTGTATATGATTGCTGTAGGTTTGGGGCTGAGGACGGGGCTCATACCCCGAAACGTCCCCCATCCACCTGTACTTATCAATACACAATTTGTGCATTTATCAAGTCTCCCTGAGTGCTGTTTACTCCCACGTTTGTGGGTCTATTGGACTGCTATTTATCTTCACTCTGGCACCTGGAGCATTTGTACACAAGACACTAGGAGTGCCGGCAGCATTGGATTGCTATATGCTGTGTTTGGTCCCGTTTGGATTCCTGACACCGGTTTGCAAGGCACCTGCTGTACTCTTTTTATTATTGTGACTGTTTTTCATTCAAATATCCTGTGGAAGTTCCCACTACAAACCTGCATTCTATGCTCAGTTTTTGTATCAGCTATACCTGTGGACATTTACTTGTTTTTTGTGCTGTTTATCAGTGTCATGGAACCACAGAACCCCACATCCAGCGGTGAGACACCAGGATGTCAAGTGTTTTCTGTCCCTCCATGTGACACACTTACGTTTACAGCAGCAGAGATCGAGGGTATTTTATTTAACCCCGATGAAACACCTAAGGGGCCTGATTCAACAATTGAAGACGTCTTTCACCAGTTACATCGTTTACGCAAACGTGAGACGGATTATCTTCTTCACGGCACTTCCCTTTCTGAGTATTTCAGAGCCAGACGTATTCCAAGGGGGTTCAGGGTGCGGAATACACCCACCATCGGCCGCCACAACCCTGACTTTGTGAGACGCTGGGTCGCCATTCTCAACCACTGCTCCCTCGATTTGATGGTGCTTGTCATCGAGGAGGCTGGAAGGGATTTACAATCTACCCGTAATAAACTCACTGATCTCACCAAGGAACATCATCTTATTCTTAACGATGTTTCCAACATTGCTTGGATCGACAAATTGGAAGCCCAATGTGCGTCATATAAGAATGAACTGATTAAGTTTAAACGCACTAAACGTACGACTGTTGACAATGACTATGCCGAAAATAGGGTATATACCTGGCTTTCTGGAACTAATCAACGCCAAGAAGGCAATGATCGTAGACGTCGCCCCTGGCAGTCACGTGGTGGCCGAAGTCGCCAATACCGTGAGGCTAGGGAAGCTAACAATGACAGCGACTTCATCATTTCTGATTCGGATGATGCTACCACCTCTGGCAATGTCCCTTTAGGCGGGACGGCCTCCGCTTCCAAGCCCCCGAATATTACAAAGCGCCCACCCGTCGGGGGGGCCAAACCAAGAGAAATTCGGAGAAACCCTACTCGTCTAGTCAATCAGAAACAGTCGTAATCAATTTATCTTCTAGAGTGCTGTCCGATTTAGAAACCCAAGTTTTGAACAAAGGCCTCACCTATGTTCCCACCAATCTCCATGATCCTTTCACCTGGAAGCGGGATCACCATCAACTCCTTCGCAAATTGCGTTTAAAGGAACATTTCCAATCCTGCCCTACAGTGACATCAGATGATCCAGTCCATGGTTTCATCCGCAAAACCACTAAATCTCGTTTTGACCCCATATCATCGAATTCATCGATCAGGACTTTTGGCAGACTCTTGGACGAATCAGTTGCAAAATTTTCGTCAGCACCAGCCAAGATGAAACACAATCTTACCAGGCCCGAGACACAGGCGCTGAGTGCTTTAAGTAAGTATGACGATATCGTTATCAGACCCGCCGACAAAGGCGGGGCGATAGTCGTCCAAGATATTGCCTCCTATCGCCAAGAATTACAGAACCAACTTTCAGATGCTCTTGTCTACAAAAAACTACAAGTTAATCCTACCTTGAAATACCAACAGGAACTGTCAGACATTCTGTCTAAAGCCGTCATCAATGGGACAATCTCATCCAAACTCAAGTCAGCATTGTATAGGGAATACCCCGTGGTTCCTGTGCTCTATTCCCTGCCTAAAGTGCACAAGGACCCTCTGGTACCACCTGGTAGGCCCATTATATCGGCCCGGGACTCCCTATACCAGAATGTATCTCAGCTGTTGGATCACTTGCTGCAACCATTGCTGCATCTTAAACCCTCTTTTTTAAAGGACACCACCTCCTTTTTACAATTACTTGGGCAGATAGATGAGGTCCCTGATGGTACCATTATGGTATGTTTAGATGTATGCAGTTTGTACACCTCCATACCACACTCTGGTGGTTTGGAGGCTGTACAAAAATTTATCAGCGAGTTTCTTGATCCTGCGATTTTTGACCACAAGTTGTTTGTCGAGTTATTGTCCCTTACGTTAGAAAGAAATTATTTTTTGTTCGACGGTGGGTACTACCTACAGCTAAGAGGGTGTGCCATGGGTTCTCCTGTGGCCCCCTCTTATGCTAACATTTCTATGTTTTTCGAGGAAGAAGCTAGATTCCTCCATGTTCCCTCCGTCAGGGACCACCTACTCCTGTTCACCCGCTACATTGATGACATTTTCATCCTGTGGACGGGTGGACAGGAGGCGTTACTCAATCTGTTGCATGATATCAACCTTGGCCCTTCCACCATTAAGTATACGGCCACTTACAGTGCCGTCTCAACACATTTTCTGGACGTAGCTGTATGTATTTCAAACAACAAAATCAAAACAGATGTCTTCTTCAAGGACGTAGACAGAAATACTTTTCTAATGGGGGCCAGTCATCACCCACTAGCCCTCAAGCGTGGCCTTCCACGTTCTCAGATGATGCGTGTGGCCCGCATCATCAGTGATCGGTCTGAGGTTGAACCACGCTTGGATGTCCTCGTTTCCAAATTCTTGGCTCGAGGTTATAATCTGGACACATTACTGTCCCAGAAACAAGAAGTTCTGCTCATGTCCCGTAACGATTTGCTTGCTCCTAAGGTCAGAAATCAAACATCGGTCCTGCCCTGGTCAAGTTCTTTTTCCACCTCCAGTGCAGTCATTAGACATGCCACCAATGCCCTCTGGCCTATTGTAAAAACCGACCCTGATTTACCTGGGTTGAGGTTAGTGAGACCATTGGCAGCATTCCGCAGGGGCCCCAACCTGAGGGATCGCCTGGTCAAGGCCGACATCACTGGCATTGGCATACCTAAACCCCCGAACACCTACACGAAGGCACCTGGTTGTTACAGTTGCATTTCGTGTGAGACCTGCAAGCATCTAATTGTGTGCAAACATTTCAAGCACCCCCATGGGTCAAAAATGTATGACATCAGACAGGTACTCACCTGTAGGATGTCATACGTGGTTTACATTATCATCTGTCCCTGTGGGCTTTATTATGTTGGTCAAACTTCCCGTACTTTCAGGGAAAGAATGGCTGCACACCGGTCGGCAATTAATCTGTCACTCAAGGGCAGAGATGTTGACCAACCGGTGGCACGCCATTTCAAGAGATGTGGGCACTCCATTTCCGATCTTAAGTATCTCATGATCGACCATATCAAAGAGTCCCCACGGGGTGGTGATAGGTCTAAAAAATTACTCATTCGTGAGTCGGAATGGATCTTCAGATTGGGTACCATCCACCCTGATGGTCTCAACGAGAAGATAAATTGGAACTCTTTAGGTTGAGGTCCTCATGTTTACTTCTTATTGTTGTGGCTATATTATTGACCCTGTATCTTTGTGTGTTTTTTATTGTATTCTGATATTATGTTTTATTTTTTTCAGACACATCACCTAATCCGGCGCAAGATGCCCTGACATCAACATCATGTCGACACTCTGATTGGTCGACTGGTCCCTTGGTAACCATGACTCAAGGTGGCACTAGTGGGTGCCACAGGGAACATTGGATCCGGGATGGTCGTCCTCACATGAGGTCCCATGCTGAGAGATGATTGGGAGCAGGATCCGGGGGGTGAGTAGTGTCTTTTTTATTTTTCTTGTTGTATTTGACCTGGCCTGGGGGACCCCACTACACGCCGCAGCTAGCGCCTGTCACGATCGGATAGGTGACACGCACGCGCTGCTGGTCTGTGGAGCGCAAGCATCAGGTTGCTTGGCAACCTGTACCTTGTGCTGCTGCCAGGATGTGCGTTGCGCGTCACTTCCGGCGGACGGAGGCGGGCTGTGGACGCGTCTGCGGTGATCCCAGGACCAGGTGAGTATATAATGTTTGTTTGTATTGTATATGATTGCTGTAGGTTTGGGGCTGAGGACGGGGCTCATACCCCGAAACGTCCCCCATCCACCTGTACTTATCAATACACAATTTGTGCATTTATCAAGTCTCCCTGAGTGCTGTTTACTCCCACGTTTGTGGGTCTATTGGACAGCTATATATATATATATATATATATATAGTGGTGAAATATACCATAATGCCAATTACACATTATACCACACACCGTAATGTCCATGACACATTATGTTGCACACAGAAATGCCCATTACACATGATGCCGCACACCATAGTGCCCGTTATACATGATGCAGTACACCAAATTGCCCATTAGATATTATGGCACACACTGTAATGCCCATTACACATGATAACACACACTGCAATGCCCCTTACATATGATACTGCCCATCATTATGCCCATTACACCTGATGCCACACAATATGCTATACATTATGCCCCTACATAATGCCATTAGTAGTGTCCCTTAAGCAATGCCCCCAAAAGTGACACTTACAGTTTAATATGGTGGCCAGCCCTGTCTTCACTGCTGCTGCTGCAGAAAGAAGAGGAGAGTAACAGCTGCTACAATGGGGAAAGGGGGAGTGGAGCAGAGCACAGTGCTCCTGCTCCTCTTCTGGTGTCCCATACAGCGGGCATTTCATTTGCCAGTCCGTTGTCTGACTGGACGCCGGCACCACCTCCTGCACAAGACGAGGAAGGAAGCAGGGAGAACTGGTGCTGCAGCTGCAGTGGCCAACGCTCGCTGCCTGGCTATGCTGCCGCAATGAGACAAGAAGCTAGCCAACACAGTGCAGCGGCCGTGGCGTAGTCCTGACGGTGCTGTCAGAAGTAAGCACCTAGCTGGGCAGCGCTGCGGCTGGAGTTTCCACCCATGGCCAGAGGAGCAGAGAAGAGGATGGGAGTGACAGGAAGGGCAGGAAAGGGAAGTGGTCTACCCTCCTCTTCTCTGCACAGAGTAGACTCTTCCGATTCCTTGATATGACGACGACCCCGGCACTGAGCGTCGTGGCAGTGAAGGGGCATCCATTCAGAGGGCAGCATTGATACTCAGAAACCCCCCCTGCGTGCGCCACTGACAAATATAGAGTAAGAAAGAGAGAGAGAGGAGAAGAAAAAGTGAGGGGGAGTGCTGAAGAGAGAGAGAGATAGAAGGAAAGAAAGACACGGGTGGAAATCCTGCAACTCAGACTGAAAACGGATCCATAAAAACATTTGTTTGAGACTTTTTATTATCTGAGAAAAAGATATCTCCCTAATAGTATAGTAAGAAGTATTAATAGGAAAACACTAAATAGATTTTGGAACTCCCTGGAAATCACTGACACTGATGGAATTGCTTAACAGCTGTCAGTACCTAATGTAGCTGTTACGCTGGGTACACACCTGCTGAATATCATTGTCAGGCCTTTCCTTTGTTACTGTGAGAGAGGCTGTTGGATTGTGTAGGTGTGTTCGCTTATTTGTCCCTAGACTATGCTATCAGCCATGGTATGTTGTACATGTAGCTACACCCTTTATGTAGTATTATAACTTGGATTACACATTTAGTGGGTTATGGGTCATAGTGTCAACTGCATTTAGGTCGACCATTGAAGGTCGACAGGGCTTAGGTTGACATGGCTTGGAAGGTCGACACAAGCATTAGGTCAACAATGGGAAGGTTGACAGACAAAAGGTTGACATGAGTTTTCAGTATAACAAGGGAACAATAGTGAGGTATCAGAGTGTTAGTATAACAAAGGAATAAGAGTGAGGTATCGGAGTGTTAGTATAACAAGGGAATAACAGTGAGGTATCGGAGTGTTAGTATAACAAGGGATAACAGTGAGTTATCGGTATGTTAGTATAACAAGGGCATAACAGTGAGGTATCAGAGTGTTAGTATAATAAGGGAATAAGAGTGAGGTATTGGAGCGTTAGTATAACAAGGGAATAACAGTGAGGTATCGGAGTGTTAGTATAACAAGGGATAACAGTGAGTTATCGGTATGTTAGTATAACAAGGGCATAACAGTGAGGTATCAGAGTGTTAGTATAATAAGGGAATAAGAGTGAGGTATCGGAGTGTTAGTATAACAAGGGAATAACAGTGAGGTATCGGAGTGTTAGTATAACAAGGGATAACAGTGAGTTATCGGTATGTTAGTATAACAAGGGCATAACAGTGAGGTATCAGAGTGTTAGTATAATAAGGGAATAACAGTGAGGTATCAGAGTGTTAGTATAACAAGGGAATAAGAGTGAGGTATCGGAGTGTTAGTATAACAAGGGAATAACAGTGAGGTATCGGAGTGTTAGTATAACAAGGGATAGCAGTGAGTTATCGGTATGTTAGTATAACAAGGGCATAACAGTGAGGTATCAGAGTGTTAGTATAATAAGGGAATAACAGTGAGGTAGCGGAGTGTTAGTATAATAAGGGAATAACAGTGAGGTAGCGGAGTGTTAGTATAACAAGGGAATAACAGTGAGGTATCGGAGTGTTAGTATAAGGGAATAAGAGTGCGGTATCGGAGTGTTAGTATAACAAGGGATAACAGTGAGTTATCGGTATGTTAGTATAACAAGGGCATAACAGTGAGGTATCAGAGTGTTAGTATAATAAGGGAATAACAGTGAGGTAGAGGAGTGTTAGTATAACAAGGGAATAACAGTGAGGTAGCAGAGTGTTAGTATAACAAGGGAATAACAGTGAGGTATCGGAGTGTTAGTATAAGGGAATAAGAGTGAGGTATCAGAGTGTTAGTATAATAAGGGAATAACAGTGAGGCATCGGAGTGTTTGTATAACAAGGGAATAACAGTGAGGTAGCGGAGTGTTAGTATAACAAGGGAATAACAGTGAGGTAGCGGAGTGTTAGTATAACAAGGGAATAACAGTGAGGTATTGGTGTGTTAGTATAACAAGGGAATAACAGTGAGGTAGCGGAGTGTTAGTATAATAAGGGAATAACAGTGAGGTATCGGAGTGTTAGTATAACAAGGGAATAACATGAGGTATCAGAGTGTTAGTAGAACGAGGGAATAACAGTGAGGTATCGGTGTGTTAGTATAACAAGGGAATAACAGTGAGGTAGCAGAGTGTTAGTATAACAAGGGAATAACAGTGAGGTATCGGAGTGTTAGTATAAGGGAATAAGAGTGAGGTATCAGAGTGTTAGTATAACAAGGGAATAACAGTGAGGTAGCGGAGTGTTAGTATAACAAGGGAATAACAGTGAGGTATTGGTGTGTTAGTATAACAAGGGAATAACAGTGAGGTAGCGGAGTGTTAGTATAATAAGGAAATAACAGTGAGGTATCGGAGTGTTAGTATAACAAGGGAATAACATGAGGTATCAGAGTGTTAGTAGAACGAGGGAATAACAGTGAGGTATCGGTGTGTTAGTATAACAAGGGAATTAGGAGGTTATTCTGATCGGTGCGGCCAAACGTGCGTACGTTCACTATTAACGTACGCTAGCCGTACGCGGCCGTTAGGGTTAAGTCCGCCCACAAATCAGCCGCTTGCGTACGGGCAGAAATAACGTAGAAGGGGAGTGGCGTACAAATGAGCGTACGGCAACGTACGCGGACGGCCCAGCCCTTGCACTCCGACAACAGGCGTACAACTGAGCGTACGGCGCCGTTTACGGACGTCTTCCGTCCGTCTTCCCACCGACTTCTTGCGGAGATCTGAGCGTACGCCAGCTTGCACGGACGGCTCCCTATTGTTTTCAATGGAAAACACAGCTTGTCACCGCTCGTGAGAGTGAGCGTACGTCCGTGTACGCTGCCATACCCTTCACATATATGGACCTGCACATCTTGCCTTTCAACTACAATTCTGACAATTGATTAATTAATCTATTTGTTAATCTATTATTGTTTTCTATTAACTCAATTGTCTACCTTAATAAAGACCTAATAAAACAACATTTGAACCCTCATTACATGTATATTTGTTATGTTCTAATGTGGCATTTTAATCACTATCTATGTGTCCCCATATTGCTGTTACTTTTAAATCAAGTTATGTTGGTGTTTCTGTTATGTACTAAATTATGTCCATAATTACTTTGTCCACAATGTGTAACATGTATACCTACCCTGATGTTATGTGTGATGTTTTAATCTAACAACATTAAACATTCATGCATTTTCACTATGTGTTATTTGACTCAAAAACACACACATTCACACATCAATCATTACCCCTCACCTCAAATTACAAGTATAACTTACAGTACACATCTGTATGTACCTACCCTTACAAGCCCTCTAACATATTTCTGATTAAAAACACAGGCAATTTCGAACTGTACATAAACTTTTATTTAGAACAAAAATAATAAGGGGGGGGGGATAAAAAAAAATTAAATGCGGGCCTCCAGAAGGCCAAACAGGATCTGGAGGTACAGGAGGGTGAGGACAATCTCCCGCATTAGGGCTGCCACCTCCTCCTGCTGCTGTTCAGTGTCTGTAATGAAGGGATAAAACAAAAAATTAATATATAACATACACAAATGTTTGTTGTATTTGTACATAATAAAAAGTTCAGAGTTATGTGTGAAGGCCACATACATTTAGAAACTACATTGAAGATGGGTCTGCTGTAAACACAGTACTAAAAAATAATGTTAACACACACATACTGTACATAGTAAATAACATTAATTCAATTACTCCTTCTTGAATGTATGTATGCTGAGACCCAATTGGTAGTTTGGTTTTGGGGGACTGTCCTCTAACCTCACAATTAGGCTGTGCTATTTAAGGGTTATGACTAGAGACAGGATTATATGCATTTGCATATTTGCATATGCATTCGCATATTTTGCCCATTCTCATTTGTTATTGCATATTTTACCTAAAATCTAGTGATGGCGCATATTTTAGGACCCACCACCTTTCCACCCACGAAGCACAGCACTGATTTGCCCTCCTGCTGGCCAGGTAGTGGTAGAGTGTGCAGGCCGGGCCAATATGTGCGCAGTGTGGGGGACATTGCTCTAGACTGCCAATCTATTTTAATAAAAGTAAGTCGGGGAGCGTTATGCCACAACCTCCTGAACCTTTGTCTGCCCCTGGCCTGGAACTTTGCACCAAGAGAGAGACTTCTGCAGCAGAGGAGGTGGGCGGAAGGATTTTGACATCACGCGGCGCGGAGGAAACTCCGGGTCACAGTGAGTATGCGGCGCAGGGAGAAAGCCTTCCACTGCGCCCCTTTCACATGCTATGCTGACATTTGATCCATCTGCGCTGGAGATGAGGGTCTGTGTAGTTGATAACAGAAGAGCCTAGGACGCTGCAGTCTGCTGTAGCAGCCAGGAAGGAAAAAAATCCTGTGGACAGCACTAAACATCTGCAGGTGCTGTGGGAGTATTTTTGAGGTTTATTTGCAACTAATAGGATGCTGATTTTTAAATAAATAAGTTAAAAATTACTTTTTTTTATTATTTAATGTAGCATATTTTGATACTTTTCATGTATATTGTAAGAATTTTTATGCATATTTGCATGCATATTTCAAGCTTTTTATATTGCATATAATCCTGTCTCTAGTTATGACATTGTTGTGGCTTAAGCACTCCTTACTATTTTAAATTTAGGACATTGTTGTACAAATTATAGGCCTACAGCTATGTTTGTAAAGCATGCATCCGCATGGCCTCTTACACTATTAACAAAACAATCGGTACTTGTGAGTTATCTGGACGCCCGATTTTTTGATTGTATGCCTTAAGTTAAGGCATACAATCAGATGCGATGCGATGCGATATCGCATCGCATCGCATCGCATCGCATGCGATATCGGATGCGATGACCCGATTTTTCCATAGGAATCAATGTTAAAATGATTCCTATGGAAAAAGGGGTCCTTTTCATACCCCTACTATCCAAGTGGGCATGGAGTTGGATATAAACCTGTGGCGAGCGTAGCGAGCCACCGAGCCCGAAGCGTGGCGAGCGAAGCGAGCCCCGCGAGGGGACGGTATTCCGTGTCCCCTCGCGGGGCTCGCTACGCTCGCCACGCTTCGGGCTCGGTGGCTCGCTACGCTCGCCACAGGTTTATATCCAACTCCATGCCCACTTGGATAGTAGGGGTATGAAAAGGACCCCTTTTTCCCATTGAATTCCATGTTAAAATGGACTCAGTCCATTTTAACATTGATTCCTATGGAAAAATCGGGTCATCGCATCGCATCGCATCGCATCGCATCCGATGGTCGCATGCGATGCGATGCGATGTGCCCGATCCGACCCGATTTTCAAATCGGGCGTCCGGATAACTCACATGTACCAAACAATCTCTACATTTATGTTGCACATCATGCTGGGAACTGGAGTTACCCAACACCTGGAGCCACATTACTACCACACCACTAATGTCGGATATCTCATTGGATGTACTGTTATGTCAATTATTCAAGGGGTGAGGCATGGCCACACTCAAAAAAACCACCAAGGGGACCCTTGTTCATGGTCGTTCTGCAGTGATATGTTGCAACTAATGTTGATGTTGGATACACATATGTGGTTGTTGTGATTGTTTATGTGTAGAAATGTGTAGGTAAACATTAGACACATTATTTACTTACGGCTACTTGAGCCATCCTGGTCGCCGCTGGTTGGCTGTGCGGTGGTTGGGGGGATCAGGAGCAAGGGGGATGGGATGGGAATTTGGATAGAGGTAGTGGGTGTGAGTGGGGATTGGAGAGGTTTGGGGGTGGGTGGTGGAGAGGTGTAGGGGGGTAGGAAATGGGGTGGGGTGGGGGTGGGGGAGGGGGTTGGGGAGGGGGTGGGGGTAGGGGTGTGGGTGGGGGTAGGGGTGTGGGTGGGGGTGGGGGTTGGGGAGGGGGTGGGGGTTGGGGAGGGGGTGGGGGTGGGGGTTGGGGAGGGGGTGGGGGAATGGGATGGGGAAATTGTGTGGGCCCCAGCTTCAGCCATTGTCTCGGCCTCCTCTTCCTCCTCCTCCTCTTCCTCCTTCTCCTCTTCCTCCTCCTCTTCCTCCTCCTCCTCTTCCTCCTTCTCCTCTTCCTCCTCTTCCTCCTCCTCTTCCTCCTCCTCTTCTTCCTCCTCCTCCTCTTCCTCCTCCAGGGCTGCCTGGTCCCGGGCTGCCTGCTCCCGGGCTTCCATGCGTGCCCTTGCCCGTGCTGAAATGTTCATGTTGATGACATTGAAATCGAAGATTGGGTTGCATAAAAAAGGGGGAAAGAAAAATTCACATTAGTCATGCTCATAACCTTCCAAATTATCATTGCTGTTATATTTCAGACATTTATCATGCAAACTAATTGATATGCTACACCCAAAAACTGAGCAACTACTTAAACCCCCCCCCCTATACACCCCATATACACCCCATATACACCCCCTATACACCCCCTATACACCCCCTATACACCCCCTATACACCCCATATACACCCCCTATACACCCCCTATACACCCCCTATACACCCCCTATACACCCCCTATACACCCACATACTCAGGAACATATTTATAAAAAGTACAGAAAACATTTGCAAAAAAACGCAGGCATACTAGTAAATAAAAACTTACATCGGGCAATATGGCGGCGAAGTGAGCATAGCAACACTGGCTGCCGCCGGCGCAGGTCAGACCAGCACCGCTCAAGTTGTCCCAGGTTCCTATCCACGCCGGTCCGGGCGAAAATTAGCCGGCGGGCAGCATTATATGCCCGCCGCTTGTCACGATTTGACACATAAGGGCCCCTGGGCCCCAGGCGGCGGTCCATGACCTCAACCAAGGCCAATAGCTCCTGGGTAGAAAACGCCCTAGCCCTGGTTGAAGTCATGGTGGCAATGGCGCAGTTATTAATTGCAGGTACATATATCACTTTTGGTGCTTGCTGATTGGTGTAAGAAATTGTTTGTTTGGTATTAACTTTATTAATCCTTCTTACATTAACAAACTGGATGCGAATAGAAACTTACGCGGACCGTTCCGATATACACAGACCAAAACCAACAGCATGCATTCAATGTATAGAGAGGAACTGTATATACAGTGTGCGAAAAATAATACACGCAAGCGTCTACTTACAAATACGCTGCTTAAAGGGGGGCACAATACACCGTTTTCCATGGAGAGACGTACTGTATATACAGTGTGCGGAAAATAATACACGCAAGCGTCTACTTACAAATACGCTGCTTAAAGGGGCACAATGCAACATGTTGGTGTATGACAATTTCAGACTCATTACATATGTAAGGAAAGCATTATAACGTGATGTTTTGAAATGTGACTCACAAAGCATACACGAACTCCAACAGATACCAGCTGACAACACTCATCATTGGAATGACAGGTGCACACATTTCACGATGCAGAACACAATGCTCCACAACCTGTGTATGTGCATATACAGGTGATTGATCAGGTGCGCGGAGACCTGCGTAATTTAAGCGGCAGTTATCGGCGGGAAATATCGGCGTAAATTAGCAAGTCCATTGCGGGAAAAAATATACGCCCCCTTGTTCATGGCGGGAGATTAACATATAAATATTCAGTCAGATGCAGGCCACAATTGCTGCAAACATGTCTAGTTCAGACGATTCCGCAGCTGAGGACGCTCTCCAGAGAGCCAGAGCAGAATCCTTGCTGGAAAGGTTGAGGCAGAGGGAGCAGGAGAGGACAAGGAGGACCCAAGGCCAAGCGGGCCCCTCAGTAACAGGCCCTGTTCAACCTCCACCAGCTCCACAAGGGCCAAGCAACCAGCCAGAACAAGAGGTTGCATCTCTCCAAACAGGTGTGACCCAGCAGGTGCATGGTGAGAGAACTGGGGCCACCAGAAAACAGGCTGCAACATCGAGGGTGAGGACTGAGCAGGATGCCACCACCAGAAAGAGAAACCCTGCATTTGTAGAGGCCGAATTAAGAATCTTAGTGCCCAGGGCACGCGAATGGATAGAATTGGCAACCAGGAAGCCGGGTGCCAGTGCAAGGAGAAAGCTTTGGGACAAGATCACAGAGGAAGTGAACCAGGTGTCACCAGTGGTCAGAGATTGGCTAGCGGTGAAGAAAAGGTTAGTGTGTTTGTCAGGGCTATTTTTCAGCAGGCTCCAGCAGGAACTGAGGCCCTTATTCTAGTTAACTCAGACAAAATATTTGTTAGATGGACAAAACCATGTGCACTGCAGGTGAGGCAGGTGTTACTTGTGCAGAGATAATCAGATTTGGGTGGGGTTTTACACCTGCCTCACCTGCAGTGCACATGGTTTTGACCATCTAAGAAATATGTGGTCAGAAAGAGTGACCTAGAATAAGGGCCTCAGTTGCTGCTGGAGCCTGCTGAAAAATAGCCCTGGTGTTTGTCCCCCTGATAATGTCATATGTGTGTACATATGTTACATGTATGTTTTGAGAATAATAGAAAGGTGTGTTTGTAGATAGTGCTACACTTCAATGTCACATGTGAACACAACCATGTCTAATAACCCACATTGATATATGAAACATGCACCATTGGTGTGATGTGAGGTTATGGGCACAGTTCTGCTCATGTGAAGTATGTGATGGGACAAGAGAAAGTGTGTTTTTGAAAGAGTTGTTGTAACATGTTCCATATGATGCTACTGAAACAAGAATGAGCAAACTGTGCACATGTAGCTGGTGAGAAACTACACATCCCAGTATGCCATCCCATAGTTAAATTACTCCATAATAACCACATTGTCAAGCTTTGGTGGAATGTGTAGTTTCACAACAGGTGGAGGTGCATAATTTGGCCATGGATGATGTCATTTCTGCATAGTGATGTATGTATGTGCATTTAGTGGCCTAATGAATGTGATGAGACACTGAAATGCCTCCTAATGGAGACATGAATGTGTGTGTGGGACACATATGGCTAAAAAACATAAGATCACCCACACTAGGAAATGTCACGTAGCTAGGGGTACCACCTAGTCCCTTTAATTCCGGACACATATTAATTACACAGGTTCTGTGGCTGGCTGACTTCAAGACTCCACTTCACCTAATTTTAAACTGCCACAGAACCTGTGTAAGTAACATGTGTCCGGAATTAAAGGGACTAGGTGGTAACCCTACACGTAGCACAGTGGTGCACATATCTCATGGTGATATTTGTATTTTTAAACTTGTAGGTGGACTGACTTCAAAACGGCAATGAAGAGGAAGATGACTGACCGGTACAACCACAGCATGTCCACCGGGAGAGGTCCTATGCCCGATCATTTGGAGTATACCCCCCTGGAGCAGGACACCTTGGACGTGATTGATGTGGGCGAGGTCAGGGGGATCTCCAATATGGACAGTGAGCTCCCGGCGGAGGTCTTTGATGCTCCTTTTGATGGTAAGTCACAGTAATGCATTGTATTTTGAAAGAGATTTTTTTGTGCGTATGTGATGGTGACATTTTTTTCAATTATTATCCTAGCAGAAGCAGAAACCCAGGATGTACCGGCAGCATCTTCCTCTGCAGAGCCACAGGTGGAGCGAGTGGTCCAGCCTCCACCAAGAAGACACCCCCAGCCCCAGCCACAGGAGACATGGGATGAGAGCGTGATGGTGATGCTGGAGAGGATCGAGCAGCAAGGGGTGGATGCCGCGCTCCGTCAGCAGCAGTTTGGGGAATTTTTTGATGAGTGGAAGGCCACAAACAGGCTGCAGTGTGAGGCCTTGAACCGCATTAATGACACTCTGGCGGCTGGCATGCTAAGCATTGGCCAACACCTCAGCCGCCAGAATGAACTTCTTGCGGAGCAGCTGACCACCGCCAGGTCCCTAAGGGACAATCCCCCATCTGCTGGCCCACCCCAAGCTGCTCCCCAACCTTCCACCTCTGCTGACCCTCCTGTGTCCACTAGGGGAAGACGCCGCAAGCCAGCTGACCCAAAGGCCCCTGTCCCCAAGGCCCCATCTAAAAGGGGGAAAAAAGGGCCCAAATAATGAGACCTGGTTCACTTCCTCTGTGGTTGGACCCCAAATGTTTCAATTGCACTGGACATCCACTTCCTGAGTTGGCCATCTATCCATTTGCGTGCCATGGGCATTAAAGTTCTTATTTTGACCTCTACAAATGCAGGATAAATTTTTGGTGGTGTGTATCTTGCTTAGTATTCACCCTGGTTGTTGCAGTATGTATTCTGGTGTCCCCATTTCTTTCACCATTGCATTTGCAGGGTAACACATGTTTGGAGATATGCAACCTCTTGTTCTGGCTGTTTTTTTATTTTTGTGTCTATTTGATTTGTTTATTTGATTTCTGACATTAAAGTGTTCACACTTTAAGCTGTGATGCTGAACAGCAAATAAATTTCTTTTACCAATTTAATCAAAATTGTTGTATGTGTAATTTCTTGTGTGAAACAAATACTAGATTTATGTGTACTTACTGACCAGGGTATTTTTGAACATTTGTTGAAGTGTGGTCGAAGTTTCCCATGTGTAACCCTCTCCATGGCCATTCCCATGTTCCTATCCAACTTTTCCCTGCTAATTAGTTTGTGTCAGCACATGTGCAGAGCAACTTAAAGCAGTTTGTGTGCAGGTGAGGTAGCTCCTACAGTAGTAGGTAAAAGCAGGTCCAGAACAATGCTTTCCTCATGGAGTGGGTGAGGCAGACAAACAAGGGTGAAAAGGTAAATTTGTGTAGGAATGCATATGTGTCCTCCCTAAAAAAAGATGTGTGAATGGGCCAAACATGATAAAATTGCTTGTGAACTAACATGTATAAGTTTTTACATATATATGATTTGACAGTATCATAAGCAGATGTAGGAATCCTTTGTTAGAGAGATGTGAGTGCAATAATGTTATTGGTGGCATCTTACATCCAGAGTGTAGTCAAATCCAATTCATAGCAGATGAGATAGTGGTAGAGTTCTGTATTTTGGGTACTATACAAAGATTGTGTGCAAAATAGTGGTCATGGGCTTCAAACATTGCTGAAACATCCTTTGTAGGTGTTAGATGTGGTTTATGTTATTGTATCCTAAATACAAAACCTATGTTTGTATTAGAGTGAACACGTTGACACATGTCGACTTGTGTAGATTGAGTGTGCTACTGTGTAAAGTCTATGAAAGCACGTAGTGAATGTGTCTAACTGTTTAGCAAATAGCTACCTTAGCATATATAAGCAGGTCTTCAAAAGATTCTTACCTTAAATTAAACAAACCTTTAAATGTCGAGAAGTATAGTAAGATAAGCTTCCAATGTGTTTGAGTGCTGTGTGTGGCTTGCAGGTAGTGAAATCATGGTTTGGACTTAATAGACTGCAGCATTGCTTATTACATTCAGGTGTATGTGTTTGAGTAGGAATCAGCGTTAATTAGCAAACTCAGGCGCACGCTGGCATGCGGTATCTGTAGGGGTGGTTTGAGCTGGCGGTTGGCGGCCGCCTGTTTTGTGTCCGAAATGAACGGTGCCTTAGTCGAGCGTGCGGTAGTAGCACCGCTCATTTTTGGTGCACACCCCCGTGTACGCCCATAATTACGCCCATTTTCCCTCATTATTTCGGCCGCTCCCCTCAACACGCCCCTATGCCGCCCCCAATACCGTACACTCGCGTACAGGTTTTTTCGCACGTAGAGACCCGTCCGTGAGCGTTGTGGAGTGTTCGCGCCTGCGCATTAGCGAATGTACGCATGCGCAGATCATAAAAAAACCCGGAACGTACGCGTACGGCCCGGCCGCACCAACCAGAATAAGGCCCTAAGTCAGGTATCGGAGTGTTAGTATAACAAGAGAATAACAGTGAGGTATCAGAGTGTTAGTATAAGGGAATAAAAGTGAGGTATCAGAGTGATAGTATAATAAGGGAATAATAGTGAGGTATCAGAGTGTTAGTATAACAAGGGAATAACAGTGAGGTATCGGAGTGTTTGTATAACAAGGGAATAACAGTGAGGTAGTGGAGTGTTAGTATAACAAGGGAATAACAGTGAGGTAGCGGAATGTTAGTATAATAAGGGAACAACAGTGAGGTATGGGGGGGTTAGTATAACAAGGGAATAACATGAGGTATCAGAGTGTTAGTATAATAAGGGAATAACAGTGAGGTAGCGGAGTGTTAGTATAACAAGGGAATAACAGTGAGGTATCAGAGTGTTAGTATAACAAGGGAATAACAGTGAGGTAGCGGAGTGTTAGTATAACAAGGGAATAACAGTGAGGTAGCGGAGTGTTAGTATAACAAGGGAATAACAGTGAGGTATCGGAGTGTTAGTATACCAGTAAATATAAAAAGGGAAGAATAGTGAAGTATCAGAGATGGGGCCTGATTCAGTTTTGCGGGGTGAACTACGAACATCGCAGCTTACCGAGCACCTGAGACGCTGACCATTGAATGATTTATCCTGCATTCGCAAAAAGAAGTCAGGTAAAAAGAAGACTGGGTGGGAGGCTGACGTTCTGTGACAGAAAGCGCACCGGGTTGGGTTACAACCACAAAATGTAGATACAAGACAAAAATAATATAGGTCTATTTAAAGCTTTTTCTTGTCCTGGTTACCTTCCAATATGCCACCACCAGGGGACACTTTTACAGTGCCGTGTCATTAACACCCAACTACTCAGTCCTGGCCAGAGTCCCTGGGGAATTTGGACCCCCAATAAAGAGGTACCCCTCTCCATGGAACCAAGGGCCAGGGTTGTAGCCAGGTGTTATGCCCAGCATCCCGGGACAGTGGGTGATGAAATCAAAGACTTAGGGGCTAGTTATGCTTAGGAGGGGGACAAAACACCATTGGTTAAATATAATAACATCTGAGTATGGTGACTGTGCGGGATGGCAGATGAATGCTGATGTTTTTTTTACATGGGCAATAACTTACATGGTTTTGCCTCGGAGGCTATTACAGATGTATCGCCGCTCATTCAGCGCCGGGTCTGGCCAGACCACCCCCACTGGCAAGCAGACGCTACATCTGACTGGGACACGCGAGCGTCCCACACGCATGCACGTCCCAGTTTCCCGCTGGTGGGGGATGGGAACCCTGCAAATCTACGCTTCAGGGAGACGGGGAGTGGGGACCCGGAGGGAACTCCAGTTGAAGGGGATGCGCATGTGTCTCGTGCGTGCGCATACCCTTCCGGCAGCTGGCGAATATTCCGCTAGCCCCTGCCTGAATGAGCCCGGCTCCATCTGTACATTTAGCGACATTGTTTTTTTACATTGTTAATTGTTTCTTTAACCTTTAAGGCCCATTCACAATGGGTGACTTTGAGCTCAAAGTCGCTCAAAACAGCAGGTTTGAGCGGCTTTCTGCTCATAGCCGCCCAGTGTGTATGGCTCCCGCAACATCACCGGGAAAGCCGCCCATCTGCTGGTAATACCAGCAGATGAGTGGGTTTGATAAAGGCATTGCATAGCTCTTCTCTATGCAAATCCGTCCGCCCCCCCCCCCACCCCCCACCTTGCTGTCGATGCCGGTCAGGGGGAAAGTGGCTCAGTGTGTATGCACTGAGCAGCTTTCCCCCGGCAATCCACGTCAGCGTGGAGTTGATTTTATAAATCGTGGCGTGCGCAGCGAGCCAACGAGCCTGAAGCGTGGCGAGCCCCGTGAGGGGAGGCGGAAAACAATCCCAAAGCGCAGCGAGCCCCACGAGGGGACATGGATTACTTGATGTGTAATCCGCATCCCCTTGCAGGGCTCGCTGCGCTTGCCACGCTTCGGGATCATTTTCCGCATCCCCGATCGCTGCGCTCGCCACGCCTCGGGCTTGGTGGCTCGATGCGCTCGCCACGCTTTATAAAATCAACTCCACACCGACGTGGATAGTGGGGGTATGAACAGGTCGGGAGGATGCGTACCGCATCCGCTCGCCATGCTTCATGCTGACTTGGATAGTGGGGGTGTGCAAGGATGGAATAGCATGCAAATCGGCAGGAAATTGCGGAAAATCTGACAAATATCAGCCGAAAATTGGCCCGCAAAATCGCATCGCGGATTGAATCGGCCAAACAATCGTATGCGATTTAGATAAAATTGGGCGCCTTGATAATACACAAGTACCGAAAATTATCATTGCTGTCCATACATGCTGGGCAAAATCGCCCAGTGTGTATGGACCTTTACACATAGAAGCACTGCACAGATCTGACTGATCCACGCACACTTCTGAAAACACACCAACCAAATTCAGTTCTATATCAAAAGGCCATTTTGAGGCTAATTCTCAGCAGAGTTTGCAGAAACGAATGCTGGTAAATTCCCGTGTTGTAGTGATGTCTATGGAAAGTCCTTCCGAGTTTGGCCAATGGTCTATTGATTCGTACAGGTCTATTCCTCTGTGATTTTCATTCGTATTTGACCAAATTCTGCAAGGTTTTGTGATACGTAAATTACCAAGATGTCTTTAACGGCTGAGAATACAATCTCAAATGAACACGAATGATTGTAAATGTGCCCCTCATACTGGGCAGTAATATAATGCTGCTGGCAAGGGGTTTCTGCGGCAAGGGTGGCTTGTTTTTGGTGAGGATCGCCGAAAACAAGCCATCCTCGCCATCTAACCCTCACTGGCCGCTCACCATATTCTATGTTCCGGGGGAATCCTCGCCGACGAGGATTCCACCGAACGCTGCATATAGCGGTGACCCTCCACATTTTGACAGCCACACTCGCCATTTCCACCTTGCTGGAAAAACTCAATGAGGTGGAAACGGTGAGTGCAGGGGGGTCGGTTGAATACTGACCCATGAGATGTGTCCATCTATATCCATTTTGACTAGTGGTGTAACTAGAGAGGGTGCAGGGGATGCAATTGCTAAGGGGCCCAGTGTCATTGGGAGCCCCCACAGTCCTGCAAACAATCCCCTGCACCCATAACAAGTGTGCTATTTTTATGTTCCTTTAAATATAATAGTGCCGCCAGGGTAAGTGAGGAAAGCAGAGCCACTGCCACGAAGTTGCTGGTGAAGGGAGGGGGGATGAGGAGCAGCTGCCGCTGTACGTAGCTGTTCCATAGCAGCAGGGGAGGAAGAACCCGGAGCCGCTTTGTGTGGGGGAGGCAGTGGAAGGTGGAGGGAGGAGGGAAGAGGAGCAACTGCTACTGTTGGGACTCAGGAGTCGCTCTGTAACTGGTGGAGGAGTGGACCCACTGCTACTGCAGCCAGAAGCTGCTCCATGGTGGGTGTGGAAGGAGGAGAGGACCAGCTGCTACGAGGAGCAGCTCTGTGTGGGAGGAGGGAGGGAAGGAGTGAAGAGAAGGAGGGAGGGCACTCTGATGCCTCCCAAGCTGCTCCATGTAGGATGTGGGAGGAGGAAGAAGACGGCTTCTGCTGCAAGTGATGATGGGGATTGGGAAGAGGACCTGCTACTGCTCTGAGGTGCTGCTCCATGGTGGAGAGGACGGCTGTTGGAAACTACAGACCCAGTAATGACGAGCATCACCTCCTCCATCTGTTTGTTCGTCTGTCCCACCAATTGGTGCTCTGTCCATCCATCTATGCCCCTTCCATTGTCTATTCTGTGTCCCCCAGTCCATCTTTCATTCAGTCCATCATACTGTTCTTTGTCCTTCCGTCTACACCCCCCATACTTCCGTCCATCTATGCTGCACAACAACTTATGGGTTGTCTTCGGGCTCCATTGGTGGAAGAAAGGGGATAGTTGTGATATTTGGGGAATCACAGTATGGTTATGAGGTTTTTTTTTTTTTTTTTGCTTGATGTTGGTTTTGGGGTCTGTGCTCAGTCTCAGTGGGGGAGTTAGGGTATTATATAAAATGTGTGTTTGTGGTTTGTCACAGCAGTTTAATGGTCTGGGGGCCACTAGACTGCAAACAGCTTTCAACCCAGGGGTGGTGATGTATTTATTATACCAATTTTGGTGTTGGTAGCGCCTACATTTGATTTGGTGCAGCCCACGTGAGGCCACTTGTAAAAAAATTTACAGGGTGACTTTCAGTTCTTAATCCACCACTGACACCTGCTTACCAGTCTCTATGTAAGTCTGGCCCGCGCCTCTAATGCACATTGCCTCTTTCCTGTGTTATATTTAACGAAATTGTTGGTATATATATATATAAATTATGCTGGACAACAGTGTCTTTTATGTTTGTTTTGTCTTGATAAAGGGTCAGAGACCCGAAACGTCGACTGCACCTCTGTGTGTAGACTCTTCTTTCCTAATTGATTGCATTGGTTGTGTATGCGAGTGCCGTCCAGCATCATTTTGTTTCTTATGTTTCCCATACGAGAGGACAGGACACCGCAGAAGTTGGAGTTTGGTTGTGCAGAGTGCCGGGCATCATCTTTATTATATATATATATATATATATATATATATATATATATATATATATATATATATATATATATATATATATATATATATATATATATTACAAATACTGTAGTGTACAACCATAACGTCTGGTGCAGGATCAGCTCCTCTGCCCCTAAATCAATAGTCTGAACAATATACAGCAATATACACATATGTAATAATAGACCACAGTAGTAAATGAATCACGTGTGTCTGTATAGTGCAATGTATAGAAATCTGTTTGCATTACATGACGTAACATGTCCTTTGACCCATTAGCAAGCTGAGTAACAGGTAACGCTGTCATACACCGCAGAAGAGCGGAGTCTCTGAGACTTCAAGGACCCAGCGAGTGCTCAAGGTAAGACGTAGTATAAGATTAGGAAGTTCTGCATTACAGTCATCATATCCATCCATAGCCATAGTGACCACAGATAAGTGCATTGAGGTATTCATAGTGTAGTAATAAAACAAGCTTCAAGCTGTTTTTATATTTTGTGTTTCAAACTTTTAAAATGTCTTTGCTCCAGCCATGGGCTACAGAATGCACCTGCTCAGTCTAACGTTATACATTGGGTAGCGATGGCCATCGACCATCAATGATTTAAAATCATCGATGGTTTGTGGCCGTTGTCGAATACTTTTGCCATTGATGTGGAAGTACCAGATGGTTTCCCTACATCGATGGCAAAGGAGAAGCAATGTTTCCTTTTTTTTTTTTTTTCAAGGTGTCGGGACACAGAGCATAGCTCCGCCCCCATGTTCTGATTGGCCCACGGGCCATTCAGTCAAATATAATGGATGACCATTGATAGCTAAAACTATCAATGGTTATCCATCAAATAGTTTGCCACTATCGATGGCTGGGTGCAGAATTGCCATCAATGGCATCTGCACCGATGGCCATCCCTAACATTGGGGGCCAAATGTAATAGGGCGAGAGTTTCAGAAAGATTTTGGGAGAGTTTTCCCATTTGTTTTAAAGTGCCAATCATTTACACTGCAAAACCAGGTTGATTTTGCCATGTAAATTATTGCTGCTTTAAAAAAATGGGAAAAACTCTCACAAGATCTCTCACTTTCTGAAACTCTCACCCTATTACATTTGGTCCTGGATGTTGATTTAGCAGCACAATGAAGACAACCCCCACCTTGCATTAGTAGCACATAGCTGTGAGCGTTTGTTATTAATTTACAGGAATTTAGAGTTTTCACTAGATGTTTACATTTCTTACGCAACTACTAAGGTATTATGCCAAGATAAGCGGATTTACCTGTAGCTGCAGATTTCACCCCTTTATGACCTTGTTTATATTATATAATGTTTTATATGGAAACATGGGGGTTATTCAGAGCTGGTCGCTGTTAGGCAAAGTCGCAATCCGTTCAATTATTGAATGCGTGCTTAGGCGCATGGTTCGTATTGCACATGCATGAGCCCAATTGCAACAGAAATATCTTACGGATCTAATGGCAATCCCCACGCAATTGGGCTGACAGGTAACTGGCGTTTGGGACAGGGGAAAAAAAAACGCAGGCGCGCCAAGCTGTTTTCAGGAAGGGTCTGTGATGTCAGCGCTGGCCACCGAACAACCTGTCTCATGTCGCAGAGATGTGTAAAGGGTCAGACTTACATTTGCGCCGACTGGGAAATCATTCGATGGCTGGTGAATTGCATACGGATTTGCAGGAGAGTAGCAAATAGCGATCCATTCAGTGGCGTAACTTGGGGTCCGCAGCCCCAGCGATGGCGGGGGGGAGCAGGCTCCACCGGGGCGCAGGATCAGAGTGTTCCCTTGTACAGAGCATTGTACATTCGCTGCCTGGGATCCCGGAATTCACCGCATCGCTGCGCGCAAGCTGGAAGGGCAGCCGGCATGGTGGAAGGGGGAGTTCTCCCTGGCTGTCTGTGTGAGGATGCAGTGACAGGTTCACTGAGCGTCCTCACACACACACACACAGACAGCCAGACTCGCCAGAGAGCGCTCCCCCTTCCACCATGCCGGCTGCCCTTCCAGCTTGCGCGCAGAGCTGCTGAGTATTCCGGGATCCTAGGCGGCGAAGGTACAATGCTATGTACAAGTCGGCCGACGGGGATTGTGCAGGACAGCGCTGAGAATTTACCGTTTTTCCGCCTGCCTCGCCGCTCCTGGCCACAGCGATCAGATAGGTTGTCTGATCACTGTGGCCAGGAACAGCATGGCAGGTGGAAAGCAGGGTAAGGACCTGACAGGACGCGGTAGGGGAGAGGGGGAGAGAGATCACGCTCACCTCCGCTGGCTATTAGCCGGGGAATGTGTGACACATGTCAGTGTCCAGCTTCCCCTGATCCCCACTCCCCAGGCGGCGTTGCCTACTCCTCTTGATCCCCGGTGGCTGCTGGGCTGGCATTTTAAAAAAATAATGGGGGGGGGGGTGCCAGAATTTATTTTGGCAGGGGGGAGCAAAATTGCTAGTTACGCCACTGGATCCATTCACAGTTCACTTGCAGATTTGTATGGTGCGGGTTTTTTTTCTGTTTCGGTGATGGCTAACTACCCGCAGATATCTGCAGCTTTGATGATCAGTTCTGAATTAGGCCCATTGATCATCATTTATTTGTTTAATTTATCAGATATTCTTCTGCCCCAACTGCTGCAGCGTATTGGAATGATTTTTATTTTGAAGTTTTTAACATGGGGACAAAAAGTCAATATAATGGGGCAAAAAACTACAAATCGCCCGTGTTTTAAGAAGCAATCTGAGCAATCTACGTCATCCTCACTCCTGTAATACCCATAATTTTATGTTTTTATTTTTTTGCTTAATACAAATCTCCCATACTAGATTGCTCAGCACAAATCTCTTGTTCAAATCTCCCTGTGTGTATGCCCCATAAGATAGATACTTTTTATAAATTCTGTTTTAGTTTGTTGTTAATTGTTAAGAGGCATACTTGCTATGCTATTAATGATGCCTGTCCTTGTGTTTCCCCCTATATCCCTATAGATTGTTAGCTTGCAGCAGGGCCCTCTAACCTCCAAGTCTGTCTGTTGTTACCCAGTTTGTTTTATCCCGGTCTACAATGGTAAAGTGTAACGGGATCTGCTGCGCTATATAAGAATCTGTAACGGAATCTGCTGCTCTATATAAGACACTATAATGGAATCTGCTGCTCTATATAAGACGCTGTAACGGAATCTGCTGCGCTATATAAGACGCTGTAACGGAATCTGCTGCGCTATATAAGACGCTGTAACGGAATCTGCTGCGCTATATAAGACACTGTAACGGAATCTGCTGCGCTATATAAGACACTGTAACGGAATCTGCTGCGCTATATAAGAAACTGTAAAGGAATCTGCTGCGCTATATAAGACACTGTAACGGAATCTGCTGTGCTATATAAGACGCTGTAATGGAATCTGCTGCTCTATATAAGACACTGTAACGGAATCTGCTGCACTATATAAGACACTGTAACGGAATCTGCTGCGCTATATAAGACGCTGTAACGGAATCTGCTGCGCTATATAAGACGCTGTAACGGAATCTGCTGCGCTATATAAGAAACTGTAAAGGAATCTGCTGCGCTATATAAGATGCTGTAACGGAATCTGCTGTGCTATATAAGAAACTGTAAAGGAATCTGCTGCGCTATATAAGACACTGTAACGGAATCTGCTGCGCTATATAAGACACTGTAACGGAATCTGCTGCGCTATATAAGACGCTGTAACGGAATCTGCTGCGCTATATAAGAAACTGTAAAGGAATCTGCTGCGCTATATAAGATGCTGTAACGGAATCTGCTGCGCTATATAAGAAACTGTAAAGGAATCTGCTGCGCTATATAAGACGCTGTAACGGAATCTGCTGCGCTATATAAGACGCTGTAACGGAATCTGCTGCGCTATATAAGAAACTGTAAAGGAATCTGCTGCGCTATATAAGACACTGTAACGGAATCTGCTGCGCTATATAAGACGCTGTAACGGAATCTGCTGCGCTATATAAGACACTGTAACGGAATCTGCTGCGCTATATAAGACACTGTAACGGAATCTGCTGCGCTATATAAGACGCTGTAACGGAATCTGCTGCGCTATATAAGAAACTGTAACGGAATCTGCTGCGCTATATAAGATGCTGTAATGGAATCTGCTGCGCTATATAAGAAACTGTAAATAAATAACAGGGTAGCCTATGCTGAGTGAAGTGCTTAAGCACGGATTGACAATGGCACGCGGGATCACACGTCACATGGGGGGGGAATACACACAGAACGATCAGTGCTTAATTTCTAAGTGATCTAGTTAGATCGCTTAGAAATAGCCCTCATATAGTCCCGTGCAAACTATAGTAGTTGCTTCTAAAACAGTGTAATCCTGTCTACTCCTGTAGAACAACATACACGGGCTCATTTAGAAAATAATCACAGAGACGGCAAGGAAAACAGTATAGGACACGGTATAGGACACGGTAATGCAATTCAATCAAATGGATACAATCACAGAAATGTCCACCAGGAGAATTACTGTATGTAGAAGCAGATTACGAGGGATGCAGGAGACACTGTTCCTCAGCCGCCCCCCCCCCCTTGTCACGCTACCCCCACCTCGCCAGACATCACAAGCTCTCCCTCTTGTGCAGCAGCAGAAGGAAGAACCTGGAAGCAGTATAGCACAGAGCTTCCCAGAGGAGAGATAGGTAGAGGGGATGGCTGTAAGTGACCAAATGATCCCGTTACCCACCCCACCTTTACACAGCAGGATAAACGGATATGTCTAAATCTTGTTTAACTTGTTACCTGATCAGGGCATTCAGGACTGGAGAGAGAAAGACACACACACAGAGAAGTCCTGAGTCCTGTCCCAGTGTGCAATTGGTTGCATGTAGACTATATATTTTATGTTAACTATGTGTACAGAGACATTATTAAACTGTTATATACACAGTCTAATATAGACACCGCCCCCCCCCCCTCCCTTCCTCCCAAAGCACTCTGTTGTACTCGCACTATGCAAGTTGTCCAAAAGTGGGGGTGAGCAGGATAAGTGGAGGCAGTGCTGGCAAGATGTCAGGGTGCACCCCCCTATCTTGAATGCCCCGGGCCCCTCCAAGGCTCAATCCAGCCCAGACTGTATTATCCTAGTTACTTCTAAAGTCTAGGACAAACATCTTGAGGGATCCCCACAAAGCTACATCCACTTCACCATAAGCCAGACTATAACACTGAAACCCAATTCAAGAGGTACTCCCCCTTATAATAGGACACCGGTGTAAAAAGGGATTAATATCCTAAAGGTAATTGGGGCCACAAAAATTGTTGGTACCTCTCCTAGAATAAGAAGCCTTGCAGTGATAGCAAAGGGGCTCATCCCAACACCCCTTTGTGGGTTTGTATTGCAAAATGTCAGATAGATAACATAAATAGCTTACAGACAGATACACAGGTTACCTGATCTCTCAATGGTTGTAAAAGACAGATCTCCATATGCATGTACTACTTTAATGGGACGCCAACCATACAAACAGTATTCTGTTAGGCGTACGCTGTAATCCAATATATATAATTATTACACTCTCAATAAACATGTAATAATCGCACTTATTTTAACAATCCAGAAGGCAGCAGCCAGCACATATACAGTAAGCAGGACCCAACGCATTTCGGCATGATGCTAAATTGTGGAGAAACCAAGACTTCCTTTTTTTAAATTTTATTTAAACTATATCAAATTATAGTAGGGCTAGCTGTCTAAAACTGCTGGATTATCCGAAAAGCTTTAGAACTACACATACCAGCTATCAAAGCATTTTGATGTCACAGAGCTATTGGCATGTAAATTTGTGGTGATTGGAATTGGGTGGTATAATGGGCATGAATGACTAAAGGAACAGCTATAATATATTAACCAAGGAAATTTGAAAAAAGGAGCATAACCAAGTATAAAGACATCCCAGCATAAAGGTGTGTGTGTGTGGGGGGGGCTACAATGGTGGGGTGCTATAATACATGGCATCTGTATAATGTTCAACCCAGGGGACATGTGGCATACCACCTTTTTGTTATGACAGCAATAGTAATTGACTGACTGTACAGTCTCATCTCTCAACCCCCCCCCTCCCCCGACCAGTTCTTGCTGCCAGGGTGGCACCTATTGCCCACCAGGCTGCACAGATGGGGCAATGCCAATAGAGATGGGGGAGAGGGGATACACTTATCCCAGGTCATCTGGTGCAACCAGTGGGCAAAAATATAACTCACGCATAAACCCAAGGATTACAGGATTGGAGCTGCACTGGGGGGATGGGGATGCTGCCGGCCAAGAGACTGGAGGGCCGGGGTCACTGGCGGGAGATCGAGCAGGGTGGGGTGATGCTGCCAGGTGGGAGACTGAGGGCTGGGTGTGAGTCTGAGATCAGAAGTAGGGGGGGGGGGTTGCGAATGGTGATGCTGCCGGGGTGGGTGTGTGTATGTGAGGGGGGAGATTGTGAGATAGTGGCTCATGTGGGGGGGGGGGCTCCTCCGGCCAGCTCCGAGCACCCTGTCTGCTCACCTCGCAGGTCACTGAGCTGTCCCATCCACTCACAGCTCTACACCCACCCCATGGCAGCATCATTGAAATAGCCTTATGTGTATAAGCCACAGCCCTCCCCGTGGCCCTCCCCCGTGGCTGCATTTTCATAGGACACGCCCCTTTCAGATGTTGGCCGGCGGTGCCATGTTTTACACAGGCTGCACCATAATTGGCAAAGGCCACTCCCCCTCAGCCACGCGAGCGTCCATCCTACAGCTCCAAAAGTTTGGAGGTATGAGGGTGAGCAGTGGTAAACGCAGGATTTTCAGAAGGGGGTTTCCAGAGGGGCGGAGCAAAGCACGGAGATGGACACTTAGGTGACCCAGTATATGCCGGGTCAGTTAAAGTATTATAGATAAAAATATATATATATATATACATATATATATATATATATATATACATACAGGGGCATCAACAGCAGTGTAGACCCCTGGGCATAGCAATGTATTGGGGCACTTACCGATCCTCCAGCGGTAGAGGTGGGGGAAGCTTTGCCCCGGGTGGTAGGGGGTATTATATCAACTGCTCAGCATGTAGGGCCTGGATCAGTAATTTCCACTAATTACCTCTTTACTGCACAGATGGTGAGAGATGGGGTGGGAGAAGGGGGCATTGGGCTGAATGAAGGGGCCCTGATACATACAGACTTGCACATTGGACACAGAGGAGCACACTACTACTGGTGATAACCAGGGATTATTACCACTTTTGAAAAATTACCACTTTTGAAAAATTGAAGTTTAATCCCAAAGAGGTCATTCTATTGTATGCTCATTGGAGAATAAAGCTGGAATTTTTGTTCAGATCTAAAATAGAATGGTTCTACTGATTATATGGTCATCCGGCCAATATTAGGTCCTCAATTTTGGAGATCTTAAACCTTTGAGTCTTGAACCGTTTTGGTAAAAATCTTTAATCTTTGAGCCCTGAACTGTTTGGTACTCCTATAGGCCGCTGCCTAAAAAAGAAAAAGCATCTTAAAATCTTGCTAAAATACTCTTTATAAAAGTGGGAAAAATCCACACATTTGGTACTACAAGTAATCGACATAGAGAACTATAAATCTTTGAAATAAAGAGAAAATTCTCATTAAGATATTTGTAAAGCACCCCTGATGAAGTCTCCTATTGAGACGAAACGCGTCGGGCTATTAATTTCATCCATTGTATAAAAAAAGAAAATCCTCTGACAAGAATTTACTGCTATTTGTTTTATATGATAAAATGTATTTTTAATAAATGTTTTATATATTTGCAAAAATTTGTTGATTTATGGATGATTTAAACTAAGGAAAGACAAAAAAGATATTGGGCGCTGTTTAACACTATTGTGGTGATATTGGTTGATATAGCCTCTCTAGTAGGGGGTTAAGTGTTATTGGCGACCGACTAGAGAATTGTGAAATTAGCGCAAATCTGGGAATTTTGTGTTTTGTTTATATATATATATATATATATATATACATACAGGGGCATCAACAGCAGTGTAGACCCCTGGGCATAGCAATGTATTGGGGCACTTACCGATCCTCCAGCGGTAGAGGTGGGGGAAGCTTTGCCCCGGGTGGTAGGGGGTATTATATCAACTGCTCAGCATGTAGGGCCTGGATCAGTAATTTCCACTAATTACCTCTTTACTGCACAGATGGTGAGAGATGGGGTGGGAGAAGGGGGCATTGGGCTGAATGAAGGGGCCCTGATACATAACTTCCAGGGTGGTAGAGGATGTTTAATATGCAGAGATGGGGTGTATGGTGGATTGGTCTTATTATTCATAATTTTCTGGTGGGAGGACAGCTTGCTTGACTGCAGATATCTCCAGTTCCCAGAAATAGATTTCTTAGATTTTAATGGAATTAAAAACTAGAGAATCCCACCTACCAAATGGTACTGGAAACTAGGGGATCAGAGTTCAGGAGGCAGGAGGCAGAGCAATCTGCCAACGAGTATATAACACTACATACCAGGTGTGTGGAGCTGGAGCAGTAACCAGCTGCTGGAAGGCTGATATCTCTGATTTTGGGAACAGTAGGGACAAGCTACTAGTGTCCATCAAAGGGAGAGAGTCCCAGCTTTGGGAATATACCTTCAAAAAAACTCTAAGTCAGACAGAACCTGAAATATCTGACTGGGAAGAGCAATTAACAGGCTTGGATGGGGACCACTGCTTTGAAGTCAGATATCTCCGGTTCCCAAGGGCCGATTTTTAAATTTCTTATACCCATGGAAAGAGGGGGCCCTCAGCTTTCAGCCTAGGGTCCTTAGACTCCTGGGGGGTTTCTGGGTACTCAGAAACCCCCCCTGCGTGCACTACTGGTGAGTGTCAGCAGGGGCGGCCTGTGGTGCGCAGGCTAGCTGCTGCTGTAGTGGGCAGTGCGTGATTGTACGGCATGGATGTGGCCAGTGTCCATTCGCCTCTGCTTCCATGGAGTATGAGCAGGCAGCAGGGGCAGGCTATGGAGCGTAGCCTCAATGTTTGTGATGTCAGGCTGCTGTGGACAGGCGGTGGTGCGGATGGCGGGGGGGTGGTAATGGGGTGGGGGCGGACCAGAGCTGCTGGCTGGGTTGTTAGTGATGTGGGCGGGGGACGGTGTATAACGGCGTGTATAACGCTGGGCGGGGGTAATTTTTGTGTGTATAACGCTGGACAATTGCTTGTTTAACTCCGCCCAGCGTTATACACACTGCCCAGCGTTATACACACAGGTGGTGATTGACAGATCTGGCTAAATATATAAGAGATACTAATTTCATGTTGGGTGCTCCTCATGGGGTGGTCCTATGTTTCAGGAGGGTATATTTCCTTTCGTATTAGGATTACCTAATTCCCATATGAATTACTTTGGTCTTGATCAGCCTTTACATATGTAGAAAAGATAGAAAAATCCAAAAAAGCCTAAAATAAGGAGAAAACTCCTAATTTAAAACAAAGTATGACTGATTAATCAATTAATTATTATCAGTTTCTATTTATAAACTGCCACAAATTTCCACAGTGCCGTACAGAGGTAAAATACAAAACTGAGTGAACATAAATATACAAACTGCAGCAGCAAATGTGATTGTAATAATGAAACATAATTGACAGTACTACTTTAACAACCCCAAAATATCAAATGTGGGTCTACTACAGACCACTTAATACACGTGGACATAGTACAGGCACATTTTTGAATGTCACACATACAAATTGGCTGAGAGACAGTAGTGGACCCAGGTGTATGGAAGAAACACTGGAAATGAGGGGCGTGCTTGTGAGAACTTACATATTAAATACTGTATATTGCAAACACAGATAACAGTTAATAATTGACCATAATCTTATATTTATTTAAAGACAACCTGACACATTTGAGATAATACATTGAGTGCAAAGTCCTCCATATATCTCTGCACACAACTGGGTGTTAATTAATTGTTTTATAAATTATTTATATACAGTATATACCGTATATTGCTTTTTATACATTTTTTGTATTTGTTTTTTTATAGAAAAAAAAACAAAGGTTTTCAAGCACCATGAATATCACGGACCCGGTCACAATACTTCTATCAGTTATTCTGTGCCTTTTTGTGGCAATTATTTTTTATGGACGCAAAAGAAACGTTTGTCCCAATTTTCCTCCTGGACCGAAACCTTTACCAATCATCGGAAACCTGCACATTTTTAATATGCGGAAACCTTACGAAACATTTAACCAGGTAATATTACACTTACTATAATAAACTTATTAGCATGAAGGTAGGAAATGATGGTCTGTATCTAGATAGGTAAACAAATTATCACATTTTTGTTGGCTCACTGAGCACCTCTCTAACGCCGCCTGCCAAGCATGCGAATGCCCCTCCCCCGCAGTGGCGTACTGAGCAAAATCATTCGATGGTCACCGAACATCAAATTATTTTCCCCTGCTCCCAAATCTAAGTCAGTCTGGGCTGACTTAGACTTGCGGCGTCCGGTCCGAGAACTGTGTGGGCGGCTGACTATGTTACTCCGGTTATGTCAGCCGCCTGTTTGCACCCCGTTGTATGCAGCTAGTCTCTCTCTCTCTCTCTCTCATACAATTATGGATCTTTTGGAGTGAGCATGATTCCGAACCTTAATGCAGGTACAGTACTAGCCAAATGTTCACTCCAAGTATGCTTTGTACTAGTATGTGGTCTTTACGGTCTATTTAGTTTATTAAGACCTTGGACCTTCTATCGTTCATCTTTACGGTCTATTTAGTTTATTAAGACCTTGGACCTTCTATCGTTCATCTTTATAAATCAGGTTCTGGAACTGGGTGGGTCGTTCATGTTGAGTTGCTGTCAAGTAGAACTCAAAGGGGAGCAGCTCAACTATAAGCAATACACCTCAAGCATGGCCGTGATACTCGTCTGTGCCCATATTTCCCGTATTTGCCATCCACAACATTGCTAGGTTTTCGACATGGGCTTGTCATGTTTTTTTCCTGAGCCGACACGTGCCGACAGGCGGTATTTCATGCCCTACCATCCACTAGGGCATGGAGGGAGAATATAATAGCGTGCCAAGTGTAGTGAGACACCATGCCCGAAGCATGATGAGCACAGTGGTACACCGATACGGTGTTCATGTCAACTATATTGGTTTTCCGGACAAAAAAATTGAAAAACCCATGTCAACCTGATGGGTTTTGAGTGCCAGTTTGGATCTATAAAAGGCCACAGAGAACCTAATGGAGCGAGGGAATGCATTCCAGTGAAGGAGGGCAGCACAGGCCAAATCTTGGTATGCAGTGACCATGGTCGGCCAATGGTTATTGGTCGACCGGGGAAGGTGGGAGGGAGTGTATAGTCAGATGAGGTTGGAGATGTAGGGAGCAGTGGAGATAGAGAAGACCTTGTATATAAGGGTGAGGAGTTTTTATTTCTGTATAACTGGGCAGACCGTCTAACTTACGTGATTTTATTCACCAGGTAAAATAGAGACTTCATTCGCTGGTAAAATAGAGACTATTTTTGTGTCTCATCACCTGTATCTATGCAAAAGGATTTACTGTGTAAGGTGATCAGTTCAGATCTTTTGGATAAACACAATTCAAAATACAATATTAAAGACCAGCACCTTCAATATGAAGTCTTGAGGAGCTTAAGTTCAGTAAGTGCATACTTGCAACTACTGTACTGTATGTAACTAGGTCTGAGGCATTAAAACAGGCCTGTCATCAGGGAGGGGGGGTGAAGATTCCTGGTTCCGGCATCCCGGTGCTTGCAGCAGGAGAACTGGGTGGCAGCCAGGCTGAGACAGCAACAGTGGCATTTTGAACACAGAGCCGGTAATACGCTAATCAGAACTAAGGGACCAGCAGCAAAAGATGCAGGGTTGTTGTGGCTACAATTGCCTCAGAACCGGACCCACAGTGCAGTGACTGTGCTTAATAAGAACTTACATCAACTACTTACTGTATGTCACTGTGTGTTGCTTTGCAGCTATCGGAGAAGTACGGCTCAGTGTACAGCGTACAGCTAGGAGAGGAGAAAGTTGTCGTCCTGACCGGGTATGAGACAGTGAAAGACGCCCTGGTAAACCACGCAGAGGAGTTCTCTGGAAGATCAAAAGGGCCACTTTTCAAAGATGTAATTAAAGGATATGGTAAATCAATTCAGCAATATTTAGTCATACATACTGCAGCCTACAAAATACGGGCTTAAATAGGAATAGTCACCACTGCAAGTCCCCAACCAGGAGACCACAGTAGAGCTCCAACTGCCGGTCCAGGCAGGTGATCTCTGTACTGGTACACACTAACAAATTGACCATCGGCATGCGAAGTGGCAACCTAAATAACATGAAATTAAGAACCTGATGTATGTGAATAAATATTGAGATATATTTTTGAAAAACGCAACAGTAAAAATTAAATAAATTAAAACTGTACGGAGCCACACATACTGCAGCCTGCAAAATACAGGCATATGCAGGAACAGCCAACACGGCAAGTCCCTAAGGAGATTAGAACAGAACTCCAACTGCCGGTCCAGGCAGAGGATCTCTGTATCATTATATATTAAATTACTGACCATCTATATACAGAGTGGCAAACTATGAAAAAAAAAATTGTTATATATATCAAAATAAATATAGTATAAAAAAAACTGTAGATAGATTTGGGACTCCTATGATTGGTGCAGATAGAGGATCTCCTGTATAAATATAAATCACTCTGAAGCCCTGTACACTCTTAGATTTGCTTTAGATTTGATGCTAGATTTGATTTTCTATTAGATCTGGCATAAGATCATCCCATTCGATTTGGCATTAGATCTGTACTTTTGCATTTGATTCAATTTCGATTTTACAATGTAGGCACAATGTACTCATTTGATTTACTGGATCGAATTCGAGATTTCCTTGGCTGCACAGTAGAGTTTTCTATTCGATTTTGAGAAAATGGGAGTGCGCATCGAATCGAATGCAGATCAAAAGTGTCCTAAAAACCATCCGATGTGGATTCGATTTTGCTTCTATAAGCAAAATCAAATCGAAAACAGGGAAAAATATAAGCGTGTGTACACAGCTTGACCAGTATAAATCTCTTTAAAGGCCCGTACACACACATCGATTTGCTTTTGATTCAATGTTAGATTTGATTTTCTATTAGATCTGGCATGAGATCTTCCCATTCGATTTGGCATTAGATCTGTACTTTTGCATTAGATATCGAATTCGATATCGAATTTGATATACATTCATGGTACATTGTACACATTCGATTTACTAGATCGAATTCGATATTTCCTTGGCTGCTCAGTAGATTTTTTTGTTCGATTTTGTGAAAACGGGAGCGCGCATCGAATCGAATTCAGAACGAAAGTGACACAAAAACCATTCGATTTCGTTTAGGATTCGATTTGATTTTGCTTCTATACGCAAAATCGAATCAACAATCTGGAAAAATCGATGCATGTGTACAAGGCTTAAAACATATCAAAGGAGATGAGACTGGGCTGAAAGCCAATTAACGGCAACAATATATATGTAAACAGACCCAGAGAATCTCCTTTGAAAAATACAATCCAATACAGTGCAGCAAGGGACGGGCTCTAATACTATTTAATTACTATTCTCACTTCTTCTCATTCTTTGTATGAGCACCATGTCTAGAAAATGTTATATGTGATTTTAACCCCTTATTTCACCTAGAACGACTTATTCCCCAATGTTTATATATAAATAAAGGAAACACAACAAAGGGGTATTTTAATAAACACATTTATTAATAGTTAAATTTTACTGACTTTTTTTTATTTTTAATAAAAATAAAGCTTTAATACAAGTACATATTTTCTGTGTGCATTCAGCCAGTGCAACCACTTTTTGCACAATCTCTTGTGCTTTCTTTTCCCTTATATAATCTACAAGAGGACCCCCCAACCCCCCCAACCGACCCCCTCACGAATAGCATCCTTGTTATATAAACTATCCTTGCCCTCTCTAGACACAGTCACTCTCCACAATTTGGAAGAACCCTGGTCTATAGACGAGATAGTTGGGGTCATACTTGAACTCCCCCCAGATAAGGTGCCGGGCCCAGATGGGTATTCCAATCGTTTCTTTAAACATTTCCGAGAACTTCTCGTTAAGCCATTACAATTGGTATTTGAAGAGGCCTCCATTAGGGGAGTATTTCCGGCAGACATGCTAGAAGCAAGAATAATTAAATTTCCCAAACCGGGGAAAAAACCCTCGATTTTGGCTAATTACCGCCCGATTACCTTGCTAAATTCAGATGTAAAAATCTATGCCAAACTTATATCTAATAGACTATCACCGCTTCTCCCATCCCTGGTTCATGAGGATCAGGTGGGATTTGTGAGTGGACGACAAGCCCCGGACAATACGAGGAGGGTGATCGATGTGCTCGACGCCTTCTCTGCCTCCTCCAAACCTCTCCTTTTGCTTTCGTTGGACGCAGAGAAGTCGTTTGACAGACTTCATTGGGGCTATCTGCGAGCTGTGTTGCTCAAATTTGGTATTGCAGGCAGAGCCCTCTCATCTATTACAGCTTTATACTCTAACCCATCAGCTCAAGTGCTGCTTAGAGGACTGCTATGTGCCCCATTTGAGATTACGAATGGCACGCGACAGGGGTATCCACTGTCCCCATTAGTATTTTCTTTAGCAATTGTACCCCTGGCTGCGACCATTAGATGTACCCTCTCAGTGACAGGCCCAGTTCTCTTGGCACCTCATGCAAGGTGTGCCTTTTTGCAAACAATATATTGTTAGCCCTCACAAACCCTGCATCTTTTCTTCCACAACTCCATGAACTGCTGCAAGAATACTCGAGCATATCCTACTACAAACTTAACTGTTCAAAAATTAAGGCCCTACCTATCAATTTCCCTTTACCCCTATTGAACAAATTAAAGGCCAAATACACTTACTCATGGCAAGCCTCTAGTACCTAGGTATACACATCCCCACGAAGATTCGAGATATTATTTCCTTCAACTATCCCCAGCTTTTAGCAACATTTTCACATCTAACTCAAGAGTGGATGATGCAACATGTATCATGGTTGGGGCAAATTGTTGCTATCAAAATGGTACTACTTCCCAAGATATTATATCTATTTAGGACAATCCCTGTCACCCTGCCAGACACCCTCATTGCTAAATTTAATTATTTATAACCTACGTATGGAAGGGGAAAGACCGAGGTTAGCTCGCGTGACAATGTCCCTTCCTAAATTCCTTGGGGCCTAGCCTTCCCCGATCTCCAAGCATATCAAATAGCATCTCTCTTGTCCTCCCTGGGAGCCTGGGACTCTGAGACTGACCAGAGACCCTGGGTAGCACTTGAGCGAGGGCTCCTTTCCGATTTCCCACTCTTGGACTTACTGGGTCTACCCCCCTCCCCCACCCCCACTGTATGCTTGATCTGTAAAGCTTGGCACTTATTTGTCTGTAGAATAAATACACTGTCCCTACCCTCCCTGGACCTCTCGCTAAATAGCTTAACATACTTGATACCTAACCTGTCCTTTACCTCTTGGACAAACATCCACACTCTGGGAGACATTATTCACGCTGGAGAACTAATTTCATTCTCCCAAATTCAGAAAGTTCTCAATTCAATGGAGAGACTTCTACAAGTACCTCCATTTGAGACATTGGTTACACTACTACTACCCCCCCCCCCCCCCCACTACCTACTCTGCGACTGATGCCTAAATCGGTGGTGGCCCTGCTCAATAGGTCACACAAAAAAGGCGCCATTTCTAGATGGTATACAGCACTTGTGACCCCAAACCGACAAACTAAATTCCCTGCATTGGGTAAATGGGAGTTGGACATGGGATGTTCAGTGTCAGACGATGAATGGAGCTTGGTATTCCAAGCAAATCTGGGCAGCTCTAAATGCATCTCACATATTGAACAACAGTTCAAACTTATTCATAGACTTTACATGACACCAGCACAACTCCATAGAATATGGCGAAATTCAATGAGAGCATGTTGGAGGGAGTGCCGGGGAGTGGGGACGATTTATCATATCTTTTGGTCATGCCCCCAATTAAACGATTTATGGAAACATATATTTCATCTCTTAACTACTATTTGGCAATGTGCAATCCACCCACACCCAAAAGTAGCTCTACTTCATCTATTCCCACAGTCCACTTCTCCTTCGGATGTATACGTACTCAGTCAAATTCTCTCAACTACCAAACGACTTCTAGCACGCAACTGGCGTACCACCGCAGTTCCCCACTGGTCTGAATCCACGAATACAGTCCACTCCAATTACCAATTTGAAACATTAGACTGTCCCTTTAACCTACTATCCACTTCACCCACCATGAAGAAGTGGGCCCCTTGGGCAAGTTATAAACTTTCTCTAGGCGAGACTTAGGCCCAATGGGAATTGTCAAGGACTACAGTATTTCTGCGCTCTCCCAGGATAGATGGCTTCCCCAATGGTATATGGTAGAGACTCGATTTTGCTTATGACTGTACTAGATGTCTTAAATTTTCTCTGAATCGGATATGTACCCTCCCTGTAACCCCACCATTGTATCCCTCCCCCCCCCCTTTTCTTTTTTCTGAACCCTTACCCTTTTTCACTCATAACCATTGAAAATCAATAAAAATCTAAGGTTGAAAAAAAAAAAAACAATCACACTGGTCCCCACGGGTAACAAAAATAAAATACATTGGCCATTTACATGAAAAGAAGAGACCAGTTGAGTTGGTTGTGGCTGTAAGCTGGTTTGGGCATCTATAGATCTGGGGGCACACTTGAGAACAGCTCAAGGCACACTAGTGTGCCACGCCACAGTGGTTGGAGAACACTGATCTAGAGAGTACAGGGCTTTACACTAAAATCCGGGCCCAATCAGTACTTCACAGGAATGTTCTTCTGTGTGTTTGTGTGCTACGGAGTTTCCCTTATACAAAGGATAGAGGTTATACCATTATGCAGGGGTGGATTCGGAACTGAAAGTGGCCTTGGAAAATTCTGTAGCAGTGGCTTGACGTGGGCAGCACCAAAGGACAGGTCCAGCATCACTGGATGGCAGACCTACTGTACTGCAGAGATGGAATAACAGAATCTACGGGGACAGTGTAGTGTAATGAATTACAGTGGGTGGAAACAATGCTTCGGAAATACATTGTCCCACCAGGAATTTTTCCACTTTTCCAATCCACCCTGCCATCATTGTATTACATAGGGGATCTGCTATTTACCTATACAGTATTAGTTAAGCACAATATCATGAGCAAAATTACCATTTGTTCAACAGAATTCCAACCTTTGGAATCAAAAATGTTTAAAAGTGTTTGTCCCCTTAACCCAGGAGTTATTTTTTCAAATGATGAAAACTGGAGAGTGATGAGACGATTCGCTCTGTCAACGCTACGGGATTTTGGGATGGGCAAGAATACCATTGAAAACAGAATTACCGAAGAAAGTGAATATTTAGTGAAACTGATCAACTCCTACAAAGGTCAGTGACGGCCTTCATTACACCGTTTGATCTTGTTTTATTCTTGAATGCACCGTAAGCATTGCTGTAGTAGAGAAAATTGTTATTGATACGTACTGATTGGTTTATATTGGTTTTAAAATGATTAGAATTTACAACGGCGGCAGTTTTGTTAGAATTTTGAAACCCCTGCAAATCATCAGCAAATTGAGGCACCAAACCATTGAATCTAGAACTCAATTCAGACTTTCTTGCGAGCAGGTTAGCACCCCCCCCCCACACACACACACACACACACACACACACACTCTGCCGAAGACATCCCTGTGCAGAAATGCAAACGCCTGTGGCTGCACAGAGGAGAAATGATTTCTCCTACTTTGCCCAGTTCTCGCAGTTGCCGTGTGACCCAGGAGTCACTCCGCGGCTGCTTGAATCTACGTGAATTCTGGGTCGGGCACTGACGTAATGCGCCTGCCTCCAACAGGCAGGGTTACGTGTGGGTTCGCTGGGGCCCGCCAAGTGTTTCTATGGGTGCGCCCACTGTTTTTATTTTTTAATAAAGATGCAAAAATCTCGAAAACACTTTTTTCACGTTGTAATTATGGGGTATTGGCCCTTATTCTAATTCTTTTGGTATCCAGGGACCGATGGTGAATTACTGCGCATGCGCATATTTTCAAATGCGCATGTGCAGGGCTTCTGTGCAGGCGCCTTCGCCAACCTGCACAGTTGGCATGGTGCTTGCACAGGGAAAGGGGCGATGGCAGTGATGGGAAATGGGAAAGCCTAGCATTTCATGGGTGTCCCCATACAAATGCTGGGCATTCCTATGCAAATGCAGGTGGGACATCACATGATGTCAGCCACCCTCCCTGCCTTCATCCCGGTGCCCACAAAATATACAGATGGAGCCCTTCTCATTCAGCGGGGGTCTGTCTGGTGGTCGGACCAGAAGGGGACACCGTCGGTCCCTGCCACCTCCCCATCGCTGTCTGCCACTCCCCACCGCCTCCCTGCACCCCCCTAACTCTTCCCGTCTCCCTGAAGTGTAGACAGGCATGGTTCCCGTCCCCCGCCGCCCGAAAACTGGGATGGGCGTGCCTGTGAGACGCTCGCGCATCCCAGTCAGATGGAGCGCCTCTTCGCCAGCGATCACCAATGGGGGCATTCTGTTGAGCCCCGGTGCTGGCTGAGTGGTGCTCCATCTGTAGGCCAGTCTCCACTGATTTATATTTGCGAGTGAATGTTTCTCCTGCTGCGGGTACATGCGAGGGGGATGTGTTTTCATAAACCATGCGAGAGGATAAGGTGGCGCAGGGCATTTTTTTCGTCAGGGCGGGCACTCTGGGACTCGGTAAGCTGCGATCTTTGCAGCTTACCTTGTCAACCAGAATCAGGGCCACTGTGTGTAGAATTTTAAAGGTGGAAAAAAATGAATTTATTCCATTTTGAAATAAGGCTGTAACATAACAAAATGTGGACCAACTGAAGCGCTGCGAATTCTTTCCGGATGCTTTGTATATGTATTTTTCTCTTTCAATTCCTTTGAATTTCTTTGCAATTCCAGGGAAACCATTTGACAATACCAAGATTTTAAATGCTGCTGTTGTGAATATAATCGTGTCCATGTTACTCAGCCATCGATTTGATTATGAAGATCCAAAACTTCTGAGGCTTATGAAGGTTGTCAATCATAATTTCAAATTAGGTGGGAGCCCGCTGGCCATGGTAAGCAGTTTAGGTTTTATTTAATATATTTCTGTCAACCACGTTAATTTTACGCAAATGGATAAATTAACCACCTGGGGGAGGGGGGGGGGTTGTCTGTTGAGTGTAAAAAATGGGGGATGTGCAGTGTGCATACAGGGTGTGGGGCTGAGGGGATGTGCTGGACTAAGCTGACTGTGTGAACGGCTTTGCTATACAGTAACGTCTCTCCTGCTGAAATGAGGCTTCATGACCACAGTCATTTGTCCGCTGCCGAGAGTGGCCAATCAGAATGTAAAGTCTGGGTGCAGGAGCAGTGCTTGTGTACGGGAGAAACTGACGACGTTTTTATTTTATGCAAACCAAATTATGTGCACAAGTGGAAGCACAGCCTGCTGTAAATATGGAATAGACACATTGGGTGACATTTAACAGGAATCGATTTTTTTTTTTACACGTTTTCTGAAAACCGCACATTTTATAGGATGCGATTTCCGGGGGGGGGGGATCACACTTTTTGCCGCAAATTCACACATTCTGAACTGGCGATTTTTAGTAACACTTCAATTCGCATCCAGATGTTTTCCCATTATAAAGTATACTACTCGCAAATTTAATGATATGCGATTTTGGGAAACGTTGCAAAAAAAACCCGCGAATTTGACAGAACCATGCACAGACCATTGAGATCTGTTCATAGTTCTGTCTTATAAAAATTGTAAAAGTTAAAATAAATGTAAAAAAAATGGCATGGCATAGAATTAGCGGCAGAACTTAAACAGTCAGCAAGGTAGTGGTCGAGTTCACGTCTATAAGTGGTAGTAGGATCACTAGTTAAACACGTATATACATTAATATCAGAAAACTGTTTCTCTATCTCAGATTCATATACTATAACATCCTATATAACAACCGTGCCTCCCTTGTCCGCCATACTAATAACAATATCAGTGCGCTTTTTCCAACAATTCAATGCATTCAATTCATCCTTAGGTAGATTTGGGAAGAAATGGTCTGGTTCTTTAAACAGGATACAACAAGAATGTTACGTAGATGATTAGGTATAATTACAGAGTCCGACATCTGAATATCCACCTTCTGTAAAGTATTATTTTAGCTTCAGTTGACAGCTAGAAGTTCTCTATTTTAGAGCGGAATAAATCAGGGCGAGTAGAGGGCACAAATGACAATCCATGGCTTATATGAGTGTATGCATACTGTATATACTTATATATACATATATACATAAACAAACAGTGACCCCAAGTGTGCCCCACAAGTTTAAAGCAGCTGGTCTATAGATTCCCCTGTTAGTGGGGGACAAAATTCATGTAGAAAAAAGGGATTATAGAGAGCGCTGATGTACTCCACCACCTGATCGGATTTTTTACCAATGTTTAAAAACAGATAAACACAATATGTACAATTGTTTGTAAAACAGTATATATTTTATTAAACGACTTCACTTAAAACTCCATGGTTTGCATCCATTCCTTTGTTTCATGATGATATAAAGAACCCTAGGCATTTCGTCTTTAGAAAGACTTCATCAGGGTTTTTTTTTTACACAAATAAAGCAATGATTCAGAAGTGAGGTGCAAATAACACCCTTTTCTGAGATCCAAAGATTGAAGGTTAAAGTGTCCTGTAGGACACGTTGAGTGGCCAATGCCTCAAGATGGAGTTTAAATTTCCAAATAGCAGTTGAAAATAATGATAGCCAAGAATAGATGAAACAAGTCACACCTGTCTTAAAAAATGGACGTGATATCACGTCTCCCAAATACAAATAGGGTAAAATGCCCTGGATAGTATCAGCGCCTGGAATAGCTCTAGCTAGGAACACAATCAGCAACATATGTATATATATATATACATAAATTTTAAATAATTGTAGGGTGGGGCCTTGTGTTAAGGTTTTGTAATTAGACCCTTAGAGCCTTAAATATTTCTTCAAAGGAACATAAATCGGAAGTGCGTAAAAATATAAATGTTTACTAAAGAATCTTTTTTCAGGTGAAATAGTTGTTGAGATGATCCAAACAATGTTGTCTTTCACACGCAAGGTGCCATCCTACAATTGCTTTGCGTGTCTTCGTTATCCCCTTTCCAACGGGGGATTGTGTAGGTTGGTCAGCCATCTGTTTACACAATAAATAAATATATAATTATAACTATGTTTATGTACAGTAACTATGTCCTCTCTCTCTCTGTATAGCTGTACAACGCCTTTCCATCCGTGATGCGCTGGTTTCCCGGGTTTATCAAAACAGTTACTAGCAACTTGAATGAGTTGCACGTTTTCATCAGGGAGACCTTCGCCAACCAGAAGAAACAATTGGATGTTAATGACCAGAGAAATCTCATTGACAAGTTCCTGGTGAAACAGCAGGAGGTAACTTACTTCTTACCAGTGGCGGATCCAGGGGTGGGGCTGCATCGGAGTCCAAAATGTAAGAAGGGGAGCCACCACCCCAAATACTGCCAAACACTGCCAGCTGGGAGTCACTTGTAGTAGGTGTGGATTCCCTATTTGAGTTTTGGAGTGTGCTGCACCCCCTCCTCTGGAGTTATTGTACCACTGCTTCTTACCGTTTCAAATTAACTACATGGAGGTAAATTAACAACAAAAAGAACTCTTTGTTTTGTGCAAAATATTACTTTTAATTCAGTTAGCTTCAAATATTTTTCTTTGTGGTGTATCACCTTATGTAACAATAATGGGAATTCACTATGGCCCTTATTCTGGTTGGTGCGGTAATATCCGCGTGCGTTTGTGCCGCCGATGTTTTGTGTCTGCGCATGTGCAGAGGCGTCTCTGCGCATGTGCGAGCGGGGTGTACGGCCAAATCCCGCATGAAATGTGAACACTCCGACCAGGGGGTGGAGAGGGGCGTGAAGGGCTATTTGGGCTCATTACCATATGCGTACGCCCCGCGTTTCATGGGCGTTCCCATGCAAACGCTGGGCGTACGTATTTTAATGCGGCCGTGACGCACGTGTAGGGGGCGGACATATGACATCGCCGGATGTCAGCTGCCCGCCCAGATCCCTGCTTTTGCACGGAGAAATGCCCGTGTGGTCTGAGGTTGCGGGAGCTGGTGGACCACTCGGTCCTGCATTCGATGGTCTGCGACCATCGAATGATGGGGGAGGTTCCCTGAGATGGAGGAGGCGTATTCCATGAAAAATACACGTGCGGTCCGTTCGGACAGCTTCTTACCGCGTACGGACGGAGTTGGCGATCCGTATGGAAGGCGGGGTTTCGCACGCACGGTCCTGGCCGCATATTCGGATCCGGCCGCACCGATCAGAATAAGGGCCTATGTGCTGTATTTCGCTCTGCATGCCATGTTTTCTAAAATTCATATTGAAAAGGTTATTTTTTGTATTTTGTCTTGCTCCCCGATTTCTCTGTATTTACTGTACATAACAAGTTTGAAAATCACTACGAATCTTAATGAAGGAATGATTAATGTTAGGCTTAAAGAATTTGGTTTAGATCCATTTCATGCTGCCCTGGTTATCAACGAATACGAGACAGGTGTCAGGATTTGAATGTCCAGCACGGAAGCGTTTATTTGTAACCATTGGCAGCATGGACAGAGTAATGGTCATCATTACTGCCTCACAGCACTAAGGTCATGGATTCGATTCCCACCACTGCTCTAACTGTGCGGAGTTTGTATATTCTCCCAGTACTTACGTGGGTTTCCTCCGGGAACTCCGGTTTCCTCCCACAATCCAAAAATATACTGGTACGTTAAATGGCTTCAAACACAATTAACAAGAAGAAATATATATGATACAGCGCTGGGGTTTTTACTGAAAAGAATTTATTACAATATCTTAATATACTTTATGAAAAATAAAATTATCATAAATACATTTTATATGAGAATTCTCATGGAATCATAATAAAAATAATATAAAAAATCAATAACAAATATATTGATGAGTAAGGTTTTCCAGCTAACATTCAGTGTTATGGAGAATTGATTTTTTGTATCCGAATCAGCACTGGTAGGTTACGGTATATAATTATCATATGATGTGGAAGTCCTTGTTTAGAAAAGGATTTTCAAAGTCCCGGAGATTACCCAGTGGTGGATTCCCAGATATCGCACAATGGTGAGATGGTGAAATGATGCAGTCATTATGGTATGGCAAATACCCGACTTGGTGGCTGCAGTTGTTTTGGGATCCAAGATGGTGGTATGAAAACTGGTCCGGATGTCGTCTGATATGGAATTCCAACGGTTTTGAATTGAAGAGGTGTGAGATGGAAATATTCTCCAATGATGTGCTGGAGCAGGAATGCAGTGGCGGAACGCGTTTTGGCGTGTTCACACGCCTTCATCAGGAATTGTGCAAATGGTCTTGGAGGGTGGATGTGAACGCAATAGTCGCATAGAGTCAGGCACAGATACTACTGCTGTGTGTCCCAATTTCCTGTGCAACCACTTTCATGCCATGCTGTCTGTGTGTATTCCCCACTGATGGGGAGATGAGAAAGAGGAGAGATATAGCACAAGGACAAGCGAAATGGAAGGGGGCTACCTCATAGGAGTGTTAGATAGTTTCTGGTTGAGTGGAAACTCCCTCCTCTTGTCAAATGTCTCAAATTATGACAATAGTAATAGTATATTATATGATTACTAGGGGAACCACGGACGGTGTAGTGGTTAGCATTACTGCCTCACAGCACTGAGGTCATGGGTTCCATTCCCACCATGGCCCTAACTGTGCGGAGTTTGTGTATTCTCCCCATATTTGCGTGGGTTTCCTCAGGGTACTCCGGTTTCCTCCCACAATCCAAAAATATACTGGTAGGCTAATTGGCTCCCAACAAAATTAACCCTAGAATGTCTGTGTGTGCGTGTGTACATGTGGAAGGGAATATAGATTGTAAGCTCCACTGGGGCAGGGACTGATGTGAATGTTCAAATATTTTCTGTACAGCGCTGTGGAATATGTATGCGATGGCATGCGATGCGATGCGATGGCATGCGATGCGATGCGATTTTTCTGGGTTTTTTATGAATTTTTGATAAAAATCGCATGCCATCGCATCGCATGCCATGCGATGCGATGGGATGCGATGGCATGCGATTTTGATCACAAATGCATCCAAATGCATTAAAATGAGTAGCAAACATGTTAAATGCACCCCAAATGTCATTTTTCACACTGTACCATTATTTTGCATGTTACATTTTTTTACAAAGGCACCTTATATATCATAGGAGAAACCAAGTCCGGAATTATATTTCACCAATGAGAATCTAACAACGCTTGTGGCCGACCTCTTTGTTGCTGGTATGGAAACCACCTCCACCACTCTGAAATGGGGTCTTCTGCTGATGATGAAATACCCCGAAATACAAAGTAAGAGATCAAATTCCTTAAACAAGACCTTCTGGGTGACTGAGGCGCATCATACGGTGTAGCCTAGAGACTTTTTCTTGACATATGGGGGTAAATTTTCAAAGTTTGCTTAAGGTTCCAAAACAGAAAAAGAGCTAATGTTGCCTGTAACAACCAATCAGATGCTGTCTATCCTCTTCTATGGGCAAAATTACCTCTTGTCACAGGGCAACTTGGGAAATTCCCAGTGGGGCCCACCTCCTGCTCTAGTTACCAGGTTCCAGACTGTAGGCTCGATTCAGACCCGTTCGGAGGGCTCCAAATTCGCAGCCCACAGAGGACTGACAGACAGAGGGCATTCCGGGTTGGACCCCGGCATTTCATGGGCGTGCCCACAAAAATGGTGGGCATGCCCATAGAAACACTGCCCCAAACTCACATCTGTACGAGTAGCCGCATGGTGATTCCTGGGTCACGAAGCGCCTGCAAGTGCTAGACAGAGGAGGAGAAATCCTTTTATGGTAAGTAACCAGCCAATGATTTCTCCTCTGTGCGGCCCCAGTGCGAACTGATGTGTACACGTACACATCCATTTGCAGCCCTGTGCATTGGATCGGCCGGCGGGGGACGTGTGTTCATCGGGGCGGTGGTAACCTTTTCATTGGGTTCTGAACACACGCATATACTGTGTACCATATACTGGCACCCCAAATTAGAGTATATACATCAAGAGGCCCAGCCTATGCCCTCTCTAATGGTTAGGAAACCCTTGTGGTGGCTGACCACACCCACTCCGGAGACTGACCACACCCCCACACATGGGCCTACCACTGCGATTGACATTTTGAATATCCAATAATAATCAGCAAACTGCAATATGACCTTTGTTTTTGTTCTGAGTGTTTTTAACTTTTATTTTGTAAACAGAAAAAGTCCAAAATGAGATTGAGAAAGTTATCGGGTCGGCGGAGCCTCACGCGATACACCGTAAGGACATGCCCTATACTGACGCCGTAGTGCACGAGATTCAGAGGTTTGGCAATATAGTTCCGAATAACATCCCCCATGCTACTACTCAGGACGTCACATTCAGAGGGTATTTTATCCCAAAGGTAAGAAGCAAATCTTATTGTGTCCCATAGCAACCAATCAGAATGTACTTCTTATTTATAAAGCACATTCTAGAAGATAATAGAATCTGAGGGGTTGCCCTTTGCAACATCCCATCTTCAAGAGAACTTGGAGTCTGATTCACAGGTGACACAAGCAAATGCAAATTGTGTTATCTAATGTAAAGGAACATGACCAGTGACCCCCAATGGTTAAAAGGGGGATGTACAGTAGTTAATAGCCCATTGCTCAGGATTCCGACAGTCTGAATGACAATAGCGGCATTCCAACTGTCGGAATACGAATGGATCATCATGGCAAGCACTGGGGTTATAGTTGGGGGGAATGGGGTGGAACTCATTTCCAACAAAAAAATCTTGTCCCAGCAGCTTCCTTTTCTGGAACGGTATATGTGATGTCATGCCACCAAGAGAGAAGACATGAAGCTGCTGGAGGGACATAGATAGATATGGGTACACTTATGTAAAGATTATGTGGAAGGGGTCCTACTGCTGTAAGCATTATATAGTATGTATAAGCAATGCTACTGTGGGTGGACATTATGTGTAAGCAACACTACTTTGCGGCATACATTTATATTGTGTGTCATAACGTGAATAAGGGGCAGTACTATGTGGTGTAATATGAATCAGGGGGAATAAATGCAGTGTAATGTGAATTTGATTGTGCTATTGTGTGGCATAATTTGAATTTGGGGTACTACAGTGCGACTACACCCATTCCTTGCGATAGCATTGTCTGTTTAAAAAGTATGGGAGGTATGGCACAAATTTGAAATCTTAGTAATCGCACAGGCTCGACCTAATTGGGGGGGGGGGGTTGTTTGTAGGAGAAATGACTTGCATCACCTATCCAAGACCACCTTAAGCTCTGAGGAGGGATGGGTTAGGGTTAGGATTAGGGTTTAAATACTAATAGCCATGTAAGCCAGGTAAAATGGTATACAGTAGCCCTTTAGAAGATGCAACTAGTGGATGATTTGCTTTGGTGAATGTGAAAAAATTTAGGGGCTAATTAAGATGTGGTCGGAGTGGCCATAGCTCAATAATGTTATATGTTTTATATATATATATATATATATATATATATATATATATATATATATATATATATATATATTTTGTATTTCAAATAAATCTATATAAGGGCTACAGTAGAGAGAGAATGGGTGAAATTTAATAGGATGAACGAATCAGAAAGTGAGAGATTTGGGAAGAAATCTCCAGTTTTTTTAAAGCGGCAATCACTTACACTGCAAAACCAGTTTGGTGGCAGAACGGTGGGCTGCCATCCGCTCCTTAAATTTGCATTCGGTTTTCCCGATGTAGGATTACCCGCATGGGCATAAGATTTGGTACACCCCGAAAGTGGTGTCACAGTTAACATGGTGTTTGATCAAGATGTTTTTCCCTGTGTGGGAATGTGGGAAAGATTTGCCTGCCAACATGAATTGGCAGGTAACGCATCCACAACGGGTGCCTCCCAGTGGGGCCGAGTTCAAAAAAGATGCAGCAGGTTGTTTGTGTCTGATTTTGGAGAGGCCTGTCTTGACCAGCCAATCTTCTAAATTTCTGCCACATGAATAGCACGGCATTAATGACGTGAAGGAGAATGGTAGTTGCGGGTCTGAGGTGATAACCGGCCAATGCTTTTTGGTAATGGTGTTAATAATGGGAGATGCAGCATTTTATCTGTTAACCCATGGTAATTTAGAGTGTTTTTGTTGCAATGGTTCTCTTTTCTTTAAAAGAGAGGCTTGGTCAGCTTGTAGCACTTTGCTTTTAGCAGTGATTAAATCTGTCTCTAAATAGCCAGAAATTGTTGGTAAGTACCAATTCTAGCAGGTCTATGATGACATTGATCTGGTTGAGAGAAAAAGTACTTTTATGTATGAGAAAACGTCTAGTCGCTTGAAGGCCAAAAGCATGGGGGATTGATGTATATAGACTTACTACATGAAGTCCAATCAGCCAGCTGTTTTCATGGATGGGATGAAGTCCTTTAAGTTTTAGAAGGAAGGACCCAATGTCCAAAAGGAAACTTTTCTCGCGTTGGACCAACATATATAACATATATATATATATATATATATCACCAAACAAATACACAAAAAGATTTTTGAGTGATGTTTTGATTATATCATACACTCAGCACATATTTCAGTAGTATGCGATATTCGCTTTTACTTAACAAAGTTAGATAGATTGTCACCACCACTCTAATGTGTATGGTGACATTGGAAATGCTGACATGTTTATTTGTACAAATCCCTGGAATTGCGAAAAATATTTGATGGAATATGTTATTGAAAAAATTACAGAATAAATTCAACATTCAATTTAACACCAATATTTCAAAGTAAAACCCAAAGAATGAATATGTCAATCGGCGCCCACAAACACGGGTGGACAGTTGATGATAATGATAATGGTATGTGTGGTGGACAGTTGATGATAATGTCACAAATGATCCCATGATCCCTAATTCTCAAAGCTGATCTTTTTGGTGTTGATGTTTGAGTGTCTGTGAGTCAAGTGAAGCGTTTCATGGGTGTATCTTCCTGCTTCATCAGGGGTGTATAAAATTGTTGCTTTCCGTAGCAGGACAATACCCTCATGCCTCTGCTACGGAGAATCAAGACAGTGTGTAGGTTCCCTGTGGGAGGGGTAGAAGGCGGAGTTTGGGGCTCTGCAGAGGGTGGGTGTAGAGGGTTTCACTTCATTTCATGGAGTAGAGCTATGTTTTGCTACTGCGCTGTTGTGATTGAGATGCACAGTATCCGACATGTCTTGGAAAAGTGCTGGGCGCTCCTTGGCGGTTCTTGTACCCATCCCCTCGCATGCTAGCAAGGCGTTCGGCCGGGCGGCGCTGACCTGTTTGCTAGGCGGCAAGTATACGCAGTCTAGCGAACAGATCTGAATCAGGCCCACAGTACAAAATCTACATACAGTACATAATGTCACTTTCCAGTAGTAAATCTTTCATTCTCTGCAGGAGACACAGGTCATCCCCCTGCTGTCATCGGTGCTGTATGACAAGAATTATTTTGAGAAACCAGAAGAGTTTTACCCAGAACATTTTCTGGACGCCAGCGGCAATTTTATGAAGAATGAAGCGTTCATGCCATTCTCAGCCGGTGAGTTCCATCTGATATCATAGCATATACGAGTGGTTCTCAACCTCGGCCCACCAACTGTGCTTGTTTTCCAGGTCTCCTCACAGAATCACAAGTGAAGTATTTAGCTCCACCTGTGGAGCCCTGTAAACTGTTTAAAGTTCCAAATGTATGTGATGACAATATTTGCTTTCTGTCCAGGGGCCCTGAAATGTAAACATCTTCATGACTGTCCCTCAGATCATGATGCTGGCATCTGTAGAACCCATTGGAGAACCAAATAAGATTTTCCAGGTGAGGATACATGACTCGTGTGGCGCTCAATAAGAAACAATTTGATATAAAATTCACAATTTATTGTACACCATATCATACAGTATGCACAAAATACAAATCTATACCAACAAAACCTCCCAGGTGGCATCCAATCAAGAGTTAAAAACATATATAAAAAACTTTTTTATATTGCTAATAGCATGCTCAGTATTGCGTTACCTTTTTTTTTTTTTTTACTTTTATTGACTAATTCTCCTTTAGTATTTGGATCATAAGTCCAAAAGTACGAGGGTGCATTTAGCAGACAAAAACCTTTATACCTTTCAGGTACACGTTGGTATGACAAAGTCAATACTAAGAGATTCATAATCAACGATTATGCATAGATGTGTTAAGGTGGCTTGTATGGCTGGCAGGGTAATGCTGACTGCGGTGGTGCAAATACTGGTACTTGTGGAGTATCACGGCTCCCATCGTATGGCATCGTATGCCATATGTAGTGGCATACGATGGCATACGATGCGATACGATTTTTACCGATTTTTGAGCATTTTTACTCAAAAATCGTATGCGATCGGATCGGATGCCATACGATGGCATCCGATGCGATGGCACCCGATTTTGCACTGAAATGCATCAGAATGCGTTGAAATGTGTATTAAAATAGTGAAATGCCCCCAAATGTCATTTTTCATAGTGCACCACCCCCACTATCAACGTCAACCCGAAGCGTGGCGAGCGCAGCGAGCCCGCGAGGGGCGGCGGTATGCGTCCTACGACCTTTTCATACCCCCACTATCCACGTCGGCGTGGAGATGAGAATAGAATAGTGTGGCGAGCGCAGCGAGTAACCGAGCCCGAAGCGTGACGAGTGCAGCGAGCCCCACGAGGGGACGCGGATACCTGTGAAGCCCACGAGGGGACGCGTATAGCTGTGAAGGTATCCGCGTCCCCTCGCCACGCCTTGGGCTCGGTGGCTCGCTGCGCTCGCCACACTATTCTATTCTCAACTCCACGCCGACGTGGATAGTGGGGGTATGAAAAGGTCGTAGGACGCGTACCGCCGCCCCTCGCGGGCTCGCTGCGCTCGCCACACTTCGGGTTGACGTTGATAGTGGGGGTGGTGCACTATGAAAAATGGCATTTGGGGGCATTTCACAAGTTTAATACACATTTCAATGCATTCTGATGCATTTCAGTGCAAAATCGGGTGCGATCGCATCGCATCACATGCGATTTGATCGCATGCGATGCGATTTTTAGCATACAATTAGGATACGATGAAGGTCGTGGGAGCCGTGATACTCCACAAGTACCCAAATACTAAAGGAGAAATAGTCAATAAAAAAAAAAAATAGGTAACGCAATACTGAGCATGTTATTATCAATATAAATATAAAATTGATTGCGTACCCCGGGAGGTGTTTTTTTGTATAGATTTGTATTTTGTGCATATGATTTTTAGTGTACAATAAATTGTAAATTTTATATAAAATTGTTTCCTACTGAACACCACACGATTTGTGTATTTTTTGGTTGTAGCTTTAGAGGTTGGCATACCTCTTTCATTGAGGCTGCTGATATATTACACAACCACTTGCCCTAGCACTCTAGACATTTTTCTTTATCTATTTCTTGTCCAGGTGAGATGTGTAAAGCCACCAAAGAAGGAATTGGTTAGCCTCCAGGGACAGCAACATTAGCTAAGACATGATCTGAGTAGAAGATCATTGCACTTAAACAGAATATCTACCTGGGAAATCCAGGAATGAAACTGGGCAAACTCCACCATGTGGAAGGTTTGACACCATCTTTCCTAATAACATCATGCAAAGTTGCACTAACACACTCTGAAGCCAGGGGGACACACCAATGCCTGCAGGGAGACAATCTTGTTCCAGGGAAGAAACCAAAGTGTCCAAGAAGGCCACCAGGATTACTACCTGCCAAAAAGGTCTGAGGCTGGATTTACACCAGTTGATAAATAGATGTCTTTGTAGCGTGTCTTCTGTTTGTGTTGCAAGCAGAAGGTACAGCAGATAAATTATTATCTGGACTCGTTGGAGCCATAGGTAGTCCGCCATCACTGATATCACTTTGGTGAATGCTCTGTTGACAAACCAAAAGGCAAGGCCTTATTCTGTTGATGGTCTAAATGGTTTACAGAATGTAGGAACTGCTACTTTCCCTCTCAGGTAAGGGTGGTGACAACCAGGGGTAATAGGAAATCCCCCATTTAGAGAATATGAATTATGGGCTTCAGAGACTCTATTACGAATTTTGGGATCTGGAGCTAAATATTCAGAGACTTCAGGTTGTGGATGGATCAGAAGGAACCATCTGGTTTTCCTGTGAGGAAGAGGTTTGAATAGTAACCAGAACTCCCTTGATGCAAAGGGAAATGGCTCCCAGAAGTGACTTTACACAACCTGTTAAAGCATCCACTATAAATGTCCAAAGCAATACATTTGTTTCATTCGGCGCTGAAGAGTAGCTTATCCCTAAATGGCAGAGATGACAAAGGTTCTTGGTTCCATATGCCCTCCAGATGGCTGGACTGGCTGTTAAGACTGTGGCGGAAAAAATATGATGTCCAAAGAATCCTCACCGAGATAAGATGCATCTTCTAAGATATGCTCAACAATGGATAGCATTTCAGAGTGTGGATCTATAGTTATATAAAATAACCTGTTTCTCTGTTCTAGGTAAGAGAAGTTGTGCCGGTGAGAACTTGGCCAAAATGGAACTCTTCATGTTCTTCACAAAGCTGCTGCAGAACTTCACTTTTCAGGCTCCTCCTGGGGCCACCCTGGACTTGACCCCTTTACCTGGTTTCACAGCTAGTCCTATGACCTATATGACGTGTGCTGTGCCTCGTACATAAAGTGGAGATGCAACATGTAATAAGAGAACCATTTAATTACTTCCTAGCTAGGTCTATGGGGAGAGCAGAAAGTAATATGTTACTGACCAGTAAGTGGGGATTGGGAGCCCTTTCCAAGCTCTACCTAATCAAGGGAGTAAGGCGTTGATTAGTCCCAGTGTCCCCAAGTACTGTGAATGGTATTAATATAGTTATACTGTAAAGAATGAATAATGAATTTAATGTAAATCAAGTCCTATATTTAAGACTGAGAAGTTGAAGATTTCAGGTGTCCATCCTTTTCTGCCCAGGCCGGGTGGTACATGAGATGGATGTACAAGACAGTTATGCCACTGGTATCATAAATAAAATACACAGTAATTAACCTAAATTATATTACTGGCCAATCTATTGATGCTGCCCACTTCTTGGGAGACAGGATGATGCATCTTGGATTGAATCAATTTGCATTTGGAAGAATCGGGTGAGGCCACAATGATAAGTAGCCCTGTACGTGCTGTGAAACGCAACAAGTTGCGACTTAAAACACTGGGACGGGGCACTTGTCTACCAGATATTGGTATATTCATTCTTCATTCTGGTCATGGTATTTTTAAAAAAAATAAAAAAAATGTTAAAATATAGATTGTCCTAGAAGAACTATGATTTTTTTTAAAATATAGATTGCTGTAATATACAGATTGATTGATTTGCTTATATCAAAATACTTAAGTATTTGTAGACATTTGATTAATAACCTGTATTGATGAACAACTTTTTTCTTTACTTTTACCCTGAATTTCGTGCGGTGCGTCCGGTTACAAACAGATATAGCTATTTACATTAATTTCCAAACCATAACCAGTGAGACAGTGACTATAGATTTAAAAATACTCCCTATCAAATTTGATAGGGCTGTTTTTGAAATCAGAATAAATGTTAATGACTATGAAAAATGTATATTTTTAACATAAACAATTGCATTTATCAATCTTTCTAACAGCTGTTGTACTAATTGATGGTAAATATTAATATTAACATTTATTTCATAATTAAAAAGAGTACTCAACTCTAATCCATTAATATAGTCAGAAAACTGAGGGAGAAACAAGTAAATTTACAGAGGAGAAAGTCCTCACAGAACTCTCAAAACTGAAAGTGGATAAATCAATGGGGCCAGATGGGATACATCCAAGGATACTAAAAGAGCTCAAAGGGGAGCTGGTAAAACCAATAACAGAATTATTCAACCAGTCACTTGCTACTGGAGTAATCCCAGAGGACTGGAAAACAGCGAATGTAGTCCCACTGCACAAAAGTGGAAGCAAAGAAGAGGTAAGCAACTATCGACCAGTGAGCCTTACATCAGTAGTAGGGAAATTGATGGAAACACTCTTAAAAGAAAGAGTTGTAGAATATCTCAAAACCAGCAATTTACAGGATCCAAAACAGCATGGGTTTACTGGGGGAAGATCATGTCAAACAAATCTTATTGACTTTTTTGACTGGGTGACTAAAGTAATAGATCAAGGTGGGGCTGTAGATGTAGCTTATCTAGACTTTAGTAAGGCTTTTGACACTGTCCCACATCGCAGACTGTTAAATAAACTTGAAAGCTTGGGATTGGATTCTAAGATAGTTGAATGGATAAGAGCATGGTTGCAGGACAGAAAACAGAGAGTTGTAGTAAACGGAGTACAGTCAAAGGAGGGAAAGGTTACAAGTGGAGTACCCCAGGGATCTGTACTTGGACCAGTGCTTTTTAATATCTTTATTGGTGATATTGCAAATGGAATTGAGGGTAAAATTTGCCTTTTTGCAGATGACACAAAGGTATGCAACAGGGTAGACACACCAGGAGGGGTAAAACAAATGATTGATGATCTAGGTAGATTAGAGGAATGGTCAAGAGCATGGCAACTACAGTTTAATGCCAAAAAATGCAAAATCATGCACTTGGGTTGCAAAAATCCAAAGACTAAATATAGTATAAATGGCACTATAATGGAAACTACTGAGGAAGAGACGGATCTAGGTGTCACTATTTCAGGGGACTTAAAGGCAGGTAGGCAATGTAACAAAGCAATGAAGAAGGCAAGTCAGATGCTTGGTTGCATAGGGAGAGGTATCAGCAGTAGAAAGAAAGAAGTAATAATGCCACTGTATAGGTCATTGGTACGACCTCATCTAGAGTATTGTGTTCAGTTCTGGAGGCCATATCTACAGAAGGATATAAATACATTAGAGACTGTACAAAGAAGGGCAACTAAAATGGTGGATGGCCTACATCACAAAACGTACCAGGAAAGACTAAAAGATCTTAATATGTATACTTTAGAGCAGAGAAGGGAAAGGGGGGACATGATAGAAACTTTCAAACATATCAAGGGTTTTAACAAGGTACAGGTGGGAGACATTCTTCACAGGAAGAGGAGCAGCAAAACACGAGGACATGCACTGGAACTAGAGGGAGGAAGATTCAGGGGAAATTTGAGGATGAATTACTTCACAGAAAGAGTAGTAGATAAGTGAAATAGCCTCCCATCAGAGGTGGTAGAGGCAAATACAGTAGTACAATTTAAACATGCTTGGGATAGGCATATTGATATCCTTACAAAAAAATAAGGATCAAATATGGTTTGAGGTAACATGTTTAAAAAAGGGGCAGACTAGATGGGCCAAGTGGTTCTTATCTGCCGTCAAATTCTATGTTTCTATGTTTCTATGTAACATTTCTAATTTTTTGTAAAAAATTGCGAAAATTACGTGTTTTTAAAGTTGGATTGGTCCAAGCTCTAAATTGGGCATGGAGGTTATAAATGTGATCTTTGGGGCTCCCAATGTATAAATAAAAATTTCCATGATCCAAGAATCTCTTGCGATTGGTGTGAAGAGGTCATTGAATATGGCAAAAGTAGTCAAAATCTGTGGATTTTCGAATCAATCAAATCATCTTACTGGGTGACCCAGAACTCACTAAATGAAGTTATCTGCACTTTGAGTTCCATCCCATGGGCAACCCAACCACCCTACCTTGTAAACATACAGTATGGATGAAATTGGTTAAAGTCATATTCGGGTTTAAAGAAGACACATATAAGTATGTGTATTAGTATGTGTAAGCTAAGCACAAGGTAAGTATATGATCATAAATAATCAGTGAATACTGTACATTATGAATTGGGATTTATCAAAATGAGGCATTTGTTTCCTTGATTGCCAAGTGGCCCAAATGAAGCCATCTCTTGGTTCAGCTCCAATGACCAATGACAGCTGTGACTAGTTGCACAATGCGCTGAGTGTGGCGTGGATAAGCTTAAAAGTCCTAGATCAGGGTGAAATCTCGTTTATGAGATTTCAGAAAAAAAATCTCATAAAAGAAAAATCCCAAAAAGTTTCTGGCACCCCTCAAATATATTAATTCTACATTTTTACCTGCACGCTCATTGCCAGGGGTTCCTTGTTTATTGCCAGAAGTTTTATGCTCGCAGGTGCGACTTCATGCATCTGTCTCCTCCAAGGTGGCGCCCATTTTTTATATACGCTTTTTCAACAAAGTCCATGCGGAGGGCTGTCTACATTGGCCATTGGGCCTGGTGCTGGTTTTAAAAAATACGGGAAACCTCTATTTCGTTTGTTCCCTGTTTTTTTAAAACTAGGATGGGCTCTTAGTGTTGCACGCCGCCGTCCGGGTATCCCTGCACCCGGACGGACGGCGAGTGCAGCGTCATCTGACGCTGCGGACGCAGCGTCATCTGACGCGGCGGGGGACGTTGCCGGGCAGCGTCCCAAGCCTCACTCTGAGGCTAAACGTCGGGGCATTGCTAGGCAACGTCCCCGAGCTTCCGCCCGGCGGCCAGGGACGCGCGCGCCTGACATCAGTCAGGCGGCGCGAAATTCAAATAAATAGCCGGCGTCTGCTGGGCACAGACGCTGGTTATAGCTTTATGCATTTCATGCTGCCAGCTTTGCTCTCCGGTCCCCTGGGTTCTCAGTCCCAGCATCCTTGGCGGTGGGTCTCCTCTGCAACCGTCCTGGTTTCCCAGCCTGTCGGTCTTTGTCTGCTCGTGGATCCGTTTGTTCCTGGATTTCCCTGGACTCCTCTGCTGAATCCCATCCTCAGCCTGTGAGCCTGCAGTGGACCCACTGTTTCCATCTCCTGTGGGTCACGTAAGTGCTCCAGTGGAGCCCTGGTCTTTTCCCTTCTTTTGTTCCCTGGCCCTCCGTGGCTTAGCCCCTCAGTGGGATCATCCTTGGTTATCCTCTTTTGCATTCTTGTCCCCGTCTTCTGGTTATTGTTCCCTTGCCCCCGTCCGTCTTTAGTGTTCTGTTTAGGCAGGAGTGTCACCGTTCATCCAGATCCCTGCTTTGGGAGTCACGGTCCCTTTGGTGTATGCTTGGGGACTCCCTTCCATCCGCTGGTGTCTGCGACTAGGTCGCGCTCCCCGTCTTGGCCTGGTGCCGGCAGTTAGGGGTCTGTTTCCAGTTAGGTCCAGTAGTCAGCTTATCCTCTTGAGTATCCCCGTGGCGATCGCTTACCCCTTGTCACCACATAAGACCTGGCTGCATCGGGGTTGGAGCGGGCCTAACTCGCTCCTTCGAACGCGGCGGCCACAGGTGAAGCCTAGCTCCACAGGGGTTTGCCATCTGCCTCAGGGACTCAACAAAGAGAGTGTAGGACCCGCTGTGGCCGTCCTAACCGGCGGTCCCGGCTGTGGGCTCACACCTTATCATCTCACCATCTTGAACCCGTATGGTCCCTGGTGCCCAGGCCAGGGCAGCGTAACATTATAACCGGCCAGATTAACGACAGGTCTCCCCTGTCAAATACCAAGAGGGGTAGTTATTTGTGTCGTTTGATATTATGAGTTCCCCGTCTCAGACGTTTTCTGATCAGCTTCAAGGGCTTACTCAGATGGTCCGGGAATTGTCCTTGAAGGTAGCGTCCCAAGAGCAGAGGTCGCGACCTCCAGACTCAGGGGGTTCAGATCCCAAAATGAACTTGCCTGATCGGTTCTCTGGAGACCGCAAAACCTTTTTTAATTTTCGTGAGAGTTGCAAGTTGTATTTTTGGCTCAAAACACGCTCCTTCTCATCCGAGGCCCAGCGTATTGGACTAGTTATCTCGTTGCTTCAGGGTGACCCCCAGACCTGGGCCTTTGGATTGCCTTCGGACAGCCCAGCCCTGGCTTCCGTAGACAGCTTCTTTAGTTCTCTCGGGTTGTTGTATGATGATCCTGACCGTGAAGCCTCAGCAGAGACCCATCTTAGAGCCCTTAGGCAAGGGAAAGACCCAGCCGAGGTTTATTGTACCGAGTTCCGCCGATGGGCGAATGATTGCGGGTGGAACGACCCTGCATTACGCAGTCAGTTTCGTTGCGGTCTTTCCGATGAGATCAAGGATTGCCTCATTCAATACCCGGCACCTAAAACATTGGACAAGTTAATGGAATTAGCCATTAAAATTGACCGTCGCCTCCGTGAGCGGAGGTCGGAACGGGGCTCGCTCACTCGGGTGGTTCCCTATGTTCCGATGACCCCTGAGGAAAGTGAGGAGCCCATGCAACTTGGGGCAGCTCGCATTTCCCCGGAAGAAAGGGCTCGTCGATTAAGTTCAGGTCTGTGTTTATACTGTGGCTGTAAGGGTCACATCTTGAGAAATTGCCCCAATAGGCCAGTAAAAGGCCGGGCCAAGTGAACGAAGAGAGGGTTCACTTTGGCCTCCAGCTCTTTTCCTCTCTAGATTCATTACTAATCCCGGGGCATATTTCTTTTCAAGGGGGTAATTTTTCGGGGTCAGTATTTATTGACAGCGGTGCGGCTGGTAATTTCCTGGACTCTTCCCTCGCCCAGAGTTTGGGGATTCCGCAACTCCAGCTTCCTATCCCCATTACCTTACGGGGCTTAGATGGTGGGGTTCTGTCCAATGGGGCCGTTACATTTCAGACACCACCCATACAGTTGACCATTGGTCTATTTCACCAGGAGGAGATCGCTTTCTTATTAACCTCATGTCCTTCGGTACCCATCGTGTTGGGTTTCCCCTGGTTGAGAAAACACAATCCCATCATTGATTGGCGCCTTGGGGAGATTACCCAGTGGAACCCCAATTGTCGGCAGAAGTGCCTTCATATTTCGCTCCCTGTGAAATCCACCTCTTTAGCGGGGATTCCCATTCCCTACCGGGATTATGCAGACGTGTTTTCAAAAGGTAAGGCCGACAGTTTACCTCCACATCGGCCATACGACTGTGCCATCCAATTGGTCCCCAACGCGCCATTGCCCAAGAGTAGACTTTATGCATTGTCTCTCCCGGAGACAAAGGCCATGGATGAGTACATCCAAGAAAGTTTGTCCAAGGGGTTTATTCGGCCCTCTAAGTCTCCGCTCAGCGCCGGCTTCTTCTTTGTGGAAAAAAAGGATGGTTCTTTGAGACCGTGCATAGATTTCCGTGCCCTTAATAAAATTACGGTGAAAAACACCTATCCCCTTCCTTTAATTACGGTGCTGTTTGATCAACTACGTTCCGCTACCATTTTTTCTAAAATTTACCTTAGGGGGGCTTACAACCTCATAAGGATCCTGGAAGGGGATGAGTGGAAAACGGCATTCAGTACTCAGACAGGGCACTATGAGTACCTGGTAATGCCGTTCGGGCTATCCAATGCCCCAGCCGTTTTTCAGGATTTTATTAACGATGTCCTTCGGGAATTCTTGGGCAAGTTCGTGGTTGTCTATTTAGATGATATTTTAATTTTTTCCCAAGACTTGGACTCGCATAGGACACAAGTTCGTCAGGTTCTGCAGAAATTGCGCGAGAATCAGTTATTCGCTAAATTAGAGAAATGCGAATTTGAGGTGACCCAGGTGTCTTTCTTGGGATATATAATTTCTTCGCAAGGGTTCCAAATGGACCCCAAGAAATTACAAGCCATTTTAGATTGGGTGCGACCCACCAATTTAAAAGTAGTCCAGCAATTTCTTGGGTTCGCCAATTATTATAGGTGATTCATTCATGCCTTTTCTTCAATTGTGGCACCCTTGGTGGCTTTGACCAAGAAAGGTGCGGATCCATCAACATGGACTCCTCAGGTAGAACAGGCTTTCAAGACCTTGAAGCAAGCCTTCATCTCTGCTCCAGTTCTTAGACATCCCAACCCTGAGCTGCCATTTGTGGTGGAAGTCGACGCCTCCGAAGTTGGGGCCGGGGCGGTTCTCTCTCAGAGAGATCTGGAGTCTTCACAATTCCACCCCTGTGCCTACATGTCCAGAAAATTTTCTCAAGCTGAGTACAATTATGATGTGGGCAACAGGGAGTTACTTGCCATTAAGTGGGCCTTTGATGAATGGCGTCAGTGGCTGGAAGGAGCTGTTCATCAGATTCTGGTCTTAACCGATCATAAGAATCTACAATACATTGAATCAGCCAAAAGACTGAACGCTCGCCAAGCCCGGTGGGCACTCTTCTTTATGAGATTTAATTTCATTATTTCCTATGTTCCTGGATCAAAAGACATTAGGGCAGATGCCCTTTCCAGATGTTTTGTTCCTCAACAAGAGGGTGGGATCAAGTCTGGGTCCATCATTCCTTCATCCTGTATCCATGCCGGAGTTAGCCAGACCTTGGAGGGTCTTCTCCGGCAAGCTCAAGGGCAAGCTCCAGCCCAAACTCCGGAGAATAAACTGTTTGTTCCTCCTTCATTGAGACGCAGAGTGTTGGCAGAATGCCATGATACTAAGATGTCGGGTCACCCAGGAGTATATAAAACCCTTGCTTTATTATCCCGAGTGGTCTGGTGGCCAGGGATGGCCAGGGACAGCAAGGACTTTGTCTTGTCTTGTCCGGAGTGTGCCCGACATAAAGTTCCACGTTCTCGACCATTGGGAGAGTTGTTGCCTTTGTCCGTTCCTGGCAGGCCTTGGTCCCATCTGGGCATGGATTTTATTGTGGGTCTTCCAGTCTCATCACACTGTCAAGTCATTTGGGTCATCATCGATAGATTTTCTAAGATGGCGCATTTCGTGGCTTTAAGGCAGTTACCCACGGCTAAAGAACTGGCCACGCTATTCCTTCAACACATGTTTCGTCTGCACGGATTTCCCAGTGATATTGTGTCCGACCGGGGTCCACAGTTTGTGGCTCAGTTTTGGAGAATGTTCTGTGCTGCCTTGAAGGTTAAGATCAGCCTTACTTCCGCATTCCATTCACAGGCCAATGGACAAACAGAGCGTCTTAATCAGTCCCTTAAACAGTATCTGAGGGTCTTTGTTTCCAAACTTCAAAATGACTGGGTTAGTTTCCTGACGTTAGCCGAATTTGCGTATAATAACGCACATCATTCGGCCTCTAAGACATCGCCCTTTTTTGCAGTCTACGGATTCCATCCACGGGCTAATTCTCTGGGACCGAATGCCTCTGGCTCTTCTTCGACAGCTGCCTCTCGCCTCAGAGTCATATGGAGGAAAGTCCACGTGGCCCTTAAAGAAGCTGCTTTCAGAGAGAAGGTATTCTCTGACAAATCCAGACGGCCTTGCTCTTTCAAAGTTGGTGACTGGGTGTGGCTATCCACCCGTAATATAAAGCTTCACCAACCATCAGCAAGGTTAGGGCCTCGGTTCATTGGGCCTTTTCGGATTGTCAGGAGGGTTAATCCGGTAGCATTCCGTATTGCTTTACCTAAGTCCCTCAGGATTTCGAGTACCTTTCATGCTTCGCTTCTTAAGCCAGTGGTGTTCTCACAGAGATTTCCTCGCAGACTGAGGAATGGCTCCAACCCAGTGATGGTACAGGGGCAACAGGAGTTCCGTGTAGAAAAGATCCTCGATTCCCGGCTTGTGAGAGGTTCCTTGCAGTTTTTGGTACACTGGAGAGGATTTGGTCCCGAAGAGAGGTCCTGGGTCTCCGATGGAGATTTGCACTCGCCTAACCTTAGGAGGGCCTTTTTTCGTCAATTCCCAGATAAACCTGGTGGGAAAGGGTTGTTACTGTTGCACCCGGACGGACGGCGAGTGCAGCGTCATCTGACGCGGCCGGGGACGTTGCCGGGCAGCGTCCCAAGCCTCACTCTGAGGCTAAGCGTCGGGGCGTTGCTAGGCAACGTCCCCGAGCTTCCGGCGCGAAATTCAAATAAATAGCCGGCGTCTGCTGGGCACAGAGGCCGGTTATAGCTTTATGCATTTCATGCTGCCAGCTTTGCTCTCCGGTCCCCTGGGTTCTCAGTCCCAGCATCCTTGGCGGTGGGTCTCCTCTGCAACCGTCCTGGTTTCCCAGCCTGTCGGTCTGTGTCTGCTCGTGGATCCGTTTGTTCCTGGATTTCCCTGGACTCCTCTGCTGAATCCCATCCTCAGCCTGTGAGCCTGCAGTGGACCCACTGTTTCCATCTCCTGTGGGTCACGTAAGTGCTCCAGTGGAGCCCTGGTCTTTTCCCTTCTTTTGTTCCCTGGCCCTCCGTGGCTTAGCCCCTCCGTGGGATCATCCTTGGTTATCCTCTTTTGCATACTTGTCCCCGTCTTCTGGTTATTGTTCCCTTGCCCCCGTCCGTCTTTAGTGTTCTGTTTAGGCAGGAGTGTCACCGTTCATCCAGATCCCTGCTTTGGGAGTCACGGTCCCTTTGGTGTATGCTTGGGGACTCCCTTCCATCCGCTGGTGTCTGCGACTAGGTCGCGCTCCCCGTCTTGGCCTGGTGCCGGCAGTTAGGGGTCTGTTTCCAGTTAGGTCCAGTAGTCAGCTTATCCTCTTGAGTATCCCCGTGGCGATCGCTTACCCCTTGTCACCACATAAGACCTGGCTGCATCGGGGTCGGAGCGGGCCTAACTCGCTCCTTCGAACGCGGCGGCCACAGGTAAAGCCTAGCTCCGCAGGGGTTTGCCATCTGCCTCGGGGACTCAACAGAGAGAGTGTAGGACCCACTGTGGCCGTCGTAACCGGCGGTCCCGGCTGTGGGCTCACGCCTTATCATCTCACCATCTTGAACCCGTATGGTCCCTGGTGCCCAGGCCAGGGCAGCGTAACACTTAGAGCCTGGATCTGGTTATGGCTGTGGGGGAAGGACCCCATGCCATTTAAAAAATATATATATTTTAATTTTTTGTACTGAAGCCTGCACTGATCCGACTGATCAGACTGCGGTATTTTCGGCATGGTAAAAGCCGAAAATACAAATACGCATAAAATAGGTGTATTTTTTAATACGAATTTGCCTATTTTATGCGTATTTAATTTAGTAAATTTCCCACTGTGTGTCTGCATGGAGCCGGCTTCCCCAAGTCCCTCTTGGACTGAGGTGGCATTGCTGCCTAACTGGAATCCTAGTCACTCTAATCAACTTTGTCAGTGCAATCACAGTTCAATTGAGGTACGTGCACTTTCGGATCTCATCGGTTGCCATGGCGGCACTCAAGATAATGACAGCTTAAAAATAGTATCCTGACAAAAATGCAAAAAAATATAGCCTTAAAATGTTGGTATGGAACACTACTAGCCGGGAGAAGCCAGGCAGTGTCTGAGCAGGTGCTCACTCTGCCCGACATTAGACTACGCATGTGTAGTCCAATCCTAAAATCCCAGCAATTTTGGGGCCATATCCCAGGATCCAACGATCCCGGGATTGGCCACCCCACCTGGCTCCCAGCAGCGCTATTAGCCTCATCCTACATAGTGCTGTGGTGCTGAATGCCGCCCCACTCAGTGTGGATGAAAGCTTACCTCCAGATCCCTGCGGGCAGCCTCACCTTACCAAGAAGTCTCCTGCCTCAGGGTACTGTCCTAGCCAAGCTGATTAATAACATCCCCAGTGAGTATGTAATTACATGTCACACATCCTACACACTTATAGCAGCCTTTCTTCAGTGGACCCAAGGAATTTCCTGTATTCTAATTTGGTCACATCTAGATGAACTGCAAAATCAAGAATAGTCTTCCCCGTGAATGACATAATGCATTTATTTTGTAACCCAGGTAGATCTTTATCACTAGCAATCACAGGCCAATGTTGTTTGATGGCTTTCTTTACTTTAAAACTGCTGAAGTTTACATATTATGCCAAGTCATCATCATTATTATTATTATTATTATTATTATTATTATTATTATTATTATTATTATTATTATTATTATTATTATTATTATTATTATTATCAAGACAACTACAAAACCAGTCACGTAAAGTAGAACGCCAATGGCGTAAATCTAGTAATATGACTGACTTCCCCACATATAAGACTAGCTACCACTCCTACTGCAATGCTTTCGACACTGCCAAACAAACATACTACCAATCTCTCATCTCTTCTCATGCCGCCAACCCTAAGCGACTTTTTAACACATTTTTGTCTCTTCTGTAGCCTCCCCCTCCTCCCCCACCGGCTACCATCAGTGCACAAGAATTTGCCTCCTACTTTAAGGACAAGATTGAGAACATCCGAGGTGAAATGGTATGCTCATCCACAACCTCTAACCCTCTTTCTTCCCCACCAGAACCTTCTGGCACTTTCTCTTCATTTGAGCCCACAAATGAAAAGGAAGTATCCACACTATTCTTATCCTCCTACTCTACTACCTCTCCTCTTGATCCTATACCTGCACAGTCATTAAAAATCTATCTCCTGTGCTTATTCCAACCTTAACTAAAATCTGCAATCTCTATCTTACTACTAGTACTTTTCCTTCTCTGCTCAAACATGCAGTGATTACTTATATTCTAAAAAAAACAGAATTCTGACCCTAACTCTCTCTCTCTAACTATCATCCTATCTCTCAGCTCCCATGCCTCTCCAAGCTACTGGAGAGACTTGTCTATTCTCGCCTCACAAACTTTCTTAACTCTAACACCCTATTAGACCCGCGTCAGTCAGGCTTTCGCTCTCAACACTCCACTGAGACAGCACTGATTAAAGTGGTGAATGATCTGGTCACTGCTAAGTCAAGGCCATTACTCACTACTTATTCTTCTAGATCTTTCTGCTGCGTTTGACACTGTCGATCATACTCTTCTCTTACAAACACTACACTCCCTAGGTCTTAATGATACAGCCCTTTCCTGGTTCACATCTTACCTATCTGATCGCTCTTTCAGTGTTTGCTTCTCTGACTCTACTTCCTCTTCATTACCTCTGTCAGTCAGAGTTCCGCAAGGCTCAGTCTTAGGTCCTCTGCTTTTCCCTTCCTCTCTTGGCAAACTAATCAGCTCTTTCGGATTTCAGTATCACTTATATGCGGATGATATCAAATCTATCTATCAACCCCAGAGTTGTCACCAGTAGTTTTGGGTCGAGTCTCTGAATGTCTCTCTGCCATCTCATCTTGGATGTCTTCTCGCCAACTCATACTCAATATTTCCAAAACGGAATTACTTATATTCCCGCCAACTAAGAACAGTTACCATCCTGATATCTCCATCGCTGTTGACAACTCGACAATCTACCCTACCCCACAATCTCGTTGCTTAGGAGTCATCCTCGACTCTGAACTGTCCTTTCTTCCCCACATTCAATCTGTCTCCAAATCATGTTACATGCATCTAAAAAACATATTCATCGGGCTTTCATTGGGCTGCTCCCATCCTATGGAACGCCCTTCTACGCACAATAAGACTCCCCACTAGTCTCCAAACGTTCAAGTGTCAAACCTCACCTCTTCAGGCAAGCCTATCATATTTAAGTTCTACACGCATAACCCTCTGAGGCACTTATGTATTATATAGCTTCCATTCTAGACTTGTAACTTGGTGGGACTGCTATGCTATTACTGGTGCCTGTCTTTGTGTTTCCCTCCTATATCCCTATAGATTGTAAGCTTGCAGCAGGGCCCACTTACCTCCAAGTCTGTTTGTTGTTACCCAGTTTGTTTTATCACTGTCTACTATTGTAAAGCGCAACGGAATCTGCTGCGCTATATAAGAAACTGTAAATAAATAAATAAAATATTATTATTATTATTATTACATTTTATTTTTAAGGAGCCACAAGAGAGCCACAAAGCACAGGTAACAATTACCTGCACAATTCTCAGAACACAATACAGCTGGGATGCAGGGAAGCAGAGGAGAAGTCTGCATGTTACCAGGGGCAGGTGTCAGTGGTAGAGATGAGCACAGGTAACAGCAGCACAATGCTTAGTACACAATACAGCTGGGATGTAGGGAAGCAGAGGAGAAGTCTGCATGTTACCAGGGGCAGGTGTCAGTGGTAGAGATGAGCACAGGTAACAGCAGCACAATGCTTAGTACACAATACAGCTGGGATGTAGGGAAGCAGAGGAGCAGTCTGCATGTTACCAGGGGTGGGTGTCAGTGGTAGAGATGAGCACAGGTAACAGCAGCACAAGTCTTAGTACACAGTACAGCTGGGATGTGGGGAAGCAGAGGAGCAGTCTGCAGTTTACATAGGGCAGGTGTCAGTGGTAGAGATGAGCACAGGTAAAAGCAGCACAATGCTCATTACACAATACAGCTGGGATGTTCGGAAGCAGAGGAGCAGTCTGCATGTTACCAGGGGCGGGTGTCAGTGGTAGAGATGAGCACATGTAACAGAAGCACAATGCTCAGTACACAATACAGCTGGTATGTAGGTAAGCAGAGGAACAGTCTGCATGTTACCAGGGGCGGGTGTCAGTGGTAGAGATGAGCACAGGTAACAGCAGCACAATCCTTAGTACACAATACAGCTGGGATGTAGGGAAGTAGAGGAGCAGTCTGCATGTTACCAGGGGCAGGTGTCAGTGGTAGAGATGAGCACATGTAACAGAAGCACAATGCTCAGTACACAATACAGCTGGTATGTAGGTAAGCAGAGGAACAGTCTGCATGTTACCAGGGGCATGTGCCAGTGGTAGAGATGAGCACAGGTAACAGCAGCGCAATGCTTGGTACACAATACAGCTGGGATGTAGGGAAGTAGAGGAGCAGTCTGCATGTTACCAGGGGCAGGTGTCAGTGGTAGAGATGAGCACTGTTAACAGCAGCACAATGCTTAGTACACAGTACAGCTGGGATGTAGGGAAGCAGAGGAGCAGTCTGCATGTTACCAGGGGCAGGTGTCAGTGGTAGAGATGAGCACATGTAACAGCAGCACAATTCTTAGTACACAATACAGCTGGGATGTAGGGAAGCAGGGGAGCAGTCTGCATGTTACCAGGGGCAGGTGTCAGTGGTAGAGATGAGCACAGGTAACAGCAGCACAAGGCTTAGTACACAATACAGCTGGGATGTGGGGAAGCAGAGGAGCAGTCTGCATGTTAACAGGGGCTGATGTCAGTGGTAGAGATGAGCACAGGTAACAGCAGCACAATGCTTAGTACACAATACAGCTGGGATGTAGGGAAGCAGAGGAGAAGTCTGCATGTTACCAGGGGCAGGTTTCAGCGGTAGAGATGAGCACAGGTAACAGCAGCATAATGCTTAGTACACAACACAGCTGGGATGTAGGGAAGCAGAGGAGCAGTCTGCATGTTAACAGGGGCTGGTGTCAGCGGTAGAGATGAGCACAGGTAACAGCAGCACAATGCTTAGTACACAATACAGCTGAGATGTAGGGGACCAGAGGAGCTGTCTGCATGTTACCAGGGGAAGGTGTCAGCGGTAGACATGAGCACAGGTAACAGCAGCACAATGCTTAGGACACAATACAGCTGAGATGTAGGGAAGCAGAGGAGCAGTCTGCATGTTACCAGGGGCAGGTGTCAGCGGTAGAGATGAGCACAGGTAACCACAGCACAATGATTAGTACACAATACAGCTGAGATGTAGGGAAGCAGAGAAGCAGTCTGCATGTTACCAGGGGCAGGTGTCAGTGGTAGAGATGAGCACAGGTAACAGCAGCACAATCCTTAGTACACAATACAGCTGAGATGTAGGGAAGCAGAGAAGCAGTCTGCATGTTACCAGGGGCAGGTGTCAGTGGTAGAGATGAGCACAGGTAACAGCAGCACAATCCTTAGTACACAATACAGCTGGGATGTAGGGAAGCAGAGGAGGTGTCTGCATGTTACCAGGGGCAGGTGTCAGTGGTAGAGATGAGCACAGGTAACAGCAGCACAATGCTTAGTACACAGTACAGCTGGGATGTAGGGAAGCAGAGGAGCAGTCTGCATGTTACTAGGGGCAGGTGTCAGTGGTAGAGATGAGCACAGATAACAGCAGCACAATGCTTAGTACACAATACAGCTGAGATGTAGAGAAGCAGAGAAGCAGACTGCATGTTACCAGGGGCGGGTGTCAGTGATAGAGATGAGCACAGGTGACAGCAGCACAATGCTTAGTACACAATACAGCTGGGATGTAGGGAAGCAGAGGAGAAGTCTGCATGTTACCAGGGGCAGGTTTCAGCGGTAGAGATGAGCACAGGTAACAGCAGCATAATGCTTAGTACACAATACAGCTGGGATGTAGGGAACAGAGAAGCAGACTGCATGTTACCAGGGGCGGGTGTCAGTGGTAGAGATGAGCACAGGTAACAGCAGCACAATGCTTAGTACACAATACAGCTGGGATGTAGGGAAGCAGAGGACCAGTCTACATGTTACATGGGGCAGGTGTCAGTGGTAGAGATGAGCACAGGTAACAGCAGCACAATTCTTGGTACACAATACAGCTGGGATGTAGGGAAGCAGAGGAGCAGTCTGCATGTTACCAGGGGCAGGTGTCAGTGATAGAGATGAGCACAGGTAACAGCAGCACAATGCTTGGTACACAATACAGCTGGGATGTAGGGAAGCAGAGGAGCAGTCTGCATAGTACCAGGGGCAGGTGTCAGTGATAGAGATGAGCACAGGTAACAGCAGCACAATGCTTAGTACACAGTACAGCTGGGATGTAGGGATGCAGAGGAGCAGTCTGCAGGTTACCAGGGGCAGGTGTCAGTGGTAGAGAAGAGCATAGCTAACAGCAGCACAAGTCTTAGTACACAGTACAGCTGGGATGTGGGGAAGCAGAGGAGCAGTCTGCATGTTACCAGGGGCAGGTGTCAGTAGGTGGTAGAGATGAGCACAGGTACAGCAGCACAATGCTTAGTACACAATACAGCTGGGATGTAGGGAAGCAGAGGAGCAGTCTGCATGTTACCAGTAGCAGGTGTCAGTGATAGAGATGAGCACTGGTAACAGCAGCACAAGTCTTAGTACACAGTACAGCTGGGATGTAGGGAAGCAGAGAAGCAAAAAGAGTAGAAAATGAAAGAGCGCAAATCTATATTAAAAACTCCCCTGAGTCTGCAGCTGTCTCTATTAAGGGGACACTCCACCCCTTAATAATTACCAAGGAACAGAAAGAAATTTAGAGACAGCGCTGATTCAGGTCAAATTAAAAAAGATTATTTAATTTAATAAAAAGTATACAATCATACAATTACAACAGATGACCGGCCGGTAATATACATATATATAAAAAACTATTGTACTTTTCACTGTAGCTGTTGCTTTAAGAAGATTAGCATAGTCGGAAGAAAGCAGTGGCTATAAATGCTTCTGATCATATATTGACATCCGGAGTGGTATAACTGTTAGTATTCCATTGTTAGTAAGCAAAAGTTATTTATCAGATGGCAATAAGACAGCTCTCTCACAGCTGTTTGTTAATTGTTAGTACCATGCATGCTTTAATACGGAGCAGAGTTCAGTCAGTGAAATGACAAGGATTAATGGAGCTCAAGTGAGCTATAACCTGCCAGCCTACCAATTGAGTCCTCTATATTAGGAAGTGGCGTCCCGGCTGCTGATTCCCTGCATAAGCAATGCAGCCTTTCCGGGTTCCTCCACACACTCGTAACGGGGCGGCAGTAAGATCGCCACCTGCGTAAAGCTCCTTAACATGTTCCCCGCCTCAAACTCGGCGGCTTCTTCAGAAGGAAGTGTCTGAAGATTAGAATGATAAGAAGCATTTATAGCCACTGCTTTCTTCTGGCTATGCTAAACTTCTTAAAGCAACAGCTACAGTGAAAAGTACAATAGTTTTTATTATATATATATATATATATATATATGTATATTATATATCTGTTGTAATTATATGATTGTATACTTTTTCTTAAATTAAATAATCTTTTTAATTTGACCTGAATCAGCGCTGTCTCTAAATTTCTTTCTGTTCTTTTGTCAGAAAGAGTGAACCAAAATAACCCCCTAAATGTGTATACTTCCCCTTGCTCCCAAACGATCTGTGAGAGTTCTGAAAGTGGGGAACTGTAGATGTATGAAGCAGTGATAAGAGAGGAGAAGTGAGCCAAAGGAGAAGTGGCCCATGGCAACCAATCAGCATTGAAGTAACAGCTATAATTTGAATAATATAAAATTATACAGAGCAGCTGATTGGTTGCCATGGGCCACTTCTCCTCTGCCTCTCTTCTCCCTTATAACTGCTTCATACATCTACCCCAATGTCCCCCCGGACATGAGCTACACTAAGATAGAAGCCCATCCCAGGGATGAGCGAGAAGCCAAGTGATTGTATACACAATTTTTTCTGTTTTGTTCCACAACTGCGCTACTGCACACGCACCAACATTCCACTGGCGTTTGTGTAGGCAGGCAGCACCAGAGAGAGTTCCATTGGATTCATCTACTGAAAGAAACGGCAAATGCTAGCCCAAAGACTACGATAGGCTGATGCCAACTTCAGCCTTGCCTACCGGATCTTGTTATATCTGGCTACATAACAGCGCCCAAAGAAGCCTGTAGCTGTTGGAAATGGAGAGGCTATGGTATATATCGGAGATATCCGCTAATCCTCGTGCTTGTTCTGCCAATGTTTTTTCCTTGTAAACGCTGCTCAGAACTTGTACGATGTGTAACTAGAAATGAAGAGAGGAAACTTATTTTTGGCAAAGGGTAGTACAGGGAGTAGGCCTTCATTGCTACTTTCTGGTCATGGTATTTGTTTCTAAACTTATGAATAAAATGTAAAATATATATTGTCTTCATAGAACTATAAAATGTTCTTTAACCCTTTGAGTGCCAAGTGAACTTTTCAAAATACATTTGCTTTCTTCAGAATAACCCGTAATGTTACCTTATATAGGAATAATCTTTATTTACACAGCATTTTTTATTACACATACAGTTGTAGCGCACCTTATTCAGCCGGGGGCCCCCGCCTGATTCTGGTTCACTGGCGAAAGCAAATTCTCTCTCTAATGAAGAAAACCGTGTGCACTGTAGGTGGGGCAGATGTAACATGCACAGAGAGAGTTAGAATTAAGTGGGATTTGTACAGATTGCAGTGAAAAAATAAAGCAGCCAGTGTTTACCCTGCACAGAAACAAAATAACTCACCCAAATCTAACTCTCTCTGCACGTTACATCTGCCCCCATGGTTTTGTCCATTAGAGAGAGAATTTGCTTTTGCCAGTGAAACAGAATCAGCCCTTGATCCCTAGAGTAGGAGAGGGGCTCTTGCTGGGATGCAGTCAATATACCTACAGCCAAAATACCAACGGTCATAACACAGACATATTCAAAAAAGCTAACATTCATTATACCGACATGGTAAAAATGCAGACTGTAAAAAACATTTAAAATGTTGACAAATCAAAAAGTCGACATGCATTTTTCATGATTGTTATTCTTTGAAACCAACTTGTCCTTAGATACTTCGCGATCCAAGTTAGCATAAAGTTAGATAATTATAGTGTGCCGAACACAGTGGGGGGAATTTACTAAGTTGAATTCGTGAAAAAAAAATCGTATTTTCTTAGGAAAATACAAATTTTTTGGGTGTATTCGTATTTTTGGCATTTACTATGCCAAAAATATTATTTTTTGTATTCGTATTGATGGGAAATTCGTATTTGTATTAAGAAAAACGAATGAATACACCATCGATAGAATATGACATGGTGATTCCTGATTTACTAAGTGTACGTATTGAAAATACGGCCGCTAACTGGCGTAAAATGGCAGCGAATGGCCGGGCAAATACGGCAGGAAAATACACTTCATTTTCCTGTCGTATTTGGCTTTAGCCTGCACGGATCAGTCAGATCCGTGCAGGCTTCAGTGTAAAAAAAATAGAAAAATAAATAAATGAATAAAAAAAATGGCGTGGGGTCCCCCCCCCCCCCCACAGCCGTAACCAGCACCATGCTGAAAGAGCCGGGGCTGGTAATAAAAAATCAGGAAACTAGGGGTTCCCCGATTTTTTAAAGCCAGCCCCAGGCTCCAGGGCCGGGGCTGGTTCCCAAAATACGGGGGACAAAATTAGTAGGGGTCCCCCGTATTTTAAGAACCAGCCCCAGGCCCAACCAGCCAGCAGGGTAATGTCACAGCCGGGGACCCTTATTATATAAGGTCCCGCGGCCAAAACATTAACCCTACTCTACCAGTCAGCTTGGCCAGGGGTCCTGGGGAAGTGGGTGTCCTGGTGCTGTCCCCGGTGACCCTGGGCTGCGGTCACCGGGCTGATTAACTGGTGTAAAAAAATAGAATAAACTATTGTTTAATACTGTGGAACTATGAGCCCCAGCAAGCCTCCCCGCATGCTGGGACTTGGAGCACCACAGGTCCCAGCATGCGGGGCATTAAAGGGCCCGCTGGCACTTGTAGTTCCACAGTATTAAAAATAGTAAAATAAACACACACACACTGACACATGAAAAACAAAATGTTAATACATCCAAAGCCTTTTCATGCAGATGCTTACCTATGTTGAGCCCGTACGTAGGTCCCTGGGTCCGGGGTCCGGGGCTCCAGGGTCCGGGGCCTTGGTTCCTGGGTCCAGGGATGGCAAAAAAAAGTAGTCAAAGAAATCGTCTTACTGGGAGACTCAAAACTCACCACATGAAGGTATTTGCACTTGGAATTCCATCTCATGGCCAACCCTACCTTGTGGATGAAGGATGCGAGTGGACACGGTGTACGTATACGGAGTCCATGTCGACAATGTCGACATTCAAGTGCAAAACTCTTGTGGACCTTTTGACTGCCAACCTTCCAATTGTCGACCTAGTGATTGTGTCGACCTTCCCTGTCGACCTTAGCCATGTCGACCTATTTCAGTTGTTGTCCTAAGCCCTGTTGAACTTCAGTGATCAACCCAATGTTTGTCGACCTTTGTTGAGTCGACCCATACCCACTGCTACACCACATCTATTCAGTTATCACCTCTGATTTGCAGAGCAGCGGTGATCATAGGCTACCCCAACCGTTTACCTCTTCCTCACCCGCGGGGCACTGCAGTCTTTGGGCAGGACAGTGTCTAACTAGTGGAATTCAACCTGTAATCAGCACAGTTGGGAGGTATGGAATATACATGAACAAGTCCTGACACTTATCAGTGTCTTTTCTTCTACAAGTAGATCTTACATGTGGATGTAATTATTGCCATTCCAATTATTGGGAATTGGGAACCATGCATTGTTAGAGTATTTTAGTTTTCATTGCATACGGCTTTGGCCATGGTTTAGCTGTGGGCCTACATTGAAGTGGGCCATTTTAAAGTAGGAAAACTGAATCATAACTACAGCATTATACCTGCGTTAAACCGAAGGAAAACTGAAGGCAAACAACTACAAACCAACAATAACACACATGGACTGCATTGATACCTCTAAAGTATGTAATTCATATCTAATATGCTCTCTTCATTTCTGTGTCATGCATACTCTTGTATGATTTGAAAAGTTGTTATGTAAGGAATTGATTGTAATTGTTATTACTTGTTTTGGAAAGTTGTTCAGGGAAGCATAGTTTAGTATTGCATTCTGCTTGGTGTCTACTCAAACACAGTGCAAATTATCTCCTTTGACCATTTGGCCATTAGTGTTCAGGGGTAGTCTGACTTGAACAGACTCACTATATCTTTAGATTTAGTGAAGTGCAGCTGTGCTGTAACTGATAAAGTGACTTCTGAACAGTAAAAAAGAAAAAGCAGACATTGAACAACATCATCAAACAGGTAATTTCAACTTTAGACTTTGATTTTGTACTGAATGAACATGGCTAGGAATAACAGATGCACAGGCAAAATATTTAAAACTATGGGTGAGATTTAATAGGATGAGAGATTCAGAAAGTGAGAGATTTGGGAAGAAATCTCCAGGTTTTTTTAAAGCGGCAATCATTTACAATGCAAAACCAGTTTGATTTTGCTGTGGATATGATTGCCGCTTAAAAAAAACTGGAGATTTCTACCCAAATCTCTCACTTTCTGAATCTCTCATCCTATTAAATCTCACCCTATGTGTGCAAACGCTAGAAGCCTAGGAGACAAAATTCCTGATCTAATTGCAATAATTTATTTATTTATTTATTTATTTATTAACAGTTTCTTATATAGCGCAGCATATTCCGTTGCGCTTTAATGACAAGGGATGACCTAGACATTGTGACTATTACAGAGACATGGTGTAGTAAGAACCATGAATGGGACATAGCTATACCAGGATACAATTTATTTAGGAAGGACAGAATGGGAAGAATCGGAGCAGGGGTAGCAATGTATGTAAAGAAAAGCATAAATGCTACTTTAATACAAAACATTGAAGAAGAAACTGAGGCCCTTTGGGTGACCATAGAAATGGGGGCTAAGGACACTATTCGCACTGGGGTAATCGGTACTTATGTAATATCTGGGCTCCCGTTTTTCTTATGAGACCACGTCCGCTCGCCACGCTTCGGGCACGGTGGCTCGCTGCACTCGCCACACTATATAAAATCAACTCTATGCGTAGTTGGATAGTAGGGTTATGAAAAAATGGGGTGCATTTAACATGGGAGCCCAGATAATACAAAAGTACCGGGTAATCTATAGACCACCAGGTCAGGGGCAGGATTCGGCTTTAAAGGGAGAGGTCATAATTAGCGATGCCAATCCTGAGGCATTTTTTAAATCCCGGGAATCGGGATTGAAAAATGTTCAATTCGGGATTCCCGGGATCCGGGGATTGGCATCCCTAATAAGAAAACCACCCCAGTGGCAGTGGAATGGAGGGAGGCTGCTGGTGTGACGCCGGAGGGAGGTTAGTGTGTTACTGGACTGTGCAGCCGGGAGAAGTCGGGCGGCGAGCATATTCAGTGCTGTGACCTGCGCAGCGTGACCCATAGGTCACGCTACGCAGGCCGCAGCTCTCCACCTCCGGTGTCACAACTCACTCGCTCACCACCTGACCTATCTCGGCCGCACACAGTCACGCCTGAACACAGTGGCAGGAGGCGAGTTCTCAGTGAAGAGCTCCGAGACCTTTAGTACAGGGCGGCCGGTGTTCTGTTGGCTGCACAGTTTGCATCTCTGACCACATCACACTCTCTGAGCTGCACATCACACACTCTGAGCTGCACAGCCAGGACAGTAGTAGCTGGGCAGCGTCTGATCGAGTGCTCAGATGCTGCCCAGCATTAGACTAGTTTAATCCAATCCCGGGATTCAAATCCAGACAATTTTGGGGCCAAATCCCGGGATCCCGCCGATCCCGATCCCTGGATTGGCCACCCTAGTCATAATAATGGGAGACTTTAATCTACCTGATGTGAATTGGGAGGAGTCTTTTGCAAGATCATCTACAAGTGGCAAATTTCTAAATTCCCTACAGGGAGCATGTCTCAAACAATTGGTGAGGGAGCCTACTCGCAAAGACTCAATATTACATTTAATACTCACAAATGGTGACAGGATATCAGACATATATGTGGGTGAGAACCTGGGATCCAGTGATTATCAAGCAGTATGGTTTAGTATCAAGGCAGGGTCCAACTCCAGTCACACAAAAACTAAGGTGTTGGATTTTAGGAAGGCTGACTTTACAAAAATGGGGAGATGTTTAAGCAATTCATTAGCGGATTGGAGGAACTTGAAAGGAGTGCAGGAAAGGTGGAAAAAATTAAAGGATATCAGACATATATGTGGGTGAGAACCTGGGATCCAGTGATTATCAAGCAGTATGGTTTAGTATCAAGGCAGGGTCCAACTCCAGTCACACAAAAACTAAGGTGTTGGATTTTAGGAAGGCTGACTTTACAAAAATGGGGAGATGTTTAAGCAATTCATTAGCGGATTGGAGGAACTTGAAAGGAGTGCAGGAAAGGTGGAAAAAATTAAAGAGTGCAATACTAAAGGCAACTGACCTTTTTTTATCAAAAGGATTAAGAAAAGTACCAGGAAAAGGAAGCCAGTGTGGTTTACTAAAGAGGTATCAACTAGTGTACTGTAAAAGCAAAAAAGATGGCCTTTAGGACATACAAGCAGACTCAAAATAATAATGACAAATAAGTGTATCTTGCCAGACGCAAAGAGGCTAAGAAAGTGATCAGGCATGCCAAGGCACAAGCTGAGGAGAAAATGGCTCAGTCTGTAGATAAAGGAAACAAAACTTTTTTGAAGTATATAAGTGAAAGGAGAAAATCAAATGGAGGAATAATAAGACTGCGGACAGACACTGAGAATTTGGTGGAGGTAGACAAGGCTATTGCAGATCATCTAAATAATTACTTTTGCTCCGTATTCTCTATAGAAGGAGAAGGGACCACAGTTAAGTTACAAGGACATTCATAAAAATAAGGTAGATGGAAGTAAATTTACTAGGGAGAAAGTCCTAACAGAACTTTCAAGACTGAAAGTGGATAAATCAATGGGGCCAGACGGAGTGCATCCAAGGATACTAAAAGAGCTAAAAGTGTTGGTAGCGCCATTAAAAGATTTATTCAACCAGTCACTAGATACAGGTGCAGTTCCAGAGGACTGGAAAAGAGCAAATGTAGTTCCACTGCACAAAAGCGGAAGCAAAGAAGTAACTACAGACCAGTGAGCCTTACGTCAGTAGTAGGGAAATTAATGGAAACACTATTAAAAGAAAGAATAGTGGAATATCTTAAATTAAACAACGTACAGAATCCAAAACAGCATGGTTTTACTGCAGGGAGATCATGCCAAACAAATTGTATTGACTTTTTTGACTCTGTGACCAAAATACTAGAAGAAGGGGGGACCGTAGATGTGGCATATCTAGACTTTAGTAAGGCATTTGACACTGTCCCACATCGCAGGCTGCTAAATAAACTTGAAAATGTGGGATTGGATTATAAAACAATTAAATGGATAAGAAACTGGTTGCAGGATAGAAAACAGACAGTTGTAGTAAATGGAGTGCATTCTATGGAGGGACATGTTACCAGTGGAGTACCCCAGGGATCTGTACTTGGACCAGTGCTCTTTAATATCTTTGTTAGGGACATTGCAGATGATATTGAAGGGAAAGTATGCCTTTTTGCAGATGACACAAAGATATGCAACAGAGTAGACACACCAGGAGGGGTAAATCAAATGACTGATGATCTAGCTAAACTTGAGAATTTGTCAAGAGCATGGCAACTACACTTTAATGCTAAAAAATGCAAAATTATGCACTTGGGATTAAAAAATCCAAAAGCTCAATATAGTATCAAGGGTACTATAATGGAAACTGCTGAGGAGGAAAGAGATCTAGAAGTCACTATTTCAAGTGACTTAAAGGCAGGAAAGCAATGTAGCAAAGCAATGAGGAAGGCTAGTCAGATGCTTGGTTGCATAGGGAGAGGAATCAGTAGCAGAAAAAAATAAGTAATAATGCCACTGTATAGGTCATTGGTACGGCCTCATCTGGAATACACTGTCCAGTTCTGGAGACCATATCTTCAGAAGGATATAAATACATTGGAGAGTGTACAAAGAAGGGCAACTAAAATGGTGCATGGCCAACAGCACAAAACTTACCTGGAAAGACTAAAAGATCTTAACATGTATAGTTTGGAGCAGAGAAGGGAAAAGGGGGACATGATAGAAATCTTCAAATATATCAAGGGTTTTAACCCCTTCCCGACATATGACGTACATGTACGTCATATGACGGTTGCGGGGGAATCAAGCCAGCTCACGGAGTGAGCTGGCTTGAAAGAGAGCAGGTAATGGCTGTAATGGCTGTAATGCTCCAGGTACCTGCTCTCACGGCCACGAGCGGCGAGTTCGCCGATCGTGGCCGTTTAACCCTTTAAGCACCGCGGGCAAAGCGCCCGCAGTGCTTAAATAGCTGATCGGAGGGGGGGCGCCCCCCTCCGGCGCCGATCGGGGCCCCCCGCGGCGAGATCGGAGGGTGCCGATCGGTTGCCATGGCAGCCAGGGGTCTAATGTAGACCCCTGTGCTGGCCATGTCAGCATTCCTATTACATCCTGCCTGAGGCAGGATGTAATAGGAAGTGCTGAAAATCACTATGTTCAGCCATAGAACTCTATGGCTGAACCTAGTACAGGCGATCGCGCCCCCTAGTGGTCAAGTACACTAGGGGGCCTTGTAGTAAAAGTAAAAAAAAAAAAAAAATATTAAAAGTTCAAATCACCCCCCTTTCCCCATTTCACAAATAAAAATAAATAAAAAATAAAAAAAATAAACATATTTGGTATCGCCGCGTTCCTAAAAGTCCGATCTATTAAAATATAACATTAGTTATCCCGCACGGTTAAAGGCGTAAACGGAAAAAAATTCCCAACGCCAAAACTACGTTTTTTGGTCGCATCGCCTTCCCAAAAAAATGTAAATAAAAGAGATCAGAAAGTCGCACATATCCCATAATGGTATTAATTAAAAAGTACACTTCAGCCCGCAAAAAATGAGCCCTCACCCAGGTCCGTAGGTGGAAAAATAAAAAAGTTATAAGCCGCAGAACATGGCGACGCGACGCAAATTAGAAAAACCGTAAAATTTTCTATTTTTTTTTTAGTGGTAAAACGTAACGAAAACTATATAAGTTTGGTATCACCGGAATCATAACGACCCATAGAATAAAGATAACCCATCATTTTAAATGAACTATGAACTCCAAAAAAACCGTAACCAGCGCAAAATTGTGGAATTGCGTTTTTTTTCCTTTTTACCCCACATTGAATTATTTCCTGATTCCCCAGAATATTATACGGTATAGTAAATGGTACCATTAAAAAGTACAACTTGTCCCGCAAAAAAAAAGAACTCGTGCCAATATAGCCGGAAAATTAAAAAAGTTACGCTTATTTGAACGCGAGGAGGAAAAAAAAAATAAAAGTTAACAAAAAACGCCCCGTCGGGAAAGGGTTAACATAGTACAGGAGGGAAATTTTCTTCAAAGGAAAAGTAATAGAACACGAGGACATGCACTGAAACTGGAGGGAGGTAGGTTCAGGGGAAATGTTAGAAAAAAAATTACTTCACAGAAAGGGTAGTGGATAAGTGGAATAGCCTCCCATCAGAGGTGGTAGAGGCTAAGACAGTAGAACAATTTAAACATGCTTGGGATAGGCATATGAATATCCTTACAAAGAAATAAGGATTAAAAAGGATTGAGATTACCTGAAGGATAAAAAAGGGGCAGACTAGATGGGCCAAATGGTTCTTATCTGCCGTTAAATTCTATGTACTGTAAGTCATTTTATGACGCACCTCTCAGATGTAACCGCGCACGTCCGCACCTCTAGGTGTCACCGTCACAATCTCCGTGACATGCTTTTTCAAAAGTAGATAAGAATGCAATAAACTTGGCATATTACATTATGTCCTTTGATTCCTCAGCAATCTGAATAACAGGAAAAGCCATTTAATGCGGAACAGCTGAAACTGAGTCTCCGAGCCGACAGCAAGTACCCGGCGAGATCTCTGCAGCTGTGCACTGTGCTGTATGTAAGGTAAGAACTATAATAGTATATACATAGAGAGTTCCGAGTTGCTTTTGCACGCAAAATAATAAAAATCTTGTATTAGTAACAGATTAATAGAAATGTTTCAATATATTGGCAGGAATTCAAAGTTTTGACAAGATGTTTGCACATGTTATACAACTGCAGCATTATGACAAGATTGAGCAATTTGCTGAGATTCACCTCACACGACCTGTCCTATTCGGAACAACGATCTAGATTTATTTATGAAATGCTCTGTTGCAGTGGCGGAACTTGTGGGTTGTGGGCCCAGGTGCAAATATATAATCTGGGCCCCCTCCTCCACCCCAACCCAGGTTCACAATAACTCATTGATGGTTTTATGCAGCAGTGGGCCCCTTAGTTGTCAGGGGCCCCAGTGCAATGCACCTGCTGCACCAATGGTAGTTCCGCCTCTGCTCTGTTGTTTTTCTCTGATGTATCTTGGATGTACAGTATCTCTGATGTATTTTGGAAGTATCTCGGATGTATCTCAGATGTATCTTGGATGTCGAATGTATGTCAGATGTACAGTATCTCAGATGTATCTCACATGTATCTCACATGTATCTCAGATATATCTTGGATGTATCTCACATGTATCTCACATGTATCTCAGATATATCTTGGATGTATCTCACATGTATCTCAGATATATCTTGGATGTATTTCACATGTATTTTGGATGTATTTCAGATGTATCTTGGATTTATCTCGGCTGTATCTCAGATGTATCTCAGATGTGTCACAGATGTACTGCATCTCGGATGTATCTCAAAAGTATCTCAGATGTATATCATATGTCCTTTATCTTGGATGTATCTTGGACATATCTCAGATGTATCTTGGATGTATCTCACATCATAATCAGAATCAGATTTATTGTCCAGGTATACTTGCGTATACTAGGAATTTGATTTGGATTGCTGTGCAACAGCCGTTTAGGTAACAGTTAAAAAGTGACAGTACAGATATACATAACACATACAGGTATATGCTCAATGTGCCCTGGGGATTGTAGATGCAGGGAACATATATTCATTGAGCTGCACAGCGCCTAGGCAGCCAACAACGGTGCCACTGGTCATTGCAAACAGCCAGGTAGGTAACAGTTAAGCAGGGACAGCCCAGTTTTAGATTGCTATGCAGTGTGCGAGACAGGGGAGACACAGGGGTACATATGGCTGAGTGGCACAGTTCTTAGGCAGCCATTTGCGGCGTCATCTTGATCATGCTGCTCAAAGGCAGCAGTAAAAAAATTTTTTTATTTATATAGCACTTTTCTTCCATAGCTGGCAGGGTGAACAACTAGTGATGGTAAAGCATACAGGCTTTGCATAAAGTGGGGGTGGAGGTACATGGTACAAATCATGGTAAAGAAACAGTTAACAAAAAAAAGTAATACATAGCTTTCATCAGCTTAGAGGCTGGGGGAGATGGTAATTGGTGAAAAATAAAATGATGCAATGTACGGGTGTAAGTCCAAACTCCAGTCAAACTCCATGCTTCAGCTGACATGCTTACGCTGCAGGCAAGCCTTAAGCAGGCTTCCAAATAGTTTCAATTTTAAAGGAAAGTTTATGTCAGCTGGTACAGGGGGAGGGGTTTGAACAAATTGCTCAGCAAGCTAATTAATGGTGGGGGGAAGATGCAGGCTCCCAGTAACAAAAAACAATTTACAATGCAGACTGTTCTTTAAATGTAAAGATCAGATGTTCAAAATGGGATTCATGTACCTGTAAAATAGATGAGATGGTTTTAAAACTTCTCTCCAGTCAAATTCCATGCTTCAGCTGGCATGCTTACGCTGCAGGCAAGCCATGTATTTTGGATGTATCTCAGACGTATCTTGGATGTATCTCAGATGTACAGATGGGGCTGGCTTCATCTTTGCAGGGCTGGTGTTTCTAATGCCAGCCCCGCCAGGGGGCGCGCTCACACGAGACGCGTGCACGCCCCCTGGGCAACGGAGCCTGCCTCCGGTCCCCGCCGCCTCCCCCGCCGCCGCTGCCTGTCGCCCTCACAGCCCCGAGCGCCCCCCTAACCTACCCGTCTCCCTGAAGCGGAGACGGCCAGGGACACGCAGTGTCCTCGCTAAGAGCCTGGGACGTGCATGCGTGTGCGACACACACACGTCCCAGTTCGCCAGCGGGGAGGGTCTGGCGAGCCCCGGCCAAGGATGGCAGGGGCTCCACCTGTATCTCAGATGTATCTCAGATGTATCACAGATGTATCACAGATGTATCTCAGATGTATCTCAGAAGTATCTCACATGTATCTCACATGTATCTTGGATGTATCTCAGATATAATTCGGATGTATCTCAGATGTATCTTCAATTTATCGCAGATGTATCTTGGATGTATATCTAATGTATTTCAGATGTATTTCAGATGTATCTGAGATGTATATTGGATATATCACAGATGTATCTCAAAGGAACAGTATATCGGATGTATGTCAGACATATCTCAACTATATCTCGGAATAAGGTGGTGATTCTGGTTAGTTTGCAAAAGCAAACTCCTTCTTTAATGGATAAAACCTTGTGGACTGCAGGTGGGCAGATGTAACATTTGGGTGAGTTATTTTTTTTCTGTGTAGGGTAATGCACTAACCACATACACTTTCCATTTTTGCTCCTGACCCCAGAGACCTACATTACTAATACAATAATAGATAAAATAATAGATAAAACAACCCTCACATCAACAGCAGCGTTCAATAAAAAGTGCAATTTGTTAAAAAATTTAAAGCATATGTTAATACATAGGAAGATTTTAGAAAACACTTGAATGTATATTTGTTACTATAAATTTAGTTACAACACTGTGATATATATATATATATATATATACATATATACACACATACAGAGTACCACAACACTCGCCATCCCTGCGAATGGGGTGCAAACAGCACTCGCCATTCCCAGGTTGGGGTGAAAGTGGCCTGTGACCACATGCTCTAATACATACAAATACAGGGACTCAACACTCTCCATAATGAACTAACTCACCTTAGTATACAATTAATCAAATAAATAATGGGGCTTTAGTTCATGAATTGATCAATGCATTTAAGCTTGCAGCCCATCGCCAAGGGACCCCATTTCACTGCAAGTCCTACACTAGCATTTGTTTCTCAAGAGCCTGCCAACTGCTGACACATCATAGCTAAAGTCGACATGTGCTTTTTCCTGGTTTAAAGCTCACCTGCCAAGTGCCTTATGGCTTTTAAAGATGAGGCAGTCACCTAACACAACACCTGACTTAGAATTAAAGGGGCAGCTGTAACAGGTTACAGATAAATTAGCTCATCTGGGGTGAAAGAGAAAGCTATGATCACAGTAACAAAGGTTAATAAAAATTAACCCACATATATACACACATACAGAGTACCACAACACTCGCCATCCCTGCGAATGGGGTGCAAACAGCACTCGCCATTCCCAGGTTGGGGTGAAAGTGGCCTGTGACCACATGCTCTAATACATACAAATACAGGGACTCAACACTCTCCATAATGAACTAACTCACCTTAGTATACAATTAATCAAATAAATAATGGGGCTTTAGTTCATGAATTGATCAATGCATTTAAGCTTGCAGCCCATCGCCAAGGGACCCCATTTCACTGCAAGTCCTACACTAGCATTTGTTTCTCAAGAGCCTGCCAACTGCTGACACATCATAGCTAAAGTCGACATGTGCTTTTTCCTGGTTTAAAGCTCACCTGCCAAGTGCCTTATGGCTTTTAAAGATGAGGCAGTCACCTAACACAACACCTGACTTAGAATTAAAGGGGCAGCTGTAACAGGTTACAGATAAATTAGCTCATCTGGGGTGAAAGAGAAAGCTATGATCACAGTAACAAAGGTTAATAAAAATTAACCCACATATATACACACATACAGAGTACCACAACACTCGCCATCCCTGCGAATGGGGTGCAAACAGCACTCGCCATTCCCAGGTTGGGGTGAAAGTGGCCTGTGACCACATGCTCTAATACATACAAATACAGGGACTCAACACTCTCCATAATGAACTAACTCACCTTAGTATACAATTAATCAAATAAATAATGGGGCTTTAGTTCATGAATTGATCAATGCATTTAAGCTTGCAGCCCATCGCCAAGGGACCCCATTTCACTGCAAGTCCTACACTAGCATTTGTTTCTCAAGAGCCTGCCAACTGCTGACACATCATAGCTAAAGTCGACATGTGCTTTTTCCTGGTTTAAAGCTCACCTGCCAAGTGCCTTATGGCTTTTAAAGATGAGGCAGTCACCTAACACAACACCTGACTTAGAATTAAAGGGGCAGCTGTAACAGGTTACAGATAAATTAGCTCATCTGGGGTGAAAGAGAAAGCTATGATCACAGTAACAAAGGTTAATAAAAATTAACCCACATATATACACACATACAGAGTACCACAACACTCGCCATCCCTGCGAATGGGGTGCAAACAGCACTCGCCATTCCCAGGTTGGGGTGAAAGTGGCCTGTGACCACATGCTCTAATACATACAAATACAGGGACTCAACACTCTCCATAATGAACTAACTCACCTTAGTATACAATTAATCAAATAAATAATGGGGCTTTAGTTCATGAATTGATCAATGCATTTAAGCTTGCAGCCCATCGCCAAGGGACCCCATTTCACTGCAAGTCCTACACTAGCATTTGTTTCTCAAGAGCCTGCCAACTGCTGACACATCATAGCTAAAGTCGACATGTGCTTTTTCCTGGTTTAAAGCTCACCTGCCAAGTGCCTTATGGCTTTTAAAGATGAGGCAGTCACCTAACACAACACCTGACTTAGAATTAAAGGGGCAGCTGTAACAGGTTACAGATAAATTAGCTCATCTGGGGTGAAAGAGAAAGCTATGATCACAGTAACAAAGGTTAATAAAAATTAACCCACATATATACACACATACAGAGTACCACAACACTCGCCATCCCTGCGAATGGGGTGCAAACAGCACTCGCCATTCCCAGGTTGGGGTGAAAGTGGCCTGTGACCACATGCTCTAATACATACAAATACAGGGACTCAACACTCTCCATAATGAACTAACTCACCTTAGTATACAATTAATCAAATAAATAATGGGGCTTTAGTTCATGAATTGATCAATGCATTTAAGCTTGCAGCCCATCGCCAAGGGACCCCATTTCACTGCAAGTCCTACACTAGCATTTGTTTCTCAAGAGCCTGCCAACTGCTGACACATCATAGCTAAAGTCGACATGTGCTTTTTCCTGGTTTAAAGCTCACCTGCCAAGTGCCTTATGGCTTTTAAAGATGAGGCAGTCACCTAACACAACACCTGACTTAGAATTAAAGGGGCAGCTGTAACAGGTTACAGATAAATTAGCTCATCTGGGGTGAAAGAGAAAGCTATGATCACAGTAACAAAGGTTAATAAAAATTAACCCACATATATACACACATACAGAGTACCACAACACTCGCCATCCCTGCGAATGGGGTGCAAACAGCACTCGCCATTCCCAGGTTGGGGTGAAAGTGGCCTGTGACCACATGCTCTAATACATACAAATACAGGGACTCAACACTCTCCATAATGAACTAACTCACCTTAGTATACAATTAATCAAATAAATAATGGGGCTTTAGTTCATGAATTGATCAATGCATTTAAGCTTGCAGCCCATCGCCAAGGGACCCCATTTCACTGCAAGTCCTACACTAGCATTTGTTTCTCAAGAGCCTGCCAACTGCTGACACATCATAGCTAAAGTCGACATGTGCTTTTTCCTGGTTTAAAGCTCACCTGCCAAGTGCCTTATGGCTTTTAAAGATGAGGCAGTCACCTAACACAACACCTGACTTAGAATTAAAGGGGCAGCTGTAACAGGTTACAGATAAATTAGCTCATCTGGGGTGAAAGAGAAAGCTATGATCACAGTAACAAAGGTTAATAAAAATTAACCCACATATATACACACATACAGAGTACCACAACACTCGCCATCCCTGCGAATGGGGTGCAAACAGCACTCGCCATTCCCAGGTTGGGGTGAAAGTGGCCTGTGACCACATGCTCTAATACATACAAATACAGGGACTCAACACTCTCCATAATGAACTAACTCACCTTAGTATACAATTAATCAAATAAATAATGGGGCTTTAGTTCATGAATTGATCAATGCATTTAAGCTTGCAGCCCATCGCCAAGGGACCCCATTTCACTGCAAGTCCTACACTAGCATTTGTTTCTCAAGAGCCTGCCAACTGCTGACACATCATAGCTAAAGTCGACATGTGCTTTTTCCTGAGCTAATTTATCTGTAACCTGTTACAGCTGCCCCTTTAATTCTAAGTCAGGTGTTGTGTTAGGTGACTGCCTCATCTTTAAAAGCCATAAGGCACTTGGCAGGTGAGCTTTAAACCAGGAAAAAGCACATGTCGACTTTAGCTATGATGTGTCAGCAGTTGGCAGGCTCTTGAGAAACAAATGCTAGTGTAGGACTTGCAGTGAAATGGGGTCCCTTGGCGATGGGCTGCAAGCTTAAATGCATTGATCAATTCATGAACTAAAGCCCCATTATTTATTTGATTAATTGTATACTAAGGTGAGTTAGTTCATTATGGAGAGTGTTGAGTCCCTGTATTTGTATGTATTAGAGCATGTGGTCACAGGCCACTTTCACCCCAACCTGGGAATGGCGAGTGCTGTTTGCACCCCATTCGCAGGGATGGCGAGTGTTGTGGTACTCTGTATGTGTGTATATATGTGGGTTAATTTTTATTAACCTTTGTTACTGTGATCATAGCTTTCTCTTTCACCCCAGATGAGCTAATTTATCTGTAACCTGTTACAGCTGCCCCTTTAATTCTAAGTCAGGTGTTGTGTTAGGTGACTGCCTCATCTTTAAAAGCCATAAGGCACTTGGCAGGTGAGCTTTAAACCAGGAAAAAGCACATGTCGACTTTAGCTATGATGTGTCAGCAGTTGGCAGGCTCTTGAGAAACAAATGCTAGTGTAGGACTTGCAGTGAAATGGGGTCCCTTGGCGATGGGCTGCAAGCTTAAATGCATTGATCAATTCATGAACTAAAGCCCCATTATTTATTTGATTAATTGTATACTAAGGTGAGTTAGTTCATTATGGAGAGTGTTGAGTCCCTGTATTTGTATGTATTAGAGCATGTGGTCACAGGCCACTTTCACCCCAACCTGGGAATGGCGAGTGCTGTTTGCACCCCATTCGCAGGGATGGCGAGTGTTGTGGTACTCTGTATGTGTGTATATATGTGGGTTAATTTTTATTAACCTTTGTTACTGTGATCATAGCTTTCTCTTTCACCCCAGATGAGCTAATTTATCTGTAACCTGTTACAGCTGCCCCTTTAATTCTAAGTCAGGTGTTGTGTTAGGTGACTGCCTCATCTTTAAAAGCCATAAGGCACTTGGCAGGTGAGCTTTAAACCAGGAAAAAGCACATGTCGACTTTAGCTATGATGTGTCAGCAGTTGGCAGGCTCTTGAGAAACAAATGCTAGTGTAGGACTTGCAGTGAAATGGGGTCCCTTGGCGATGGGCTGCAAGCTTAAATGCATTGATCAATTCATGAACTAAAGCCCCATTATTTATTTGATTAATTGTATACTAAGGTGAGTTAGTTCATTATGGAGAGTGTTGAGTCCCTGTATTTGTATGTATTAGAGCATGTGGTCACAGGCCACTTTCACCCCAACCTGGGAATGGCGAGTGCTGTTTGCACCCCATTCGCAGGGATGGCGAGTGTTGTGGTACTCTGTATGTGTGTATATATGTGGGTTAATTTTTATTAACCTTTGTTACTGTGATCATAGCTTTCTCTTTCACCCCAGATGAGCTAATTTATCTGTAACCTGTTACAGCTGCCCCTTTAATTCTAAGTCAGGTGTTGTGTTAGGTGACTGCCTCATCTTTAAAAGCCATAAGGCACTTGGCAGGTGAGCTTTAAACCAGGAAAAAGCACATGTCGACTTTAGCTATGATGTGTCAGCAGTTGGCAGGCTCTTGAGAAACAAATGCTAGTGTAGGACTTGCAGTGAAATGGGGTCCCTTGGCGATGGGCTGCAAGCTTAAATGCATTGATCAATTCATGAACTAAAGCCCCATTATTTATTTGATTAATTGTATACTAAGGTGAGTTAGTTCATTATGGAGAGTGTTGAGTCCCTGTATTTGTATGTATTAGAGCATGTGGTCACAGGCCACTTTCACCCCAACCTGGGAATGGCGAGTGCTGTTTGCACCCCATTCGCAGGGATGGCGAGTGTTGTGGTACTCTGTATGTGTGTATATATGTGGGTTAATTTTTATTAACCTTTGTTACTGTGATCATAGCTTTCTCTTTCACCCCAGATGAGCTAATTTATCTGTAACCTGTTACAGCTGCCCCTTTAATTCTAAGTCAGGTGTTGTGTTAGGTGACTGCCTCATCTTTAAAAGCCATAAGGCACTTGGCAGGTGAGCTTTAAACCAGGAAAAAGCACATGTCGACTTTAGCTATGATGTGTCAGCAGTTGGCAGGCTCTTGAGAAACAAATGCTAGTGTAGGACTTGCAGTGAAATGGGGTCCCTTGGCGATGGGCTGCAAGCTTAAATGCATTGATCAATTCATGAACTAAAGCCCCATTATTTATTTGATTAATTGTATACTAAGGTGAGTTAGTTCATTATGGAGAGTGTTGAGTCCCTGTATTTGTATGTATTAGAGCATGTGGTCACAGGCCACTTTCACCCCAACCTGGGAATGGCGAGTGCTGTTTGCACCCCATTCGCAGGGATGGCGAGTGTTGTGGTACTCTGTATGTGTGTATATATGTGGGTTAATTTTTATTAACCTTTGTTACTGTGATCATAGCTTTCTCTTTCACCCCAGATGAGCTAATTTATCTGTAACCTGTTACAGCTGCCCCTTTAATTCTAAGTCAGGTGTTGTGTTAGGTGACTGCCTCATCTTTAAAAGCCATAAGGCACTTGGCAGGTGAGCTTTAAACCAGGAAAAAGCACATGTCGACTTTAGCTATGATGTGTCAGCAGTTGGCAGGCTCTTGAGAAACAAATGCTAGTGTAGGACTTGCAGTGAAATGGGGTCCCTTGGCGATGGGCTGCAAGCTTAAATGCATTGATCAATTCATGAACTAAAGCCCCATTATTTATTTGATTAATTGTATACTAAGGTGAGTTAGTTCATTATGGAGAGTGTTGAGTCCCTGTATTTGTATGTATTAGAGCATGTGGTCACAGGCCACTTTCACCCCAACCTGGGAATGGCGAGTGCTGTTTGCACCCCATTCGCAGGGATGGCGAGTGTTGTGGTACTCTGTATGTGTGTATATATGTGGGTTAATTTTTATTAACCTTTGTTACTGTGATCATAGCTTTCTCTTTCACCCCAGATGAGCTAATTTATCTGTAACCTGTTACAGCTGCCCCTTTAATTCTAAGTCAGGTGTTGTGTTAGGTGACTGCCTCATCTTTAAAAGCCATAAGGCACTTGGCAGGTGAGCTTTAAACCAGGAAAAAGCACATGTCGACTTTAGCTATGATGTGTCAGCAGTTGGCAGGCTCTTGAGAAACAAATGCTAGTGTAGGACTTGCAGTGAAATGGGGTCCCTTGGCGATGGGCTGCAAGCTTAAATGCATTGATCAATTCATGAACTAAAGCCCCATTATTTATTTGATTAATTGTATACTAAGGTGAGTTAGTTCATTATGGAGAGTGTTGAGTCCCTGTATTTGTATGTATTAGAGCATGTGGTCACAGGCCACTTTCACCCCAACCTGGGAATGGCGAGTGCTGTTTGCACCCCATTCGCAGGGATGGCGAGTGTTGTGGTACTCTGTATGTGTGTATATATGTGGGTTAATTTTTATTAACCTTTGTTACTGTGATCATAGCTTTCTCTTTCACCCCAGATGAGCTAATTTATCTGTAACCTGTTACAGCTGCCCCTTTAATTCTAAGTCAGGTGTTGTGTTAGGTGACTGCCTCATCTTTAAAAGCCATAAGGCACTTGGCAGGTGAGCTTTAAACCAGGAAAAAGCACATGTCGACTTTAGCTATGATGTGTCAGCAGTTGGCAGGCTCTTGAGAAACAAATGCTAGTGTAGGACTTGCAGTGAAATGGGGTCCCTTGGCGATGGGCTGCAAGCTTAAATGCATTGATCAATTCATGAACTAAAGCCCCATTATTTATTTGATTAATTGTATACTAAGGTGAGTTAGTTCATTATGGAGAGTGTTGAGTCCCTGTATTTGTATGTATTAGAGCATGTGGTCACAGGCCACTTTCACCCCAACCTGGGAATGGCGAGTGCTGTTTGCACCCCATTCGCAGGGATGGCGAGTGTTGTGGTACTCTGTATGTGTGTATATATGTGGGTTAATTTTTATTAACCTTTGTTACTGTGATCATAGCTTTCTCTTTCACCCCAGATGAGCTAATTTATCTGTAACCTGTTACAGCTGCCCCTTTAATTCTAAGTCAGGTGTTGTGTTAGGTGACTGCCTCATCTTTAAAAGCCATAAGGCACTTGGCAGGTGAGCTTTAAACCAGGAAAAAGCACATGTCGACTTTAGCTATGATGTGTCAGCAGTTGGCAGGCTCTTGAGAAACAAATGCTAGTGTAGGACTTGCAGTGAAATGGGGTCCCTTGGCGATGGGCTGCAAGCTTAAATGCATTGATCAATTCATGAACTAAAGCCCCATTATTTATTTGATTAATTGTATACTAAGGTGAGTTAGTTCATTATGGAGAGTGTTGAGTCCCTGTATTTGTATGTATTAGAGCATGTGGTCACAGGCCACTTTCACCCCAACCTGGGAATGGCGAGTGCTGTTTGCACCCCATTCGCAGGGATGGCGAGTGTTGTGGTACTCTGTATGTGTGTATATATGTGGGTTAATTTTTATTAACCTTTGTTACTGTGATCATAGCTTTCTCTTTCACCCCAGATGAGCTAATTTATCTGTAACCTGTTACAGCTGCCCCTTTAATTCTAAGTCAGGTGTTGTGTTAGGTGACTGCCTCATCTTTAAAAGCCATAAGGCACTTGGCAGGTGAGCTTTAAACCAGGAAAAAGCACATGTCGACTTTAGCTATGATGTGTCAGCAGTTGGCAGGCTCTTGAGAAACAAATGCTAGTGTAGGACTTGCAGTGAAATGGGGTCCCTTGGCGATGGGCTGCAAGCTTAAATGCATTGATCAATTCATGAACTAAAGCCCCATTATTTATTTGATTAATTGTATACTAAGGTGAGTTAGTTCATTATGGAGAGTGTTGAGTCCCTGTATTTGTATGTATTAGAGCATGTGGTCACAGGCCACTTTCACCCCAACCTGGGAATGGCGAGTGCTGTTTGCACCCCATTCGCAGGGATGGCGAGTGTTGTGGTACTCTGTATGTGTGTATATATGTGGGTTAATTTTTATTAACCTTTGTTACTGTGATCATAGCTTTCTCTTTCACCCCAGATGAGCTAATTTATCTGTAACCTGTTACAGCTGCCCCTTTAATTCTAAGTCAGGTGTTGTGTTAGGTGACTGCCTCATCTTTAAAAGCCATAAGGCACTTGGCAGGTGAGCTTTAAACCAGGAAAAAGCACATGTCGACTTTAGCTATGATGTGTCAGCAGTTGGCAGGCTCTTGAGAAACAAATGCTAGTGTAGGACTTGCAGTGAAATGGGGTCCCTTGGCGATGGGCTGCAAGCTTAAATGCATTGATCAATTCATGAACTAAAGCCCCATTATTTATTTGATTAATTGTATACTAAGGTGAGTTAGTTCATTATGGAGAGTGTTGAGTCCCTGTATTTGTATGTATTAGAGCATGTGGTCACAGGCCACTTTCACCCCAACCTGGGAATGGCGAGTGCTGTTTGCACCCCATTCGCAGGGATGGCGAGTGTTGTGGTACTCTGTATGTGTGTATATATGTGGGTTAATTTTTATTAACCTTTGTTACTGTGATCATAGCTTTCTCTTTCACCCCAGATGAGCTAATTTATCTGTAACCTGTTACAGCTGCCCCTTTAATTCTAAGTCAGGTGTTGTGTTAGGTGACTGCCTCATCTTTAAAAGCCATAAGGCACTTGGCAGGTGAGCTTTAAACCAGGAAAAAGCACATGTCGACTTTAGCTATGATGTGTCAGCAGTTGGCAGGCTCTTGAGAAACAAATGCTAGTGTAGGACTTGCAGTGAAATGGGGTCCCTTGGCGATGGGCTGCAAGCTTAAATGCATTGATCAATTCATGAACTAAAGCCCCATTATTTATTTGATTAATTGTATACTAAGGTGAGTTAGTTCATTATGGAGAGTGTTGAGTCCCTGTATTTGTATGTATTAGAGCATGTGGTCACAGGCCACTTTCACCCCAACCTGGGAATGGCGAGTGCTGTTTGCACCCCATTCGCAGGGATGGCGAGTGTTGTGGTACTCTGTATGTGTGTATATATGTGGGTTAATTTTTATTAACCTTTGTTACTGTGATCATAGCTTTCTCTTTCACCCCAGATGAGCTAATTTATCTGTAACCTGTTACAGCTGCCCCTTTAATTCTAAGTCAGGTGTTGTGTTAGGTGACTGCCTCATCTTTAAAAGCCATAAGGCACTTGGCAGGTGAGCTTTAAACCAGGAAAAAGCACATGTCGACTTTAGCTATGATGTGTCAGCAGTTGGCAGGCTCTTGAGAAACAAATGCTAGTGTAGGACTTGCAGTGAAATGGGGTCCCTTGGCGATGGGCTGCAAGCTTAAATGCATTGATCAATTCATGAACTAAAGCCCCATTATTTATTTGATTAATTGTATACTAAGGTGAGTTAGTTCATTATGGAGAGTGTTGAGTCCCTGTATTTGTATGTATTAGAGCATGTGGTCACAGGCCACTTTCACCCCAACCTGGGAATGGCGAGTGCTGTTTGCACCCCATTCGCAGGGATGGCGAGTGTTGTGGTACTCTGTATGTGTGTATATATGTGGGTTAATTTTTATTAACCTTTGTTACTGTGATCATAGCTTTCTCTTTCACCCCAGATGAGCTAATTTATCTGTAACCTGTTACAGCTGCCCCTTTAATTCTAAGTCAGGTGTTGTGTTAGGTGACTGCCTCATCTTTAAAAGCCATAAGGCACTTGGCAGGTGAGCTTTAAACCAGGAAAAAGCACATGTCGACTTTAGCTATGATGTGTCAGCAGTTGGCAGGCTCTTGAGAAACAAATGCTAGTGTAGGACTTGCAGTGAAATGGGGTCCCTTGGCGATGGGCTGCAAGCTTAAATGCATTGATCAATTCATGAACTAAAGCCCCATTATTTATTTGATTAATTGTATACTAAGGTGAGTTAGTTCATTATGGAGAGTGTTGAGTCCCTGTATTTGTATGTATTAGAGCATGTGGTCACAGGCCACTTTCACCCCAACCTGGGAATGGCGAGTGCTGTTTGCACCCCATTCGCAGGGATGGCGAGTGTTGTGGTACTCTGTATGTGTGTATATATGTGGGTTAATTTTTATTAACCTTTGTTACTGTGATCATAGCTTTCTCTTTCACCCCAGATGAGCTAATTTATCTGTAACCTGTTACAGCTGCCCCTTTAATTCTAAGTCAGGTGTTGTGTTAGGTGACTGCCTCATCTTTAAAAGCCATAAGGCACTTGGCAGGTGAGCTTTAAACCAGGAAAAAGCACATGTCGACTTTAGCTATGATGTGTCAGCAGTTGGCAGGCTCTTGAGAAACAAATGCTAGTGTAGGACTTGCAGTGAAATGGGGTCCCTTGGCGATGGGCTGCAAGCTTAAATGCATTGATCAATTCATGAACTAAAGCCCCATTATTTATTTGATTAATTGTATACTAAGGTGAGTTAGTTCATTATGGAGAGTGTTGAGTCCCTGTATTTGTATGTATTAGAGCATGTGGTCACAGGCCACTTTCACCCCAACCTGGGAATGGCGAGTGCTGTTTGCACCCCATTCGCAGGGATGGCGAGTGTTGTGGTACTCTGTATGTGTGTATATATGTGGGTTAATTTTTATTAACCTTTGTTACTGTGATCATAGCTTTCTCTTTCACCCCAGATGAGCTAATTTATCTGTAACCTGTTACAGCTGCCCCTTTAATTCTAAGTCAGGTGTTGTGTTAGGTGACTGCCTCATCTTTAAAAGCCATAAGGCACTTGGCAGGTGAGCTTTAAACCAGGAAAAAGCACATGTCGACTTTAGCTATGATGTGTCAGCAGTTGGCAGGCTCTTGAGAAACAAATGCTAGTGTAGGACTTGCAGTGAAATGGGGTCCCTTGGCGATGGGCTGCAAGCTTAAATGCATTGATCAATTCATGAACTAAAGCCCCATTATTTATTTGATTAATTGTATACTAAGGTGAGTTAGTTCATTATGGAGAGTGTTGAGTCCCTGTATTTGTATGTATTAGAGCATGTGGTCACAGGCCACTTTCACCCCAACCTGGGAATGGCGAGTGCTGTTTGCACCCCATTCGCAGGGATGGCGAGTGTTGTGGTACTCTGTATGTGTGTATATATGTGGGTTAATTTTTATTAACCTTTGTTACTGTGATCATAGCTTTCTCTTTCACCCCAGATGAGCTAATTTATCTGTAACCTGTTACAGCTGCCCCTTTAATTCTAAGTCAGGTGTTGTGTTAGGTGACTGCCTCATCTTTAAAAGCCATAAGGCACTTGGCAGGTGAGCTTTAAACCAGGAAAAAGCACATGTCGACTTTAGCTATGATGTGTCAGCAGTTGGCAGGCTCTTGAGAAACAAATGCTAGTGTAGGACTTGCAGTGAAATGGGGTCCCTTGGCGATGGGCTGCAAGCTTAAATGCATTGATCAATTCATGAACTAAAGCCCCATTATTTATTTGATTAATTGTATACTAAGGTGAGTTAGTTCATTATGGAGAGTGTTGAGTCCCTGTATTTGTATGTATTAGAGCATGTGGTCACAGGCCACTTTCACCCCAACCTGGGAATGGCGAGTGCTGTTTGCACCCCATTCGCAGGGATGGCGAGTGTTGTGGTACTCTGTATGTGTGTATATATGTGGGTTAATTTTTATTAACCTTTGTTACTGTGATCATAGCTTTCTCTTTCACCCCAGATGAGCTAATTTATCTGTAACCTGTTACAGCTGCCCCTTTAATTCTAAGTCAGGTGTTGTGTTAGGTGACTGCCTCATCTTTAAAAGCCATAAGGCACTTGGCAGGTGAGCTTTAAACCAGGAAAAAGCACATGTCGACTTTAGCTATGATGTGTCAGCAGTTGGCAGGCTCTTGAGAAACAAATGCTAGTGTAGGACTTGCAGTGAAATGGGGTCCCTTGGCGATGGGCTGCAAGCTTAAATGCATTGATCAATTCATGAACTAAAGCCCCATTATTTATTTGATTAATTGTATACTAAGGTGAGTTAGTTCATTATGGAGAGTGTTGAGTCCCTGTATTTGTATGTATTAGAGCATGTGGTCACAGGCCACTTTCACCCCAACCTGGGAATGGCGAGTGCTGTTTGCACCCCATTCGCAGGGATGGCGAGTGTTGTGGTACTCTGTATGTGTGTATATATGTGGGTTAATTTTTATTAACCTTTGTTACTGTGATCATAGCTTTCTCTTTCACCCCAGATGAGCTAATTTATCTGTAACCTGTTACAGCTGCCCCTTTAATTCTAAGTCAGGTGTTGTGTTAGGTGACTGCCTCATCTTTAAAAGCCATAAGGCACTTGGCAGGTGAGCTTTAAACCAGGAAAAAGCACATGTCGACTTTAGCTATGATGTGTCAGCAGTTGGCAGGCTCTTGAGAAACAAATGCTAGTGTAGGACTTGCAGTGAAATGGGGTCCCTTGGCGATGGGCTGCAAGCTTAAATGCATTGATCAATTCATGAACTAAAGCCCCATTATTTATTTGATTAATTGTATACTAAGGTGAGTTAGTTCATTATGGAGAGTGTTGAGTCCCTGTATTTGTATGTATTAGAGCATGTGGTCACAGGCCACTTTCACCCCAACCTGGGAATGGCGAGTGCTGTTTGCACCCCATTCGCAGGGATGGCGAGTGTTGTGGTACTCTGTATGTGTGTATATATGTGGGTTAATTTTTATTAACCTTTGTTACTGTGATCATAGCTTTCTCTTTCACCCCAGATGAGCTAATTTATCTGTAACCTGTTACAGCTGCCCCTTTAATTCTAAGTCAGGTGTTGTGTTAGGTGACTGCCTCATCTTTAAAAGCCATAAGGCACTTGGCAGGTGAGCTTTAAACCAGGAAAAAGCACATGTCGACTTTAGCTATGATGTGTCAGCAGTTGGCAGGCTCTTGAGAAACAAATGCTAGTGTAGGACTTGCAGTGAAATGGGGTCCCTTGGCGATGGGCTGCAAGCTTAAATGCATTGATCAATTCATGAACTAAAGCCCCATTATTTATTTGATTAATTGTATACTAAGGTGAGTTAGTTCATTATGGAGAGTGTTGAGTCCCTGTATTTGTATGTATTAGAGCATGTGGTCACAGGCCACTTTCACCCCAACCTGGGAATGGCGAGTGCTGTTTGCACCCCATTCGCAGGGATGGCGAGTGTTGTGGTACTCTGTATGTGTGTATATATGTGGGTTAATTTTTATTAACCTTTGTTACTGTGATCATAGCTTTCTCTTTCACCCCAGATGAGCTAATTTATCTGTAACCTGTTACAGCTGCCCCTTTAATTCTAAGTCAGGTGTTGTGTTAGGTGACTGCCTCATCTTTAAAAGCCATAAGGCACTTGGCAGGTGAGCTTTAAACCAGGAAAAAGCACATGTCGACTTTAGCTATGATGTGTCAGCAGTTGGCAGGCTCTTGAGAAACAAATGCTAGTGTAGGACTTGCAGTGAAATGGGGTCCCTTGGCGATGGGCTGCAAGCTTAAATGCATTGATCAATTCATGAACTAAAGCCCCATTATTTATTTGATTAATTGTATACTAAGGTGAGTTAGTTCATTATGGAGAGTGTTGAGTCCCTGTATTTGTATGTATTAGAGCATGTGGTCACAGGCCACTTTCACCCCAACCTGGGAATGGCGAGTGCTGTTTGCACCCCATTCGCAGGGATGGCGAGTGTTGTGGTACTCTGTATGTGTGTATATATGTGGGTTAATTTTTATTAACCTTTGTTACTGTGATCATAGCTTTCTCTTTCACCCCAGATGAGCTAATTTATCTGTAACCTGTTACAGCTGCCCCTTTAATTCTAAGTCAGGTGTTGTGTTAGGTGACTGCCTCATCTTTAAAAGCCATAAGGCACTTGGCAGGTGAGCTTTAAACCAGGAAAAAGCACATGTCGACTTTAGCTATGATGTGTCAGCAGTTGGCAGGCTCTTGAGAAACAAATGCTAGTGTAGGACTTGCAGTGAAATGGGGTCCCTTGGCGATGGGCTGCAAGCTTAAATGCATTGATCAATTCATGAACTAAAGCCCCATTATTTATTTGATTAATTGTATACTAAGGTGAGTTAGTTCATTATGGAGAGTGTTGAGTCCCTGTATTTGTATGTATTAGAGCATGTGGTCACAGGCCACTTTCACCCCAACCTGGGAATGGCGAGTGCTGTTTGCACCCCATTCGCAGGGATGGCGAGTGTTGTGGTACTCTGTATGTGTGTATATATGTGGGTTAATTTTTATTAACCTTTGTTACTGTGATCATAGCTTTCTCTTTCACCCCAGATGAGCTAATTTATCTGTAACCTGTTACAGCTGCCCCTTTAATTCTAAGTCAGGTGTTGTGTTAGGTGACTGCCTCATCTTTAAAAGCCATAAGGCACTTGGCAGGTGAGCTTTAAACCAGGAAAAAGCACATGTCGACTTTAGCTATGATGTGTCAGCAGTTGGCAGGCTCTTGAGAAACAAATGCTAGTGTAGGACTTGCAGTGAAATGGGGTCCCTTGGCGATGGGCTGCAAGCTTAAATGCATTGATCAATTCATGAACTAAAGCCCCATTATTTATTTGATTAATTGTATACTAAGGTGAGTTAGTTCATTATGGAGAGTGTTGAGTCCCTGTATTTGTATGTATTAGAGCATGTGGTCACAGGCCACTTTCACCCCAACCTGGGAATGGCGAGTGCTGTTTGCACCCCATTCGCAGGGATGGCGAGTGTTGTGGTACTCTGTATGTGTGTATATATGTGGGTTAATTTTTATTAACCTTTGTTACTGTGATCATAGCTTTCTCTTTCACCCCAGATGAGCTAATTTATCTGTAACCTGTTACAGCTGCCCCTTTAATTCTAAGTCAGGTGTTGTGTTAGGTGACTGCCTCATCTTTAAAAGCCATAAGGCACTTGGCAGGTGAGCTTTAAACCAGGAAAAAGCACATGTCGACTTTAGCTATGATGTGTCAGCAGTTGGCAGGCTCTTGAGAAACAAATGCTAGTGTAGGACTTGCAGTGAAATGGGGTCCCTTGGCGATGGGCTGCAAGCTTAAATGCATTGATCAATTCATGAACTAAAGCCCCATTATTTATTTGATTAATTGTATACTAAGGTGAGTTAGTTCATTATGGAGAGTGTTGAGTCCCTGTATTTGTATGTATTAGAGCATGTGGTCACAGGCCACTTTCACCCCAACCTGGGAATGGCGAGTGCTGTTTGCACCCCATTCGCAGGGATGGCGAGTGTTGTGGTACTCTGTATGTGTGTATATATGTGGGTTAATTTTTATTAACCTTTGTTACTGTGATCATAGCTTTCTCTTTCACCCCAGATGAGCTAATTTATCTGTAACCTGTTACAGCTGCCCCTTTAATTCTAAGTCAGGTGTTGTGTTAGGTGACTGCCTCATCTTTAAAAGCCATAAGGCACTTGGCAGGTGAGCTTTAAACCAGGAAAAAGCACATGTCGACTTTAGCTATGATGTGTCAGCAGTTGGCAGGCTCTTGAGAAACAAATGCTAGTGTAGGACTTGCAGTGAAATGGGGTCCCTTGGCGATGGGCTGCAAGCTTAAATGCATTGATCAATTCATGAACTAAAGCCCCATTATTTATTTGATTAATTGTATACTAAGGTGAGTTAGTTCATTATGGAGAGTGTTGAGTCCCTGTATTTGTATGTATTAGAGCATGTGGTCACAGGCCACTTTCACCCCAACCTGGGAATGGCGAGTGCTGTTTGCACCCCATTCGCAGGGATGGCGAGTGTTGTGGTACTCTGTATGTGTGTATATATGTGGGTTAATTTTTATTAACCTTTGTTACTGTGATCATAGCTTTCTCTTTCACCCCAGATGAGCTAATTTATCTGTAACCTGTTACAGCTGCCCCTTTAATTCTAAGTCAGGTGTTGTGTTAGGTGACTGCCTCATCTTTAAAAGCCATAAGGCACTTGGCAGGTGAGCTTTAAACCAGGAAAAAGCACATGTCGACTTTAGCTATGATGTGTCAGCAGTTGGCAGGCTCTTGAGAAACAAATGCTAGTGTAGGACTTGCAGTGAAATGGGGTCCCTTGGCGATGGGCTGCAAGCTTAAATGCATTGATCAATTCATGAACTAAAGCCCCATTATTTATTTGATTAATTGTATACTAAGGTGAGTTAGTTCATTATGGAGAGTGTTGAGTCCCTGTATTTGTATGTATTAGAGCATGTGGTCACAGGCCACTTTCACCCCAACCTGGGAATGGCGAGTGCTGTTTGCACCCCATTCGCAGGGATGGCGAGTGTTGTGGTACTCTGTATGTGTGTATATATGTGGGTTAATTTTTATTAACCTTTGTTACTGTGATCATAGCTTTCTCTTTCACCCCAGATGAGCTAATTTATCTGTAACCTGTTACAGCTGCCCCTTTAATTCTAAGTCAGGTGTTGTGTTAGGTGACTGCCTCATCTTTAAAAGCCATAAGGCACTTGGCAGGTGAGCTTTAAACCAGGAAAAAGCACATGTCGACTTTAGCTATGATGTGTCAGCAGTTGGCAGGCTCTTGAGAAACAAATGCTAGTGTAGGACTTGCAGTGAAATGGGGTCCCTTGGCGATGGGCTGCAAGCTTAAATGCATTGATCAATTCATGAACTAAAGCCCCATTATTTATTTGATTAATTGTATACTAAGGTGAGTTAGTTCATTATGGAGAGTGTTGAGTCCCTGTATTTGTATGTATTAGAGCATGTGGTCACAGGCCACTTTCACCCCAACCTGGGAATGGCGAGTGCTGTTTGCACCCCATTCGCAGGGATGGCGAGTGTTGTGGTACTCTGTATGTGTGTATATATGTGGGTTAATTTTTATTAACCTTTGTTACTGTGATCATAGCTTTCTCTTTCACCCCAGATGAGCTAATTTATCTGTAACCTGTTACAGCTGCCCCTTTAATTCTAAGTCAGGTGTTGTGTTAGGTGACTGCCTCATCTTTAAAAGCCATAAGGCACTTGGCAGGTGAGCTTTAAACCAGGAAAAAGCACATGTCGACTTTAGCTATGATGTGTCAGCAGTTGGCAGGCTCTTGAGAAACAAATGCTAGTGTAGGACTTGCAGTGAAATGGGGTCCCTTGGCGATGGGCTGCAAGCTTAAATGCATTGATCAATTCATGAACTAAAGCCCCATTATTTATTTGATTAATTGTATACTAAGGTGAGTTAGTTCATTATGGAGAGTGTTGAGTCCCTGTATTTGTATGTATTAGAGCATGTGGTCACAGGCCACTTTCACCCCAACCTGGGAATGGCGAGTGCTGTTTGCACCCCATTCGCAGGGATGGCGAGTGTTGTGGTACTCTGTATGTGTGTATATATGTGGGTTAATTTTTATTAACCTTTGTTACTGTGATCATAGCTTTCTCTTTCACCCCAGATGAGCTAATTTATCTGTAACCTGTTACAGCTGCCCCTTTAATTCTAAGTCAGGTGTTGTGTTAGGTGACTGCCTCATCTTTAAAAGCCATAAGGCACTTGGCAGGTGAGCTTTAAACCAGGAAAAAGCACATGTCGACTTTAGCTATGATGTGTCAGCAGTTGGCAGGCTCTTGAGAAACAAATGCTAGTGTAGGACTTGCAGTGAAATGGGGTCCCTTGGCGATGGGCTGCAAGCTTAAATGCATTGATCAATTCATGAACTAAAGCCCCATTATTTATTTGATTAATTGTATACTAAGGTGAGTTAGTTCATTATGGAGAGTGTTGAGTCCCTGTATTTGTATGTATTAGAGCATGTGGTCACAGGCCACTTTCACCCCAACCTGGGAATGGCGAGTGCTGTTTGCACCCCATTCGCAGGGATGGCGAGTGTTGTGGTACTCTGTATGTGTGTATATATGTGGGTTAATTTTTATTAACCTTTGTTACTGTGATCATAGCTTTCTCTTTCACCCCAGATGAGCTAATTTATCTGTAACCTGTTACAGCTGCCCCTTTAATTCTAAGTCAGGTGTTGTGTTAGGTGACTGCCTCATCTTTAAAAGCCATAAGGCACTTGGCAGGTGAGCTTTAAACCAGGAAAAAGCACATGTCGACTTTAGCTATGATGTGTCAGCAGTTGGCAGGCTCTTGAGAAACAAATGCTAGTGTAGGACTTGCAGTGAAATGGGGTCCCTTGGCGATGGGCTGCAAGCTTAAATGCATTGATCAATTCATGAACTAAAGCCCCATTATTTATTTGATTAATTGTATACTAAGGTGAGTTAGTTCATTATGGAGAGTGTTGAGTCCCTGTATTTGTATGTATTAGAGCATGTGGTCACAGGCCACTTTCACCCCAACCTGGGAATGGCGAGTGCTGTTTGCACCCCATTCGCAGGGATGGCGAGTGTTGTGGTACTCTGTATGTGTGTATATATGTGGGTTAATTTTTATTAACCTTTGTTACTGTGATCATAGCTTTCTCTTTCACCCCAGATGAGCTAATTTATCTGTAACCTGTTACAGCTGCCCCTTTAATTCTAAGTCAGGTGTTGTGTTAGGTGACTGCCTCATCTTTAAAAGCCATAAGGCACTTGGCAGGTGAGCTTTAAACCAGGAAAAAGCACATGTCGACTTTAGCTATGATGTGTCAGCAGTTGGCAGGCTCTTGAGAAACAAATGCTAGTGTAGGACTTGCAGTGAAATGGGGTCCCTTGGCGATGGGCTGCAAGCTTAAATGCATTGATCAATTCATGAACTAAAGCCCCATTATTTATTTGATTAATTGTATACTAAGGTGAGTTAGTTCATTATGGAGAGTGTTGAGTCCCTGTATTTGTATGTATTAGAGCATGTGGTCACAGGCCACTTTCACCCCAACCTGGGAATGGCGAGTGCTGTTTGCACCCCATTCGCAGGGATGGCGAGTGTTGTGGTACTCTGTATGTGTGTATATATGTGGGTTAATTTTTATTAACCTTTGTTACTGTGATCATAGCTTTCTCTTTCACCCCAGATGAGCTAATTTATCTGTAACCTGTTACAGCTGCCCCTTTAATTCTAAGTCAGGTGTTGTGTTAGGTGACTGCCTCATCTTTAAAAGCCATAAGGCACTTGGCAGGTGAGCTTTAAACCAGGAAAAAGCACATGTCGACTTTAGCTATGATGTGTCAGCAGTTGGCAGGCTCTTGAGAAACAAATGCTAGTGTAGGACTTGCAGTGAAATGGGGTCCCTTGGCGATGGGCTGCAAGCTTAAATGCATTGATCAATTCATGAACTAAAGCCCCATTATTTATTTGATTAATTGTATACTAAGGTGAGTTAGTTCATTATGGAGAGTGTTGAGTCCCTGTATTTGTATGTATTAGAGCATGTGGTCACAGGCCACTTTCACCCCAACCTGGGAATGGCGAGTGCTGTTTGCACCCCATTCGCAGGGATGGCGAGTGTTGTGGTACTCTGTATGTGTGTATATATGTGGGTTAATTTTTATTAACCTTTGTTACTGTGATCATAGCTTTCTCTTTCACCCCAGATGAGCTAATTTATCTGTAACCTGTTACAGCTGCCCCTTTAATTCTAAGTCAGGTGTTGTGTTAGGTGACTGCCTCATCTTTAAAAGCCATAAGGCACTTGGCAGGTGAGCTTTAAACCAGGAAAAAGCACATGTCGACTTTAGCTATGATGTGTCAGCAGTTGGCAGGCTCTTGAGAAACAAATGCTAGTGTAGGACTTGCAGTGAAATGGGGTCCCTTGGCGATGGGCTGCAAGCTTAAATGCATTGATCAATTCATGAACTAAAGCCCCATTATTTATTTGATTAATTGTATACTAAGGTGAGTTAGTTCATTATGGAGAGTGTTGAGTCCCTGTATTTGTATGTATTAGAGCATGTGGTCACAGGCCACTTTCACCCCAACCTGGGAATGGCGAGTGCTGTTTGCACCCCATTCGCAGGGATGGCGAGTGTTGTGGTACTCTGTATGTGTGTATATATGTGGGTTAATTTTTATTAACCTTTGTTACTGTGATCATAGCTTTCTCTTTCACCCCAGATGAGCTAATTTATCTGTAACCTGTTACAGCTGCCCCTTTAATTCTAAGTCAGGTGTTGTGTTAGGTGACTGCCTCATCTTTAAAAGCCATAAGGCACTTGGCAGGTGAGCTTTAAACCAGGAAAAAGCACATGTCGACTTTAGCTATGATGTGTCAGCAGTTGGCAGGCTCTTGAGAAACAAATGCTAGTGTAGGACTTGCAGTGAAATGGGGTCCCTTGGCGATGGGCTGCAAGCTTAAATGCATTGATCAATTCATGAACTAAAGCCCCATTATTTATTTGATTAATTGTATACTAAGGTGAGTTAGTTCATTATGGAGAGTGTTGAGTCCCTGTATTTGTATGTATTAGAGCATGTGGTCACAGGCCACTTTCACCCCAACCTGGGAATGGCGAGTGCTGTTTGCACCCCATTCGCAGGGATGGCGAGTGTTGTGGTACTCTGTATGTGTGTATATATGTGGGTTAATTTTTATTAACCTTTGTTACTGTGATCATAGCTTTCTCTTTCACCCCAGATGAGCTAATTTATCTGTAACCTGTTACAGCTGCCCCTTTAATTCTAAGTCAGGTGTTGTGTTAGGTGACTGCCTCATCTTTAAAAGCCATAAGGCACTTGGCAGGTGAGCTTTAAACCAGGAAAAAGCACATGTCGACTTTAGCTATGATGTGTCAGCAGTTGGCAGGCTCTTGAGAAACAAATGCTAGTGTAGGACTTGCAGTGAAATGGGGTCCCTTGGCGATGGGCTGCAAGCTTAAATGCATTGATCAATTCATGAACTAAAGCCCCATTATTTATTTGATTAATTGTATACTAAGGTGAGTTAGTTCATTATGGAGAGTGTTGAGTCCCTGTATTTGTATGTATTAGAGCATGTGGTCACAGGCCACTTTCACCCCAACCTGGGAATGGCGAGTGCTGTTTGCACCCCATTCGCAGGGATGGCGAGTGTTGTGGTACTCTGTATGTGTGTATATATGTGGGTTAATTTTTATTAACCTTTGTTACTGTGATCATAGCTTTCTCTTTCACCCCAGATGAGCTAATTTATCTGTAACCTGTTACAGCTGCCCCTTTAATTCTAAGTCAGGTGTTGTGTTAGGTGACTGCCTCATCTTTAAAAGCCATAAGGCACTTGGCAGGTGAGCTTTAAACCAGGAAAAAGCACATGTCGACTTTAGCTATGATGTGTCAGCAGTTGGCAGGCTCTTGAGAAACAAATGCTAGTGTAGGACTTGCAGTGAAATGGGGTCCCTTGGCGATGGGCTGCAAGCTTAAATGCATTGATCAATTCATGAACTAAAGCCCCATTATTTATTTGATTAATTGTATACTAAGGTGAGTTAGTTCATTATGGAGAGTGTTGAGTCCCTGTATTTGTATATATATATATATATATAGAGGGATGGCGGCCTGGCACTCTCCTAACGGTGGTCACGGTACCCCGGTGCCCTTGAGGACATATGTGCAGCTTTTGGATGAATCACGGCACTCCAAGGAATTTTCAAAGAAATATATTTGAAGAAACACACCAACGTTTCGGAGCTGTTATGCTCCTTTGTCAAGGTGAAACACTGTTTTCACCTTGACAAAGGAGCATAACAGCTCCGAAACGTTGGTGTGTTTCTTCAAATATATTTCTTTGAAAATTCCTTGGAGTGCCGTGATTCATCCAAAAGATATATATATATATATTGTCCAAGCAGGCAGCACACTCACAATCAGTGTGTATTTTCCTGGTGCCTTCACCAATTGCTTCTCAGGAGAAGAGCCACATACATCATCGCAGGAATGGAGTGTCCTCTCCGGTTGCTCTTGTTGCCGCTCTGCTCCAGCCTCCCCCTCCCTGCAGCCAGTGCCAGATTAAGCCTTCGGGGGGCCCGGGGCACTTTAGACAGGGGGGCCCCCTTGCACTTGTCATTACTGGCCGCAAACTGCATGGGGGAATATTACACTGTCAAAACACAGAGTAAAGGTAGTATAAACTTGGTCAATGGGTAACTTCAGGGGATATATATATATATATATATATATATATATATATACAGATGGGTCAGGTCCCATCTTTGCAGGGGATGGCGCTGGCGATGGTGAGAAGGGGACGCGCACGAGCGGCGCGCGCGTCCCCTTCCGACGGCGCTTCCATCCGTTCCCCCGGGTCCCCGCCGGCTTGCCGGCGGTAACCCGGGGTCCCCGCCGCCTGCCCGCACCCCCCCTAACCCCCCCTAACCCTGTCCGTCTCCCTGAGGCGGAGACGGACAGGGTTTCCGTCGCGCTAGCGACGGAGACTGAGACGCGCGTGCGCGTGAGATGCACGCGCGTCTCAGTCTCCTCGCTGGCGAGGCTGCTGGCGGGTCGCCAGCGTGTACGTTCTGGCGACCCGCCAGCAAGGATGAACAACATAACATACTGTACACACACACATACATACATACATACATACATACCACATGAAAAGCCTGTATTTGTTCCTCTGCACCTTACTCTGTAGGAGACCTCACAGTCCCAGTGCTGCCTCTGATTAAAAACCCTCCCATGACTAGGCTGCTGCTGCTGTTATACATGGGCCTGAGAAGCATGTAATGAGCTCCACCAATCAGAGCTCAGCACAAACGTCTCAGCCTCTGCCCTCTGGTGCAAAGTGTCATGGGACTTAGTCAACTCCCAGTAATGCACTGCACACTTGGCTCCCAATGCTCAGCACCATTAATCATTGTCACATTGGTAGATAGGTGAAGCTGCAGCGCTACCCCACTCCCATGCACAAAACCTTTAGCTAAAAAAAAAAAAAAATACATGCCAACCACAGGGGGCCCCTAGCTGGAGGGGGGCCCAGGGGCACTGACCCCTTGTGCCCCCATTATAATCCGGCCCTGCCTGCAGCTCCATCACACACTCACTGTTGAGGCTGGCGTATTTAGGGCCAGACATGGCGGGGGAATTGTCGCCAACGGGGCGCAGGGTCACGGAGTCAGCAGCCGTTGTCTTTGTGCAGACTGCGGATGCTCAGTGACCCACTCCATGACCCGCCCCATCACTGATCAAGAGCTCCTCTGCCTTTCTCCCTGCCTGGCTCTCCCCCTCAATGGGGTGCAGGGTCACGGAGCCAGCAGCCGTTGTCTGTGTGCAGACTGCAGACGCTCAGTGACCCACTCCATGACCCGCCCCATGAGCTCCTCTGAATTTCTCCCTGCCTGGCTCTCCCCCTTCCACCCTGCCTGCTGCCCTTCCCACTGCGGCCGCCGGTCCCCCTTGTGCACTGAGCTATAGAGAGCAGAAAGAAGCTGCTGAGGAAAAGGAGAAGAAAAAGAGCGCCAGGTACAGTCACCGACAGAGAAAGCTGCTTTTCTGGGGATTTGTGATGTGCTTTAAATTTGTTTTATTCTATTGTTGTCTTGTTTTAAACATTCATGGGGTGCAGTAGTCACATCACCACGTGTACAGTGTTTACCAACAGACTGTACGGCTGAGAACACCAGGACTACCCCTCATGGTGAGCATGGAGCTGTGAGGGGAAGCACCAGGGCCAGCCAATGTAGCTATACTTCCCCCATACATGAATTTGCCCCCACTTTCTCATAACCACCTGTACTGCTCTCATGAGACCGGGACATTGATGATTCTATGAAAATGATATCTCAAGATTTCCCCTTCATTAGTCCCCTGCAAAGATGTGTTTGTGACTTTTCTCCCCCCACCCCCAGAATACATGTTCCCCACCATGTGCTATTCCTGTAATGTGTACCTCCGCAGGTGTCACACTCTGCTAGCTCTGACCTATGCAGTGCACCCAGCTGGTTGCAGATAGTATCTCTGCGGGCAGGATGTGGGTCACGTGGATGTCTCTGTGCAGGGTTTATCATACTACTACACAAGTACTGTATTTGCTTTCCAGTGTATGCATTGGGTCCTTGTATAGCTCGCCTCCTACAGTGTAACCTTCGTAGTGCGCCCACCATGGCTGCCTCATCTGGTGCACTTGTGGATGGGATGAAAAATACATGGACCTGAGTATTCACTGAAATCACCCATTTTGGCTAATTTCTTTTAGGGGTGATCTATTCCACCCAGGGTAATCCTACGCAGAGCGCCTAAAATGGCTGCTGCACCTGGTACCTTGTCAGGGTAGAGCTATATAAATTATACTTACTTACTTACTTACTGTAGAACCCTTTAAGTTAAATATTTACTAGAGAATATCCATGTTTTAGGTTAATATACTACTGCATATATCCTACAATGGTTATACTAAAAGTCGTTGTTCAGAACTTGGTGGCCAGCAATAACTACATTCTTACATTGAAGAAGTTCAGTTATTCACCAGAGAGCATTGAGATATCGACCACCACTGACAGATCTTGCTGTTGGGTGGTTGGCTAGATACAAGTGGGGTTTTTTTTCTGGGGGGGGGGGGTTCAGTTGCACTAGATTATAGGAGTTAAATTACAATTGTATAAATCTCTGGCCCCCCTGTAAATGCATGTATTGTTTAAGAATGTTTTCTTTCATAGACATTCAGGGGTGTGCTACCACGGACAAAGAATCAACAGGAAATTGGGGAAATAATTAAGTTTGTCACATGTGTGGTGCAGTGGCGTAGCTAAGTTTTGGGCGCCCCCCGCCGTAAGTTTTGGGCGCCCCCAACGCCCTGCCGCCAAGCAATCCCCCCCCCCCCCCCAGCTGCCCCGTCGCCCATGCAAACCCCCCCCCTAATCCACCGCAGCCTTACCTATCGCGCTGGTCCCGGCGGCTCCGTTCTTCTGCTGAGGACCACCACAAAATGGCCACCCCCATACAGCAGACAGTTTCAGAGAACTGTGCGCTATATGGGGGTGGCCATTTTGTGGTGGTCCTCAGCAGAAGAACGGAGCTGCCGGGACCAGCGAGATAGGTAAGTCTGCGGGGGATTGGGGGGGGGGGGTGTAGCTATAGAACCGCAGCCCCCGGCGCCCCCACATGCACAGCGCCCCCCCCCCTTCCCCCCCCCGAGGTGGCGGGGGCTGCAGTGCTATAGTTACGCCGCTGGTGTGGTGCACCTTTCAAGAAAAAATGATACACAATAAAATATACGGTACTTCTTTACTTTCACGGTGCCACTAGATTAGGACAGATAGAAAATCGCGGTCATCGCGGGCATTGAATGCACTAAAAAATCGGGTGCGACGCGATGCCCGCGATGCCCGCGATTTCCCATAGGGACCAATGTTAAATTTCTCAATGGACACGATTTTCTGTTCAATGCCTCAATTGACACGATTTTTCCATAGGAAACAATGTTAAATGGCCCACAGAGGCCAAATAGGCACCCTCAAGTTGTTAACGCCACCCCACGATCAACGTCAACCCGAAGCGTGGCGAGCGCAGCGAGCCCGCGAGGGGCGGCGGTACGCGTCCTCCGACCTTTTCATGCCCTACTATCCACTAGGGCGTGGAGTGAGAATATCACGGGCATCGCGTCGCACCCGATTTTTTTAGTGCATTCAATGCCCGCGATGACCGCGATTTCTAGTGGCGCCGTGAAAGTAAAGAAGTACCAAATATACCTTTATTAGATTTTAACTAAAACTGTGAAATATGACAAACTACATAAAAAAAAAAACATTAAACAAGGTGAATGTTAAAAGATGCACGTGTGGTGTCTGCATGTATTGATCTCCTGTCTGCAAGATCTCTTGAATAAATTGTTTCAAAGCTATGATTTGAATTGCCCTCTTATTGATGGCTATATCTGCCTATATTCACTCTGATAGGGCTAAATAATGCCAGTTTTACAATTATCAGTCTGCGTGTAACAGCTTAACTAGAGTAACACAATCTTAAGGGATATGTCGGTTCTTATTTCAGATAAGTTCCAATTGTTAGATCTCCCAGTGTGTGCATACTTGTGCAATTCCCCAATTGTGCTAACTCCCCTTCAAAGGATTTGTTATTTGGGTAGTACAGTAGGTAGAGGTTAACCCCACATCAGATTATGTCACCTGATGTCCGCGGTTATCAATATTGTTCTGTATACCGCATCCAGTGTTTCGGCTCTTAGGATGTGTACTTTATTTCAGGATTGTTATAGCCTGTTAATCCTTGTAGTTATCCCCTGCTTATTAGGATTCCAAGTTAATCTAGAGGTGAATAATTCACTTGTTTAATGTGAATTGGCGGGGTCTTTAAATATATAGTTGGCTGAGTATCTAGCACTTTTTTCTGGGCACAAATGACACATATTATTTTTCATATGGTGGTCCTTTGTAGAACCTAGGATTGTGAATTGACATACATTCCCTGCATCGTTCAATATGTATGAGCAGTGTAGCTGTTTAAACAGTGTTGCAATTTTGTTTGATACTTGGTTTATTTTGTAATAATTTCACGTAGCAATACTGTGTATTCATTTAGATATGTTGTCGCTTTGCAGTACATACTCTGTGTAACACCCCAGCTTGCACATGCTGAGTAACGGGATCCTTTGGATTAAATAGAACAGGACCATCTGGTGGGATTCTCTGTGTGAAAGTAAGTATGTGTAAGCCGCTGCTGGGTGGGTATCTACAAGCAATCCTGACACTGGCAGTGCACCTTTCGTGGGGAGGCTCTCAACGATCTCCTAACAACCCAGTCAGCGGAGCAACAACAATCTAGAGCACTATATAATACAGTAATACATTAGAGTCCATACAAGGACTGGTAAAAGCAGACAGTGACGGGAGTCAAGTGATATATGCAGAACGCCTGCACGGCTAGCATTGCCGCCGTACGCTTCGCAGATCTTCCTCAGGGCAACCAGCGCTGTTGACCTGAGCAGGTTTAAATGGACAGCAGCTTATTTGAATTCTCCAATCGGATCATTCCATGTTGCAGCTATCCGCCCCCTTTGTCATTCGGCTGATGGATGCCTTTCTGGTTTATGATTGGGTAGTACCTCTGTGATTTGTCTGTGTTTGAATATATTTACTTTCAGGCGTGATACATATCTTGCCCTCCATTTGTTGTCATTATGTCATTTGTCTTATGTTATGTGTATGACGTCATTGTCGGTTATCCATCTTTCATTAGATTAGTGCAACGGATATTATTATTAGTATCTGTTAAATTTGTCTATTAACTTCTCAGTAGTTAATGCCCTATTGATTCCGATGGCAGTTTATGTTATCTTTTAACATGCACTGCATTCACCTTGTTTAATGTTGTATGTAGTTCGTCATATTTCGCAGTTTTAGTTAAAATGTAATAAAAGGTATATTTTATTGTGTATCATTTTTTCTTGAAAGGTGCACCAAACATGTGACAAACTATATTCTTTCCCCAATTATCTGGTTGGCTAGATAGCAAGGTCTCAGGAGTTCCAGTAAGAGAAGTTGGTCTACTGTATGACCAAAGCCTTCATCTAGCTCTAAGTCATTGGTTTTGGGCCTCACTTATCAGTTTGTCCACAAAAACAAGGGTTGGACTAATCCAACTATATATATTTATTTGTGTGTGTGTGTTGGGGGGGGGGGTTTACTTTTGGTGTTTGCACTGGGAGCCGAATTGCCAAGAAACAGTTCTGTATGGTTTAACAAAAATGGGGGGTTAAATGGGCGCCAGAATTTTTTACGCCACTGCGTTAAGATTGAGGTGCGTGAGGGCAACTGGGGCTAGGGCTGCGGTGCTACATGCAGGGAGGGGATTGACAGCTCCCCCCCGCCGGGTAGAAGTGCCAGGGCTCTACCTGGTGAAGTATGCCTAATGTTTCTAAGGTGTGCTCAGCACCTGTCTCCTGAGTATCAGGAGCAGCAGCATCAGCCAGCAGGCTTTTTGTCCATCTGCGCTCCCCTTTCCTTACAATGTCTCCGCACATTGTGTCAGTTATGTACCAGCGTGCCTTTTGTGAGTCAGCGCACCCAGGGTGAGGAGACAGCATGCCTTAGCAGAGTGTGTCCTGCGCTGTGTTGAGGTGACGAAGATCTCGTTGCTTGTAAGGAGAGGACGCTGCTATAACTACAGTATGCAGCATGTCCTGAACCCCGGCAGCTATCCCCGCCCGAGGGAGCTGGCAATCACCACCTGAAAGTTATATAGTATGTAATGAGCATTACAGTTTGTTATATAGTACGTGTGGCCTTATTTGTAATTGGTATTACAAAGTTCGCTAAAATGTGCAATGGGCATTACGGTGTGTGGTATAATGTTAGGCCGCGCCCACTTTTGGCCGCACAAGAGCCCCGCCTACTACAAATCGAGGGGGGGGGGGGGAACATGCCCTTGCTTCAGGCACCGTGACACCTAGCTACACCACTGCGTACCGACAGTCGTGATCAGGGATTGAATACCCGCTTAGAATCAAATCCTCCATATTTGTTTGCATGTCATCAGACATTAATTGCTTTGTGGATTTTCTGTATTGCTTATATATACATTTTGTTTTGATGGTTTTTTTTATAGTAAAAACACTAACACCATGGATATCACGGATCCGGTCACAATATTTCTATCAGTTATTCTGTGTCTTTTTGTGGCAATTATATTTTATGGACGTAAAAGAAAAATTAATGAAAACTTCCCTCCAGGACCGAAACCTTTACCAATCATCGGAAACCTGCACATTTTTAATATGAAGAAACCTTATGAAACATTTCACCAGGTAATATTACACTTACTATAATAAGCTTATTAGCATAAAGGAAGGGAATTATGGTCTATTTCTAGAGCGGTACAAGAATATGTGTGTGTGTGTGTGTGTGTGTGTGTGTGTGTGTGTGTGTCTATCTATCTATATATCTCAGTGATGGCTAACCTTGACACTCCAGCTGTTGTTGAACTACAAATCCCAGCATGCCTTGCTACAGTTTTACTATTTGGCCATGCTAAAACTGATGCAGGGCATGCTGGGATGTGTAGTTTGACAACAGCTGGAGTGTCAAAGTTAGCCATCTATATATCTATCTATCTATCCATGAAACCAGGGCCCTGTACTCTCACCTAGACCAGTCGCTTCTCGCTGGGGTACCATTTAGTAGTACAGGTTGAGTATCCCTCATCCGAAATGCTCGGGACCACAAGCATTCCGGATAAGGGAATATTCCGTTTTTTGAAATAATTTTTTTTTAGCCTTACTTACCTGCCCCTGGTGGGTCCCCGATGGTCCCTCGGCGTCCATGGAGTCCTCCGGCGTCCACGGTAGGCCACCAGCACCGTCTCCGGCGTCTCCAGGAGTGCTTTGCGCAAGTTCCCAGGCGCGCCGGTGACGTCACCGGCACGCGCGCGCACTCGCGCTAAGCACTCCTGGGACCACTGGAGACGCGGGAGAGGATGCTGAAGGCCTGCTATGGACGCCGGGGGACTTGGTAAGTATTAAAAGAGGGTTAGGGGGGGGGTTTAATTATTCCAAAAAAACACGGTTTTTGGAATAATTCGGATACGGGATGCCCGAATACGGGATACCCGACCTGTACTGCAAATTAGCAGAAAGTGAGAGATTTGGTAAGAATTCTCCAGTTTTTTTTAAAGCGGCAATCACTTACACTACAAAATCAAACTGATTTTGCAGTGTAAATGATTGCCGCTTTAAAACAACTGGAGATAGATACTGTAGATAGATAGATAGATCTGAATCTCTCATCCTATTAAATACCCCCCACACCCCCCAGTGTTGTATATCCGCAAGGGGACCTTTATCAAGGCAGCCAAAAAGTCACCAATCACAGCTTAATCAAGTGGGGACAAGAACAAGGGGTGATCTGACGCCACACACGTTCGACCGAGTGTAAAGTACAACTTCTCCTCTGGTTGGAACCGATCTTAATCAGCCACAATCGCCGGGTGTATGGGTGATCTGGGCATGGGTGGTGCACATACCAGTAGGGTATGAGGAGGCACTGGGGATGTTTACTTAATAAGAACAATAGTAGAGACTTGTATGATTGCAAAATGAATACTGTATATGTGGAAGTCATTGAAAAACACTTAGATATTCCTATATCAAATATTTATATTCCAATATATGTTGCTTTGCAGCTATCGGAGAAGTACGGCTCAGTGTACAGTGTGCAGCTAGGAGAAGAGAAAGTGGTCGTCCTGACCGGGTATGAGACGGTGAAAGATGCCCTGGTAAACCACGCAGAGGAGTTCTCTGGACGAGCCAAAGTTCCACTTTTCAATGATGTAATAAAAGGATATGGTAATTGTTATTGCATTATTATTATTATTATTATTATTATTATTATTATTATTATTAATACTGATTTTTAGTCCTTTCTTAGCCTGTTTTGAGCTAAGGACGTGTGACTCATCCCTTGAATATACTTAAACAAATCTTTTGGAATTGTATAAAGTTGAGATGTATCATGGCCCTTATAAAAGTTAGAAGTTGCTCAAAATATAGGTTGCATAAAATATAATAAAGATTTAAAGCAAAAAAAAAAATAAAAAAAATAAGTTGCTCAAAACAACCAATCAGGTTCTGTCATCTACCTAGCACAGTATTTGGTATTTAATTTAGATGCTGGTTGGTTGCTTTGAGCAACTACTGTACGCAACTTTTTCTCTCATCAAGGAATAGAAATTCCCCTTAAAGTCAATTTAATACTTTGTAAAAATTTAGATAAAGAATTATAAAGCAGATTTATGAAGCTTGGTGAAGTCATAGTGTCTGTTTTTTTTATCACCGGCCAATTAGCTCCTAACTGTGAAGTTACAGGCTTGGTTTGAAAAATGACAGGTAGGAGCTGATTGGCTGGTGATAAAAACCAGACACTTTGGGCCAGATGCACTAAGCTTCAAAAGTGATAAAAAGTTAGCCAATCAGCTCTTACCTGTCATGTCACGTGCTGTGTTTGAAAAATATCAGGCAGGAGCTGATTGGCTGGTTGTTTATCACTCTCAATTTTATCACATTTAAAGCTTAGTGCATCTGGCCCTTTATCACTTCACCGAGCTTAATAAATCTACCCCTATGTCTTCCACAAAATACAGTGGGGTAAATTTACTAAAATGAGAGTTCTATTGAAGGTCTGATGTTGCCCATAGCAACCAATTAGAATCTATCTATTATCTTCTAGAAGATGTTAAATAAGAAGTAGATTCTGATTGGTTGCTATGGGCGACATCCCATCTTCAATAGCACTCCGGTCTTAGTAAATTTACCCATGTGAATTATGAATTGATACATCACCTATAGGATGCAGTCCAGATCCCAGTAGTTGGAATCCCAACTGTCAGAATCCCCAGGGATCATCAGTGCTGAAAACAATGGGCGCTGTGCAGCACCCAGTACACCTGTTTATTATAGTTTAGATTATAAATTATTTTGCTTTTGGGAGTTTTGCTTTTGGGAGTTTTTCATATCATGTAATTGGAACAGCAATGGGCACGGCTATGGCCCCATCATATAAAAATGCTTTCATACATTTCTTCAGTTGCAAGCATTTTTTCAATATTAATAATACATAATGCCTTTGGCATTGCTGTCAGACACTCTATTCATGAGCTATTATGCATTGCAGCCGGGAAAATCTATGTAGTATGTGGTTACAAGTTATTGGATGTGTGGCTGCACATAACACAGATCTACGCATTTGCAAGGTTGATTACTTTCTTACAAAGTACAGTACAGTAGCTTCATATAGTTATAAATCTGATTGTTTTTGTGCAGGATCAAATAGCTTAATAAGTTGGATGTTTGGCTGGAATGCAATAAATTATGGGTCTGAATCCTGCGCATGTCACTATATTGAAATGTGTTATTTACTAAAGGGTATTTTTACTGGGGGGGGGGGGAAAGCGCTCAGATGAAATGCGCAAATGTCTTATAAAGAGAATTTGTGTCCAAATCCATTGTCTTGCAGTGTTCTATAAATGTGTGTTTGCAATATCTCTATATATAAAATATGGGAAGAGGCATCTTTGCATGGCCTGTCTCAGGGTTCAATTTTGTCATGCCCCTTCCCCCCCCCCCCCCCCCGAGGGCGTGTGCTTGATATCCATTCTTGAAAAATGAGGGGGGGGGGGCATGCAAACCTTTTTCTGGCACAGGACACCAAAAAGTCTATTTACTGCTCTGCTATTATTGTATTACATGCTGCAGTTGATCTGACATTTATCAGTAAGTTATAATTAATAATTAAATATTTTTTTCTCTTCCACCCAGGAGTTATATTTTCTAATGATGAAAACTGGAGAGTGATGAGACGATTCGCTCTTTCAACGCTACGAGATTTTGGGATGGGCAAAGAAACCATTGAAAACAGAATTAGCGAAGAAAGTGAATATTTAGTGAAGCTGATCAACTCCTACAAAGGTCAGTGACTGCTTTAATTCCACCATAAAGTTCTGTTCTTTATTGCACCTTAAGCTATGTTGCTGTAGATAAATACTTTGTTGATGCATTTAGTACTTATTCCAAGCGTTTAAAACTGTTTCCGTATGTATCTTGGCATTGATAATACAACACTCCTCTCCTGTATATTCCATATTTTAGATTTTTGTTATGGGAAACTCAACCTGTACAAACAAATAGCTCCTCTCTAATGATTCATGTTAGGTTAGTCAACATACAGAGTAGCTATACTGTATAGAGTCATTCCCAATAAATAAAGTTTAAAATGCTTTACCCCAGTTTAAACGATCCTATTATTAATTTTGGGAACAAGCAGCAGCAACTGCAGCACTAAATACCTAGTTCAGGAGTGGACTGCTAAGCACAGATAAACATGTGAAGATGTATGTAACATAAGTGCTGGCAGTGTATCTGGATATATTGCCAGCACATAAATGTTATTTTGCATAACTAGTCTTAAGGCCTGTCCAAAGGACGGGCGAAAGTTTATGCAATTCTTGTTCCACCTACCCTTCTCAACCACAGCAGGCCAGAAGCTGCTGTAGCAGCCAGAGCAGGTATCCAACTCCTACCCTACATAACCATAGCTGAGCAGAAGCTGCTGCAGCAGGTACAGAAAGTGTCCAACTATCCACATTCCCTTGCCATCCTCAGCAGGACAGTAGCTGCTGCAGCAGCAGCCAAAGCAAGTCTCCAACTAGTCACCTACCCTTCCCAACCACAGCAGGGTAGGAGCTGCTGCTGCAGCAGCCAGACCAAGTCTCCAACTATCCACCTTCCCTTCCCAACTACAGCAGGGCAGAAGCTGCTGCAGCAGCCACACCAAGTCTCCAACTATCCACATTCCCTTGCCATCCACAGCAGGACAGCAGCTGCTGCTGCAGCAGCAGCCAAAGCAAGTCTCCAACTATCCACCTTCCCTTCCCAACTACAGCAGGGCAGAAGCTGCTGCAGCAGCCACACCAAGTCTCCAACTATCCACATTCCTTTCCCAAACACAGCAGGGCAGAAGCTGCTGTAGCAGCCAGAGTAGGTATCCAACTATCCACCTACCCTACCTGACCATAGCTGAGGAGAAGCTGCTGGAGCAGGTATATAAAGTCTCTAACTATCCACCTTCCCTTCCCAACCACAGCAGGGCAGAAGCTGCTGCAGCAGCCAGACCAAGTCTCCAACTATCCACCTTCCCTTACCAATCACAGCAGGGCAAAAGCTGCTGTAGCAGGCACCGCAAGTCTCCAACTACTCACCTTCCCTTCACAACCACATGAGTGCAGGAGCTGCTGAAGCAGCCAGAGCAGGTCTCTAACTATCCACCTTTCCTTCACAACCACAGCAGGGCAAAAGCTGCTGCAGCAGTCAGACCAAGTATCCAGCTATCCACCTTCCCTTCCAAACTGCAGCAGGGCAGAAGCTGCTGCAGCAGCCAGAACAGGTCTCCAACTATCCACCTTCCCTTCCTAACTACATCAGGTCAGAAGCTGCTGCAGCAGCCAGACCAAGTCTCCAACTATCCACCTTCCCTTACCAATCACAGCAGGGCAAAAGATGCTGTAGCAGGCACCGCAAGTCTCCAACTACTCACCTTCCCTTCACAACCACAGTAGGGCAGGAGCTGCAGAAGCAGCCAGACCAAGTCTCCAACTATCCACCTTCCCTTCCCAACTACATCAGGGCAGAAGCTGCTGCAGCAGCCAGACCAAGTCTCCAACTATCCACCTTCCCTTACCAATCACAGCAGGGCAAATGCTGCTGTAGCAAGCACCGCAAGTCTCCAACTACTCACCTTCCCTTCACAACCACAGTAGGGCAGGAGCTGCAGAAGCAGCCAGAACAGGTCTCTAACTATCAACCTTTCCTTCATAACCACAACAGGGCAAAAGCTGCTGCAGCAGTCAGACCAAGTATCCAGCTATCCACCTTCCCTTCCCAACTGCAGCAGCGCAGAAGCTGCTGCAGCAGCCAGAACAGGTCTCCAACTATAAACCTTCCCTTCCTAACTACAGCAGGGCAGAAGCTGCTGCAGCAGCCAGACCAAGTCTCCAACTAGCCACCTTCCCTTCCAAACTACATCAGGGCAGAAGCTGCTGCAGCAGCCAAAGCAAGTCTCCAACTATTCACCTACCCTTCCCAACCACAGCAGGGTAGGAGCTGCTGCAGCAGCCAGAGTAAGTCTCCAACTATCCACCTACCCTACCCAACCACAGCAGTGCAGGATCTGCTGCAGCAGCCAGAGCAAGTCTCCAACTATACACCTTCCCTTGCCAACCACAATAGGGCAGAACCTGCTGCAGCAGGCACAGCACTCACCTTCCCTTGCCAACCACAGTAGGGCAGAAGCTTCCCAAAACCCTCATTGAATAAGCAAACAATGAAGAGAAAAAATAACTGACTGGGGATCGATATATGGATTTCACAATGATATCTACTGTGTTCAATTCACAGACCACTATGCCAATGAGTCGCTTATTAATTTCAGTTTGTCAAAAGTTTTGTAAAGTGAAAATGTTTTTCATTTAATGGACCCTTATAGCCCTTTAAAAGTCCACTTAAGGGAGTCTGTTTATTGTGTTAAATTGTTAACAAAATATGACAATGTATGAAACAACAGAAATAGCATGGGCACTTATGACCGCACCGTTAAGGGCTCGTCCGATTAAACTCATCTTCAAACTAAGATCATCCCTTAAAATGATAAGGTAGTGTGCAATGTTTAAAGACAATTAGTTAAAGCGTTTGAGAGTTATCGTGGAAAATCCAAACACACACAGACACACACACACACATTGGCCCTTATTCAGATCTGATCGCAGTACACATTTGTTCTCAAAATGGGCAAAACCATGTGCTCTGCAGGTGGGGCAAATGTAACATGTGCAGATAGAGTTAATTTTGGGTGGTGTGTGTTGAAACCGAAATCTTATTTGCAGTGTAAAAATAATGCAGCCAGTATTTACCCTGCATAGAAAGAAAATAACTCACACAAATCTACCTCTCTCTGCACAAGTTACATCTGCCCCACCTGCAGTGCACATGGTTTTGCCCATTTTGAGAACAAATTTGTACTGCGATCAGATCTGAATAAGGGCCATTGTTCAATTATAATTATGTACTGTATACCTCCCAACATTTTTGTTTTAGAAATCAAAATGTTTACACAAAAAAGGGACATGACCTATGTCATGGGGGCATGGCCTAACAAGGATGTTGCAGGCCGTAGGCCACACCCCTGTTTTCCATTACTATGGGTGCATGATCAGCACTGTGTAAGCTGCTGGCCACGCTCCCAGCACCTCTGCCGCATGCATACAGCGTCTATTCCCCACTCTGCAGTGCTGGGCAGGACAGGGTTGATTCCTAAATCCCCCCACCGCAGGACACTGCCAACCCCAGGCAAGATGCAGGACTGTCCCCAAATAATGGATGGTCCCATTAAAAGCAGGAAAGTTGGGAGATACGTGTATGCATGTATAATGTAGTTTTTAAAAGTAATACAAGAGGTAGGTTGTGGTGATAAACAGAACATAAGTAAAAGATTGTACACCCGTATTTCTATGGTTAAAATAATAACTGTTGGGAAATATTGTCTCTGGTATATTCTGCTCCCTTTATTTCCTTTGTATTTCTTTGGTATTCCAGGCAAACCATTTGATAACACCAAGATTGTAAATGCTGCTGTTGTGAATATAATCGTGTCCATATTACTCAGCCATCGATTCGATTATGAAGATCCAAAACTTCTGAGGCTTATGAAAGTTGTCAATGATAATGTCAAATTATCCGGAAGCCCAACGGCCATGGCGAGTAACTGAACTGTGTGTTTTATTTGATGTACTGCTGTCAGCCATGCTGAAATTAGGCAAATGGACTTTTTTTATGACCAGATGTTTTGTGTTTTGACTTTTGAGTGCGAAAACAACAAAACCTATTCATGAATGAAAACAAATATGGTGAAGCCGTGATTATTTAAATTAATTAATGTGTATAGTTAATGTGTATAGAGTTTATCGGATACACATAGATGACCGCAGCTTGAAATGATGGCATTCAGAATACCTACAGTATGCTGGCATCCCGAAGGAGGAAATCCCGACAGAGGTCAGGTTAGTATATTTACCATCCTCCATGCCCCCTCCCCCGCCTTCTCCATGCAGCATAACCCTAAACTTCCTCCGCCACCTAAACCTACCCCCCCCCCCACCCTGCAGCCTAACCCTAATCCCCTCTTCTAAATACCTAACCTGCCTCCGCACAGCCTAACCTTAACCTTAACTTTACCCCCAAATCCTAAACATAAGTTCCCACCTATTGCCTAAACCTCCCCCTCCCCCCAAGTCTAACCCTTACCCATCCAACAAGACTTTATTTCAGCATCCTGGCAGTCAGGATTCTGAAGCGAACATCCTCTGAGATTCCAACCACCAGGATGATGAAAGCATCCAGATTTTATTTAGGGTTTAATTTAGGGTTTGACACAGACACAAGCATTCTTGGGTCTTTTGCTGCTGTGCCTCTGTAACGTTCTGCTAATCTTGCTACAAAGCAATTCACTGGTGGGTTGTGGCATGACTTGTTGACAGTCCTCTAGTTGACAGTGATTAGGTCAACATGAGAAAGCCAACCAGGTCAAACTATCATCATGAGCATGTTGGCAAAAAGTGTCTATGTTGACCCTCATTATACCTAGCCGGATGATACAGCATGTCAACATGAAGAACTGTTGAAATCATCCCTGGTGGTCTAATGGGTCCCTACCTTCTCCAGGCACCTGTTGCGGCATCAGATTCTTCTTCCAGGTCCCCACAGCTAGATCAGACCTCCTATGCTGAAGCGTTTCAGTTTTTCCTCCTATCCTTAAAACTAACCCCCAAAGCCTAACCCTAACCCTCTTGGCAATAAATAACCTTAAATATCGGAATCCTGAATTTTTTTTAACTTTTTGGTGCCCTTGAACACCTTGCTTTGAATTTTGAGTATCTGAGATTCATTCTTAGATACCCTATTAGATGTTAAGAATTCAAAGTAATTTTCCACAAAAATAAAATTTTCGGTACTTATGTAGTATCTGGGTGTCCGATTTTGTGATTGTATGCCTTACCTTAAGGCATACAATCAGATGCGATGCGATGCGATTCGATGCGATTTTGCATAGGATTCAATGTTAAGAAGGTCCTGTTCATTTCCCCACTATCCAAGTGGGCATAGAGTTGATTTTATATAGCGTGGCGAGCGCAGCGAGCCACCGAGCCCGAAGCGTGGCGAGCGGACGCATATTTCTTAAAAAGTATTCTGTGTCCGCTCGCCACGCTTCGGGCTTGGTGGCTCGCTACGCTTGCCACAGGTTTATATCCAACTCCATGCCCACTTGGATAGTGGGGAAAGGAAAAGGACCCCTTTTTCCCATTGAATTCTATGTTAAAATGGACTCAGACCATTTTAACATTGAATCCTATGGAAAAATCTTGACCATCGCATCGCATACGATTTGGTCGCATGCGATGCGATGCGATCCGATCCGATTTCTAAATCGGACGCCCAGATACTACATAAGTACCAAATTTTCATCTGCAAGTTCCTTTCCTACTGTATAATCTTCTAGTTCAGACAAAGTCTGCATTTTTCTAAATTTCTACTTATAGAATAAAGCTTTCTCTTGTCTAAACCTCATACAGGATAATCCATTGGCGGACCACTATGCTTCTACTTTGAAGCATTTGATTGGCTACTGGCATATAGCCAATCGAATGCTTCAAGGCAAAGAAAAACAATCATCCTGGGAGCCACCAGCATCATAATGTTCAAATATTAGCTTTAGGTACTATTGCTACCAATCTCAGATCTTGGACTCTCTTATCCACATAACATACTCAAATGTTTATTCCATTGAACCATAAATTTCATCTTATGGGTTTTATGGCTCTCAGTCACTATAATAATGTTTACATCTCTTGGATCTTCTTGGGCATATGCTTTTTGGGCATTAAACATACTGTATGGGGAACAAGTTAAACATGTTCCTGCAATGTTTTTCTTTGAATTTCAATACTGCGTGACCTGACTACTCACATATCATTCTAATCAAATGGCAACAGAGTTTCATCCGGGGAAGCCATAAATATCTCTTTAGGTTTTTCAATGTCTTCTATCTTTGCTTCACATGATAAATCATCACCATTTGTATTTGTCGGTGTATTTGGGAACGGTAACTCTTTGGGAAGACTGAACATCTTCATCTATAACTGGGAGCTGACAGTCACTGCAAGTCATTTCTTCCTCTGCAACAAATGCATTTGGGGAGTTTATCAACTTTGATCCCTTCTTGGACACTGGGACATTTAAGGAGGATATCCCCATTGTCTACATGCTGCTGCGAGCCATTAGCCTTCTGGAAAATCTTACTTTTTCAAGAATTTCATGGTGTATCTTCTGTTCATTATGCAAGTAATTTTCACAAGCAACTTATAGTAACTGGTTTTGGAGTTTGTGTATTTCGGTTGGATCCAGTTCAAGATATAAGAGTCCATTTTGAACTAAGAAGTTTAAAGTGAAGCTTTCTCTTCTCTTTCCCCCACTTCCACGTGGCACTATTTCAGAGTTGCAGAGAGTTGTTCTTCCAGTTGGGTAATATTTCCAAATTCATTTTCTAGTCTGCAGAAAAATTATTTTAAAATTTAGAAATTTAATAAATCTCAAATTTTGTTTTGCTATTTCAGACATTTTTACTTTACACTGAAGCTCTTGTTCTCAGACAATCCTTTTCACCTGCAGATTGTGTAACTGTTTCTGTGCATTTGAAAGACACTCAGAGGATGACCGGGAACTAAAAGTGACCCTGGAAAACTTTGTAGAAGTGGCCCGACATGGGCAGCACCAGAGATATAACATGCCGTGTAGCCATGTCAGCATCACTGGATGGCAGAGTATCTGTACTTCAGAGATGGACAATGCAGTATTGTGGGCAGAGGTGCTGAAAAGGCCATGTATACATGCCAGCCCACCAGTCCAGACCATGAAAACACTGGAGAAAAAGGAGAGTTTTTATCGGAGACACTCATATACAGTGGCAAAACTTGTGGGTTGCGGGCCCAGGTGCAAAATATAATTTACCCCCCCCCCCCTCCACCCTAAACCAAGTTCACAAAAACTCATTGCTTGTTTGGGCAGCAGTGGGCCCTTAGTCATTATGCGCCCCAGGGCAATGCATCTGCTGCACCAATGGTAGTTCCACCTCTGTGCGTATATACAAACATAAGAATAGATGATGGGTAGGTTAACAATATATTTTTATTATATATATATATTAAATAACGATACAGGTATACCTTTTTTTGGGGGGGTGGGCGGGGATGACTTGTCTGATTTATTGTGCAGGTGTCATCAGTGGAATGCAAACAATCCAAGAAATTAATAGAATTTAATAAAAAATGAAAGAAAAGTAATTAAGGATTAGTCAGACAAATCTCCCAGATGATTGTAAATAGGTGACTAATACCTGCTTACATCTTAGATTAATCCTACTTGCACATTCACAGCAAGAATAATTAGTCAAACAATTTACAGTAAGAGCAAAATAATTAATCAAGCAAATGCTACAGGTAGTTGTTAATTAGTAATTCATTCTGGCTCAATTTATGCCAAGCCCGGATTGCACACAATTCAAAGGACAACTTGTAGATCTACTAGATTAATTTGTCTGTATGCAGTGATGCCAGCAGTCAGCATGTACATGAGAAAGGTCTTATGTGGTCTGGAGCGTTGGCAATTTTAATAAAATAATTATGTAGTTGACTACAGTTTGGACTGCAATGCATCAAGGAAATTCTATAATTATGTTTTATTTATATAAACATATTTTAAAACGCAACCAATTACATTTTCGTTTACTTGTAAACTTATGCTGTACGTCTCTCTCTCTTTCTCTCTCTCTCTCTCTGTATAGTTGTACAACGCCTTTCCATCCGTGATGCGCTGGTTTCCTGGGTTTATCAAAACAATAAAAGACAATTTGAATGAGTTGCACAGTTTCATCAGGGAGACCTTCACCACCCAGAAGAAACAATTGGATATTAATGACCAGAGGAATCTCATTGACAGTTTCCTGGTGAAACAACAAGAGGTGATGCATGACTTCTTTTTGGCCTACTTGGAGATTTCTGAATTTCAACATAAACACTGAGGAACCAGTGAAATACCTTACCTACAGTTTAGGGTGCCCGGAAAGGTCACCTGATTTTTTTGGGTGCCTATCGGGTGAGCCTGGAAATTAGACAAGACAGGGCTATTGTTTAAGTGGGTTTGGTGCCGCTTTACAGGTAGATTTAAAATATATGTTTCTCCTATATTTGTCTATGTATAAATATCAATATTGGTTAACCAGTGGCTGATTAACCAATAGGCTGGGGGGACAGTGCCAGGACTGGGGGGGGGGGGGGCGTATCCTTGTTGTTGACACCTAAGGAATAAAATTAAATCCAAATTTATTCCGTGCTTGTTAGCTATCCCCTGCCCTGATGTACTGTGGGGGGTAAAGTTCTTAAGGTGACTTCCAGATGTCTGTGCCAATGTAAATTACTGATGGAACCATTATTTTATGGCCCTTATTCTGGTTTTGCGTTTGTGCATGTGCAGCAGCATTTCTGCACATGTGTATACACTGGGAGCGTGCAAACGCGGCAAAAAGTGTGTTCGCTGGGTGCATGCACCAAGCCTTGTGAGTGGGGGAGGGAGAGGGGCATGGGGTGCCAGCCTGGGTCATTTGCATATGTGAATGCCCACGTTCAGGGGGTGGACAGTTCACATAACTGGATGTCAGCTGCCCACCCAGTTCCCTGCAATTCTAAATGCATATGTAAGGGTGGTATGGACCTCGCTACACCATCATTCAATGGTCGGCGACCATCGAAAGAAGGGAGGAGGTTCCCACTGGCATGCGAATGGATGTTCATGTAAAACATCCATTCGCAAGCCTTGTGAAAGCATCCCGCATGTGAATGGGTGGCACCGGCTTACCATTCGCAAGGCGGGGTTAGAGTGACTCACAAATTTGCGAATGTGCTCATGTCAACCAGAATAAGGTCCTATGTACATTGTGTTACAGCGCCAGCTCGGCAGCATAAAGCCAAAGTCTCCTTCCCACACCACAAGCATTAGATTCTACATGCCAGATGTATAACCTTCGTTACATCCACATGGGCAGTATGACCGGCGAGTCCATGAGAACCCATATACGTGTGTATAGCAGCAGTACAAGGGGAGCTACTGTACATGTGTGTTAGCCTAGGGCACCTGAAACCTTTAATCAGGCCCTAAACATGGCACTAACAACACCAGGGGTAGTCAAGAAGCAACCCTCCAGCTGTTGATGAACTACGCATCCCAGCATGCCTTGCCTTAGTTTTGCTATTTGGCCAAGATTAAACTGATGCAAGGCATGCTGGGATGTATAGTTTATAAACAGTTGAAGGACCGCTTTTTGGCCACCCCTGGGCATAGTTTCTGATCACACCACACAGCACTAGCAACACCCAAGTGGCACTGGCCACACCTAAGTGTAGATACCACATCAATACTTTGCATACTTATTGTCCTCCTTATACATTATAGGAAAAACCTAATCCTGAATTATATTTCACCAATGACAATCTAACAGAGCTTGTGGCCGACCTCTTTATTGCCGGCATGGAGACCACCTCCACCACTTTGAGGTGGGGTCTTCTGTTGATGATGAAATACCCGGAAATCCAAAGTAAGAGATCAAATTCCATTCACATTTTATTCTAAATGGTATCAATTATCAAAAGCAATTACACAAATGACTTAACAGCTGTATAATGGAAAGGTCTTGTTACTCATTTGTTATTTATTTGTTAATTAAGCAGGCAAAAAGTTTGGAGTTGATTCCATGTGTGGTATTTTCATTTGGAAGCTGTTTTTGTGCTCGCAACACAAAAAGGCCTGGACATCCACAGAGGACAACAGCGGTGGATGATCACAGGATCCTTTTGATAGTAAAGAAAAACACTTCATAACATTCAGCCAAATGAAGAACATCCTCCAGGAAGTAGACACAACAAGTTCACAACAAGGTGCACACAATTTATAAGCCTCAAAAATACAAAGGTCATTTTTAGCCTTTACCAAAGTCAAAACAAGCTAGCCCAGTTCTGGAACAGCATTTTGTTAACAAATGAAACTCAAATCAATCTGTACCAGAATAATGGGAAGAATAAAATATGGGGAAAGTTTGAAATGGATCATGATCCGAAGCCTACCACATGTAGGAGGTTTTGTAATGGGCATGCATGTCTTCCAAAGACAATGGGTCACTAAAGTTTATTGATGATGTGACAGAAGACAGAAGCAATATTGGAATCTATTGTTTGCTGTAATTCAGCCAAATTAAGCAATGTTGATTGGACAACACTTCACAATAAAGATGGACATTGACTCATAGCAAACTTTGGAAGCAGCCCAGAAGGCAAAGCAGTTGAATATTCTGCAATGGTCAAGTCAAATAACAAGTCATGAAATTATCTATCATGCAGGTATTTAGGCAGAAAGCCCTACGGACCAACAAATGAAGACAGCTGCATTAAAGACCTAGTACAGCATAATAAAGGAGGAATCCCAGCATTTGGTGATGTCCATGGGTTTCAGACTTCAGTAAATGCCTGCAGAAGATTCTCCACATTTTATCTATGATTATGCTAATTTTTCCAATTGCATTTGAGCCCCTGAAAACAATGTTTATTCATAAATGGTTCATACATTTTGTTTTGTTTTCAATCCCTTGTTTGAAAGTTAAAAGTCTGCATTTCAATTGCGTCTCCATTGTTTAATTTTTACATCATTAGTGGTGGCTTATAGAGCCAAAATGAGGAAAATTTGTGTTCCAATATATGTAAGAACTTAACTGTATACAGTATAATGTAGCAAGATGGACATATTTGTTTTGAGAATTTTTAACTTTTATTTTGAAAACAGGAAAAGTCCAAAATGAGATTGAAAAAGTTATTGGCTCCTCGGAGCCTCAGTTGGCCCATCGTAAGGACATGCCCTATACTGATGCTGTAGTACACGAGATTCAGAGATATGGAAATATTGTTCCGAATAATCTCCCGCATGCTACTACTCAGGACGTCACATTTAGAGGGTATTTTCTACCAAAGGTAAGAAATAAATCTTGTTGTGTTTCTCATCATTCCAGGAACTGCTCTCTACTAGATTTTAAAATAGTTTAAAATCATTTCCAGGAATATTTACTATTGTGACTAATCCAGACCCCTGGGTAGAATTTACCATATATCATTAAAGAATTTGCTGGTGTAGATTTTCATTGTAAAAAAAAAGTTATATACCGAATATAAGCCGAGGCACCTAATTTTACAACAAAAAACTGGGAAAAAACTTATTGACACAAGTGGGACCCTCACTTGAGTATAAGCCGAGGGGGGCTTTTTCAGCATAAAAAATGTTCTGAAAAAGTAGGCTTATACTCGAGTATATATGGTAATAAAACCACAAATGTTGCATTCCGCAAAAAGGCCATATCCCAACAGGGGCAGGCTGGGGTGCAACCTACACCAGTTGCTGAAGCCAATTAGAATGAGTTTCAGTGGTTACTAAATAACAGCCTATCAGTCACAGAGCTCCTCTGGAGCTGTACCCTGATAGGCTGATGTTAATCCCATTGACTGTCATCAGTGGGATACCCTTCATTCTCACAGAGGAGCCACATGTGTAAACACACATGTGGCTCCTCAGTTCGCATGGCTCGGGTCACTCATTTTTTTATTTAACCCTTGGATTGTCTACATGGACTGAAGAGGTCTGATCTACACTGCAGTAGGTAAGTATATTTTTGGTACTTGTTTCCTAGAACGGTGCCCACGATTTTGATCTTAGGCATCGCAAGGAAAAAAAATTGCGTCGGTCCCATCACATGCGTCCAAAAAATCAAATGCGATGCGACCGACGCGATTACCGCGATTTTACTTAGGGAATAATGTTAAATGGCCCCCAGACCCCAAATAGCCACCTGAAGTGTGAAATGCCCCCCCCCCCCCCAATTGTTAACGCCACCCCACAATCAAGGTGAACCCGAAGCGTGGCGAGCACAGCGAGCCCGCAAGGGGCGGCGGTACGCGTCCTCAGACCTTTTCATACTCCACTATCCACGTCGGCGTGGAGTTGAGAACAGAAAGTGTGGCGAGCGCAGCGAGCCACCGAGCCCAAAGCGTGGCGAGCGCAGCGAGCCCTGCGAGGGGACGCGGATACCTGTGAAGCCCGCGAGGGGACACGGATACCTGTGAAGGTATCCGCGTCCGCTCGCCTTGCTTTGGGCTCGGTGGCTCGCTGCGCTCGCCACACTTTCTATTCTCAACTCCACGCCAACGTGGATAGTGGGGGTATGAAAAGGTCGGAGGACGCGTACCGCTGCCCCTCGCGGGCTCGCTATGCTCGCCACGATTCGGATTGACGTTTATCGTGGGGTGGCATTAACAATTGGGGTGGGCATTTCACACTTCAGGGTGGCTATTTGGGGTCTGGGGGCCATTTAACATTGTTCCCTATGTAAAATCGGCTCAATTGGGCCATTTAACATTGTTCCCTATGTAAAATCGCGATAATCGGTCGGTCGCATCGCATGCGATTTTTTGGGCCGTATGCGATGCGACCGACCGATTTACATTTTGAGTGCATTTCTATGTAAAATCGCGGTCATCGCATCGGTCGCATCGCATGCCATTATAAATGCATGCGATGTACCCGTGATGACCGCGATTGGCGCCGTTCTAGGAAACAAGTACCATATTTTTTTTTTCACAGGCACCTAATGGATTTCTACATGAAGTAGGGAACTGAGCTATGTGTCAAGATATGTAAGTATGTATGTATGTGGTGCACATGTATATTATTAAAGTTTACAAAGCAAAAAGGGGATATGCAGCGCTCTTTTAATGATGCAATCAGATGGCATTACAAAACATATTTATTAATAAAATACAAAGATAAAAAATATATATTGTGTGGCAATGTTATTAAAAAAGAAAGACTATACCATAAGGACTTGTCAATGGAGAAACATTAATATATAATATGTAATATAACCTGCTCTGGTCACTCAAAACGTCCCTCTAATGGGGTTAACTAAGACCAATTAAGGAGGGTATTTATACCTGGACCTAAACTTGTGGCAGTCATCTTGAAAAAGCTGTCTTTGAAGTGACAGCGAAACGTGTTGGTGTTACCCCAGGGACCTGTCTGAGACCTGTTACCATCATCCTGCTTAATTATCTGGACTTGCACTGAATTTCTCTGAAATTGGGTTATTTATTTCGAAAGCACATGGCACTTTAAAGAGGACTCCCTACCATTATAGTCCTTACGGACTGGGACACCCCCAGACAGCAATACGGAGAGTACGATTTGGAGTACCATCAACAAGCACAGCCGCAATCTAGAGAGAATCCCCCAAGCCTACAGTCCCCCTAAAGGACTGGGACACCTCCAGCAGTTTCTTGGATTACAATATTGGACTAAATCCATCTTCCTCCTCCATTAGTGCCGGGACTTTTTGAGTGACCAGAGCAGGTTATATTACATATTATATATACATTTTTCTCCATTGACAGGTCCTTATGGTGTAATCTTTCTTTTTTAATAACATTTCCACACAATATATATTTTTTATCTTTGTATTTTATTAATAAATATGTTTTGTAATACCATCTGATTGCATCATTAAAAGAGCACTGCATATCCTCTTTTTGCTTTGTACTCTTTAGGGCAGGCCCGGGCAATTGCGGCCCTCCAGATGTTACGGAACTACACATCCCAGCATGCCTTGCTTCAGTTTTAGCATGGCCACATAGCAAAACTAATGCAAAGCATCCTGGGATGTGTAGTTCCTTAACATCTGGAGGGCCGCAATTGCCCAGCCCTGCTTTAGGGGATTTGACTAACACCTCCTGCAGCAGCTCATATTGAGACAAACAGCCCTGACCAGCGCTCTATACAGTTTACTGTATTTCTCTGTTTTATATAATTAAAGTTTTACTTTCTCTGGTGTGTGCATTTTTATTTTAGAATTGGTGCTGCTTTGAAACTACAAGTCTCAGTGGGCCCTTTAATGCTGTGCATGCAGGAACTTGCGGTTTTCCAAATGCAGGGGAGGCTTGCTGACACTTTTATTTCTAAAGCTGAACCCAATGCTATTTTTTTATTTATTTTATTCACACAAAACTATCAACCCAACACCCACCACCCAGGGGTTCCAGAGATAGCCCAGGGCTTCAGCCCTGGCCTGGGTCAGGCTGACCCATCACTGGGTAATGCTTTGGACGAGGGACCTTGTATAAATAGGCCCCCCGGCTATGGCATTTGTGGCTGACTGTTGGAGCCTGGTGCTGGTTCCAAAATACGGGGGGGGGGACCCCACTCCATTATTCCCTTGATTTTTGAAACCAGGATAGAGAGCCCAGTGCAGGTTTTTGGTAATACGGAGAAACCCTATTTATTTTTCTCCTCGGATTTCTGCAACCAGGAGCAGTTGGTTGCATAGACTGGGGGGAAAGAGGGCAAAGTTAGTAGTCATGGTCAGAGGAGAGGCAGAGATGATGATATCTAAGAACTTAGAGAAAGTGAAAACTACATTTTGACGGCATATATAAATTACTATCATATAAAGGTTGCCATTTTTCATAGAAGCTAGAAACTCAGATTCATACATTGAAAGTAAAATGAATTAGGAGTTGAATGACCCCCTGTAACACAGGTAAAAAAAAAAAGGAAGAACGTTTTAGTTATAGGTTTCTTATTTTTAAACATTGTAGAATGTAAAAGGGTTTGAGTTTGAAAAAGTATAACATTTTCTATGGATTGAAAGCTGAGATATTTACTAAAAGTTGGTGTTGCCCCCTCGGAGCCAGCCAGTTGATCCTGGTGTCAATAAAAGAGCAATTTTTAAGAGCTCTATAGACAAATTGGTCCACAAACTTAAGTCATACGTTTTATGGCCCAGTTTTTCATAAAGTCACTATAAAGTAAGTGTTGTGATACAAGATGACTGCCGGCCTGATGCAGAGCTACACGCAATATAGATGTTCATGGAGTTAAGAATTGTTTTGCTACTGTGTGGGCAAAAATTCCTAAAAACTCCTACTGTGCATGCAATGCACAAAAGAAAAAGGTTTGGTACCATGTTAGCCAGTTGATAAGAAAAGTTTTATTGTTCCTCAGTGAGAAAAACAAAATAGCAATCTAGCAAATATGATACCTTTTAATGGCTAACAAAAATAAATGTTGTTAAAATGCAAGCTTTCGAGACTACTTAGGTCTCTTCCTCAGGCATGGTATAACAAGGTGTGTGAAGAAACACATATATATATACACAGCAGAGTAGGAACAAGATGTGTTGGATGGACATTTTTAAGATCAAAACAAACTCACAGAATGAGCTTGTAAATTGAGTCCTTAATTAGTTTGTAGATAAGTAGTGTGAAAGTTTTATTGTCTCTAAGTTGATGACAGACCAGAGTTAGAGCCTGAGGAAGAGACCTAAGTAGTCTCGAAAGCTTGCATTTTAACAACATTTATTTTTGTTAGCCATTAAAAGGTATCATATTTGCTAGATTGCAATGCACAGAAACGCTATCAAGTTTGAGGCGCACAGGATCAGAGATGTGTTGGAAACGTGCTGAGCCTTCTTGAGCAGTAACTCAGCGGTGGCTAAATATGGATATCCGCCATCTCATGGGTGTGTTATGGGAGCACTGAAGTGTTTGTCTACACACAGAGGAGGTTATTCTGGTTGCGGTGGCCAAATGTACGTACGTTCCGTATCAGCGTACATTTCCCGTACGCGGCCGGTGAGCGAAAGTCCACCCACAAAACATCCGCATAAGGACGGTCATAAACACTGACAAAGGGGAGTGGCGTACAGTTGAGCGTACGCCGCCATACACGGACGGATCATCACTTAGACTCCGACAACTGGTGTACAACCGAGCGTACGCCACCGTTTACGGACGTCTCTCGTCCGTTTTCCCACCGACATCTTGCGGCTATCTGGGCGTACGCCACCGTGCACGGACGGGTCTCTATTGTTTTCAATGAAAAACTCAGCGTCTGTCACCGATCGTGAGAGTGAGCGTATGTCCGTGCACGCTGGCATACCCTTCACATATATGGACCTGCTAATCTAGCCTTTCAACTATGATTAAGAAAATTAAATGAATTATTCTAATTGTTATTCAATTATTGTTTTATATTACCTCAATTGTCTACCTTAATGAACACCCTAATAAAAATACATTTTACCCCTCCTTACATGTGTATTTATTATGTTCTAATGTTGCTTATACTTTTAAATAAAATCTTGGTGTTTGTGTGTATGTACTGAATTATGTCCATAATTAGTTTGTTCCGATTTTTTTACATGTATACCTACCCTGATGTTATGTGTGATGATTTCATCTAACAACATTAAACATTCATACATTTTCACTATGTGTTTTTTTACTCAAAAACACACACATTCACACATCAATCGTTACCCATCACCTCAAAATACAAATATAACTGACATTACACATCTGTATGTACCTGCCCTTACAAACCCTCAAACATATTTTGGATTAACAACACAGGCAACTTCTAACTGTACAGAATTTTTTTTTCTTCTAACAAACGTTAAAACTTAAAAAAAAAAAATTAATTGAGGGCCTCAAGTTGGGCATAAAGTATATTTAAATACAGGAGGGTCAGGAATATCTCCCTCATGATCCATGCCACCTCCTCCTGGTGCTGTTCAGTGTCTGTAGTGAAGGGAAAAAAAACAAAAACAAATTAATATATAATATACACAAATGTTTGTTGTATTTTTACATAATACCAAGTTGTGAGTTAAAGGTGAAGGCCATATACATTTTTCAACTACATTGAAGATGGGTCTGCTGTAAACACAGTACTAAAAACTAATATGTGTACACACACACACACTGTACATATTACATAACATTAAATAAATTCCTCCTTCTTGGATGAATGTATGCTGTATCCCAATTGGTAGGTTTGTGTTGGGGGACTCACCTCTAACCTCACAATTAGGCTGTGCTATTTAAGGGTAATGACATTGTTGCGGCTTAGCACTCCTTACTATTTAAAATGTAGGACATTGTTGCACAAATTATAGGCCTACAGCTATGTTTGTAAAGCATGCATCCGCATGGCCTCACACACTATTATCAAACTAATCTATAAATTAATGTTGCACATCATGCTGGGAAGTGTAGTTACACAGCACCTGGACTCACATAACTTCAACACCACTAATGTAGGATATGTCATTGGATGTACTGTTATGTCAATTATTCAAGGGGTGAGGCATGGCCACACTCAAAAAATCCACCAAGGGGACCCTTGTTCCTGGAGAAGGACAGGCCACACCTCAGGGTCAACCTGCAGTGATATGTTGCAACTAATGATGATGTTGGATACACATATGTGGTTGTTGTGATTGTTTATGTGTAAAAATGTGTAGGTAAACATTAGCCACATTATTTACTTACGGCTAGTGGAGACATCCTGCTCGCCGCTGGTGTCCTGTGTTGGTGGTTGGGGGGGTCAGGAGCAAGGGGGATGGGATTGGAGTTGGGATAGAGGTAGTGGGTTGGAGTGGGGATTGGAAAGGGTTGGGGGTGGGTGCTGGGGAGTTGTAGGGGGGTTGGAAATGGGGTGGGGAGGGGGTGTGGGTAGTGGTGTGGGTGGGTGTAGGGGTGTGGGTGGGGGTAGGGGAGTGGCTGGTGGAAGGGGACATTGATATGGGGTGGGCACCAGCAGGCCCCAATGTCTCCTCCTCCTTCTCCTCTTCCTCCTCCTGGGCTGCCTCCTCCTCCTCTTCCTCCTCCTGGGCTGCCTCCTCCTCCTCTTCCTCCTCCTGGGCGGCCTCCTCCTCCTCTACCTCCTCCTCCTCTTCCTCCTCCTGGGCGGCCTCCTCCTCCTCTTCCTCCTCCTGGGCTGCCTCCTCCTCCTCTTCCTCCTCCTGGGCGGCCTCCTCTTCCTCCTCCCGGGCTGCCTCCTCCCGGGCTTCCAAGCGTGCCCTGGCGCGTGCTGAAATGTTCATGTTGATGGTATAGAAATCGAAGGTTGGGTTTCATGAAAATGGGGGAAAGAAAAAGTCACATTAGTCATGCTCATAACATTACAATTGATCATTTCAGTTATATTTAATACATTTATCATGCTAACAAATTGATATGCTACACACAAAATCAGAGGGTATACATATACCCCCCATATACCCCCCATATACACCCCATATACACCCCATATACCCCCATATACCCCCCATATACACCCACATACTCATGCACATGTTTTAAAACTACAGAACTCATTGCTACAAAACGCATAAATATTTGTAAATGATATACTTACATCGGGCAATATGGCGCCGTATGGAGCATAGCAGGTGTAGCTGCCTCCGCCGCAGGTCAGACCAGCGCCGCTCCACCTGCCCCAGGCTTCTGCGGACGCCGGTCCGGGCGTAGATTAAGTGTCGGGCAGCATTATACGCCCGCCGCTTCTCCCTATTTGTTACATATGGGCCCCTGGGCCCCAGGCGCCGGTCCATGATTTCTATCAAGGCCACCAGCTCTTCGTTTGAAAAGGGGTTAGCCCTTGTTGAAGACATATTGGCAATGGCGCAATTATTAATTGCAGGTACATATATAACTTTGGTGGTTGCTGATTGGTCTAAAATCTAGTTTTTTTATTAACTTTATTAATCCATCTTACATTAACAATATGTATGTGAATATAAACTTTCGCGGACCGTTCCGATACACACACCATAACATACAGTATGCTTTCAATGTAGAGAGAGACGTACTGTATATACAGTGTGCGAAAAATTATACACGCAACCATCAACTAATACATACGCTGATAACAAGGCACATACAACATGTTGATGTATGACAAATTTATCCTCATAACAAATGTAAGGAAAGCATTGTAATGTTGGTATGTTGATACATTTGTTTAAGAAACCATACATGTACTCCCAACAGAGACCACCTAAAAACACTCATCATTGGAATAACATGTGCACACATTTCACCATGTAGCACACAATGGTCAACAACCTGTGTATGTGCATGTACAGGTGAATGCTCAGGTGCGTTGAGACCTGCGTAATTTCCGCGGTAATTAACGGCGGAAATTATCGGCGGGAAATGTCAGCGAAAATTAGCTACTACATTGCTGTAAAAAATATACGCCCCCTTGTTCAAGGCGGGAGATTACATATAAATATCCAGTCAGATGCTGACCATAATTGCTGCAAACATGTCTAGCTCAGATGATTCCGCAGCTGATCACGCCCTACAAAGAGCACAAGCAGAATCCCTGCTTGAAAGTTTGAGGCAGAGGGAGCAGGAGCAGAGAAGGAGGGCCCAAGAGCAAGGGGGCCCCTCACTAACAACGCCAGAAGCTCCACAAGGGCCAAGCAACCAGCCAGAACAAGAGGTTGCATCTTTCCAAACATGTGTGACCCAGCAACTGCATGGTGAGAGAACTGGGGCCACCAGAAAATGACCTGCACCATCTAGTCCGAGTACTGAGCAGGATACCACCACCAAAAAAAGAAACCCTGCATTTCTAGAGGCAGAATTGAGAATTTTAGTTCCCAGGGCACGAGAATGGATAGAATTACCTACCAGGAAGCCGGGTGCCAGTGCAAGGAGAAACCTTTGGGAGAAGATCACAGAGGAAGTGAACCAGGTGTCAACAGTGGTCAGAGATTTGGCATCAGTGAAGAAAAGGCAAGTGTGTTTCTCCCCCTGATAATGTCATATGTGTGTACATATGTTACATGTATGTTTGGAGAATAAGAGAAAGGTGTGTTTGTAGATAGTGCTACACTTCAATGACACATGTGAACACAGCCATGTCTAATAACCCACATTTATATCTGAAACATGCACCATTGGTGTGATGTGAGGTTATGTGCACAGTTCTGCTCATGTGAAGTATGTGATGGGACAACAGAAAGTGTGTAGTTGAAAAAGAGTTGTAGTAACAAATTCCAGATGATGCTACTGAAACAAGGATGTAAAAAATGTGCACATGTAGCTGGTGTGAAACTACACATCCCAGCATGCCTTCCCATAGTTAACTAATTCCATATTATCAACACTGTCAAGCTATGGTGGGATGTGTAGTTTCACAGCAGGTGGAGGTGCATAATTTAGCCATGGATGATGTCATTTCTGCATAGTGATATATGCAGGGCTATTTTTGTGCAGGCTCCAGCAGGAACTGTGGCCCTTATTCTAGTTCACTCTTTCTGACAAAATATTTCTTAGATGGACAAAACCATTTGCACTGCAGGTGAGGCAGGTGTAAAACCCCACCCAAATCTAATTATCTCTGCACAAGTAACACCTGCCTCACCTGCAGTGCACATGGTTTTGTCCATCTAAGAAATATTTTGTCAGAAAGAGTGAACTAGAATAAGGGCCTCAGTTCCTGCTGGAGCATGCACAAAAATAGCCTGGATATATGTATGTGCATTTAGTGGCCTAATGAATGAGATGAGACACTGAAATGCCTCATAATGGAGACATTAATGTGTGTGTGGGAAACATATGCATAAAAAACATAAGATCACCCACACTAGGAAATGTAACGTAGTCATGATGTTCAATAGCACAGTGGTGCACATATGTCATGTTGATATTTGAATTTTTGATTTTGTAGGTGGTCAGACTTCAAAACTGTACTGAAGAGGAAGATGACTGACCGGGACAACCACAGCATGTCCACCGGGAGGGGACCTATGCCAGAGAGTTTGGAATATACCCCCCTGGAGGAGGAGGCGTTGGATGTAATTGATGTGGCCGAGGTCAGGGGGGTATCCAATATGGATAGTGAGCTCCCGGTGGAGGTATTTGCTGGTGCTTTTGATGGTAAGTCACAGTAATGCATTGTATTTGGTAAGAGAGATTTTTTGTGAATGTGATGGTGACATTGTTTTCAATTATTATCCTAGAAGAAGCAGAAGCACAGGATGAACCGGCAGCATCTTCCTCTTCAGAGCCACAGGTGGAGCAAGTGGTCCAGCCTCCACCAATACGGCCAACCCATTCACTGGCCTCATATGATGTGAGGTTGTTGGAGATGCTGGAGAAGATAGAGCAGCATGGGATGGAGGCTAGAGAATATCAGAATCAATTTTTTTATTTCATGGGGATTTGGAAGGAGAGCAACACCCAGCAGTTTGAGGCCTTGCAACGCAAGAATAAAATTATGGCGGCTGGCATGCAAAGCATTGCCCAACAACTCAGCCACCAGAATAACATTCTGGCGGAGCTGCTCACCACCACCAGGTCCCTAAGGGACAATCCCCCATCTGCTGCCCCACCCCAAGCTGCTCCACAAGCTACCACCTCTGCTGACCCTCCTCTGTCCACTGGGCCAAGACAGCGCAAGCCTTCAGTGCCAAAGGCCCCTGTCCCCAAGCCCCCATCCAATAAGGGGAAAAAGGGGCCAAAATAATGACACCTGGGTCACTTCCTCTGTGTTTGGACCCCACATTTTTAAATTGCACTGGACATCCACTTCCTGAGTTGGCCATCTATCCATTTTCGTGCAAAGGGAACTAAAGTGCTTATTTTGACCTCTAGAAATGCAGGTTTTATTTTTGGTGGTGTGTATCATGCTAAGTATTCTCCATGGTTGTTGCAGGTCGTATTCTGGTGTCCACATTTCTTTCACCATTGCATTTGCAGGGTAACACATGTTTGGAGATATGCAACCTCTTGTTATTGCTGTTTGTTATTTTTGTCAATATTTTATATTTTATTTTAATTTATGATATTAAATTGTCTACTAAGCTGTGATGCTGAACAGCAAATAAATTTATTTTCACAATTAACACACAATTGTTATATGTGTAATTTCTTGTGTCAAACAAATAATACATTTATGTGTAGTTACTGACCAGGGTATTTATGTGCATTTATTGATGTGTTGTAGAAGTTTCCCATGTGTAACCCTCTCCATGGCCATTCACATGTTCATATCCAACTTTTCCCAGCTAATTATTTTGTGTCAGCACATGTGCAGAGCAACTTAATAGGTGAGAAAGCAGTTTCTGTGCAGGTGAGGTAACTCCTACATTAGTAGGTAAAAGCAGGCCCAGAACAATGAGTTTGTCATGGAGTGGGTGAGGTAGGCAAACAAGGGTCAAAAGGGACATTTGTGTAGGAATGCATATGTGTCCTTCCTAAAAAACAAGTCATGTCATGGTACAGGTATGTTACAGATGTGTGAGTCGACCAAACATGATAAAATTGCTTGTGAACAAACATGTTTAAATATTTTAATATATATGATTTTTCTGTGTCATAAGCAGATGTAGGAATCCTTTGCTATAGAGATGTGATTGCAATAATGTGAATGGTGGCATTTTACATCCAGAGTGTAGTAAAATCCCATTCATAGCAGATCAGAAAGTGTTACAGTTATGTATTTTGGGTACTATACAAAGATTGTGTGCTAAATAGTGGCCATGGCCTTAGAACATCGCTGGCACATCCTTGTAGCTCTTAGATGTGGTTTATATAAGTTTAGCAAAATTAAAAAATGTAAATGTTTGTATTAGAGTGAAAACGTTGACACATGTCGACTTGTGTAGATTGAGTGTGCTGCTGTTTAAAGTATATGAAAACACTTATTGAATGGGTATAAATGTTTTAAAAATACCTACCTTAGCATATATAAGCAGGTCTTAAAATGATTCTTACCTTAAATTAAACCAACCTTTACATGTAGAGAAGTGTAGAAAGATATGCTTCCAATGTGTTTGAGTGCTGTGTGTGGCTTGCAGGAAGTGAAATAATGGTTTTTACTTAATAGGCTGCAGCATTGCTTATTACATTCAGGTGTATGTGTTTGAGTAGTAATCAGCGTTTTAATTAGCAGACCCAGCCGTCCGCTGTCATGCGGTATCTGTAGGGGTGGTCTGAGGTGGCGGTTGGCGGCCACCTGTTTTGTGTCCGAAATGAACGGTGCTTTCTCCGATCGAGTGGTAGTAGCACCGTACATTTATTGTACACACCCCCGTGTATGCCCATGTTTACGCCCAGTTTCCCTCATTATTTCGGCCGCTCCCCTCAACACGCCCCTATGCCTCCCACAATGACCGTACTCTTGCGGACAGGTTTTTTCGCACAGAAAGACCCGTCCGTGAGCATTGTGGAGTCGTCGCGCCTGCGCATTGCAGATGGTACACATGCGCAGATAAAAAAAAACCCGGGACGTACGCGTACGGCCCAGCCGCACGAACCAGAATAAAGCCCAGAATCACAAGAGATATAATTAGCTCCACCTGTGAATCTTTTAAAATGTGCCTGAATAATCTGTGCACCTGCTGGGTGACCTGGAAAACGTTCACTGTTGGGGGTACTTGAGGACCAGGGTTGGGAAGCACTGGTCTACATAGACGCTCAATCGATCACTGGAGGCCAGAAGGTAAATCTGCACCTGCCAAACTTGTGCAAGTTTTGGTGGTGGGATCGGACAGGGCTGCCGAAAGGTCGGCCAGGCCCCAGTAAACTAAATGGAGGGGGCATGGCCATGCCCTTGCGAAGAAAAAAATACTTTGTTTGTGCGGGTGGGTGCACATCCACTCAGGGAGAGAGAGGACATTGCTGCCACTGCAGCTGCCTCTCTCACCAGCCCAGCACACAGCACTGAGCAGTATATGCTGGGCTCGGGGAGAGCGGCTGTGCTGTTGTGGCAGCCTGTCCTCGCTTTCCCACTGCCTGGCTATCTGCAACAGGGAAGGGGGGCCCCTTCATCAGATCTGGGCCCAGGTAAAAAAGTACCTGCTCCCTTCCCCTCTCTGCACCACTGGGGATTGATGGTGGTGTCCAAAGACACACCAGGTGGTATATATTATCTGTGCATGCCAAAAGTGGGCACTTCAGTTCTTACATATTCATACACAGGGATGTACACTAGGAAAGGACTTTGTAGTTCAATTTGCAGAAAGCCACACATGGGAGATCACTTAAAGAGGCAGCTACTGCACCTACCACATCAACGGGGGCTTATAACCCTAAAAGTTTGGGACTGGAAATGTCCTGTGCATACTGTAGTGTCATTTATGTCACTTACGTAAATCCTTCATTTTCTGCAGGGGACACAGGTCATCCCCCTGCTGACGTCGGTGCTGTATGACAAGGATTACTTTGAAAAACCAGAAGAGTTTTACCCAGAACATTTTCTAGATGCCAGCGAAAACTTTGTGAAGAATGAAGCATTCATGCCGTTCTCAGCTGGTGAGTTCCATCTGATATCATCTTATATATTATTTCTAAAACGTATTTTTTCCTGACGCTCCCTTTTTCTCCCTTCATGCTTAACCAAAATTGATAAATAATGTACCATTTGAAAATTTAATTTAAAATTGCACATTGTTTTGTTTACAAATCGAAGTTAAAATTGGCTAAACTCCGCTCATATTCTCTACCTTCCTGCTGCACTGTGGAGGTTATTCTGGTTAACACGTTTGCATGTGAATTCGCACGCAAGGTGTAATTTATCTAATTACGCATTTGCTACTGCCGCAGTGCGCATGTGCAGGTTTCATAGTTCATGCACGCTCGCACCCTTGCACACAAAAATACACTTGTGAACGAGCACACTCAACGTAGGCTTGATGTGGGAGTTTCTTTGGGCGTGGCTTCCCAAGAGGGCAGAAATGGGCGGAAACTGGAGCTTATACAAGGGAGTGCTGGGTGGTGGCTTCGCAACCTTGCGTGAACACTTGCAGTGCACTTACAGTGCTAGAAAAAAGTGACTCTCAGGTCTCGCAGGGCAGCAGCATAGTGGACCAATGTTCGCAACACCAATCAGCAAGCACAATAGCTAAAATACAAGCACCTGCACACAATACTCACCCATCCACCATACAAGTTTCACTCATTAACCAATTAAGTAACCACATCTACTCAATAAAGGCACATGGTAAGCACACAATTGCACTGTAAAGATTTTTACCTTTCATGCTTCATATGTTTATTTAAAATATATATATATTCTACAAAATACAGTGCCATGCAGTGCCATTGCTCTATTGTATCCTGTTATCTAGTGATTTTGTATTTACTCTGTGTACTAAGTTCTGGCTTTTATTCTCAGAAGCAGATTTATTATTTTTAAAAGTATTCCTGGTTCCTTTCTTATTAAATGCAAAGACACATGTAATCCACTGTAGCACTTGCTAAAGACAAAATGACGGAAGGGTCTGTTGGCTATTAGAGGCATATAGAGTATGCAGCAACGATGTATGTGGATACATCTGTATGTGAATAATATTAATCCCTGATCCACTTTTTATATATTAAATACAAACAAGACACATTGCCTAATCCACACACACAATTACAGTTGTAATGCAATGAAAAACCCGTGCCCGACAAAATATTTTTTAAAAAGCTAATAAACCATCGCTCAGTACAATATTTTAGGAACAAAAACTAAAATTAAATTATACCATCATGAGGAACATTATTCCACCATCATGAGGAACATCATGTCATTAAATAAAAAGTTGAGTTTGGCTGCATGCGTATGGTTGGAGTTGCAAATTAATTCACCCACAGAGCATGTCCGCACACACGCACAGTGCCTGACCTTGCGAACAGGGCAATGTGCTTGTGAGCACGCAAGTGTGCATGTAGTTGTGGCCAGCAGCACTGGTACATTACCGCCAGTGCTGCTCCCAGACTGCTGTGCAGTCTCTATGCCCCCCACCTGACACCTAAAGCAGAGCCCCCTCAGTTACTTCTGACTTACTTAACCAAAATCAATAAATTGTTAGGACTCGGGGACCCGTGGGTGCACGGACCAGTGCAAGTCTGGTGACCACACGGGATCCCCAGCATCCAGTACCTGTGCGGGCTTCCCATAGGGAGGACAGTAGCAGGCGGTCTCCGGCAGTGTCTGTAGGGCGAAGTGTACGCTGGACACCGGGGGTTGCTAGGCAACCTCCCCGACGTTCTCCTTCTGGCGCTCATCAGAACTATCGGCTGGCTGCCTAGCAACAGGGGATGCTAAGTTACTAAGCAGCCTGTTACTTAGCAGCCAGGATGCTGTCATATTCACGCCCAGCCAGGTGCCGGCTCATTATTATCAGGGGCTGGTCGGCTGGCTGCCTGGCCATTGGTCCAGATCCTCCTCTTAAGGGGGCTGGACAGGATGTCACATGCCGGTGATAGTATCCTGCGCCTCAGCAGGATAGCTGGAGTGATGTGAATGCTGCTTCCACTCTACAGGGACTTGCTTCTCATCTAAACCCCTTAGGGTTTCCACCTGCCTTCTTCTGTCTGGTGTCATGAGTAGCCTGAGGCTGTAGATAGGTGACCTCACTTGCATGTCAGTGGCCCTAGTGGAAATTGGGCATTAATCCTCCCTTTTGGTTTGTGTGGGGAATTACCTCTTCAGTTGTGCGCAGCACAACTCTATTGTTTGCGACGAGGTCGCCTGGTTTTGGTTGTGATGGAGTCGCAGTATTCACGGTATCAATTATTTCTCTCTCCCGTACCCGTGTAATTACTAGGATTTATACGTTAGCGTTATCCTCCTTGGGCTGGGATTCAGTTTATTTAGATTCTCCTCTTGGACTTCTCCTTGGCGGTTGCCGCGGGCTTGTTACATCATAACACCTGACTGCACCAGAGCTAGGGCGGGCTTAACTCGCCCTTTCAAACGTGGTGGTTATAGGCGAAGCCTAGCATTCTGCAGCCCACGTCCACCAGTCGGTGAGATCCAATAGAGTCAGGGTTGAGGATAGCATAACTGGTCACTCTTAGTGTGTATTCAGTTACCGCAGTTACACAAGGGATCGTAACATAAATGAGGTACCATTTGAATAATTACGTTCTACCCTTCTAAAGAATTGTTCATTTACAATTTCACATTGTATTGTTTGTTTACAAATTGATGTTAAATATGGTGTTGGGGTACCACATATTTCCCTGCTGGAATAATGAGTGTCCCCATGCATTGCGTAACATAAGGAAAGAAAAGAACCATAATAACATTTAAAAACAGTTTTAGATTTCACAATCTATAGCATAGCATACTCATAACAATGGAAGAAATTATACTATAACATTTACCATAACCATGTCAGTTTACCATATAACAGTAACATTAAATATTTCTGTTAATTACACTTTCTTGCAAAACTATTACAAACTGATACATTTGTTACATAATAAGCTCCACTCCTCCACCTTCCCACTACTCCGGGTATGCTAACTGTATGAAAAACATGGGGATACTCCGATCCACTCAGTGTATGAAAAACATGGGGGATTCCTCCTGCTAATAACACTAGCAGCACTGCTACATTACTGCCAGTGCTGCTATGAGACCGCTGTGCAGTCTCTTTCCCCCCACCTGACAGCTAAAACAGAGCCCGCTCAGCTACTTAGAGCTCCTGCAGCTCAGCCTCATTGTAGGATGCATGCACATGATACACTGCCCCAGTCAGGACCTGGCCGCTGACACCACATCCAGTCTGGCAGCAGAGCCCCAGAGCTCTGTGCCACTGCAGCAGGATGAGCACAATCACAACTCAAGCTGGAGTACCAGACACTTCCCTTCTTGCAAAGCCCGGGCTGGGGATAAAGAGTTGGGCATACAAAAGGCAGCATGAAGAACGGCTGCTTACCTTCCGGACCACAGGTGCAGTCAGCAGGGGTGATCACAGCAGAGGCCTCTATTCACAGGCCCTGATATGTCCTTCTCTGTCTCTGAAGACAGGTTGCCCAGAGACCTGGTCCCCTCTTCTATACAAAGAGGGAAGGGCTCCTCCTGACATGTCTAAACTTTAAGGGAAAAATAAATAAAACCTACCAGGTGGCCCGTGCACAAATTGGGATCCCTTTTTCTCCCTTCATCCTTAACCAAAATCCATAAATGAGGTACCATTTTAAAAGTTAAGTTCTCCTCTTCTTTCAGAACCACCTAGTAGCATATATTACATGTACATTGCTCACATATATCCACTCCATTGGGTAAGAGCTTGCTGTATAACCCCAATCTATTGATTCCTATTGGAGAAAGTGCACTATATATATAAAACTTACTTACTATTGATCTGCCACAGTATGACTATATTAGCTGCTGAGATGATCATGAGCCTGCCAGGTTCTCTACTACAACCCCTGGGCATGGACGATCAAACAGTGACTAATACTGTATATATATATGGTCACTTGAATTATTACTAACTGTGGATATAGGCTCTCATTCTGATCCATACATTCCCCTGCATGTTCGTACAGGGGAGCCATGGTTTGGGACAATTTTATTGGCGCTGGCGGCGCGCAGCTTTGCAAGTCAACCTGAATAAGGGCCATATTGTATACAGCTGTTGGAAAAGTGATATAACACAACACTGTAGAAGAGATGGCTAATAAAAGAGTTTTCAACAATTTGCACTAACTATCGCTGCAGAACTAGGATCACTATAGTGGTTGTTGGATTTGGGACACAGGATGGCCCTGCCTACAGACAGCTGACTGCATCATTTATTTGTCAACACCAAGCCTTTGTGCTTGTACAGCAATATCCATCAGTTAGACTCTAGCAGTTGTTCCTGGAATTCTGACTGAGAGTGTGACCGTATGTGTATATTATATATGAGAGTGTGACTGTATGTGTGTATTATATATGAGAGTGTGAGCTTCTGTGTATATTAAATATGAGAGTTTGACCGTATGTGTATGTTATATATGAGAGTGTGACCGTATGTGTATATTATATATGAGAGTGTGACCGTATGTGTATGTTATATATGAGAGTGTGACCGTATGTGTATATTATATATGAGAGTGTGACTGTATGTGTATGTTATATATGAGAGTGTGACCGTATGTGTATATTATATATGAGTGTGTGACCGTATGTGTATATTATATATGAGTGTGACAGTATGTGTATGTTATATATGAGAGTGTGACCGTATGTGTATATTATATATGAGTGTGACCGTATGTGTATATTATATATGAGAGTGTGACCGTATGTGTATATTATATATGAGAGTGTGACCGTATGTGTATGTTATATATGGGAGTGTGACCGTATGTGTATGTTATATATGGGAGTGTGACCGTATGTGTATATTATATATGAGAGTGTGACCGTATTTGTATGTTATATATGAGAGTGTGACCGTAAGTGTATGTTATATATGAGAGTGTGACAGTATGTGTATATTATATATGAGAGTGTGACCGTATGTGTATGATATATATGAGAGTGTGACCGTATGTATATGTTATATATGAGAGTGTGACCGTATGTGTATATTATATACGAGTGTGACCGTATGTGTATGTTATATATGAGAGTGTGACCGTATGTGTATGATATATATTGGAGTGTGACCGTATGTGTATGTTATATATGAGAGTGTGACCGTATGTGTATGTTATATATGAGAGTGTGACAGTATGTGTATATTATATATGGGAGTGTGACCGTATGTGTATATTATATATGAGAGTGTGACCGTATGTGTATATTATATATGAGAGTGTGACCGTATGTGTATATTATATATGAGAGTGTGACCGTATGTGTATGTTATATATGGGAGTGTGACCGTATGTGTATGTTATATATGAGAGTGTGACAGTATGTGTATATTATATATGAGAGTGTGACCGTATGTGTATATTATATATGAGAGTGTGACCGTATGTGTGATATATATGAGAGTGTGACCGTATGTGTATATTATATATGAGAGTGTGACCGTATGTGTATATTATATATGAGTGTGACCGTATGTGTATGTTATATATGGGAGTGTGACCGTATGTGTATGTTATTAATGAGAGTGTGACAGTATGTGTATATTATAAATGAGAGTGTGACCGTATGTGTATATTATATATGAGAGTGTGACCGTATGTGTATATTATATATGGGAGTGTGACCGTATGTGTATATTATATATGAGTGTGAGCGTATGTGTATATTATATATGAGAGTGTGATCGTATGTGTATGATATATATGGGAGTGTGACCGTATGTGTATGTTATATATGAGAGTGTGACCGTATGTGTATATTATATATGAGAGTGTGATCATATGTGTATGATATATATGGGAGTGTGACCGTATGTGTATGTTATATATGAGAGTGTGACCGTATGTGTATATTATATATGAGAGTGTGATCGTATGTGTATGATATATATGGGAGTGTGACCGTATGTGTATGTTATATATGAGAGTGTGACCGTATGTGTATATTATATATGAGAGTGTGACCGTATGTGTATGATATATATGGGAGTGTGACCGTATGTGTATGTTATATATGAGAGTGTGAGCGTATGTGTATATTATATATGAGTGTGAGCGTATGTGTATATTATATATGAGAGTGTGATCGTATGTGTATGATATATATGGGAGTGTGACCGTATGTGTATGTTATATATGAGAATGTGACCGTATGTGTATATTATATATGAGTGTGAGCGTATGTGTATATTATATATGAGAGTGTGATCGTATGTGTATGATATATATGGGAGTGTGACCGTATGTGTATGTTATATATGAGAGTGTGACCGTATGTGTATATTATATATGAGAGTGTGATCGTATGTGTATGATATATATGGGAGTGTGACCGTATGTGTATGTTATATATGAGAGTGTGACCGTATGTGTATATTATATATGAGAGTGTGACCGTATGTGTATATTATATATGAGAGTGTGATCGTATGTGTATGATATATATGGGAGTGTGACCGTATGTGTATGTTATATATGAGAGTGTGACCGTATGTGTATATTATATATGAGAGTGTGACCGTATGTGTATATTATATATGAGAGTGTGATCGTATGTGTATGATATATATGGGAGTGTGACCGTATGTGTATATTATATATGACAGTGTGACCGTAAGTGTATGTTATATATGAGAGTGTGACCGTATGTGTATATTATATATGAGAGTGTGACCGTATGTGTATATTATATATGAGAGTGTGATCGTATGTGTATGATATATATGGGAGTGTGACCGTATGTGTATGTTATATATGAGAGTGTGACCGTAAGTGTATGTGTATATGATATATGAGAGTGTGATCGTATGTGTATGATATATATGAGAGTGTGACCGTATGTGTATGTTATATATGAGAGTGTGACCGTAAGTGTATGTGTATATGATATATGAGAGTGTGACCGTATGTGTATATTATATATGAGAGTGTGACTGTATGTGTATATTATATATGAGAGTGTGACAGTATGTGTATATTATATATGGGAGTGTGACCGTATGTGTATGTTATATATGAGAGTGTGACCGTATGTGTATATTATATATGAGAGTGTGACCGTATGTGTATGTTATATATGGGAGTGTGACCGTATGTGTATATTATATATGAGAGTGTGACCGTATGTGTATGTTATATATGAGAGTGTGACCGTAAGTGTATGTTATATATGAGAGTGTGACAGTATGTGTATATTATATATGAGAGTGTGACCGTATGTGTATGATATATATGAGAGTGTGACCGTATGTGTATGTTATATATGAGAGTGTGACCGTATGTGTATATTATATACGAGTGTGACCGTATGTGTATGTTATATATGAGAGTGTGACCGTATGTGTATGATATATATGGGAGTGTGACCGTATGTGTATGTTATATATGAGAGTGTGACCGTATGTGTATGTTATATATGAGAGTGTGACAGTATGTGTATATTATATATGGGAGTGTGACCGTATGTGTATATTATATATGAGAGTGTGACCGTATGTGTATATTATATATGAGAGTGTGACTGTATGTGTATGTTATATATGGGAGTGTGACTGTATGTGTATGTTATGTACAAGTATATCAAGGGCCAATATAAGGAACTGTCACACACCCTATTTTCTACTAGAAAGGAATCTAGGACGCGAGGGCATGAGTATAGATTAGAAGAAAAAAGATTTCATTCAGCTAGTAGAAAGAATTTCTTTACGGTCAAAACAGTCAAACTCTGGAACTCTCTTCCCAGAGAGGTGGTAACGGCTGGCTCATTAAATGCGTTCAAGGCAAAGTTGGACAAACATTTACTGGAGAAAAACATCCATGGGTACAAATAAGAAATATAATTTGTCTGTAAAATACCAGAACCTACCAAATCAGCAATGGATATCTATACCAGGTTGAACTAGATGGACGCAAGTCTTTTTTCAGCCTTACCTACTATGTAACTATGTTATATATGAGAGTGTGACCGTATGTGTATATTATATATGGGAGTGTGACCGTATGTGTATGTTATATATGAGAGTGTGACAGTATGTGTATATTATATATGAGAGTGTGACCGTATGTGTATATTATATATGAGAGTGTGACCGTATGTGTATGATATATATGAGAGTGTGACCGTATGTGTATATTATATATGAGAGTGTGACCGTATGTGTATATTATATATGAGAGTGTGACCGTATGTGTATGTTATATATGAGAGTGTGACCGTATGTGTATGTTATATATGAGAGTGTGACCGTATGTGTATGTTATATATGAGAGTGTGACCGTATGTGTATGTTATATATGGGAGTGTGACCGTATGTGTATATTATATATGGGAGTGTGACCGTATGTGTATATTATATATGAAAGTGTGACTGTATGTGTATGTTATATATGAGAGTGTGACAGTATGTGTATATTATATATGAGAGTGTGACCGTATGTGTATGATATATATGGGAGTGTGACTGTATGTGTATGTTATATATGAGAGTGACCGTATGTGTATATTATATATGAGAGTGTGACCGTATGTGTATATTATATATGAGTGTGACCGTATGTGTATGTTATATATGAGAGTGTGACCGTAAGTGTATGTTATATATGAGAGTGTGACCGTATGTGTATGTTATATATGGGAGTGTGACCGTATGTGTATGTTATATATGGGAGTGTGACCGTATGTGTATATTATATATGAGAGTGTGACCGTATGTGTATGTTATATATGGGAGTGTGACTGTATGTGTATGTTATATATGAGAGTGTGACCGTATGTGTATGTTATATATGGGAGTGTGAGCGTATGTGTATATTATATATGAGAGTGTGACCGTATGTGTATGTTATATATGGGAGTGTGACTGTATGTGTATATTATATATGAGAGTGTGACCGTATGTGTATGTTATATATGAGAGTGTGACCGTATGTGTATGTTATATATGAGAGTGTGACCGTATGTGTATGTTATATATGGGAGTGTGACCGTATGTGTATGTTATATATGAGAGTGTGACCGTATGTGTATGTTATATATGGGAGTGTGAGCGTATGTGTATATTATATATGAGAGTGTGACCGTATGTGTATGTTATATATGAGAGTGACCGTATGTGTATATTACATATGAGTGTGACCGTATGTGTATGTTATATATGAGAGTGTGACCGTATGTTTATGTGTATATGATATATGAGAGTGTGACCGTATGTGTATGTTATATATGAGAGTGTAACAGTATGTGTATATTATATATGAGAGTGTGACCGTATGTGTATATTATATATGAGAGTGTGACCGTATGTGTATGTGTATATGATATATGAGAGTGTGACCGTATGTGTATGATATATATGAGAGTGTGACCGTATGTGTATATTATATATGGCAGTGTGACCATATGTGTATATTATATATGAGAGTGTGACCGTATATGTATGTGTATATGATATATGAGAGTGTGACCGTATGTGTATGTTATATATATGAGAGTGTGACAGTATGTGTATATTATATATGGGAGTGTGACCGTATGTGTATGTTATATATGAGAGTGTGACCGTATGTGTATATTATATATGAGAGTGTGACCGTATGTGTATATTATATATGAGAGTGTGACCGTATGTGTATGTTATATATGAGATTGTGACCGTATGTGTATATTATACATGAGAGTGTGACAGTATGTGTATATTATATATGAGAGTGTGACCGTATGTGTATATTATATATGAGAGTGTGACCGTATGTGTATGTTATATATGAGAGTGTGACCGTAAGTGTATATTATATATGAGAGTGTGACCGTATGTGTATATTATATATGAGAGTGTGACCGTATCTATATATTATATATGGGAGTGTGACCGTATGTGTATATTATATATGACAGTGTGACTGTAAGTGTATGTTATATATGAGAGTGTGACCGTATGTGTATATTATATATGAGAGTGTGACCGTATCTATATATTATATATGGGAGTGTGACCGTATGTGTATATTATATATGACAGTGTGACTGTAAGTGTATGTTATATATGAGAGTGTGACCGTATGTGTATATTATATATGAGAGTGTGACCGTATCTATATATTATATATGGCAGTGTGACCATATGTGTATATTATATATGGGAGTGTGACCGTATGTGTATGTTATACATGAGAGTGTGACCGTATGTGTATATTATAATATAATTAGGTTCTCTGTCACCTTTTCCCTTGTTCTAGGTAAGAGAACTTGTGCCGGGGAGAACTTGGCCAAAATGGAGCTCTTCATGTTCTTCACCAAGCTGCTGCAGAACTTCACCTTCCAGGCTCCTCCGGGGGCCACTCTGGACCTGACCCCTTCACCTGGGATTACAAACTCCCCTATAAGTCACATGATTTGTGCTGTGCCTCGTACATAAAATGGACTTATAACATGCTCTAGGAAAACCATTGAATATGTTCCTACTGTAGCTAGGTTTATAACAAAGAGTAAAACAATGAATATACTATGTGAGCGGGGGATGGGAACCCTTATCAAGCTCCGCCTATTCAAGGTGATAAAACGTTAAGCAACCATTGCCTATTTGTATTCTTATGATCTAGGACCAGTCCCAGTGTCTACCAGGTACTGTACATTGATATTAATATAGCTAGGAAGTGGAACCAGTAGAAGTGATAACAAAATAAAATACTACAGCATATCTATAGATTGTAAGCTTGCGAGCAGGGTCCTCCTACCATTTCACTGTCTGTATCTACCCAGTTTGTTTTATCCCTAGTTCTAATCGTAAAGTGCAATGGATCGTTCTGCGCTGTAAAAACTGCTCATAAATAAAAATACTTACCAAGTCTCCCTCAGGTTACTAAAGCGTCTATAAAATGATAGAGAGAATCGTATTGGTTGCTATGGGCAACATGCCCACTTTTCAATATTAGAAGCTTTAATAAATTTACACCTAAAAGTCTGCGAGAGCCTGTGGGGTTTATTTACTAAGATGGCAGTTGTATTGAAGATGGGATGTTACCCATATCAACCAATCAACAGCTACTCCTTATTTATTTATGTACAGTTTCTTATATAGCGCAGCAAATTCAGTTGCACTGTAAAATTGTAGAAATATTTTGCAGCATCTGGAAGATAATAGATAGAATCTGGTTGGTTTCCCATAGCAACATACCATCATCAATAGAACATTAGTAAACAAACCGCTGTGCCTCTCTCACAGTGCCAGACAATCTCCCTGTGCTTCCCACTTGCAAACTTCACATTTTAAGAGAGGGGAAGTGCCATGGGTACATATCGTCCAACCAACACTGTAAAATAACACTGATGGCAACATGAGTGGTGGAGCCATGGCGACAAGTATATGGCTCAACACCTCCCTACACAGTGGCGTAACTATGGAGGGTGCAGGGAGTAGAACTGCTATGGGGCCTGGGCCTTTCAGGGGCCCAAGGGCTAAGCAGGCATCCCCTGCTCCCATTAGACCTTTTTTATTATGTAGTGCCTCGGCAACGGCAGCGCCGTCCCGTCCCTCCTTTCTTCCTCTGCTCTCACCGTGCGCCGTGCCTCCTCTTCCCCCCTCTGCCAGCAGCACCTTTGGTCTGGCCAACGAAGGGGAGGAGCTGGTCTGGCTAATCCAGCCTCTGCTCTCCCAGACTCCCCCTCTCTAATGCTGCCAGGGCTCAACATCACTATCTGGTGACCAGCAAAAGGAATACGACTGCTGTCGCTGGCAGAGAACTGGCACGGTGCTGGAAGCCAGATATCGGCGCCACTGATGGGACGCCACTGAAGAGATCCACTGCGCTGAGGTCCCGGCACCGATGTGCAGTGCAGGTAACAAGCCATCTCTCTGTCTCTGCCTCTCCCATTATTCTCACCCTCCACTTGTCTCTTCTCCTTTTTTTCTCTCCACTGTTCTCTTTCCCCATTCACCTGCTTTCACTCAACCCTCTCTCACCCCCCCTCCTTTACTCTGCCCCTATTCTTTATCCTCCCCTTCTCTTTCCCCATCTATCTCTTTCCACCCTCTCCTCCATTTCCCCCTGTCCCCCCCCCTCTTTCTCTCCCCCATTCTGTCGCTCTACCTGGCACTGTCTCTCTCTCATAGGGACAGATTCTCTAAGCTTCAAAAGTGATAAAATGGAGAGTGATAAACAGCCAGCCAATCAGCTCCTGCCTGACATTTTTTAAACACAGTCTGTGACATGGCAGGTAGGAGCTGATTGGCTGACTGTTTATCACCCTCCATTTTATCACTGTTGAAGCTTAGAGAATCTAGCCTAGAATCCCTCCAACATTCTCACTCCTGCTCATACCCCTCCCTTTCTCTTTTGCTCCTCTCCTTCTATTCCCACATTCCTTTTCTTTTCCTGACCACCCATCTCTCACCAGCATCATTTTTGTCTCTCAGCGGCATGAGGGGGTGGGGGGGCCCATAGCAAAATTTTGCTATGGGGCTCAAAGAGTTCTAGTTATGTCTCTGTCCCTACACCTTTTAGATAGGGTTAATAATAGAATAATGCTGAAAAAAGTTTTCACCAAAAGGGCAAATTGTCTGATGAATATGTGAGAATCTGAAATGATTCGTTGAGATAGTTTGAACTATACAAGGTGAGGAACTTAAGGCCGCCATACACTATGCGATTTGGGACCGATTTCACCCGATTCGGATGGATCACATGTGGAGACATGCTAAATCTTATGTGCAGCCCTGAGATGGGCGGGGGACGCAGAGAAGTGGCGGGTGGGGGATCATAGGGGTGGGCAGGGGAAGCCAGGCAGCAGGTGCACTTAAAAAAACATACAAATGATGGGAAGCTTCTGATTGGCTGAGAGCTCTCTCAGCCAATCGGTGGCTTCCCATTCATTTGTATGGGCTTTTTTTCCTTGCAGCTTGACTCCCTGCTCCCCCTGCCAGGCTCTCTGTTCCTCTCGCCGGCGTTCCCCCATCCGTACATGCATCAAGACTTTGACAAGCTAAAGTGGAGAAGTTGGCTATATTAACCAATCAGCTTTTAGCCAACATTTATCTAGCACAGTCTATAAAATGACAGAAGCTGATTGGTTGATATGAGCTACTTCTACACTGTATCACTCATGAAGATTTGATACAGTTCCTCCTATGACCCAAGATTCCTCACCACATTCTGACTGGGGGTCAAAGCCCGCCCTGGACTCCATTGTAGATGACAAGTGGTCATGTTCAAGATTTAAGAGGGCGTGCCTTGAGTCACGGGAGCTTGGCCTAGTGGCATTGCCTTGTCTTCCTGTATGGCCTGTAGCCGTGCTGAGCTCCAGATGGCGGAGCTGCTTGTCCAGTCCCGAATTGTATGTGTGCCATGTGGCCAGACCAGCCCATCTGGCCATTTGCTCTTCCCATCTTTGACTGTTGTATACATTGGGCAAACATACCTCTGGTGCCAGCTGTAGCCCTACCCATTTGTTGTAGAGGACAAAAGCCAGAAAAACCTTAAAAACCTTTCAATACAACAATGAGTTTCTTCTTGTTGTTTGGAAAGACCTTGCGAAAATGTAGAAAATATTCAATGTTTTCACAAAAATTCCAGACTCCAGTAACTGAATTTGGATGTAACCCCTGGTGCAACCATCCCACCTTCAGTCAAGACATTGGGGTCTATGTACTAGATTATCGCCAAACTGCAGATGGCAGAGGAGAGAGTAAATAGGTTGCCTCTCGCAGGCTAGCAGAACTACCCAGGCCATGCCAGATTAACAGGGCTGCTGGAGTAGTTGCCAAAAGGATGCCCACACATACATTACCAGCACGGGTGGCACTGCGGCATACAGTATAGGAGCTTGAGTGTCTGTGTGGCATCATTTATACTCTGTTTAACACATTTGTGGGCAGTACGGATGGTGTAAGGGTTAGCATTACTTCCACAGCACTGAAGTCATGGGTTCAATACCCACAATGGCCCTAATTGTGTGGAGTTTGTATATTCTCCCCGTACTTGCTTGGGTTTCCTCCGGGTACTCTGGTTTCCTCCCACAATCCAAAAATATACTGGTAGGCTAATTGGCTCCCAAAAAAAATAACCTTGAATGTCTGTGTGTGCGTGTACATGTGGTAGGGAATATAGATTGTAAGCTCCACTGGGGCGGGGACTGATGTGAATGGTCAAATATTCTCTGTAAAGCGCTGCAGAATCTGTGTGCGCTATATAAGAAACTGCTAATAAATAAATAAAAATTTGTGGTCCTAGAAGTGTTTTCACAGTGTACTTTTTGATAACATCACTAGTGTATCATATTGACAATTCTATTGCTACTGTAGGCGCCCTCACATGGGCCTTATTCTGCTTGGAGCGTCCGGGCCGTACGCGTACGTCCCGGGGTTTTTCACGATCTGCGCATGTGCAAATACGCTAATGCGCCGGCGCGAACACTCCACAACGCTTACGGCCGGTGTCTCAACGTGCGAAAAAACCTGTACGCGAGCGTACGGGTAATGGGGCGGCATAGGGGCGTGTTGATGGGAGCGGCCGAAATAATGAGGGAAAATGGGCGTAAATATGGGCGTACACGGGGGTGTGCACCCAAAATGAGCGGTGCTACTACCGCACGATCGACTAAGGCACCGTTCGTTTCGGACGCCAAACAGGCGGCCGCCAACCGCCAGCTAAAACCACCCCTACAGATACCGCTTGCCAGCGTGCGTCTGAGTTGGCTAATTAACGCTGATTACTACTCAAACACATACACCTGAATGTAATAAGCAATGCTGCAGTCTATTAACTACAAACCATGATTTCACTGCCTGCAAGCCACACATGCAGCACGCAAACACATTGGAAGCTTATGTTTCTATACTTCTCCACATTTAAAGGTTTGTTTAATTTAAGGTAAGAATCTTTTTATACGCTAAGGTAGGTATTTGATAAACAGACACATTCACTACCTGCTTTCATAGACTTTACGCAGTAGCACACTCAATCTACACAAGTCGACATGTGTCAACGGCTTCACTCTAATACTAACATAGGTTTTGTATTTAGGATACACTAACATAAACCACATCTAACACCTACAAACGATGTTTCTGCAATGTTTGAAGCCCATGACCACTATTTTCCACACAATCTTTGTATAGTACCCCAAATTATGACCTGTACCACTATCTCATCTGCTATGATTTGGATTTCACTACACTCTGGATGTAAGATGCCACCAATCACATTATTGCACTCTCATCTCTCTAACAAAGGATTCCTACATCTGCTTATGACACTGTCAAATCATATATATTTAAAAAGTTATGCATGTTTGTTCACAAGCTAATTTATCATGTTTGGCCCATTCACACATCTTTTTTTAGGGAGGACACATATGAATTCCTACACAAATGTACCTTTTCACCCTTGTTTGTCTGCCTCACCCACTCCATGAGGAAAGCATTGTTCTGGACCTGCTTTTACCTACTAATGTAGGAGCTACCTCACCTGCACACAAACTGCTTTCTCACCTATTAAGTTGCTCTGCACATGTGCTGACACAAACTAATTAGCAGGGAAAAGTTGGATAGGAACATGGGAATGGCCATGGAGAGGGTTACACATGGGAAACTTCCACCACACTTCAACAAATGTTCAAAAATACCCTGGTCAGTAAGTACACATAAATCTAGTATTTGTTTCACACAAGAAATGACACATACCACAATTTTGATTTAATTTGTAAAATAAATTTATTTGCTGTTCAGCATCACAGCTTGACACTTTAATGTGAGAAATCAAAAAAACAAATAAAATAGACACACAAATAATAAAACAGCCAGAACAAGAGGTTGCATATCTCCAAACATGTGTTACCCTGCAAATGCAATGGTGAAAGAAATGGGGACACCAGAATACGTACTGCAACAACCAGGGTGAATACTAAGCAAGATACACACCACCAAAAAAAAATATCCTGCATTTGTAGAGGTCAAAATACGAACTTTCATGCCCATGGCACGCAAATGGATCGATGGGCAACTCAGGAAGCGGATGTCCAGTGCAATTTAAACCTTTGGCCTCCAACCACAGAGGAAGTGAACCAGGTCTCATTTGGGCCCTTTTTTGCCCCTTTTAGATGGGGCCTTGGGGACAGGGGCCTTTGGGTCAGCTGGCTTTCGGCGTCTTCCCCTAGTCGACACAGGAGGGTCAGCCGAGGTGGAAGGTTGGGGAGCAGCTTGGGGTGGGGCAGCAGATGGGGGATTGTCCCTTAGGGACCTGGCGGTGGACAGCTGCTCCGCAATAAGTTCATTCTGGCGGCTGAGGTGTTGGCCAATGCTTAGCATGCCAGCCGCCAGAGTTTCATTAATGCGGTTCAACGCCTCAACCTGCAGCTGGTTTGTGGCCTTCCACTCCGCCAGAAAATCCGCCACCTGCTGCTGACGGATCGCAGCATCCACCCCTTGCTGCTCGATCCTGTCCAGCGTCACCAACAGGCTCTCACTCAATGTCTCCTGTGGCTGGGGCTGGGGGCGACGTCTTGGTGGAGGCTGGACCACCTGCTCCACCTGTGGCTCTGCAGAGGCCGGTACATCCTGACTTTCTGCTTCTGCTAGGATAAGAATTGAAAACAATGTCACCATCACATACGCAATAAAAAATATCTTTCTAAATACAATGCATTACTGTGACTTACCATCAAAAGCAGCAGCAGACCTCCACCGGGAGCTCACTGTCCATATTGGAGATCCCCCTGATCTCCCCCACATCGATCACGTCACAGGAGTCCAGCTCCAGGGGGGTAAACTCCAAATGGTCAGGCATAGGACCGCTCCCGGTGGACATGCTGTGGTTGTACCGGTCAGTCATCTTCCTCTTCAGGGCACTTTTGAAGTCAGTCCACCTACAAGTTTAAAAATACAAATATCACCATGAGATATGTGCACCACTGTGCTACGTGTAGGGTTACCACCTAGTCCCTTTAATTCCGGACACATGTTACTTACACAGGTTCTGTGGCAGTTAGGTGAAGTGGAGTCTTGAAGTCAGCCAGCCACAGAACCTGTGTAATTAATATGTGTCCGGAATTAAAGGGACTAGGTGGTACCCCTAGCTACGTGACATTTCCTAGTGTGGGTGATCTTTTGTGCCATGTGTGGCCAAATATTTCTTTGATGGACAAAACCATGTGCACTGCAGGTGAGGCAGGTGTAAAACCCCACCCAAATCTGATTATCTCTGCACAAGTAACACCTGCCTCACCTGCAGTGCACATGGTTTTGTCCATCTAAGAAATATTTGGCCAGAAAGAGTGAACTAGAATAAGGGCCTCAGTTCCTGCTGGAGACTGCTGAACAAATTGCCCTGACAAACACACTAACCTTTTCTTCACCGCGTCCCAAGTTCTGACCACTGGTGACACCTGGTTCACTTCCTCTGTGATCTTGTCCCAAAGGTTTCTCCTTGCACTGGCACCTGGCTTCCTGGTTGCCAATTCAATCCATTCGCGTGCCCTGGGCACGAGAATTCGCATTTCGGCCTCTACAAATGCAGGGTTTCTCCTTCTGGTGGTGGTATCCTGCTCAGTCATCACCCTAGATGTTGCAGCACGTTTTCTGGTGGCCCCAGCTCTCTCACCATGCACCTGCTGGGTCACACCTGTTTGGAGAGATGCAACCTCTTGTTCTGGCTGGTTGCTTGGCCCTTGTGGAGCTGGTGGAGGTTCACCAGGGCCTGTTACTGAGGGGCCCGCTTGATCTTGCAGGCGACTCCTCTCTTGGGCCCTCCTTCTCCGCTCCTCTTCCCTCTTCTGTAATGCTTGAAGCATGGATTCTGCTTGTGCTCTCTGCAGAGCGTCCTCTGCTGCTGAATCGTCAGAGTCAGACATGTTTGCAGCAATTGTGGGCTGCATCTGACTGAATATTTATATGTTAATCTCCCGCCACGAACAAGGGGGCGTATATTTTTCCCCGCAAGGTAGATGCAAATTTACGCCGATATTTCCCGCCGATAATTGCCGCTTAAATTACGCAGGTCTCAATGCACCTGATCAATCACCCGTATATGTATCTACACAGGTTGTGGAGCATTGTGGGCTACATCGTGAAATGTGTGCACCTGTCATTCCAATGATGAGTGTTGTCAGCTGGTATCTGTTGGAGTTCGTGTATGCTTTGTGAGTCACATTTCAAAACATCACGTTATAATGCTTTCCTTACATATGTAATGTGTATGAAATTGTCATACAGCAACATGTTGCATTGTGGCCCTTTAGGCAGCGTAGTTCTAAGTAGAGGGTTGCGTGTATTATTTTCCGCCTACTGTATATACAGTACTCCTCCCCATGCATATCGCTGTATCGTGCCCCCTTTAAGCAGCGTAGTTATAAGTAGACGGTTGCGTGTATTAATTTCCGCATACTATATATACAGTACTTCTCTTCATGGCAATTGGTGTATTGAGCCCCCTTTAAGCAGCGTAGTTAGGAGTAGACGGGGTGCGTGTATTATTTTCCGCACACTGTAAATACAGTACTTCTCTCTTCATTGAATGCATGCTGTTGGTTGTGGTGTGTATATCGGAACGGTCCGCGTAAGTTTCTATTCGCATCCAGTTTGTTAATATAAGAGGGATTAATAAAGTTAATACCAAACAAACAATTTTTTCGACCAATCAGCAAGCACCAAAAGTGATATATGTACCTGCAATTAATAACTGCGCCATTGCCAATATGACTTCTACAAGAGCCAGGCCCTTTTCTACATCTGAGCTTTTGGCCCTGGTGGAAGTGATGGATCGTCACCTGGGGCCCAGGGGCCCATATGTATCTAATGCGGACAAGCGGCGGGCGTATAATGCTGCCCGCCGCCTGATATTTTCCACAACCGGCGTCCGCAGAAGCCTGGGCCAGGTTGAGCGGCGCTGGTCCGACCTGCGCCGGCGGCAGCCGGTTCTACTCAGCAGCCTTCGCCGCCATATTGCCCGATGTAAGTTTTGATTACTAGTATGTCAGCGTTTTTTAGCAATGTTTGGTGTACTTTTTATAAATATGTTCCTGAGTATGGGGGTGTATATGGGGTGTATATGGGGTGTATAGGGGGTGTATAGGGGGTGTATATGGGGGGTATATGGGGTGTATAGGGGGTGTATATGGGTGTATAGGGGGTGTATATGGGGTGTATATGGGGGGTATATGGGGGGTATATGGGGGGTATATGGGTGTATAGGGGGTGTATAGGGGGGGGTTTAAGTAGTTGATCAGTTTTTGGGTGTAGGATATCAAATAGTTTGCATGATAAATGTCTGAAATTTCACAGCAATGATAATTTTGAAGGTTATGAGCATGACTAATGTGAATTTTTCTTTCCCCCTTTTTTATGAAACCCAATCTTCGATTTCTATGCCATCAACATGAACATTTCAGCACGGGCAAGGGCACGCATTGAAGCCCGGGAGCAGGCAGCCCGGGACCAGGCAGCCGAGGAGGAGGAGGAAGAGGAGGAGGAAGAAGAGGAAGAGGAAGAGGAGGAGGAGGAAGAGGAGGAGGAGGAGGAGGAGAAGAAAGAGGAGGAGGAAGAGGAGGAGGAGGAAGAGGAAGAGGAAGAGGAGGAGGAGGAAGAGGAGGAGGAGGAGGAGGAGAAGAAAGAGGAGGAGGAAGAGGAGGAGGAGGAAGAAGAGGAGGAGGAAGAAGAGGAGGAGGAAGAAGAGGAGACCCAGGGTGCAGTTTTCACCCACACAATTTCCCCATCCCCCCCCCCTCCACAACCCCCACCCCCTCCACAACCCCCCCCCCCCTCCACAACCCCCACCCCCTCCACAACCCCCACCCCCCCCTCCCCACCCCATTTCCAACCCCCCTACACCTCTCCACCACCCACCCCCAAACCTCTCCACTCCCCAGTAACACCCAGTACCTCGGGCCAAACACCAGGACCATCCTCCTTGCTCCTGCCTTCCCCAACCACTCCACAGCCAACCAGCGGCGCCCAGGATGGCTCAAGTAGCCGTAAGTAAATAATGTGTCTAATGTTGACCTACACATTTCTACACATAAACAATCACAACAACCACATATGTGTATCCAACATCAACATTAGTTGCAACATATCACTGCAGGGCGACCATGAGGTGTGTCCTGTCCTTCTCCAGGAACAAGGGTCCCCTTGGTGGTTTTTTTGAGTGTGGCCATGCCTCACCCCTTGAATAATTGACATAACAGTACATCCAATGAGATATCCGACATTAGTGGTGTGGTAGTTATGTGGCTCCAGGTGTTGGGTAACTCCAGTTCCCAGCATGATGTGCAACACAGGGCCAGATTATAATGGAGGCGCAAGGGGTCAGTGCCCCTGGGACCCCCTCTAGCTAGGGGCCCCCTGTGGTTGTCATTTTTTTTTTTTAAAAAGACAATGTTTAAGTTATGTTTTTTTTTTTTAGCTAAATGTTTTGTGCATGGGTGGGGTAGTGCTGCAGCTTCACCTATCTGCCAATGTGACAATGATTTATGGTGCTGAGCATCGGGAGGCAAGGCACACTGATTGCACAAGTGTGCAGTGCATTTCTGGGAGTTGACTAAGTCCCATGACACTTTGCACCAGAGGACAGAGGCTGAGAAGTTTGTGCTGAGCTCTGATTGGTGAAGCTCATTACATACTTCTCAGGTCCATGGAGAACAGCAGCAGCAGCTTAGTCATAGGAGGGTTTTTAATCAGAGGCAGCACTAGGACTGTGAGGTCTCCTCCAGAGTAAGGGGCAGAGGGACAAACACAGGCTTTTCATGTGGTGTGTGTATATATATATATATATATATATATATGGTGTCTATTATTATTCCGAGTGCCGCCAACCCCCTGTCTATATATATATATATATATATATATATATATATATATATATATATATATATCCCCTGCAGGTAACCATTGACCAAGTTTATTCTGCCTTTACTCTATGTTTTGACAGTATAATATTCGCCCATGCAGTGTGCGGCCAGTAATGACAAGTGCAAGGGGGCCCCCCGCTCTAAAGTACCCCGGGCCCCCCAAAGGCTTAATCTGCCACTGGTGCAACTTAAATGTAGAGATTGTTTTGGTAATAGTGTGTGAGGCCATGCGGATGCATGCTTTACAAACATAGCTGTAGGCCTATAATTTGTACAGCAATGTCCTAAATTTAAAATAGTAAGGAGTGCTTAAGCCACAACAATGTCATAACCCTTAAATAGCACAGGCTAATTGTGAGGTTAGAGGACAGTCCCCCCAAACCAAAGTACCAATTGGGATACAGCATACATTCATTGATGAAGGAGTAATTGAATTAATGTTATTTACTATGTACAGTATGTGCGTGTTAACATATTTTTTTTTAGTACTGTGTTTACAGCAGACCCATCTTCAATGTAGTTTAAAAATGTATGTGGCCTTCACACATAACTCACAACTTTTTATTATGTACAAATACAACAAACATTTGTGTATGTTATATATTAATTTTTTTTTTATCCCTTCACTACAGACACTGAACAGCACCAGGAGGAGGTCGCCAGAATTATGAGGGAAATGTTCCTGACCATCCTCTATTTATGTATTCTTTTTGGCCAACTGGAGGCCCTCATTTAATTTATTTTTACCCCCCCCCCCCCTTATTATGTTTGTTAGAAATAAAAGTTTCGATTCAGTTATAAATTGCCTGTGTTTTTACTAATAAATATGTTAGAGGGCTTGTAAGGGTAGGTACATACAGATGTGTACTGTACGTTATACTTGTAATTTGAGGTGAGGGGTAATGATTGATGTGTGAATGTGTGTGCTTTTGAGTAAAATAACACATAGTGAAAATGCATGAATGTTTAATGTTGTTCGATTAAAACATCACACATAACATCAGGGTAGGTATACATGTTACACATTTTGGACAAAGTAATTACGTACATAATTTAGTACATATACAGAAACACCAACATAACTTGATTTAAAAGTAACAGCAATATGGGGACACATAGATAGTGATTAAAATGCCACATTAGAACATAACAAATATACATGTAATGTGGTTTAAAATGTAGTTTTATTAGGTCTTTATTAAGGTAGACAATTGAGTTAATAGAAAACAATAATTGAATAACAAATAGATTAATTAATCAATTGTCAGATTAGTAGTTGAGAGGCAAGATTTGCAGGTCCATATATGTGAAGGGTATGCCAGCGTGCACGGACGTACGCTCACTCTCACGAGCGGTGACATAAGCTGAGTTTTCCATTGAAAACAATAGGGACCCGTCCGTGCAAACTGGCGTACGCTCAGATCGCCGCAAGAAGGCGGTGGGGAGACGGAGGAAAGACGGCCGTAGACGGCACCATACGCTCAGTTGTACGCCTGTTGTCGGAGTGCAAGGGCTGGCCCGTCCGCGTACGTTGCCGTACGCTCATTTGTACACCACTCCCCTTCTACGTTATTTCTGCCCGTACGCAAGCGGCTGATTTGTGGGTGGACTTAACCCTAACGGCCGCGTACGGCTAGCGTGCGGTAATTGTGAACGTACGCACGTTTGGCCGCTCCGATCAGAATAAGGCCCATGGTGTACTAGTTACCTTAACCTGGCCCTGTGCCCGTGTACCCTTCTAGGGCCCTCTCAAGTTACAGAAGCCTGGAAGAATGTTGCCACGCCCACTATTTCTGTGGGTACGGCAGCCCTGCTGCCTTTGTTGCAGGACTTTGGAGGGGTAAGTAAAATGGTTGTAGTGTGCACCTCCTGGGACTCGGGGCCTGTGTGAACTGTGCACATTGCAATCATCTATATAAGTTAAAGAGTGTGTGTGCGTGCGTGCGTGTGTGCGTGTCTGTCGCATTGCAGACACACCGTGGAACTCAGAACCACCAAATTCAGCATTAAGATACCTCTGGACCCGGAGGTGTGCACCTCAAAGCCTTTTTGGGAAATTTCACATACATGTATGCCATGATTCATAATGAACACAGTTTACAGTAGATACAGAGGGGCAGATGTATTTAGCCAGGTGAAGTGATAAAGTGGAAGGTGTGAATGCAGCAGCCAATCAGCTTCTTACTGTCATTTTTCAAACTCAGTCTGTAATTTGACCATTAATAAATCGTCCCCACAACATCTCTTTCCATATTTAACATTTCAGGACAGTGTACAGGTTTGTTTCTTGCAGTAACTTTACTCACGTTGTTTGATGCCTGAACAAAATAATGAATGAATTAGTTAATGCCCTACAATATCCCAGTTAATATATGATGTACTTATGCAGGGCTGCCGCTAGGAATTTTGGGTCCCGGGACTGATTTTCAGTTCCCTCCCTCCCACCTCTTCCCGCTTTAACTCCTCACCCGGTGGCAGTGGCAGAGGTGTGGCATCACCTGGCTCATGCATCCCCTCGGTCCCGCTAGGTCATGAGCGCACATTGCAATGCAGAGAGCAGCCTGCAGAGCGCCAAAAACAGGAAAAGAAAAGAGGTGCAAGATGGAATTATCCTTGGACCTTCCCACCCACCCTTATGATGTATAAATAGGACATGCACAGTTTAACAAACCGATCACTTCAGCGACAGAATCTGCCACAACTGCTGCTGAAATGATTGGTTTGTTTGGGCCCCCACAAAAAAAGAGGTGCAAGATGGAATTGTCCTTGGGAGAAGAAATACCATAAAACCGGCAGCACTGACGGAGCCAATCCTCGGGGGCTAGTAAGACTCACCACTGTGGTGGTGGTGGGGGGGGGGGGGCACGGCACAGGTAGGGCAATGAAGTGGGGGGGGGGTTTCTGGCGATGATGGCACTGGTGAAGCTAACGGCGGCGCAGTACAGCATCAGGGTATTTTTCATGAAAAATACCCCGATGGTGATGAAGAGACCCATCGGATATTTTTGATAATTGATACATCCCTGCGATGTATGCATTGTGAGTTGGCCCAATGTTATCACAGCACATCCGCATCATTAGATGCGGATGGTGACAAACCTGAGGATAAGTGCAACATGCCCTGCATCACATGCTGCAAGCTGTGATGAGTTTGCTATGCCCGTTCCTTTTTTACTCAGGGTTGGCAGGCTCATGGATGAGCACGCGGCAGGATCAGCTGCACTGTCAGTTTGTTTTTTCTTTAATTACTTAATGATTTAGCATTCTCAGAGGCAATAAATACCAGCAGATAGCACTGACTATACAGACCCTGAAGGAAGCTTCCTGTGGGCTGTGGAAACAGCTGTCTGGGACTTGCTGATATATTGTTCCCTGTTGCTCATTCAATAAATCCTTCTACACCTTAATGCTTATTAGTGAGTGCTGGTCTCGGATGGATGAGGTAAGTGTTGATACTGTATATCAGCGGCGTAACTATAGCACCGCAGCCCCCGCCACCGTGGGGGGGGGCACTGTGCATGTGGGGGCGCCGGGGGCTGCGGTGCTATAGTTAAACCCCCCCTCAATCCCCCGCAGACTTACCTATCGCGCTGGTCCCGGCGGCTCCGTTCTTCTGCTGAGTACCACCACAAAATCTCTGAAACTGTCTGCTGTATGGGGGCGGCCATTTTCTGGTGGTCCTCAGCAGAAGAACGGAGCCCCCGGGACCAGCGCGATAGGTAAGGCTGTGGGGGATTGAGGGGGGTTTGCATGGGCGGCGGGGTAGGGGTGCTTGGCGGGGCGGCGACGGGGGGGGCTCCACCCTAACGGCGGGGGGGCGCCCAAAACGTAGCTACACCACTTCTGTATATATAGTCTAAAGTGGAACTGGATGAGTGCAGAGTATGTATGATGACACATTAAACGATGAGCGTACCCAGTGACATCTTGCATGATGATGACTCAGAGGTTGCTGGCATTGGCTAGCGCATACACAATTACCGATGCCGGCCGTGACAAGCGACATTCCTAAGATATCTCTTTACTGTTAGACACCGTCGCCCGGATGCCAGGGACTCCGGGCGAACGGTGGTGCGGGGGCAGCGCAGCAGCGCCAGGCTTAACGCCCAGCGAGGATCTAACAGCCGCCGTCCGGATACTGGGGATTCCGGACGGTCGGCGGGGGGCGTGTTTAATAGCAGGCCGGGGGACGTCACTAGGCGACGTCCCAGCCTACAATCTGACGCCGGGCGTCGGGGCGTTGCTAGGCAACGCACCCGGTCTTCCGCCCGGCGCCAGGTGACGTCAGACGCCAGCCTCAATGAAGGGGCGCCTGTTTCAAATAAAAGACCTGCGTCTGCTGCATACAGACGCCGGTTATAGCTCTGGGTAGCTGTTCCTGGTCCCCCAGCGTTGCTTCAGCTTCCTGGTTCTCCTGGCAGAGGCTCCCCATTGTGCCTGCTGCCTCCCTGGTTTCCAGTCTGCTGTTTTCCTGGAAGTCTCATCTGCGGACCCGATTCTTGATTGTTGCAGGTTCCAGTCCTGTCCAGGCGCTTTCTCCACCCTTCGCCTGTGGATCCTCTTCCACCTTCCCTATTTACGTAAGTGCTCCAGTGGAGCCTGGTTATATTCTTTACTCCGTCTGCTATTTTTTGCATACTTGTCTGACCTGCCTGTGGGGTTACTTTGCGGGTTCAGGCCTCATCCCCGCCGTGGGTCTGGCCTGTCACCCCTCCTGGTGGTTACCAGGTTCCACTTCTTTTTGTCATTTCATTCATTCTCTTTTTAGTCTTTCTGTAGGCAGGGCGTTTCTTTGTATTCCGGTTTTGGGAATTCGCTCCCCCTCCTGTGGTTTTACCGTGGAGATTCCCTTTACACTCCCTGGTGTTTGCGACTGGGTCGCAATCCCGTTCTTGGCCAGGTGCCGGCAGATAGGGGTTATTATCAGCTTAGGCCCGGTAGTTAGTCTTTTCCTTTTGTGTCTACCTCCGGCGATTGCAAGCCCTTTGTCCGTACATAGACCTAGCTGCATCGGGGTTGGAGCGGGCATAACTCGCTCCTTCGGACGCGGCGGCAACAGGTGAAGGCTAGCTTTTGCAGGGGTTTGCCATCTGTCCGAGGAGCTCAACAGAGTGAGTGTAGGGTTCGCCGTGGCCGTCCTAAACAGCGGTCACGGCTACGGGCTCTCGCCTGACCTCCCACTCCCTTCTCCCTGGTGCACTAGTGCACAAACCTCAGTCAATCCTAACATTATAACCGGCCAAAAAGACAGGTTGTATAATAGGCCTTGTACAGCTATTTCCTTTGTTTGTGTGGTTGGATTTCACTTAGTATGAACCCTAACACTCAGACGTTTGCTGACCAGCTCCAAGGGGTAACGCAAATGGTTAGAGAGTTGTCCTTAAAGGTTGCCTCTCAGGAACAACGGTTACGCCCGATAGAGCCAGAGGTTCCTGAACCCCGGGTCAATTTACCCGATCGTTTCTCGGGTGATAGAAAAGCCTTTTTCAATTTTCGTGAAAGTTGTAAATTATATTTTCGGTTGCGACCTCGGTCTTCAGGGTCCGAATCCCAGCGTGTGGGCCTGGTGGTTTCCTTACTACAGGGGGACCCCCAAACTTGGGCCTTTGGGCTTCCTGCCGATAGTCCTGCCTTATCCTCAGTGGATAATTTTTTTTCATCTTTAGGGTTATTATATGATGACCCTGACAGGGAGGCTTCTGCGGAGACTCACCTCCGGGCCCTTAGACAGGGGAAAGACCCAGCGGAGGTTTATTGTACGGAGTTTCGCCGTTGGGCAAACGACTGCGGTTGGAACGACCCTGCCTTACGGAGTCAGTTTCGCTGCGGGTTGTCGGAGGCAATAAAAGACAGCCTCATTCAGTATCCAACACCCAAGTCTTTGGACAAATTGATGGAACTGTCTATCAGAATCGATCGCCGCCTCCGTGAAAGGAGATCTGAGCGGGGTGTTTCTACTCGGCCAATTCCATTTGTCCCTCTTGCTTCAGAGGATGGCGAGGAGCCTATGCAGCTTGGGGCTACTCGCATCTCACCTGAAGAAAGAGCCCGTCGGTTCAGTTCCGGTCTCTGTCTGTACTGTGGCAACAAGGGACACGTTCTCAAGAATTGCCCTAATAGGCCAGTAAAAGCCTTGGCCAAGTGAACAAAGAGAGGGTTTACTTTGGCCTACAGCTCTTTTCCTCTCACGATTCACTACTAGTTCCTTGTTGTATTGCTTTCGGTGATAATAAGTTTTCCGGGACCGCATTTAATGATAGTGGAGCGGCTGGAAACTTTCTGGATATCTCCCTTGCTAAAAAATTGGGGATTCCCCATCTCAAACTCCATGGGTTGGTGACCTTACGTGGGTTAGACGGGAGTGTCTTGCCCAACGGGGCAATATCATTTCAGACCCCCTTAATTTCATTGACCATGGGTTTGTTCCATAAAGAAAAAATTGGTTTTCTTCTCATATCTTGTCCAGTCGTTCCCATTGTGTTAGGGCACCCCTGGCTGGTAAAACACAATCCCACCATTGATTGGTCCGCGGGTGAAATTGCTCGTTGGAGTCCCAGTTGTTCCCAGCAATGTTTTAACACTCCAGTCTTAGTGGCGTCTCTTTCCCTCTCTGGGGTTCCACCCCCTTATCAAGACTTTGCGGATGTGTTCTCAAAGGGAAAGGCTGACTGTCTTCCCCCACATCGCCCCTACGATTGTACTATTAATTTGATTTCCAATGCTCCCTTGCCCAAGGGTAGATTATATGCCTTATCCATCCCTGAGACTAAGGCGATGGATGAATATGTTCAGGAGAGCCTGAAGAAAGGGTTCATTCGCCCATCCAAGTCTCCACTCAGCGCGGGTTTTTTTTTTGTTGCAAAAAAGGATGGCACCCTAAGGCCCTGTATTGATTTTCGTGCCCTCAACAAAATCACTATAAAAAATACTTATCCGCTTCCCTTGATTTCTGTACTTTTTGACCAGTTACGGTCAGCGACCATCTTTTCCAAGATTGATCTCCGGGGCGCTTATAATCTTGTGAGAATTAGGGAAGGCGATGAGTGGTAGACGGCATTCAGTACACAGACCGGGCATTACGAGTATTTGGTAATGCCCTTCGGTCTCTCCAACGCTCCTGCCGTCTTTCAGGATTTCATAAATGATGTTCTTCGTGAATTTTTGGGCAAGTTTGTGGTCGTTTATTTAGACGACATTTTGATTTTTTCCCAAGATTTGGATTCTCATAGAAATCAGGTTCGGCTGGTTCTACAGAAATTACGGGAGAATCGGTTATTTGCAAAACCAGAGAAATGCGAGTTCGAGGTTACACAGGTTTCTTTTCTTGGATACATTATCGCGTCTCAGGGCTTCCAAATGGATCCTAAGAAGCTTCAGGCAATTGTGGACTGGGCTCGTCCTACCAATTTGAAGGCGATCCAACGTTTTCTTGGTTTTGCTAACTATTATAGGCGATTCATTTCTTCCTTTTCTACCATTGTGGCACCCTTGGTGGCATTAACCAGGAAAGGGGCCGACCCTTCCCAGTGGTCTCAGCAGGTAGAACAAGCCTTCGAAACACTAAAAAAAGCCTTTATGTCAGCTCCTGTGTTAAAACATCCAGATCCGAGACTCCCTTTCATTGTAGAAGTGGATGCCTCCGAAGTTGGGGCAGGAGCGGTCCTTTCCCAACAAGGTTCCGATTCACTTGAGCCACATCCATGCGCATATATGTCCAGGAAGTTCTCCGTGGCTGAGGCTAATTATGATGTCGGTAACCGGGAGTTGCTCGCCATCAAGTGGGCCTTTGATGAGTGGCGACACTGGTTAGAAGGGGCAGTCCATCAGATTCTGGTCCTTACTGACCATAAGAACCTTCAGTATATCGAATCTGCTAAAAGACTTAATGCCCGGCAAGCCCGTTGGGCTCTCTATTTTACACGCTTTAATTTCATCATTTCTTATAGATCGGGCTCAAAGAACATCAGAGCTGACGCCCTGTCACGGGCCTTTTTGCCCCAACACGAGACCAAGATTGACAAAGGACCCATTCTGCCTGCTTCTTATATTCATGCAGGAGTCAATCAGACCCTGGAGAGTCTCATACGCCAGGCACAAGGGCAAGCCCCGGCTCAAACACCAGTGGATAGATTATATGTTCCTCCGTCTCTTCGTCGCAGGGTTCTGTCTGAATACCATGATACCAAGATCGCTGGTCATCCGGGGGTCCTCAAGACTATGACTCTTCTGTCCCGGGTACTCTGGTGGCCAGGCATTTCACGAGATACCCGGGAATTTGTGCTGTCTTGTCCAGACTGTGCCCGGCACAAGGTTCCCCGATCTAGGCTGATGGGAGAACTGATTCCATTGTCCATTCCTGTCAGACCTTGGTCTCATCTGGCCATGGATTTTATTGTTGGGTTACCTGTTTCTTCTCAGTGTCAGGTGATATGGGTCATCATTGACAGATTTTCGAAAATGGCACATTTTGTGGCCTTGAGGCAACTACCTTCGGCTAAGGAGTTAGTCACGTTGTTCCTGCAACATATTTTTCGATTACACGGTTTGCCCACCGATATCGTGTCTGATCGTGGCCCGCAATTTGTGGTACAGTTCTGGAGGCTGTTCTGTTCCGCTTTAAAAGTCAAAACCAGCTTGACTTCTGCCTTTCATCCCCAGTCCAACGGGCAGACCGAGCGATTAAATCAGTCCCTCAAACAGTATTTGAGGTGTTTTGTGTCTAAATTGCAGGATAATTGGGTGAGCTTTCTCCCTCTAGCCGAATTCGCCTATAATAATGCACATCATTCGGCTTCTAAGACCTCCCCCTTTTTTGCAGTATATGGCTTCCATCCGCGGGTTAATTCCTTGGGACCTGATGCCCCCAGGTCGGTTTGTTCTTCGTCGGCCTCTCAACTCAAAGTCATATGGAGAAAGGTTCATGCAGCTCTTAAGGAGGCCTCTTTGAGAGAAAAGGTACTAGCAGACAGATCCAGACGTCCTTGTCGTTTGAAGGTTGGTGATTGGGTGTGGCTTTCCACCCGTAATATCAGGCTTCACCAACCATCCGCAAGGTTAGGGCCACGTTACATTGGCCCCTTTCGGATCATCAAGAGGGTTAATCCGGTAGCGTTCCGTCTCTCCCTACCTAAGTCCCTCAGGATTGCTAACACCTTCCATGCCTCGCTGCTCAAACCCGCATTCTTTTCTCGAAAGTTTCCTCGCAGAATCAACGCTGGGTCATCTCCAGTAATGGTGCAAGGACAGCGAGAATTTCGAGTGGAAAAGATACTTAACTCCAAATTCGTGAGAGGTTCTTTACAATTTCTGGTGCACTGGAGGGGGTTTGGTCCCGAGGAGAGATCCTGGATCCCGGATAAAGATCTGCATGCACCCAGTCTTAAAAAGATCTTCTTCCGAGAGTTTCCGGATAAACCGGTGGTAGGGGTTTTTTGACCCCTCCTCAAGGGGGGGGTACTGTTAGACACCGTCGCCCGGATGCCAGGGACTCCGGGCGAACGGTGGTGCGGGGGCAGCGCAGCAGCGCCAGGCTTACCGCCCAGCGAGGATCTAACAGCCGCCGTCCGGATACTGGGGATTCCGGACAGTCGGCGGGGGGCGTGTTTAATAGCAGGCCGGGGGACGTCACTAGGCGACGTCCCAGCCTACAATCTGACGCCGGGCGTCGGGGCGTTGCTAGGCAACGCACCCGGTCTTCCGCCCGGCGCCAGGTGACGTCAGACGCCAGCCTCAATGAAGGGGCGCCTGTTTCAAATAAAAGACCGGCGTCTGCTGCATACAGACGCCGGTTATAGCTCTGGGTAGCTGTTCCTGGTCCCCCAGCGTTGCTTCAGCTTCCTGGTTCTCCTGGCAGAGGCTCCCCATTGTGCCTGCTGCCTCCCTGGTTTCCAGTCTGCTGTTTTCCTGGAAGTCTCATCTGCGGACCCGATTCTTGATTGTTGCAGGTTCCAGTCCTGTCCAGGCGCTTTCTCCACCCTTCGCCTGTGGATCCTCTTCCACCTTCCCTATTTACGTAAGTGCTCCAGTGGAGCCTGGTTATATTCTTTACTCCGTCTGCTATTTTTTGCATACTTGTCTGACCTGCCAGTGGGGTTACTTTGCGGGTTCAGGCCTCATCCCCGCCGTGGGTCTGGCCTGTCACCCCTCCTGGTGGTTACCAGGTTCCACTTCTTTTTGTCATTTCATTCATTCTCTTTTTAGTCTTTCTGTAGGCAGGGCGTTTCTTTGTATTCCGGTTTTGGGAATTCGCTCCCCCTCCTGTGGTTTTACCGTGGAGTTTCCCTTAACACTCCCTGGTGTTTGCGACTGGGTCGCAATCCCGTTCTTGGCCAGGTGCCGGCAGATAGGGGTTATTATCAGCTTAGGCCCGGTAGTTAGTCTTTTCCTTTTGTGTCTACCTCCGGCGATTGCAAGCCCTTTGTCCGTACATAGACCTAGCTGCATCGGGGTTGGAGCGGGCATAACTCGCTCCTTCGGACGCGGCGGCAACAGGTGAAGGCTAGCTTTTGCAGGGGTTTGCCATCTGTCCGAGGAGCTCAACAGAGTGAGTGTAGGGTTCGCCGTGGCCATCCTAAACAGCGGTCACGGCTACGGGCTCTCGCCTGACCTCCCACTCCCTTCTCCCTGGTGCACTAGTGCACAAACCTCAGTCAATCCTAACATTTACAGTATATGCAGAATTCCAAAATCCACAATACATCTGGCCCCAATCCTTTTGAATATGGGAAACAGCCTGTAGTTTGAATTGGGAACAGAAGCGTAGGGAAGTTGGCTCTGGTGAAGCTCAAGCTTCAGGAGCCGGGGAGGAGAGAGGGCTCGCTGGCGGTCCCCTCTTCTCCCTCTTCCATTGCACCATAGAATGATAGAATATGAGGCAGAAGTCAGAGAAAGAGTCTCTGTCCGTTGCAGTCTCTCCAAAAATGGCCACCGCCTTGGAGGAGACAGACACTAGTCCTGGTGGACCTCTAGTGTTCATCAGAGGAGCTCAGCGCAACCAGCACTACCCGGAATGCCGGGCCATACCACCCCCTCGCACTGCGGGTTCGCCCACACTGCCTGCGAATGAATGTTTAACATAAACATCTATTCACAGGATAGGGAGAACCACCCACATCATTCGATGGTCACCGACCATCGAATGATCTCGAAGGTGCACATACTCTCAGGTCACATAGATATACGTGCACGCTTGGCAGGAAGTGGGCGGGTAGCTGACATCGGGGGATGTTTTGCTATTTGGACCGGCTACAGTTTTGCTATTTGACCATGCTAAAACAGATGCAGGGCATGCTGGGATGTGTAGTTCATTAAAATCTGGAGTGTCAAGGTTAGCCATCACTGGTCTATTGTGTACCCATATTTACACACTTCCGATTTGTCTTTGCAATCTAGGCTTTCTGATGTCATGGATTTCTCTGATCTCATCACAATTCCTCTGTGCATTATAACCGGTGTTTTTGTAGCCATTGTCTTTTTCCGACAAAAGACACACATTCATCCGAATTATCCCCCTGGACCATGGCCTCTTCCAATAATAGGAAATATTCACCTTCTGAACTTCAAGAGACCCCACCTAACAATGCAAAAGGTAATACATAAGGTATTGTGATGAATTGGGAATAATGGGCCTGATTCAGACCATATATTCACAGCCCAGCTAACAGGTAAATGCCGCCCTACCAAATGCATTTCTCCCACCGGGCGAATCCCCACACTACGATGCGAGCGGCGGTGTATGCTAACACATGCACTAGAATGCGGCCACACAGAGGAAAAAGTCAACCGATGGTCGCTCACCATCAAAAGATTTTTTGTTTCTTCGTAGGTAAAAGCAAGTCTATACCTACAGTATACTCATGTGACATCAGCCGCCAGCTCCGAGACGCTTGCATTCGCAGGTTGCCTCCCAGCATTTTTGTGTGTCCACGCCCATAAAATAATGGGCGGACCCTAACGACCGCCCCTTGTCTGCCCATCATTGAGCAAACCCCCCGGGCGAGCGTGAAACTACCCGAAAGTGTTCGCTCCACGGGTTTGCGCACCCGCATATTTGCGCATATATTCGCATGCGCAAACCCCCACCATTGGCCTGGGAAACGAGTTCGGGCCACAATGAACAGGTCTGAATCACCCACAATGTGTCCTTCCTTATCATGACGCAAGCAGTGAGATGCTTTTGTAGCTGGCAAAAAAAAAATTTTAAGCTTCATATGTATTTGCATGGCACCGGATAATTGTATGTACCAAAAAATACCATAGGACTGTATGCTGTGGTAACCCATCCGTGACAGTCACCTGAATACTATCTGCTACATTTCGCAAAATTTTCTAATTTCACAATAACCTAACTATATATAATAATTTTTACACATTTTTTCACTTTAAATTCATTTCAGCCAGGCCATTTCAATGCCTCATGGGAGAATACCCATTGAGACCATTTGTGACCAAGGCTGACACACTTATTTATTTTTCAGTATAATTTTCATCTAATAATTTATCACAAATAATAACTTTTTCACCATTAGAAATTTCTATCAAAACCCTTTAGGCAAAGCTAAATTAAACTTCTTTTTGCATCTCCATTGTTCAGTGACGATGTGACGATATATTTGTGAGCTACTATTTTAATGCATATTATTAAAGATTAATATATTTTAATAAGTTGTACCCCAACAAAGAGAGTCATCTTTTTCTTTTGTGTGTTAAATACACATAGAACCAAACAAACAGTCCCTGACTACATTATTGGAGCTAGAAATTGTCACTGACAGCAAACGTCCACACACCACCACCACCACCACCACCACCATCATCACCCAACATATTTCGGTGTCTGGTAGACCTCCACTGAATCATTGCTAAAATTATTACTATAAAACTTGGAACTTAGTTTGGGCTGTTAGAGTTAGGCGGTGGGATAGTCACTAAGGTGGTAGGGTTAGGCTGTGGGGGGACACTGAGGTGGTAGGGTTAGGCTGTGGGGCCAGTTAGCGTTAGGCACTAAGAGGGGGTTAGAGTTAGGCTGTGCGGTGGGATAGTCACTAAGGTGGTAGAATAAGGCTGTGGGGGAGCACTGAGGTGGTAGGGTTAGGCTGTGGGGCCAGTTAGCGTTAGGCACTAAGAGGGGGTTAGAGTTAGGCTGTGCGGTGGGATAGTCACTAAGGTGGTAGGGTTAGGCTGTGGGGGGGGGGGCACTGAGGTTGTAGGGTTAGGCTGTGGGGGCAGTTAGCGTTAGGCACTAAGAGGGGGTTAGAGTTAGGCTGTGTGGTGGGATAGTCACTAAGGTGGTAGGGTTAGGCTGTGGGGACAGTTAGCCTTAGGCACTAAGAGGGGGTTAGAGTTAGGCTGTGTGGTGGGATAGTCACTAAGGTGGTAGGGTTAGGCTGTGGGGGGGCACTGAGGTGGCAGGGTTAGGCTGTGGGGCAGTTAGCGTAAGACACTAAGGGGGTTAGATTTAGACGGTGTGGTGGGATAGTCACTAAGGTGGTAGGGTTAGGCTGTGGGGGGGGGGCACTGAGGTGGTAGTGTTAAGCTGTCGGGGCAGTTAGCGTTAGGCACTAAGAGGGGGTTAGGGTTAGGCTGTGTGGTGAGATAGTCACTAAGGGCTCTTCTACCTCTAAGTCTGTCAGTTGTTACCCAGTTTGTTTTATCACTGTCTACTATTGTAAAGCGCAACGGAATCTTCTGTGCTATATAAGAAACTGTAAATAAATAATAAATAAGGTGGTAGGGTTAGGCTGTGGGGGGGCACTGAGGTGGTAGGGTTAGGCTGTGGGGAAAGTTAGCGTTAGGCACTAAGAGGGGGTTAGAGTTAGGCTGTGTGGTGGGATAGTCTCTAAGGTGGTAGGGTTAGGCTGTGGGGGGGGGGGACACTGAGGTGGTAGGGTTAGGCTGTGGGGACAGTTAGCATTAGGCACTAAAGAGGGGTTAGAGTGAGGCTGTGCGGTGGGATAGTCACTAAGGTGGTAGGGTTAGGTTGGGGGGGCACTGAGGATGTAGGGTTAGGCTGTGGGGGCAGTTAGCGTTAGGCACTAAGAGGGGGTTAGAGTTAGGCTGTGTGGTGAGATAGTCACTAAAGGCTCTTCTACCTCCAAGTCTGTCAGTTGTTACCCAGTTTGTTTTATCACTGTCTACTATTGTAAAGCGCAACGGAATCTGCTGCACTATATAAGAAACTCTGGTACTTCTGTACTTTCACGGCGCCACTAGAAATCGCGGGCATCGCGGCCATTGAATGCACTAAAAATCGGGTGCGACGCGATGCCCGCGATGCCCGCGATTTCCCATAGGGACCAATGTTAAATTTCTCAATTGACCCGATTTTACTGTTCAATGCCTCAATTGACACGATTTTCCCATAGGAAACAATGTTAAATGGCCCACAGAGGCCAAATAGCCACCCTGAAGTGTGAAATGGCCCCCACAATTGTTAACGCCACCCCACGATCAACGTGAACCCGAAGCGTGGCGAGCGCAGCGAGCCCGCGAGGGGCGGTGGTACGCGTCCTCCGACCTTTTCATACCCCCACTATCCACGTCGGCGTGGAGTTGAGAATAGAATAGTGTGGCGAGCGCAGCGAGCCACCGAGCCCGAAGCGTGGAGAGCGGACGCGGATACCTTCACAGGTAAACGCGTCCCTTCGCGGGCTTCACAGGTATCCTCGTCCCCTCGCGGGGCTCGCTGCGCTCGCCACGCTGCGCTCGCCACGCTTCGGGCTCGGTGGCTCGCTGCGCTCGCCACACTATTCTATTCTCAACTCCACGCCGACGTGGATAGTGGGGGTATGAAAAGGTCGTAGGACGCGTACCGCCGCCCCTCGCGGGCTCGCTGCGCTCGCCACGCTTCGGGTTCACGTTGATCGTGGGGTGGCGTTAACAATTGTGGGGGCCATTTCACACTTCAGGGTGTCTATTTGGCCTCTGTGGGCCATTTAACATTGATTCCTATGGAAAAATCGTGTCAATTGAGGCATTGAACAGAAAAATCGTGTCAATTGAGAAATTTAACATTGGTCCCTATGGGAAATCGCGGGCATCGCGTTGCGCCCGATTTTTTAGTGCATTCAATGCCCGCGATGATCGCGATATCCTATCCTTCCTAATCTAGTGGCGCCGTGAAAGTAAAGAAGTACCGAAACTGTAAATAAATAAATAATAAATAAGGTGGTAGGGTTAGGCTGTGGGGGGCACTGAGGTGTTAGGGTTAGGCTGTGGGGGCAGTTAGCGTTAGGCACTAGGGGGGGTTAGAGTTAGGCTCTGTGGTGGGATAGTCACTAAGGTGGTAGGGTTAGGCTGGGGGGGGGCACTGAGGTGGTAGGGTTAGGCTGTGGAGGCAGTTAACGTTAGGCACTAAGAGGGGGTTAGAGTTAGGCTGTGTGGTGGGATAGTCACTAAGGTGGTAGGGTTAGGCTTTGGGGGGCACTGAGGTGATAGGGTTAGGCTGTGGGGGCAGTTAGCGTTAGGCATTAAGAGAGGGTTAGAGTTAGGCTGTGTGGTGGGATAGTCACTAAGGTGATAGGGTTAGGCTGTGGGTGAGCAGTTAGGGTTAAGCACTAAGGGGGGTTAGGGTTAGGCTGTGGGGTGGGATAGTCACAAAGATGGTAGGGTTAGGTAGTGGGGGGGCAGTTAGGGTTAGGCACTAAGGCTGGTTTAGGGTTAGGCTGTGGGGTGGGATAGGCACTGAGGTGGTATGGTTAGGCTATGAGCGACAGTAAGGGTTAGGAACTAAGGGGGTACAGATAGGGTTAGGCTGCAGGGAGTGAGGTTACGTTAGGTATTAAGGCGGTTAGGTTTAGGCTGTGGTGGTGGGTTAGGCACTATGGTGATACGGTTAGGCTGTGGGGGGGGGGTAGTTTTAGAATGATGCTGTCTGACTGCCGGCATCCCAAGCACCAGGATGCCGGTTCCATCCCCTAGAGTATCCACACGTGTGTCCAGATTATATGGAGTCTCCTTTAACATCCTCATTTTTGCTTTTCATTTGCAGCTGGCTGATAAGTATGGTCCGGTGTTCAGCTTAGCAATAGGGAGCCAGAAGATGGTCGTCCTGTGTGGATTTGAGGCTGTGAGAGACGCCCTAGTGAACCATGCAGCGGAGTTCTCCGAGAGGCCCAGCGTACCAAGTTTTGATGATATGTCCAAGGGTTATGTAACAGTTGTTTAAGCTGATAAAATGTTTTATTTCATAGGTTACAAAATGTCAAAAAGAAATAAAAAAGGGAATTAACTAAACACGAGACATGCCCAATTCTACATACTGCACATTACATGTGATAAAAAGTGTAACAGAACAAAATGTCAATAGAACTCTCATTTTATTAAATAAGCCCCTATGTTTGGTGACTGGCACATTTTAATTATTTTATTAATGGACAAGTCAATCTGGGGAGTTCAATTTAAGCGGCATGTTGAATAGCGCTGTGAATAAGTGACAGAGGCCAAGCTATTCAATTGTCTGCATCAAGTCTAATTAAATATTAAAATAGTGCAAGAAAGCTTAACATTGTATTAAAAAATATTGTGTTAGCTGTGTAGACGCAAACCCTGAACTATTGCTCCGGGGGTGGGCCGGGGACATGTTTTTTTTTTTTTGTTTGTTTTTTTTTAAATTCAGTCTTTCTTTATTTCGATTTTTTCAAATTTTTACAAACAATCATCACATTGATATTCATTATGCAAGCACATGTCACATAGTAAAAAAGCAGAAAAAGAAGAAAAGAAAAAAAACACCGTTGAATTTTGACAATAAATTGCGTATTATTCTTACATAAACAAAAAACAGCATTTTCCCTCTCTAACTCATATTTGTGCTGAGCTTCCAATTTTTATCTTTGCATGTTTTTCTATTTGTTCTTCTAACCCTACTCTTTCTTTCGATTTAAAACTAGTTCATCCATTCTTCCACCCCACCCTCCCTCCCTTAGCCTATTTCTGTACCCCCTAGCCCCCCCGATTTATACTTCTGCTATCAATTATTGTGCTTCTACCTACTTGTTTTTAATCCTACCATTTTCGCGTGCCTATCTGTGTGTAATTAGATTGCCCCCTTTATTAAGTGTCAGTGTCGGTGACAATCCTATTTTAACTCTTTGTGTTCAGCAGTTTATCCATCCGTGTGGTGTTTTGAGGATATCCAAGGTGCCCACATTCTTTCAAATTCTCTTAGGTGTCCACTTCTCCTAATGTGCATATGTTTTTCGTGTTCTATCGTGTTATTCACTGCTCTAATCCATGTTTTTATATCTAGTCCTTCTTGCCCCATCCAATTTTTTGCTATTTGTGCTTTAGCAAGTGCCCACAGCTTCTCCCACAACCAATTGTTTAAAGCCCCTATCTCACTGGAGTTTTGAATCCCCAATATACACTCTCTTACTTCAGGGTTTTGGTGAGATCCTCTGATATCCCCTATGATGCAGCCGACTTGTCTCCAAAACTCTTGGACCATCCTACATTCCCAGATCATATGTATATAAGTCCCTAATTGTTGTTTACATTTAGGGCATATTTCATCGCAGTTTGGGTCATACTTTTTTTTCCTTACTGGGGTAACATATGTGCGGTGGAGTATATACAACTGAATTTGCTGGCATCTTATGGATTCCGTTGCCCTCAGGGGAGAAGATAAAGCTCTCTTCCATTCCCTATCGTTTAGTTTACCCACATCCTTCTCCCAATCTTGTCTGAGCTTAGCTATTTGGGGGTTCTTCAGTTCTTGTATTAATAATTTATATATTTCTGAGACCTTCAGCTTTTTTTCTCTGTCCAACATTACCTTTGCTGGGGAGCTGTCCAATTTTATTCTCTCCTTCCCAAAACTCGCCTCGAGGCTACCCCTTAATTGTAGGTATCGGAAGTAGTATCCTCTGGGTATCCTATATTCCAATTCTAGCTGGCCATAGGTTTTAACCTTCCCATCCTGAACTAATTGGCCCAGCTTATCTATTCCCACTTTGGACCAGGATAGTCTAGCCTCTTCCTCCCCTATGTCATCTCTCTCCTTTCTGTTTCCCCTCATTTGTGTTTTTACCCATACTGCAGTTTCTGGGTCTATGCCCCTATGGTCCATAAGTTTATTTGTATAGCACCATATATTTACCGCTTGTTTGACTATGGGATTATTTATTTTTTTAGTTCTCTTTATGCAACTGGTGATTATTGCTTGTCTAGCTGTTATTTTCCCAAAGCACTGGGTCACCATTTAGGAAAGATGCTTGGCGGGAGAAACATCCAGACAGTCAAACCTATTCATGTTTCTCTAGGTCATTGGAGGCTCTGTCTCGTATCGATATTATTTTTGTTAATAGTGAAATGCTGTCAAGAATTGAAAGTGTTGCATATTTGCCCCATGGGATTTCTGACCATTCCCCTGTATTGGCTCAAATCCGCTTGAATCAGGATAAAGGTCAGAATATGTGGAAATGTCATCCTGCATGGCTGGAACAAATGGAGGTAGGTTCTGGGGTGGAAAAGGAATGGGGGGATTACTGGGCTAACAATGAGGGTTCCGCACACCCGAGTGTATTGTGGGATACTAGTAAGGCAGTAATAAGAGGCTCCCTAATCAAACAGATTGCATATATTAAGAGACAAACAAGGGAAAAGAAACAACGGTTAGAGAAACTTAATGCAGAGTTAGAATCACAGTACTCCCAAGATAAGGAAGCAAGCACAAAGGAAAAATGGGAGGTAGCAAAGAGGGAGTGGGCTAGAGAATTAAATGTAGCCACAGCAAGGTATCAGACATTCCTCGCCCACAGAAGATACATAAACCAGGATCGTCCTGGGAGCTATCTGGCCCAATTGGTTCTAAGCTCGAGACAAAAACAATTTGTGAGTAAATTAGAAGGTGAAGATGGGCATGTAATTGAAGCCACCCCTGATATAGCTCAAACCTTCGTAGAGTATTATAAAAAACTATATTCTAGCGCATTAACCCATGAGGAGGTGGATATTAAGCAGTACCTAGAAGCAACACCGTTACCACAAATAAGTAAAGAACAGAGGGAGAGTCTGGAGGCCCCTATAACGGTCATGGAAACTATTAATGCTATAAATCAGATGCCACGTAACAAAGCCCCTGGGTGCGATGGTATACCAGCAGAACTATATAAAAAATGCAGGGATACAATTGCACCCAGACTAACTGAATTATTCAATAAAAGTTTGAAAGAAGATAAGCTGCCAATATCAATGGATGAAGCCCTGATAACGGTAATCCTGAAAGAGGGGAAGGACCCCCAAAAAACAGACGCATATAGACCAATATCTCTGATAAATGGAGATGCAAAGATCTTGGCAAAGATATTAGCGCAGAGATTGGAGGGAGTTTTGGACGACATAGTCCAACCCGATCAAACCGGCTTTCGGAAAGGAATGGGTACCAAGGAAAACATCAGGAGACTATATACTAACTTACAGGGAATAGATACAGATGGATCTGGTAAAAAAATAAAAGCAGTCATGTCTCTTGATGCAGCCAAGGCATATGACTGTGTCGAATGGAAATACCTGTGGTCGGTGCTGGAGACCTATGGGTTCGGACCACAATATGTTAAGTGGATCAAATTTTTATATAGAGACCCTAAAGCTCGAGTCCAAATCAACGGATATACGACAGCCCAATTCCGGCTAGCCAGGGGAACTCGACAGGGGTGCCCGTTATCCCCGGCCCTGTTCAACCTGGCAATCGAGCCGCTAGCATGCATACTAAGATCAACCCAGGGACTGGAGGGAGTTCAAAAGGGGGGAGATAGAAAGGAGATTATCTCGCTATATGCAGATGATATGGTAATATTCCTAAATGACTGGGAAAAAGAGCTACCAATGGTTCTCAAGATAGTAGAGCAATTTAGGACATACTCTGGGTTGAAAATAAATTGGGGAAAGTCCCACATTATACCCAATAAGGGCAGGGCTAGTCTAAATACTGAATGCCCCTTGAGATGGGTAGATGAGATGAAGTACCTCGGAATAGTAATCTCAAATAATCCAGGACAATTCCTTGAATTAAATCTGGAACCACTTATTAAGATGTACCAAGATAAAAGTAAGTCCTGGGCCAGATTACCCCTGACTGTGACAGGGAGAACCAATCTGATCAAAATGATGTTTTTGCCAAGATTTCTGTATCTCTTCTTGAATGCACCAATAACCATACCGAAAAAATACTTAAAAAAAATAGATAGTATCACTTCCTCGATAATATGGGCAGGGAAAAGGGTTAGAATAAAAAAGGGTACACTAATTAGACCGAAAGGAGCAGGTGGGTTGGGACTTCCCCATTTCTATTTATATTATATAGCAGCACAGCTTACACACATACAAGAGTGGATAACAGGTAGGGAAAATGATCAGGTTAAAGAAAGGGCCGGGGACATGTTGACGTCACATGACATAGCCGCTCGCCCTGTCTTCGTCCCGCTGCCCGCAACTATAAGTCAGTCTCCACTGACTTATATTTGCTAAGGCAGGAGAAATCATTCCATGACCGAATGATTTCTCCTGCTGCGGGCATATGCGAGGGGATGTGTCTTCGTTACACATCCCTTCGGAACCATACGACAGGGGGGCGTGCATTCGCTGGGGCAGTGGGGCGGCGTCACGAGGACTCGGTTAGCTGTGAGCTTCACAGCTTACCGAGGCAACTAGAATCACCCACTAGTTGATACGTTTTCCTAAAATAGTACAATATTTATTAAAACAGAAGACAGATTCCAGCAATTAATACAACGGCGTAACTATAGCACCGCAGCCCCCGCCACCGCGGGGGGGGGGGGGGGGGGGCGCTGTGCATGTGGGGGCGCCGGGGGCTGCGGTGCTATAGTTACATCCCCCCCCCCCCAATCCCCCGCAGACTTACCTATCGCGCTGGTCCCGGCTCCCTTCTTCTGCTGAGGACCACCACAAAATGGCCGCCCCCATATAGCACACTGTTCTCTGAAACTGTCTGCTGTATGGGGGCGGCCATTTTGTGGTGGTCCTCAGCAGAAGAAGAACGGAGCTGCCGGGACCAGCGCGATAGGTAAGGCTGCAGGGGATTGGGGGGGGGGTTGCATGGGTGGCGGGGCGGCGGGGGATTGGGGGTGCTTGGTGGGGCAGGGGGGGCGACCCCCCCCTAACGGCGGGGCGGCGCCCAAAACTTAGTTACGCCAGTGAATTAATACACAATTTTCTGTACACATTTCATGCTTCAGTCTCTTGGTGTACAGAAGTAGTCATTACTGTCACATTTTCCAGACCACCCAGCTGGTGTGCGGGTGCATTCATTCCTAACCGACACATTAAACAGATCCACATGTGGCCTGGAAAATATGATCAGCTCGTAGATCTCGAGGACCGGTTTAGCCCCCCCCCCCCTCCTTGTGGTCATATTAAGGTGGTACCACACCAATCTTTTTACATTATCCTATTGTATTTCTGACTAAAGATCATACACAGAGCACCTGATTTCCACACTTGATAAATAAGTACATATCTACTGCAGTTGAGAAATTAGGTAATTGCCAACCTCACTGCCTCGTTAGACCACAAATTAATAATATACTAGTTATTACAAATACTGTACCTTAAAGAACAGTATTGTAATTAGCAGCAAAGGCTTTTACTTTGATACTTTGCATGCTCGTCCAATGGAAGATGAATATTTTGAGTATCTACTGTAACATTCATAGCCTGAACTTTGTTGATCTTTTATTTTAGGATTTGCACTTTCAAATGGGCACAACTGGAAAATGATGAGACGATTTACCCTCTCTACACTACGACACATCGGTGTGGGGAAGAATATCATAGAAGACCAGATCAATTACGAATCGGATTGTTTAGTAAAAAGGGTTCAATCCTTTAAAGGTCAGTAATTGGTCCCTAGCCAGCTCTAAAGTATATTTCTTTAAGTACAAGGAAGAGACCATGTACAAAGACACAGTATCGGATATGAACCAGAAAACTACAGAGCAGGATTAGACAAACATTAACTTTTGAAATACTGTAAGACCAGAGGTGGATTCCAATTTGGGGGCCCCTTCATCAAACAATCCATAGCACTATTTCGGCACTATTTGGGCCTCAGTCATATGTGATAGACATGCAGGGTTGGAGTACTAGGGTTTTGTAACCCAGATTGACCCATACACACAGAAAAGGACCTGGGTTGTTCCAGCTAATTACCGGGTCCAAATGCTTGACCTGACAATTACATCTTCTGTCTAAAAGGGGTTTATTTATGTACTTATTAACAGTTTCTTATGCAGCGCAGCATATTCTGTTGTTCTTTACAATTGTAAATAAAGCAAACTTCATAGTTACAGACAGTCAAATTGGTAGGAGGGCCCTGCTCGCAAACTTACAATATATAAGGAGATAGGTATTACAAGGATAGGTGTTATCTATAGCATAATGGTCCACCAGATTGCGAAGGATCTTGGTGGGCTGTATGATATGGTGCCTCAGCAACGTAAACCAGAGGTCAGGAGGATGAGAAGGTGGGAGAAAATAAGGGAGGATGTGTGTGGACTGTACAGTGTAGATGTAATTGAACAGGAAAGGTTTATGACGGTTATGTGGGTAGTTCTGGGTTATGATAAGCTTGCCTGAAGAGGTTAGTTTTCAGGGAACGCTTGAAGTATTGGAGACTAGAAGAGAATCTTATTGTGCTTAGGAGAGCTTTCCACTGAGTGGGTGCAGCCTGAAAAAAGTCCTGCAATCGTGAATTGGAGGGAATAATGAGTGCGGATGAGATATAGATCTTGTGAGGAGCGAAAAGGTCGGGTTGGGAAATATTTTGAGATAAGAGAGGAGATGTACTGTAGATTGGTGTAGTTTGATTTATGGCCTTGTGTGTACAGATGGATCTGCTCTCATCAAAGTGGCTCCCATCGCACCGTCCACCGTGCGACACCCTGCGCCAGAATGGGGCACGCACGTGTTGAGACACTTTCGTTTTAGTATGTCTTGTGTAAGGTAAGGGTGAATTTTGAATATGATTTTAAGATGCATGTGGTATGATTTCTAGACAGATTGAAATTGGGGAACAGAGGAGATTTCAAAGTCAAGGATGACACCTGGGCAGCGAGCTTGTGGAGTAGGATTGATTACACAACAAATTTGTTGGTAAGCTGCTTAATCAGAGGTGTGTCACACTGAGTGAGAAATATCTACATAATAAGTAGGATTGATTGTCATATTCTCAAGAGCGATAGAGATATCTGGTTGGTAGCTACTATTGGTTGGTGGAAATATAATTCAGAGACAGGTTTGCTACTTTATGGAGCTGGGGGTATGTCTGCACTCTATAATCAATTTGAATGTATGTGATCTACAGATCAAATCCCCACGTTATATTTAATCGGTTTGCGGGGGTGCAGTTCCCAAACAGTAATAGTTTAAACGATGAGCAAGAAGAGAAAGGACTGTTGTTTAGGGGACGCACTAAGGCAAAAAATAATCACATAAAATTTAGCTTTTAATAGGTCATATTTTAAAAATTCCCATTATATGACATGATGGGAAGCCGCAGTGAATTTTAAAGAGGTTAAAATCACACGTACAAACATATACACACACAGATGGTGTTTTTAGTGATAAAGAATTGAGGAAAAAGTGATCCTAAAAAGATCTTAAGCTGAAAAATGTCAATTTTCTTAAGCAGATCTTCAATGTATAAAGAAAAAAATGTTTTTATTGTGTAAATATCTCTGACAATAAAAGTCCTTGTACTTTTTGTACTCAAAGTGTGTTTATTAGTGCTAATACTCTTATTTATCCCTGCTAATACACTGGGGGACCACGGGCACTTTTATGTACAAGGCCCGGGAATAGATTTATGGTTATTCCCTGTGTTATGCCTGATTACCACCAGATACAATACAGTCACCTAGGTTTAGAACCAGGTGATATTAGTAGATTTTAGTACAATTATCGTAATTGTCCGGTAAGTATTTTATAAATATAATGAAGATAGTTCCAGCTGTATATCAGTTTAAATACTTGGTCAGCAAAGATACTATCTATTATTTATAGAGCATAACACTAGATTGTTTCCTGATCAATATATTGTATACAGGAACAATTAGGTGTATTATTGGAGTACTGAATGCTATGTTCAGGTATCAACAATTGAATACAGTCACCAAAGCTGGGGACCGGGTGGTCTTACTAATTCTGGCAATGTTGCCTCTATTGTTCCCACCTCTCAATTGTTTATGTGAGCAGATCTAGGGAAACCTTGCATAGTACTGGTTTGGATATTTTACAGGCAAGGGTGCCCTCTGCTGTTCATATCTGGAACATAGTATAAGAGTCCTATATTCAGCATAACACACATAAGACAAATCTAAATGACTGAGTACATTTAAAGATTATTTCTGCTAATTGACATTTCAGTTTAGATCAGTATGCTGGCGTCAGTATTATGAATGCCGGTATCCCTATGTATTCTGTTTAAAATGGTCATGCTATGTATTATCAGCATTGTTAGGGAACCATATATTGTGCCCCAGAATGGTTACAGTGGAAGTGTTCTTTAATGTATTCTTATGGAGATGCAACACTGTGTTCATATTATTGCGTTAACAATTTTTGTTTATTATAATTAATAATAATAAAAGATAATGATATAATAACGATAATATTAGTCATTTCAAAACTTTATTAGATTTATTTGCAATTCTCAAATGAAAGTGTGTTTATGCCGCGATTGTTAATAGACTGTAGCGTAGAAAACTTTATATTAATAAAATTATGCTTTCAACCATTACACTATACTTTTTCTCATTTTCATGGTTTCATGGATACTGTCCCTTTAAACTGGGACAATCAAGAATTACACTGGTTCTGTGGCTGGGTGACATCAGCTGTGGCCCTTTAGAGTTCCTTAAGCCTGAACCCTACCCCTAACAATAACTCCCTCACAGCATAACCCTAACCTCATCTGATGCCTAACCTCAACACCCCCCCCCTGCAGCCTAACCCTCCTGCCCATAGCCAACCCTAACCTCCTCCGGCAGCCTAACCCTCATGTCGGCCTAACCCTAACCTCCCCCTGCAACCTAACCCCATCCTCCTCCGTAGCCAACCCTAACCTCCTCCGGCAGCCTAAACCTCATGTCAGCAGCCTAACCCTAACCTCCCCCTGCAACCTAACCCCATCCTCCTCCGTAGCCAACCCTAACCTCCTCCGGCAGCCTAAACCTCATGTCAGCAGCCTAACCCTAACCTCCCCCTGCAACCTAACCCCATCCTCCTCCATAGCCAACCCTAACCTCCTCCAGCAGCCTAACCCTCATGTCAGCCTAACCCTAACCTCCCCCTGCAACCTAACCCCATCCTCCTATGTAGCCAACCCTAACCTCCTCCGGCAGCCTAACCCTCATGTCAGCAGCCTAACCCTAACCTCCAGCTAATTACCGGGTCCAAATGCTTGACCTGACAATTACATCTTCTGTCTAAAAGGGGTTTATTTATGTACTTATTAACAGTTTCTTATGCAGCGCAGCATATTCTGTTGTTCTTTACAATTGTAAATAAAGCAAACTTCATAGTTACAGACAGTCAAATTGGTAGGAGGGCCCTGCTCGCAAACTTACAATATATAAGGAGATAGGTATTACAAGGATAGGTGTTATCTATAGCATAATGGTCCACCAGATTGCAAAGGATCTTGGTGGGCTGTAAGATATGGTGCCTCAGCAGCGTAAGCCAGAGGTCAGGAGGATGAGAAGGTGGGAGAAAATAAGGGAGGATGTGTGTGGACTGTACAGTGTAGATGTAATTGAACAGGAAAGGTTTATGACGGTTATGTGGGTAGTTCTGGATTATGATAAGCTTGCCTGAAGAGGTTAGTTTTCAGGGAACGCTTGAAGGATTGGAGACTAGAAGAGAATCTTATTGTGCTTAGGAGAGCTTTCCACTGAGTGGGTGCAGCCCGAAAAAAGTCCTGCAATCGTGAATTGGAGGGAATAAAGAGTGCGGATGAGACATAGATCTTGTGAGGAGCGAAAAGGTCGGGTTGGGAAATATTTTGAGATAAGAGAGGAGATGTACTGTAGATTGGTGTAGTTTGATTTATTGCCTTGTGTGTACAGATGGATCTGCTCTCATCAAAGTGGCTCCCATCGCACCATCCACCGTGCGACACCCTGCGCCCGAATGGGGCACGCACGTGTTGAGACACTTTCGTTTTAGTGTGTCTTGTGTAAGGTTAGGGTGAATTTTGAATATGATTTTAAGATGCATGTGGCATGATTTTTAGACAGATTGAAATTGGGGAACAGAGGAGATTTCAAAGTCAAGGATGACACCTGGGCAGCGAGCTTGTGGAGTAGGATTGATTACACAACAAATTTGTTGGTAAGCTGCTTAATCAGAGGTGTGTCACACTGAGTGAGAAATATCTACATAATAAGTAGGATTGATTGTCATATTATCAAGAGCGATAGAGATATCTGGTTGGTAGCTACTATTGGTTGGTGGAAATATAATTCAGAGACAGGTTTGCTACTTTATGGAGCTGGGGGTATGTCTGCACTCTATAATCAATTTGAATGTATGTGATCTACAGATCAAATCCCCACGTTATATTTAATCGGTTTGCGGGGGTGCAGTTCCCAAACAGTAATAGTTTAAACGATGAGCAAGAAGAGAAAGGACTGTTGTTTAGGGGACGCACTAAGGCAAAAAATAATCACATAAAATTTAGCTTTTAATAGGTCATATTTTAAAAATTCCCATTATATGACATGATGGGAAGCCGCAGTGAATTTTAAAGAGGTTAAAATCACACGTACAAACATATACACACACAGATGGTGTTTTTAGTGATAAAGAATTGAGGAAAAAGTGATCCTAAAAAGATCTTAAGCTGAAAAATGTCAATTTTCTTAAGCAGATCTTCAATGTATAAAGAAAAAAATGTTTTTATTGTGTAAATATCTCTGACAATAAAAGTCCTTGTACTTTTTGTACTCAAAGTGTGTTTATTAGTGCTAATACTCTTATTTATCCCTGCTAATACACTGGGGGACCACGGGCACTTTTATGTACAAGGCCCGGGAATAGATTTATGGTTATTCCCTGTGTTATGCCTGATTACCACCAGATACAATACAGTCACCTAGGTTTAGAACCAGGTGATATTAGTAGATTTTAGTACAATTATCGTAATTGTCCGGTAAGTATTTTATAAATATAATGAAGATAGTTCCAGCTGTATATCAGTTTAAATACTTGGTCAGCAAAGATACTATCTATTATTTATAGAGCATAACACTAGATTGTTTCCTGATCAATATATTGTATACAGGAACAATTAGGTGTATTATTGGAGTACTGAATGCTATGTTCAGGTATCAACAATTGAATACAGTCACCAAAGCTGGGGACCGGGTGGTCTTACTAATTCTGGCAATGTTGCCTCTATTGTTCCCACCTCTCAATTGTTTATGTGAGCAGATCTAGGGAAACCTTGCATAGTACTGGTTTGGATATTTTACAGGCAAGGGTGCCCTCTGCTGTTCATATCTGGAACATAGTATAAGAGTCCTATATTCAGCATAACACACATAAGACAAATCTAAATGACTGAGTACATTTAAAGATTATTTCTGCTAATTGACATTTCAGTTTAGATCAGTATGCTGGCGTCAGTATTATGAATGCCGGTATCCCTATGTATTCTGTTTAAAATGGTCATGCTATGTATTATCAGCATTGTTAGGGAACCATATATTGTGCCCCAGAATGGTTACAGTGGAAGTGTTCTTTAATGTATTCTTATGGAGATGCAACACTGTGTTCATATTATTGCGTTAACAATTTTTGTTTATTATAATTAATAATAATAAAAGATAATGATATAATAACGATAATATTAGTCATTTCAAAACTTTATTAGATTTATTTGCAATTCTCAAATGAAAGTGTGTTTATGCCGCGATTGTTAATAGACTGTAGCGTAGAAAACTTTATATTAATAAAATTATGCTTTCAACCATTACACTATACTTTTTCTCATTTTCATGGTTTCATGGATACTGTCCCTTTAAACTGGGACAATCAAGAATTACACTGGTTCTGTGGCTGGGTGACATCAGCTGTGGCCCTTTAGAGTTCCTTAAGCCTGAACCCTACCCCTAACAATAACTCCCTCACAGCATAACCCTAACCTCATCTGATGCCTAACCTCAACACCCCCCCCCCCCCCCTGCAGCCTAACCCTCCTGCCCATAGCCAACCCTAACCTCCTCCGGCAGCCTAACCCTCATGTCGGCCTAACCCTAACCTCCCCCTGCAACCTAACCCCATCCTCCTCCGTAGCCAACCCTAACCTCCTCCGGCAGCCTAAACCTCATGTCAGCAGCCTAACCCTAACCTCCCCCTGCAACCTAACCCCATCCTCCTCCGTAGCCAACCCTAACCTCCTCCGGCAGCCTAAACCTCATGTCAGCAGCCTAACCCTAACCTCCCCCTGCAACCTAACCCCATCCTCCTCCATAGCCAACCCTAACCTCCTCCAGCAGCCTAACCCTCATGTCAGCCTAACCCTAACCTCCCCCTGCAACCTAACCCCATCCTCCTCCGTAGCCAACCCTAACCTCCTCCGGCAGCCTAAACCTCATGTCAGCAGCCTAACCCTAACCTCCCCCTGCAACCTTACCCCATCCTCCTCCGTAGCCAACCCTAACCTCCTCCGACAGCCTATCTCTCATGTCAGCAGCCTAACCCTAACCTCCCCCTGCAACCTAACCCCATCCTCCTATGTAGCCAACCCTAACCTCCTCCGGCAGCCTAACCCTCATGTCAGCAGCCTAACCCTAACCTCCCCCTGCAACATAACCCCATCCTCCTCCGTAGCCAACCCTAACCTCCTCCGGCAGCCTAATCCTCATGTCAGCAGCCTAACCCTAACCTCCCCCTGCCACCTAAACCCATCCTCCTCCGTAGCCAACCCTAACCTCCTCCGACAGCCTATCTCTCATGTCAGCAGCCTAACCCTAACCTTCCCCTGCACCTAACCCCATCCTCCTCCGTAGCCAACCCTAACCTCCTCCGGCAGCCTAACCCCCATGTCAGCAGCCTAACCCTAACCTTCCCCTGCAACCTAACCTCATCCTCCTCCGTAGCCAACCCTAACCTCCTCCGGCAGCCTAACCCTCATGTCAGCAGCCTAACCCTAACCATCCCCTGCAACCGAACTCCATCCTCCTCCGTAGCCAACCCTAACCTCCTCTGGCAGCCTAATCCTCTGTAGCCAACCCAAACCTCCTCCGACAGCCTATCTCTCATGTCAGCAGCCTAACCCTAACCTCCCCCTGCAACCTAACCCCATTCTCCTCCGTAGCCAACCCTAACCTCCTCCGACAGCCTAACCCTCATGTCAGCAGCCTAACCCTAACCTCCCCCTGCAACCTAACCCCATCCTCCTCGGTAGCCAACCCTAACCTCCGCTGGCAGCCTAATCCTCATGTCAGCAGCGTAACTCTCCCGCCCATAGCCAACCCGAACCTCCTCCTGCAGCCTAACCCTCCTGCCCATAGCCAACCCGAACCTCCTCCGGCAGCCTAACCCTAACCTCCCCCTGCAACCTAACCCTGTCCTCCTCCGTAGCCAACCCTAACCTCCTCTGGCAGCCTAATCCTCATATCAGCAGCGTAACTCTCCCGCCCATAGCCAACCCTAACCTCCTCCTGCAGCCTAACCCTCATGTCAGCAGCCTAACTCCCAAAAAGCCTATCCCTACCCTCCCCCTTTGCAACCTAACCCTGTCCACTGTAGCCTAACCCTAATCTCTCCCTGCAGCTAAGGACAATAGTTGATCAGGGCCAGAGCACAAGGAGAAAGGTTCCATACCCCCCCCCCCCCCCCCCCCCACCACCACCACCAAGAAAAAATTTGGGGTGTATAATAAATCATAAATCGTGACCTATAGTATTTGGTGGTTTCTCTATTATAAGGAATAAATTGATCCTCCTCCTCCCTCGCTGTCCTATACTGTGTTACTGTACTATACTGTAGATAACTGCAGGGCATCTACACTGAGTTCTTGCTATGATAGCATACTGTACTTACCAACTTTTAAAGTTGCCTCTGGGCCATTCCGAGAGGGCAGGCAAGTATGTAAGTATACAGGGGGAGAGAAAAAGGTGTATTGCGCTGCTGAATATAATAGTATTACTTGCAACAATTTGAGTAGTAATAATATCCCAATATTGGCTGGAATAAATTGAATGACGGACACACTGTTTGTATTTCAAATTTATATAAAAATAAATATAAATAAATACATTTAATTACATATAGATAATAGACAGTACACATAAAACAAAAATCTAATATAATATAATGTAACAATTATGCTGAACTGGGATCCAGTTTAAAAAAAAAAAAAAAGCTATTTGTGGATTTTATGAGAAAAAAATAGCTTGACGGCATATGTTATGCCAGATTATTGGTACCGATATATATTCTCCAATTATTCTCCGTTTGGGCTGGTAAAGTGCGCGAAACAATTGTATTAATATCCAGCTATGAATGGGGCTGACCTTCACATTTAGTAGTAGGGATTTGGGGGGACATTTACCAAAATGGATTCGTAGAAAAAAAGGTGTATTCGTAGGGAGAAATACACCTTTTTTTTTACGAATTTGTATTTTCGGGATTTGCAATCCCAAAAATACAACAATTCGTAGTCCTAAAGATGGAACATTCGTATTTGTATTTACAAATACGAATGTCTACACCATCGATAGGATACGACAGAAATCACCATTCAATAGAGAATGGTGGTTTCTGATTTACTAAGCAGCCGTACTGATAATACGGCTGCTTAGTGGTGTAAAACACCCACGCAAATACGACAGGAAAATGGAACACCAATAGAAAGGTCTTTCCTGATTGGCCGCTAGGCGGCTAGGCGGCTCCTGATTGGCCAGAATTCATTCTGAGCCCTGACGCCGAAGAGGAAGGATCTCTCCGGCTCTGAAAGCCGGGGAGCGTCGCGGGAGATGCCGGCAGCTGCTGGAAGTCCTGGATGTCGACAGATGAAGAAAGAAGACCATCCATGGAGGACCTGGGTGAGTTGGATTTCCTTCCACAGGTCCAACATGGATTATCCTCGGACAGGACGCGGACCTCGGAGCCACCGACACGGAGCCGCCGACACGGAGCCACCGACACGGAGCCGCCGACACCGGAGCCAGCGACCTACCAACGGGATCAAGATAGGTAAGTATCAGTATGTGTGTAATGTGTGTGTTAAACTTTTATTTAAAATGGGTGTCAGTGTGTTTTATTTAACTATTTTTTTTACTGTGGCACTACAAGACCCAGCGGGCCCTTTAATGCCCAGCAGGCTGGGACTTGTGGTTCTCCAAGTCCCAGCTTGCTGGCACTTGTAGTGCCACAGTAAAAAACAATCGTTTGTTCTATTTTTTACACCGCTATCAGCTCGATGCCCACCGCCCAGGGGCATCGAGGACAGCACCAGGCTTCAGCCTGGTCAGGTAAGTCCTGGAGGGGGGGGACCCCTTTATTGGGGGGGTCCCCACTCCCCCAGGGCCCCTGGCCAGGCTGACTGGTCGGTAGGGTTAATGCTTTGGCCGGGGGGACTTGCATAAAAAGTCTCCCCCCGGCTGTGGCATTACCCTGCTGGCTGGTTTTGCCTGGGGCTGGTTCTTAAAATACGGGGGACCCCTAGTCATTTTGTCCCCCGTATTTTGGGAACCAGCCCCAGAGCAGGAGCCTGGGGCTGGTTGTTAAAAATCAGGGAACCCCTATTTGTCGGGTTCCCTGATTTTTAATTACCGGCTCCAGGCTCTGTCAGCCTGGTGCTGGTTTCGGCTGTGGGGGGGACCCCACGCCGTTTTTTTTTTTTTTTTTTTTACACCTTGCAGCCTGCACGGATCTGACTGATCCGTGCAGACTGCCTACAAATAATTCGTATTAGCAGCCGTATATACGGCTGCTAATACGAATTCCTACGACATCGGAGGGTTACAAAGCAGTCGTATCTGACTGCTTTGTAAATCCCCCTCCGGAACACGACTTTGCATACGACTGAAACATCGTATGCAGTCGTAGGGAAAATACTAATACGAAAAACTAGGTTTTTCATATTAGTAAATTTCCCCCTTAATGTGTGGTCACAAACTAAAATGAATTGCTCACCCTTGTAGCAGCATGCTGTGAGCTATTTAGTATTCCTTTTTAAAATCCCGGCTGTGTTTGAGAGCAAGAAGCTTATCTTCTCCTGCCAATGCCTGCTTCAGCGGTGGTAGGATTCACACTGGTCCGGTCTGTTAGTAGTCAGTGACGGATTCACCGTCCTGACCACAGCCAGACACGGAGCGAAGTCGGCGGCGGATGTTGTTGTCAGCCAGCGGGGGACTGGGCTGTAGACTTGAGCTGCAGCGTGGTGAAAGTCAGCGGCAAACAGCTGATGGCCGGCAGCGTGGAAGGGAGGGAGCTGCACTTCAGCTGTGTAGGAGATGGTACGTCAGGTTTCCAGTCAGCAGAGAGGGATGAATGACGTCAACGCGTTTCGTTCCCGTAATCAGCTGGGAACTTTTTCAAGACGGATCTCGAAGTATGTAAGTATACAAATACCTCCTTGAACCACCGCTGTACATCGACACATCAGGTTGGCTCCTCCTCTTCATAGGGTCTCTCATTGCCTGACAGGCAGGAACAGGTGATTCTGTGGTGAGCACAGATTCTGGATTCTGGATAGGACAATCTGTTCTCTCCCTCTCCCTCTCCCTCTCTCTCTGTCTCCCTCTACAATAAGAATGAGGTTGATAATGTACATTTTCATCAAACTGTGGAAGACCACCTACCACAGCAATATCAAGGGATTCACAATTGGAATACCTTTTTAAATACAATTTTAATTGGTAAGAACCAGGCCACTCTAATTTAAAGCACACATGGATAAAATGGAAGGGGTATGGGGACAAAGGGATGCAGTCACTACCTTCCAATTCTTCAAAAATCTAAGGGTGGGGCAGACTGCCCATCCTAAATATTACATACATTATAGAAACATTATAGAAAACAGGGAGTGTGAATAGGGCGGCCAGTCCTGGGGCATCCACCACCACCAGGCCACCCCGCAGTTTTACTTACATGGGGCTGGCGGGTGGTGGATCCAGCAGGAAGGAGGCAATTGGTGTGGCTGCCGGAAGCAGTATGGTGGGCGGGCTGAACCGCATGACCTCATGGAGCAGGCAAAGCCAGGAGTAGGTCCACAGATGCCACCCGGTTTTAGATACGCAAGATCCAATCCCGGGATTCAAATTCCAATGATTTCAGGGCCAAATCCTGGGATCCTACTGAACCTGATCCCAGGATTGGCCACCCTAACGGCCTGATTCAGGTCAGCTAACTGCCTAGTGAGCGTATAAGCGTCACCCCGACGAATGCCCGCCCCACCAGCACCACCCACATCCACTCGCTAGCATGCGAGGGGATACGTACGAGACATGTCACTGACCATTAAATGACTTCTATCCCCTTCGGAAATAAAAGTCAGTCTGAACTAACTTTTAATTCCACCGCTAATTACCGAAGACGGGGCGGACGCTGATGTTATGGGACGGCAGCTGCCCGTCCCGAGCAGGGAACGCCACGTTCGCTAAGTGTCCGGATGGTTTCACCTTGTTATCGTGGTAATGCGGGTCCTGTATACGGCCTCATGTATTACCACTGCCGGTTTTGATATGGGAGTGCGTTATCCTACCCCGATGGTCCCCCATATCCATCTTTCTGCGCATGCGCCGGTTTTCTTTTCCGGGGCTGTGTCTGGCAACTTATTTATTTTTTTAAACCCCAAAAATTAACACAGCAGTCCTGACCCGTATCGTCACCTCAGGATGGCCAAGTGGATGAAGAGAACATGATACATTAGTCAGCACAGGGAGGTACTGTAAAAAAAACATAGCGCTGCCGAAGACAGTGACTTCCCGTATAGCCGCTGGTGTCCGTCCCGCTGCGCGGGAATGATACATTAGGACAAGAGCAAATGAAGGGGCTAAACGTGCGGGCATAGCTCATGAACCCCTTACTGACAGTTCATACATCTACCCCTAAGAAAGATGGGAGGTATAGGAGAGTGATAAACCACCAGACAATCAGCTGCTAACTGTCATGTCACAGACTGTGTTTGAAAATGACAGTTAGGGGCTGATTGGCTGGTGGTTTATCACTCTCCATTTGATCACTTTTCAAGGCTTAGTACATATGGCCCTTTGGCCTTCATTAATATCCCCAGCTGCGCACCACTAGAGTGGTCAATCGGTACTTGTATACTATCACGGCTCCCACGATGGGCATCGTACAGGGAAAAATCGCATTGCATGCGATCGCATGTGATCGCATGCGATGCGATCCGATGCCATTTTTCACAGAAATCATGGACAGGTGTTCAAATCATGTAAAATGCACCCCAAATGTCATTTTTCACACTGTATCACCCCCACTATCAACGCCAACCCGAAGCGTGGCGAGCAGCGGCGGTACACGTCCTACGACCTTTTCATACCCCCACTATCCATGTTGGCGTGGAGTTGAGAATAGAAAGTGTGGCGAGCGCAGCGAGCCACCAAGCCCGAAGCGTGGCGAGCGCAGCGAGCCCCGCGAGGGGACGCGGATACCTGTGAAGCCCGCGAGGGGACACGGATACCTGTGAAGGTATTCGCGTGCGCTCGCCACACTTTCTATTCTCAACTCCACGCCGACGTGGATAGTGGGAGTATGAAAATGTCGTAGGAGGCGTACCGCCGCCCCTCGCGGGCTCGCTGCGCTCGCCACGCTTCGGGTTGGCGTTGATAGTGGGGCTAATACAGTGTGAAAAATTACATTTGGGGTGCATTTTACATGTCCATGATTTTTGTGAAAAATGGCATCGCAGCGCATGCGATCACATGCGATGCGATGGCATGCGATTTTTCACGAATGCATTAAAAACCCAGTAAAATCGCATCGCATGCCATCGCATATGGCATGCGATGGCATGCGATGGGAGCCGTGATAGTATACAAGTACCAAACGATCTCCTACGCCATCACGCAAGCGCGCAATTCTGCGTACATACAATAGATGTTATTTACAAGCTGTCATTCCATACATGTAGCATGAGCACTTCACATGTAACAAGCTCATAAAAAAGGAGGTTGGGGCTTGAACCCTTCAGCTGCTGTGGAAGTTGAAACTACTATCCCCGCCCATAACGCCCGTACAGGTTGTCTGACCCTAACAAACAAATATACATTTTCCTGTACCTGCCACATGGCGGCGCTCGACATGAAATAACTCGGGTTGTAAGTTACCAGGAACCAAAAGCACTTTTACCAAGTTACAGGGGGTGGAGAATGTGATGCGCACACCGGAAGCTAGGAGCAGGGAACGCTGGGAGTTGTAGTCCTGTTTTGCTGGTATTGACATATTACAGCTGCCAGGACGCTGCTGGTAAGGTGAGAGTGTCAAGCAAGGTGCTAGTGCCCGGAGTTGCCACCACTGGGTGAGAACCGGGCATATTGGGTGCAGGGCTCATTCACAGGCACACCCCCAGCTATGTGCATTGCCATTGGTGCAGTCACTGGTCAGGCATGTGTTGTGTATACTGTATATAACTTTGCTGTTAGTGCTATGTAAGAAGGGGCGCTGCATAACGTGGCCACAGACTGCAGTGATTGCAAGCTCTGGACACCCTCCCCAATGCATACGTAGTTGATACATTATATTTGCAGCAGGATATTATTAAAATACCATGCCAACCAGCAGAGTGTATAGTATAGTTTATACAAATGGCAACACTGCTTCACCACAACCTGTGATTGACTGCAATATATATATATATATATATATATATATATATATATATATATATATATCTCCTTGTATTGGACAGTGCAAATTGCGACCAATCCAATGTCAGCTATGACAATGACTTCCCTGTGCGGTTACCTTATAGGACAGTTTTCATACATGTCTCTGCATGTGTTTGTACCATTATGGTGGAGTCCGATTGATCCAGGAACTCAATGATGATCCGTCTAATATGCATTCTATGATACCATAATTCGATTGTCTGTCTCTGTATTATTGCACCAGTGACAGAGGTAACCAGTGAAAATGCTCCAGTTGTGTATTGAAAGGTTATATTTGCAAGACTGGTTAATAGTGTGTCCTTCCTACACGTGTTTATGCAACCAGTTCTTTAAATACCATATACTGCATTGAGGCCCTGTTTAGCCGTATAGGGAGACACAAGAGACATTGCGATCATGAGAATATTGTGATTAGATGCAGCAGTATGCTGTGTCTGCAGTTGCCATGACTGGCTTATTAGGCCTGACACATGGACATTTTCCTTAATGCTAGTGTCATGGGATCCAGCGTTTTATTGGCTTTGGGCAGTGAAGAGATATAAACAGGTGATTGGTCGGTTGCTGTGGTTATTATACTTAGGGTGCAGCAAGTGGCACTGTGCCAGATGCCACTACCCTCCGCACTGAGCAAGTCACAGGGAATGTCCAGCTCAACAGTTTACTGCCCTGGTTTTCGTATTTGAAAATGCTCATCCATCATGTTTATAAGGAGAGTTTTACAGCATTGTAAATGGGTGTCAGTATGAAAATGCTTACATGTACTGGTAGCACACAAGAGTTCAGGGTTAGCATTGTATACGGTATATCTGAGCCTTACATCATTGGCCACACAATGCTCACTGCTGTATGGTTTTTGTTTGGACTTGTAATTGATGGTTAAAAAAGAAACCGCCAGCCCTTTGCAAACAGGACGATGTTACATAGAAACCCAGAAATTGGCGGCAGATAGGAATCACTGGGTGGTATGGGTCAAAGGGACCACTATAGAAGGTCAATCACTATTGGTCGACAGGGTCAGCATCATCAATCGGTTAATTTTCAAAAGCTTGACATGGAAAAGGTCGACATGAGTTTTTACCACTTCGGGTGCGGTACCTCGGGAAAAAAAATGTAAAAACCTTGTGTCGACCTTTCACATGTCTGCCAGTTGTATGTGTCAACCTTTTGACCACATCGACCTAAGGTATGTCAACCTTTTCATGTGTCAATCTATGGCCAGCTGAGCAATCATTCTTTATTTATTGTCCCCACTGGGCACATCTAGTCTTTGCCCGTGTACGTACACACACTCACCGCTTTCTCCAGAAATTGTGGGGTCCAGAACTGACGAAATAGGCAACCCCCCTCCCCATATAATTGGTGGGTGGAGCTACAGCATAGAACATCAATCGTGCATAAACCAATTTTTTCTTTTCATTGTTAAAGTTTGGGCTGTGGGGGGGGGGGGGGGGGGGGGGGGTGTATCAAGCAATCATATAATATATAAAACTATACAAATACAGAAATCTACCGTACAAGATACAAACCACTGTAAATGAATGCACTCATGGAGTATTATGTTGAAAACTGTGCAGAATTTGTAGATTGTCATGGAGAATATACAAACTCCACACAGTTAGGGCCTGTACGGTCCACAGAGTACTGAACACTCGCTTGTTCATTTTTTTTTTTCAGTTGTCCATTATAATATAATTATGCATGCCACTCGTCCAAATACTGTAACTTGTTTTCTGGCAGATTTAAGTCATTTCCATTTTATATTTGAATACTATAGAGTACATTAAATAAATATTTCATTCTCATCTTCTCCATTGTGTTGCTACCTCCAGCAATTCAGACGTCTGGTAGCCCTCTAATCATGCTGAGGGCGCGAGTGCAGCACCTGGTGCTGGGAAGCCTATGCGAACATCAGCACCCTGGTCGCACCAAGCTGCCAGGCCTCCTCCGGCTGAGCCGCTGCACCTCCGCACAGAGCCGGCACAATCAAACCTTACATCCAGAATGGACAGCACTGGCCAAGAAACAGTTGAAAGGGAAAGACCCGGAGAGCCTGCGGTGGCACACGCCAGAGGGTATAGCAATAAAGCCTCTTTACACCAAAAGGGACACGGCAAACCTGCCCGAGGAGCTGCCAGGGGTGAAGCCGTTCAGCCGAGGTCCATACCCTACCATGTACACGCACAGACCATGGACCATCCGGCAGTACGCTGGTTTCAGCACCGTGGAGGAGAGTAACAAGTTCTATAGAGACAACATAAAGGGTGAGTGCTTTTTTTAGGGTGATGGAGGTTTCCAGTTAAAATAAATTGTGCAGTTGATTAATGACCCTTATCTGCCACCCATAGTATATATAATTACTAGGTGATTCATCGCGACCTACGGCGCTCTTCACACCGTCGTAAGGGGCTGCGCCCCCTTAATTTGTGAACCGTTTGTATTGTGAGAAATATGGTTAGAATTGTATGAAAGATGCCTGTATTGCAACTTGAGTTATAGGTGAAATGTGTTAAATAGAGAGCATATGATTTGGAAGGGGGTGTGTATTGTTTTGTTTAATTAAAAAGCGGTTACAGAGTAAGATGTACATTGATAGTGTGGAGGGTACCGTGACATTTGGAGGGGGGGGGGGTGAGTGCGTGTTGTTGAGGTGTGTGTGCAATAGTATAGTAAGGTGTTTCTGAGTCAGCGGCTCCCCACTGGCGGAGGTCACAACACAGGAAAACAGGATGCTGGGTAGTTATAGGGGTGTGTGGGCATAAGGGGGACTAAAGAGGAGGGTGGGGGACACTGTGCAGCTTCTGCCAGTGGGTGAGGGTCCAGCGTGGCAGCACAGGAGTACAGGACAGTGCCCCTGAGTCAGTGTCTCCTCCTACTGGGTGGGAGTTAGGGTGCATGACAGCAGGAGGCTGGGCTATGAGGAATGATAGGGGTATGTGAGCAACACAGCGTCAGCGACTCACCAGTGGTGGAAGTTACGGTTCGGTAGAGCAGGAAGCTGGGTAGTGATAGGGGTGTGTGGCATAAGGGGGACTAAAGAGGAGGGCGGGGAACACTGTGCAGCTTCTGCCAGTGGGTGAGGGTCCAGCGTGGCAGCACAGGAGTACAGGACGGTGCCCCTGAGTCAGTGTCACCTCCTACTGGGTGGGAGGTAGGGTGCATGAGAGCAGGAGGCTGGGTGGTAAAGCATGATAGGGGAATGTGGGCAACACAGGGTGAGCAGGTCCCCACTGGCAGAAGTTACGGGGCAGGAGAACAGGAGGCAGGGCAGGGATAGAGGTGTGTGGACATGAGGGGTAGTAAAAGTGTTTGGCTGTTGCAGAGTAGGGATGGGCATTGGTGCAGACGCCATCGATGGTTGGCATTGATGGCGATTTTGCACCTGCCATCGATAGTAGTAACTTATTACTTGGATAACCATCGATTGTTGTAGCTATCGATGGTCATCCATTATATCTGACTGAATAGGCCGTGGGTCAATCAGAACTCGGTGGCGGGACTTCCGGGTGTGGGGGGGGGCGGAGCTATGCTCCGTGTCCCGGCACCTTAAAAAAATTTGAAACTTGATCAGTTCTTCTTTGCCATTGATGTAGGGAAACCATCTGGTCCTCCCACATCGATGGCAAAAGTCTTCAACATCGGCCATAAACCATCGATGATTTTAAATCATTGATGGTCGATAGGCATCCCTAGAACTGGAGGAGGGTGGGGAACAGTATGCAGCTCCCGGCAGTGGGTGAGCATCTCCTCGCACTGGGAGGGAGTAAGGGGGTGCATGAGAGCAGGAGGCTGTATAATAGTGGTATGTGCGCAAGATATTGATAAAAGTTGTGGTGCTGGTGCAGAGGACCGTGGGGACACTTCTGGCAGTGGATGAACCTGCAGTGCGGCAGCTAGGCCGGATTTCCCACCTAGGGGCGGCACCTGCTTGTGGCGCTACAGGATTCCCCATTCTCACGGGGGTATGTGAAATGCAGGAGCGGGGGTCTGCTGGGGGGGGAATTGCCGGAAAGGGGTCAGGGGGGTCTGCAAATTGCTGGAGGGGGTTGCGGGAATCTGCAATTAGCGGCAGGGGGTCTGCAAATCGCGGGAGGGGCCACGGGGGGGCCTTGAATCGCGGGAAGGGGGGGTCCGCAAATTGCGGGAGGGGGGTGCCGTGAATCACAGGAGGGGGTTTACAAATCGCAGGAGGGGGTTGCGGTTGGGCGCAAATTACGGGAGGGGGTCCGCAAATGGGGGGGGCGCAGGGGGGGCTAGAATCGCTGGAGGGTGGGTTGGAATCGCAGGAGGGGGTCGCAAATCGCAAGAGAAAGGGTGCCGTGAATCGCGGGAGGGGGCAAGGGTTTGCAAATCGCGGGAGGGGGCGTGGGGGTGCCGTGAATTGTGGGTGTGCTGCGAATCGCGGGAGGGGGGGTCCGCAAATTGTGGGAGGGGGTGCGCGGGGGGGGGGTGCTGTGAATCGCGGGAGGGATCTGCAAATTCCGGGGGGGGGCACGGATCACGGGAGGGGTGGCGCGGGGGGGCTAGAATCGCTGGAGGGGGGCGGGAATCGCGGGGGGGGGTCGCAAATCGCAGGAGGGGGGGTGCTGTGAATCGCGGGAGGGGGTTTGCAAATCGCGGGAGGGGGACACAGCGAATCACGAGAGAGGAGCGTGGCGAATCCGTGGGAGGGGGCGCGGGGGTGCCGCGAATTGCGGGGGGGGGTCACGGGGGGCCCGCGAATCGCGGGTGCGGAGGGTGCCGCGAATCGCGGTAGGGGGGGGGGCGCAAATTGTGGTAGGGGGTCCACGGGGGTGCCGTGAATAGCGGGAGGGGGAGTCTGCGAATTGCGGGAGGGGGCTTGGGTTCGCAAATTGCGGGAGGGGGCGCCGTGAATTGCAGGAGGGGGGTCGTGGGGGGTGCCGCAAATCGCGGGAGGGGGGGGTCACGGGGGTCCGGCGAATCGCGGGAGGGGGGGTGCCGGGGGTCGCGCGGGTCCCGCGAATCGCGGGAGTGGGGGTCACGGGGTCCCCGCGAATCACGGGATTGGGGGTCACGGGGGTGTCGCGAATCGCGTGGGGGGTGCCGTGAATCGTGGGAGGGGGGGTCGCGGGGGGTGCCGTGAATCACGGGAGGGGGTGGTGGTGGTGGTGCCGGTGCCTCGCGAATCTCGGGGGGGGGGAGGTGGAGGTGTGGGTGTGGGGTGGGTGTCGGGCGAATCTCGGGAGGGAGGGTGGGGGGGGTGTCGCGCGAATGGAGGGGGGGGGTGCCGGGGGTCGCGCGAATGGAGGGGGGGGGTGCCGGGGGTCGCGCGAATGGAGGGGGGGGGGGTGCCGGGGGTCGCGCGAATCTGGGGAGGGGTGCCGGGGGTCGCGTCGCGTGAATCTCGGGAGGGGAGGGGGGGTGTCGTGTGAATCTCACGGGGGGAGGGGGTGCCGGGGGTCGCGCGAATCTCAGGGGGGGGGGGGGGGTGCCGGGGGTCGCACGAATCGCGGGAGGGGGGGTGCCGGGGGTCGCGTGAATCGCGGGAGGGGGGGTGCCGGGGGTCGCGTGAATCGCGGGAGGGGGGGTGCCGGGGGTCCCTCGAATCGCGGGAGTGGGGGTCACGGGGGTCCCGCGAATGTCGCGGAGGGTGCCGTGAATTGCGGGAGGGGGAGGTCGCGGGGGGGTGCCGTGAATCGCGGGAGGGGGGGGGGGTCGCGGGGGGGCCGCGAATCGCGGGAGGGGGGGGGTCACGGGGGGTCCCGCGGATTGCGGGAGGGGGGGTCGCGGGGGTCCCACGAATCGCGGGAGGGGGGAGTCGCGGCGGTCTGGGGGGTGGGTGCAGGAGTAATGGTGGATGGTGTCTGTGGAGTAATGGTGGATGGTGGGCGTGTACTGTAGCCCTGGCTGGGCGGGTGGAGGTGATGTCAAGGGGGTGGAACGTTATACACATGAAAACGTTATACACATAAAACACTGGTCTTTTCCCTATGGGGGCGGGTTTGTGTATGCCGCTGGGCGGGAACGTTAGCTACACAGGGGATGAGTGACAGATCTGGCTAAATATATAAGAGATTGTATACTTGCCTAACCATCCTCAAATCCGGCTGTGTCTTCTGTTCTTCACCAGACTGTAGACCTCCCCATACTAACTGTGTTTGGTTTGCCTTCAGCTGGCCAGCAGGGACTATCTGTAGCCTTCGACTTGGCCACCCACCGCGGCTATGACTCGGACAACCCTCGGGTTCACGGAGACGTCGGCATGGCTGGGGTTGCCATAGACACAGTGGAGGACACAAAAATGCTTTTTGACGGCATCCCTTTGGACAAGATGTCGGTCTCCATGACCATGAATGGAGCTGTCATCCCTATTCTGGCCATGTTCATTGTCACTGGGCAGGAGCAGGGGGTACCCCAGGAGAAGCTGACCGGCACTATACAGAATGACATTCTCAAGGAGTTTATGGTGCGGAACACATATATATTCCCCCCGGAGCCTTCCATGCGCATCATCGCGGATATCTTCCAGTACACGTCGCAGGTGAGGTTCCATGCTTGAGTTTCCGTACTTATAGGAGCAGGTGAGGTTCCATGATCTCTTTTCATACCTACATATGCAGGTGAGGTTCCAAGGCCCGGTTTCCATACCTACATGAGCAGGTGAGGTTCCATGCTCGTGTTTCTATACCTACATGGGCAGGTGAGGTTCCATGCTTGTGTTTCTATACCTACATGGGCAGGTGAGGTTCCATGCTTGTGTTTCTATACCTACATGGGCAGGTGAGGTTCCATGCTCGTGTTTCTATACCTACATGAGCAGGTGAGGTTCAATGCTTGTGTGTCCATTTCTACATGAGCAGGTGACGTTCCATGCTCGGGTTTCTATACCTACATGAACAGGTGAGGTTCCATGCTCGTGTGTCCATTTCTACATGAGCAGGTGACGTTCCATGCTCGTGTTTCCATACCTACATGAGCAGGTGAGGTTCCATGCTCGTGTTTCTATACCTACATGAGCAGGTGAGGTTCCATGCTCGTGTTTCCATAGCTACATGAGCAGGTGAGGTTTCATGCCCGTGTTTCCAGTAGGTGAGGTTCCATGCTCGTGTTTCCATAGCTACATGAGCAGGTGAGGTTTCATGCTCGTGTTTCGAGTAGGTGAGGTTCCATACTCCTGTTTCCATGCCTACATGAGCAGGTGACGTTCCATGCTTGTGCTTCCATGCCTACACGAGCAGGTGACGTTCCATGCTCGTGTTTCCAGTAGGTGACGTTCCATGCTCCTTTTCCCATGCCTACACGAGCAGGTGACGTTCCATGCTCATGTTTCCAGTAGGTGAGGTTCCATACTCCTGTTTCAAAGCCTACATGAGCAGGTGAGGTTCAATGCTCCTTTTTCCATGCCTACACGAGCAGTAGAGGTTCCATGCTCGTGTTTCCATAGCTAGACAATCAGGTGAGGTTCCATACTCCTGTTTCCATGCCTACACGAGTAGGTGAGGTTCAATGCTCGTGTTTCCAGTAGGTGCGGTTCTATGCTCCTGTTTCCATGCCTAAACGAGCAGGTGACCTACCATGCTCCTGTATTCATGCCTACCCGAGCAGTAGAGGTACCATGCTTGTGTTTCCAGGCTACTGCCTACCTAAGCCTATGGAAAACAAGATTTAAATCCTAGTGAGGAATAAATCTATTTGCTTTAAATTCCTGGTGGATAATTAAATGTATGAAATAGGAGACACCCATATCACTGGGGACAGTATAGAATAACAATGACTTTCCATCTTTATAAATAGGTATGTTTTGTAGATGAACATGATTTTCGTTTTTGTTTTGTAGTTTGTTTGTTTGATTTAAATAAAAAGGTACTTGTTTCCTAGCACGGCCACAACGATTAGGATCTCGGGCATCGCAGGTAAAAACATTGCGTCGGTCGCATCGCATGCGGCCAAAAAAATCGCATGCGATGCGACCAACGCGATGCCCGCGATTTCCCATAGGGAACAATGGAAAATGCCTCAATTTACCCAAATCAACATAGGGAACAATGTTAAATGGCCCAGAGACCCCAAAAAACCCCCCTGAACAGTGAAATGGCCCCCCAAAAATAGTTAACGCCACCCCACGATCAACGTGATCCCGAAGCGTGGCGAGCGCAGCGGTACGCGTCCTCCGACCTTTTCATACCCCCACTATCCACGTCAGCGTGGAGTTGAGAATAGAAAGTGTGGCGAGCGCAGCGAGCCACCGAGCCCGAAGCGTGGCGAGCGGACGCGGATACCTTCACAGGTATCCGCGTCCCCTCGCGGGCTTCACAGGTATCTGCGTCCCCTCGCGGGGCTCGGTGGCTCGCTGCGCTCGCCACACTTTCTATTCTCAACTCCACGCCGACGTGGATAGTGGGGGTATGAAAAGGTCGGAGGACGCGTACCGCTGCCCCTCGCGGGCTCGCTGCGCTCGCCACGCTTCGGGTTCACGTTGATCGTGGGGTGGCGTTAACAATTTTTGGGGGGGCCATTTCACTGTTCAGGGGGGTATTTTGGGGTCTCTGGGCCATTAAACATTGTTCCCTATGTTGATTTGGGTAAATTGAGGCATTTTACATTGTTCCCTATGGGAAATCGCGGGCATCGCGTCGGTACCATCGCATGCTTTTTTTGGCCGCATGCGATGCGACCGACGCGATTTTGACTTTTTCAGTGCATTTCAATGGGAAATCGCGGGCATCGCGACGGTCGCATCGCAGACCATTATAAATGACCCGCGATGCCCGCGATTGTGGCCGTGCTAGGAAACAAGTACCAATAAAAAATTTTAAATTATATAACTATAATTCAGTGACTTGGGTGCGTGTGCCCGGCAGACACCCTGTTCACCATGGCTGCACGCACCCAGCGTATGCACATGTGCAGAAATGACTTTGAGGTAGTAGGGCCCTGCTCGCATGCTTACAGTATAAAAGAAGATATATATAGAAGATTTGAATCCGTTTTTTGTCCTCTATGGCGGTTTTGTCTTCTATGAGTCTCACAAACACACACTGCTTGGTATGGAAATGAATGCAGATCTTTGCCCCTAATCTAGTAATTACCCCTATCTCTATCAGCGAGACTTGGCACAAGACGCAATTTTATCAACAATCTACATCTACATTATGCCCTCAGCCCACAATTATCCTTTAAATGAGAGCCAAGTAATAGTCATTCATAATAGGAGAAGTAAAGTTATAACTAGCTCATAGTGTATGCTCTGCACTGACGTTTGTGGAAAACCCTGGAGCCCTTGGGGGTTATTCTGATTCACTCGCAAAGGCACAATCACTCTCGAATGGGCAAAACCATGCTGCACTGCAGGTGGGGCTGATGTTACATGTGCAGAGAGAGTTAGATTTGGGTGTTAGTTTCTGTGCAGAGTAAATACTGGCTGCTTTATTTTTAGAATGCAATATCCCTATACTTGTGTACGAGCACGGCGCCCACGATATTAAGTCGTACGACATATAATCGCATCGCATGCCATACACCCGATGCACACCGATGCGATTTTAAATTGTATAAGCCCCCTATACGATTTTTAATTGTATAAGCACCCTAATGGGGGCTTACTATGTTAAAAGCACCCCCAACGGCACCCCCACTATCAACGCCAACCCGAAGCGTGGCGAGGGGCGGCGGTACGCGTCCTCCGACCTTTTCATACCCCCACTATCCACATCGGCGTGGAGTTGATTTTATATAGTGTGGCGAGCGCAGCGAGCCACCGAGCCCGAAGCGTAGCGAGCGCAGGTATCCGCGTCCCTTCGCGGGCTTCACAGGTATCCGCGTCCGCTCGCCACACTTTATAAAATCAACTACACGTCGATGTGGATAGTGGGGGTATGAAAAGGTCGGAGGACGCGTACCGCCGCCCCTCGCCACGCTTCGGGTTGGCGTTGATAGTGGGGGTGCCGTTGGGGGTGTTTTTAACATAGTAAGCACCCATCACATTTAATTATGTTATAGGGGGCATGCGATACAATGCCATACAATGCGATGGTATCGCGTAACATCGCATCGCATACCATCGTATGCCTTATGGTCTGCGATGCGATGGGCGCCGTGCTAGTACACAAGTACCCAAAATATAGATATCAGTTTGAAGTAAAACCCCACCCAAATCTAACTCTCTCTGCACATGTTACATCTGCCCCACCTGCAGTACACATGGTTTTGTCCATTAGATTGTGCCTTTCTGAGTGAATCAGAATAACCCCCCTTGTGTGTGGGTCACCTGCTTTTGACAAAATAAATGTGACTGCAGCTTTTCATTGCAGCATCCTGTGTATTGTATGTATTCTATAGTTGAGCCTAACACACGTACATTATATAGCACAACCTTGTCCTAATATAAATCCACCGTGCCAAATCGCTTGACAAAAGTTCGATACTGGTACAAAAAACATGAACCATTTATATATCCTGTTTCGTCAATAATTTTTTTAAACTAAGGAATTAATCCAGTCAGAGCCTGTTGCATTAATGCTATATAGATGTAAGTAACAATTTCAACAGAGATTACAGCACTGAGGACATTTCCGATTGGTCCTTGCTCACGGAGGAGCCATTTTGTCTGTGTGGACATTTACACTTCCTGTCTGTCCGATTATTGAAGGGAAACTTCCAGCTCCTACCAAGATAAGGAACCAGGATAATAAGTTCTATGAAGTAGATCGCAGCCAGGCACTGCTAATAAAAAATAAATACATTTTATGGCGTGGGTCTTCCGTATTTGTTCATATCATTTGAGTTTAGAGATCCCGAAAAGCCGATACATTCACACTAACATAAAGTAGAAACAAAAAAGCTAAATAAAATAAAGGTTCGTTAATAATTATTGCTCGCAATTCCTGTCACATATAGAGACTTGTTATATAATCCTGTCATCTTTATACAGACCTGTTCTCATATTGTGGAGGATTTTTATAATCATATTGTCTGCGGTTTCTGTTTTACATGGTTTCCAGTGTAATCATATCAACCTGTTTATCTTCCCTCTACACAGCATATGCCAAAATTTAATTCCATCTCGATCAGCGGGTACCACATGCAGGAAGCCGGGGCGGATGCAGTGCTGGAGCTGGCATACACCGTAGCCGACGGGTTGGAGTATTGCAGGACAGGCCTGAAAGCCGGGCTGACCATTGATGAGTTTGCACCCAGGTAAGTAGGTTTCTTGCAGGACATAGAAGGACCTAGTAAATGAGGGGTAGATTTACTAAGCTCGGTGACGTGATTCAGGGACAGATGCACTAAGCTGCAAAAGCGATAAAGTGGAGAGCGATAAACAGCCAGCCAATCAGCTCCTACCTGCCATGTCACAGAGTATTTGAAAAATGTCAGGCAGGAGCTGATTGGTTGTTTATCACTCTCCATTTTGTCACTTTGAAGCTTAGTGCATCTGACCCAAAGTGTCTGGTTTTTATCACTGGCCAATCAGCTCCTACCTATCATTTTTCAAACCAAGTCTGTAACTTCACTGTTAGGAGCTGATTGACCGGTTTATTTATCACTTCATCGAGCTTAATAAATCTACCCCATAATGTCTTAGTGATCTCACCAGCTGGCCCTAGAAATAAGAGTCATGTGCTTGGGTCAGCACGGGCAGTGTAATGGCTAGCAGTACTGCCTCACAAGCTCTTAGATAAAATCTGACTGGTTGCCCATAGCAACTAAACCCCATACAGTCATATTATGCTGTTACATAGTAAGTGAGGTTGAAAAAAAGACTTTTGTCTATCGACTTCAAACTATATTAATATACATTTTGGAATTTTGTGTACTTGGGTCTAGCCGAGGTATCCCTTCAATCTAGACTTCCTCATGATTAGTGGCCAATGTATTACTGCCCGGTCCCCCTAATGTACTTTACCCAGAGTGTTGTAACCCTGTACGTCAGGCCTGGCCAACCTATGTCTTTCCAGCTGTTGTAAAACTGCAAATCCCAGCATGCCTTGCCACCGTTTTACTATTATAGAATTCTAAAACGGTGGCAATGCATGCTGGGATGTGTAGTTTCACAATAACTGGAAAACCCCAGGTTGTACAGGCCTGCTTTCTGTTACTGTCTGCTATAAGTTTATCTAGCCCTGAGTCTGCCAATACTACTACTTCTGGCAGAGAATTCCAAACTTTAACCGCCCTGACCGTAAAGAATCCCTTTCTTAAGGCCCCCATATCCCCCCCCCCCCCAAATCGGAGGTGTGTGATGTCCCATCGAGTCCAAAGCGTGGTCCTGCGCACAACAGACCTGGGTCGGCCTCTGATTGGGAGCCCTCCACCCAGCGATGGGGAACACGGGTCGCATGTGATACATTACATGTGAAAGGACCGCTTGCGATGTATCGAATGTGATCCTGCTACCCAGGGAGGTCCCGGCCGGCTCGCTGGGGATCGGATGGCCATACACTGCTGTTATACAGTGCAGTAGTATTTGGCCGGGATATGGTCATTAAGTCGACCCTTCTAAAGTCAACATGCAATGGGTCAACCACTGAATGTCGACAGTCCATAGGTCGACATGGGTAAGGTCGACCGGGTCAGAAGGTGGACGCAGGCATTCGGTCAACAATGGGAAGGTCCACATTAATTTAAAAAAATATATATATTGACCCGATCATGTGCCAACCGGTGGAATTTTGTACTTTACCATCAACTAGGGCAGCGGTGGGGAACCTACGGCCCCCGGAGTCGGTGTTTGTGGCCCGTGGTGTTTGTGGCCCGCCCAATGGCAGTACAGTGAGTCTCATACAGGGATAATCTCGTGACAGCTACCGACCTATCGCAAGATTTCCCCTGTATGAGACTCCCTGCACAGCCGCCGGACCAAACAGATTGGCGACTTGAAACCTGAGGCAGCCCGGAGCGTGGGACGGCTGCCGCAGGACGATTTGTACTTTTTTTTTTTTTTTTAAATGGCCCCCGAGGCATTATGCCTTAATGTAAACGTCCCGCGGGCCCCAAAAGGTTCCCCACCCCTGCACTAGGGCATGGTGGGAGAATAAAATAGTGTGCTGAGCGCAGCGGGCCGTACGTGGGGACGTGGTACACTGAGACATTCGGGACAAAAATTTTTTTAAAACTCATGTCCACCTTTTGACTGTCGGCCTTTCCATTGTTGATTTAATGCTTGTATTGACCTTAGCCATGTCGCCTATTTCAGGTGCCGACCTAAGGTATGGCCAGCTTTACGGTGTGTGTGCTGCAATACACCTCAGCAACACTAGGGGGCACTGAAAGGACTATTCAGAAACCCAGGGGCAGCACATTAACAACAGCATCTATTGTGAACCTTAATTAACCATAATATTGTTACATTTCGATGTCATTATTACACATACTGTATCATTTATTATACACAGAACCCAGGGTCAGGAGCGATATGATGCCAACTACAATCATTCACAAATTCTTGCCCCCCTTTACCTTTTTAGGTTGTCATTCTTTTGGGGCATCGGGATGAATTTTTACATGGAAATTGCCAAAATGAGAGCCGGAAGACGGCTGTGGGCGCACCTGATAGAGAAGAATTTCCAGCCCAAGGACCAGAAGTCCCTGTTGCTGCGAGCACATTGCCAGACCTCCGGCTGGTCTCTTACTGAGCAGGTGAGGGCGCACCATGTACCGCGGGGCTATTCTCCAGCAGGCATGGTTATGCCATAGTGTGTGTACAGCACATTAGCTGTGAGTATTGTCACATGGTCAGAAATATGTCCTCCCATTAGGTGACGTCAGTGGGGCTCCCGTGAGGCCACACCTCAGACACACAAAGCCTTGTGTCCTTTTTGCTGTGAGGGGCTCTTGGCTGCAACAGGTGTCTCCAACCATAGTGCCTCACTGGTTTTACAGGCATGGTGCTAGTTACCCGTGTCCGTTGTGGAACTGACTCCCGGCACACCCTTACAAAGTTTCTGTCTTGGTTCTCCCTAACAAACTTTTTACAGACTGTTTTGTGTTCAGATCCAATCAAAAATGCAAATTTTTGGAATTTGTGGCATGGTAATGTGATCTTCCTCCAAAATGCGATCTTAGGTCATGCAAAAATAATGTGCAGTATTTAATTGCATCCCTTGTACTGCAGCGTGGCTTGTCCAGGTGCACAGTTACTTTTTTTGGTACTTGTTTCCTAGCACGGCGCCCACTAAGCTATGTGCTTAGTGGGCTATTCTGCGTAGGGAAATCGCATGGGCCATTTTAGTGCCGTGCCATGCGATGAGATGCGATTTTTTAATGTAATTTATTCACTGCTCTGTATGTCCCAGGGGATCACATCGCATCGCACCTTCTGCAAAATCTCATGCGATCGCATGAGATTTTATAGGGTGTGCGATGCCATTACATTAGCTATACAATAATATGATTGTATGTCATACAAATAGGTTTTTACACACCCCCCACTATCCACGCCACCCCGAAGCACGGCGAGTGGCGGCGGAATGTGTCTGACTTTTTCATACCCCCACTATCCACGTCGGCGTGGAGTTGACGTTATATAGTGTGGCGAGCCACCCAGCCCGAAGCGTGGCGAGTGCATGTGGAATACATGTAAAGTAATCCGCGTCCCCTCGCTGCGCTCGCCTTGCTTCAGGCTCGGTGGCTCGCTGCGTTCGCCACACTATATAAAATCAACTCGACGTGGATAGTGGGAGTATAAAATAGTCAAAGGACGCGTTACGCTGCCGCCCGCCATGCTTCGGGGAGGCGTGGATAGTGGGGGGGTGCGTAAAACATCATTGTATGTCATACAATGATATTATTGTATAGCTAAGTAATGGCATTGCACACACTATAAAATCGCATGCGATTTTGCGGGAGGTGCGATGCGATCCCCTGGGGCACACAGAGCAGTGAAAAATGACATGAAAAAATCGCATGGCGACGCGCGGCACTCAAATGGCCCATGCAATGCGATTTCCCTACATTTGCGTACGTAGAAAATCTGGGCGCCGTGCTAGGAAACAAGTACCCTTTCTCTTCTGCCACCTAAAAGGTACTGCCGGCCGGCATACCGGAGCTTTAACTACAATCAGGGCTGTGTCTTCAACTATCCAGGATTCCTTACTAATGAGTTTTATCTGCGGACACTGATACTAATAGCACTTCCTTCAGCCCTCCAGCCGATTGTAAGCAGAGATGTGGTCATTATAAAAAAAAAAAATATTTTTTAGATGAAAAAAAAAAAAAAACCTCATTTACTACTGCCACTAATTTTTCTACTACTAATGGTTGGTGGAGTATCCAGTCAAATAACAGAACTAATTGGAGGATTGTTAGCTAACATTGGACCGGTTGTTTCAGACTACAGACAGTACTAATATTATTGGACTGCCTATTTACTAACACTACTAACAAAGACGTACCCTCTACTAGAGTGAGGCTGGCAAAAATGGATTTAGCTTTGTTTTTAAAAGGGGTTTTTTCTCCTGCAGCACATGAGATATTTTAGTCTATCTAATTTTTCAGATTAATCCTGATTTTTTATTGTTATTTTTATATATGTCTGGTATCAGCCGGTACCGATGAAATGTATTATTTAATTATATTAATATTGCTATTAATTGTTACTTTATCTTTAAATGTATTTTATTATTATTCATTTCTTTCTTAAAATACTGAGACTGGCTCTAATTTACTCCACAAATCCGAGCGCTTTCTTTTGCTTTTGTTTTTTTAGTTACTTGCTCTGTCTTACTTTTTCCCCAAATCAGAATCGGGCCTCTTGTTTTTTGGTTTTAAAAAGGAATACTGATAAACCAGACAGAATGAATGAGATCTAACCCTGACTCGTATGTCATGGGTGTGACGGGCATAATACAGTATAGTGTGGGGGTGATTTGGGGTCACTTTTACATTTAATGGTGGAACAAAATGAAACTGCTGTCTTCCTAATTGCAAGCTATTCTCTGTCCCCTCTCAGGACCCCTACAACAATGTTGTCCGCACAGTCATTGAAGGCATGGCCGCTGTGTTTGGAGGCACGCAGTCATTACACACCAACTCATTTGACGAAGCCTTAGGGCTGCCCACTGTTAAGAGCGCCCGCATTGCCCGAAACACCCAGATCATAATCCAGGAGGAGTCTGGGATACCCAAAGTGGCGGACCCCTGGGGCGGTTCCTACATGATGGAGTGCCTCACCGAGGACGTCTACCAAGCTGCTCTGAAGGTGACTTCTACATCTCTATGTTTTATTATATTATTTTATTATATTAATATTTCATATTTTGGGCTAAATCTGTCTAAACTGAGAAGGATAATATTGTGTATATGAGTGGTGATGGCAGTCATTATGTTAAGTCTCAGAATATGTGACGATTGGGTGTACTGCAATCCGGCATTGATTGACTGGTAGAGGTTGCAGTAACACATGGACACACATTGTACGTGAGCTGACACTCCTACACCTATCTAGCTCTCTATGATTTTATAACATTGCCTGAGACACTCCTAATACACCTATCTAGCTCTCTATGATTTTATAACATTGGCTGAGACACTCCTGATACACCTGTCTAGCTCTCTATGATTTTATAACCTTGGCTGAGACCCTCCTCCTACACCTATCTAGCTCTCTATGATATTATAACATTGGCTGAGACACTCCTACTACACCTACCTAGCTCTCTATGATTTTATAACATTGGCTGAGACCCTCCTACTACACCTATCTAGCTCTCTATGATTTTATAACATTGGCTGAGACACTCCTACCACACCTATCTAGCTCTCTATGATTTTATAACTTTGGCTGAGACCCTCCTACTACACCTGTCTAGCTCTCTATGATGTTATAAAATTGGCTGAGACACTCCTCCTACACCCATCTAGCTCTCTATGATTTTATAACATTGGCTGAGACCCTCCTACTACACCTGTCTAGCTCTCTATGATTTTATAACATTGGCTGAGACACTCCTACTACACCTGTCTAGCTCTCTATGATGTTATAAAATTGGCTGAGACACTCCTCCTACACCCATCTAGCTCTCTATGATTTTATAACATTGGCTGAGACCCTCCTACTACACCTGTCTAGATCTCTATGATTTTATAACATTGGCTGAGACACTCCTACTACACCTATCTAGCTCTCTATGATTTTATAACATTGGCTGAGACACTCCTACTACACCTATCTAGCTCTCTATGATTTTATAACATTGGCTGAGACACTCCTACTACACCTATCTAGCTCTCTATGATTTTATAACATTGGCTGAGACACTCCTCCTACACCTATCTAGCTCTCTATGATGTTATAACATTGGCTGAGACCCTCCTACTACACCTGTCTAGCTCTCTATGATTTTATAACATTGGCTGAGACACTCCTCCTACACCTATCTAGCTCTCTATGATTTTATAACATTGGCTGAGACACTCCTACTACACCTATCTAGCTCTCTATGATTCTATAACATTGGCTGAGACACTCCTAATACACCTATCTAGCTCTCTATGATTTTATAACTTTGGCTGAGACCCTCCTACTACACCTGTCTAGCTCTCTATGATGTTATAACATTGGCTGAGACACTCCTCCTACACCCATCTAGCTCTCTATGATTTTATAACATTGGCTAAGACCCTCCTCCTACACCCATTTAGCTCTCTATGATTTTATAACATTGGCTAAGACCCTCCTACTACACCTGTCTAGCTCTCTATGATGTTATAACATTGGCTGAGACACTCTTACCACACCCATCTAGCTCTCTATGATTTTAGAACATTGGCTGAGACACTCCTACTACACCTGTCTAGCTCTCTATTATTTTATAAATCTGAATTGATGGTTCCGTTGTATACCTATAGTATGTTCTCTTATATTTGCTAAATCTAAAGTCCATCTGTTGTCCTCCCCTTGATCTATTGGGACCATCCTTACCCCCGCCTGCGGCACAGCTGATTAATGAGGTGGAAGAGATGGGAGGGATGGCCAGGGCGGTGACTGAGGGTATCCCCAAGCTTCGGATCGAGGAGTGCGCAGCCCGGAGGCAGGCCAGGATTGATTCAGGTGAGCTGGGACACTGATCATTATTTGTATCCATAGTGAGTTGGAGGGATTCGGGGCAATTGTAACTTTGATATCTTTACCCGTTGTTTAAGACGTGTCCAAATGTTTTCTGGGAAGTTGTGTGATGTCCCCTCAGGCCAATCAGACTGTTTCTATCGCACCGTACAAGTAACTCCTGGGCTCCACACAGACTGCACACAGTGGGAAAATAATTCCATAGTGGCTGAGTTACGACTGGAGTTGCGACTGGATTTGCAGCCAATCGCCAATCTCCAATATTTTTGGCAAGCCAATCTCAGCCTTGCACAGGGCGATATTTCACTCTGGCGGGGCGCCAGCGATATGATCGCTGGGTTCTGCAAATTACAGAGAAGCGGTCAAGTCTTAATAACCCCCTAAGCCGCGACGGCAGCTGTAGTTTTGTTGTAAGAATATCTTGGCGTTTGTAAGAGTGAGGGCTCTGGGAGTATGAGGAAGAGAAGACAAACAGTGGTAACTGTACATTCAGACTTCTAAACACCATCTCCTACAATAGGTAAAGTCCTTGTGTAAGTATCTGTTTTTTCGGAAACAATTCTGAAAACTATTTTAAGATGAGTCGAAATTTGGAAAAAGTTTTCTGCTCCAATCAACCATTGCCATCAGGATCCCCAATAGAAAGAGGAAAGACAAATTCTATCCAAATCAGAGGTACATAGGCGCATATGTTATAATTGTGTTTGTGGGATTTTTTCGATAAGTCGCTGTGCGCCTCCTGTAAACACGTTTTACGGGTAAAGCTGAGCAGACGTCCGACTGCCTGGAGGAAGTTACAACCTGGATTCACAAAGTGGTCACAAGAGCGGTGAACTCTGTAACCCCTCACCTACAATATACAAGATCCGCGGATAAGTCATTTATCGACTGATGCGCTGCTTTTCTGTTAATTCATCATTAATGTTTGTTCCATATTCATCATAGTCCCCTAATGAGGGTACAATGCTGTGAGGGATAATTGGAGCATAGGAGTCACATATAAGTGCCTTTCTCTATTCCCGGGCACTGAGTGAGCAGCACGGGGTCATTAGAACAAACCCGTCTCCATCCTGCCACGTTCCTTATACATTTCCAGTTGTATTGTCGCTCTGGTTTTCTTTTGTAGGAACTGGACTCGAAAACAGACGTCTCCTTAATAAGCCGCACTTAGCTGAGTATTCCGTTTACCCAACCGCTCTTATGGATATTGTTTGTAAATGTTTTCAAGTGGCTTTCACATTTCTCCCGCTTAGCACAATTACTGTACAATCAGAACAATACAATAAGAACATTGTGATTGGCTTGCCGTTCTTTCTTTTAGCAGCCAGTTTTGGCTTTCGAGATATAAGGGCGTTTATAGTTTTCAAAGGCCCTTTTATTAATACAGTTTTTCCTTACCGCTACCCGGTGCTTTCTATTATTAGTCTTTCAAATTCATTATTCGTTTTTATTTTCTTTTATTTTCCTTTGATGTAATAAGTAGCGTTTGTAGTAAAAAAAATAAAATAAAAATACGGAATAACTTGGTTTACATCAAACAACTGAGGCTAATACAGTCATGCAGTGTTTTAGAGATGTGTACAGAAGTAGCCAAGCTTATCGATCTTGTTTTCCCGACCTCCTGCCTTCGCTGTCGGGCCACGTGTCCTGTGATGGCGCACAAGTCGCACTATTGTCTTAGCATGTAATTGCACTGCTTTTGAAGCTGGGTGGCGACTGGTCCACTAATTAATAGTACAGTACAGTGCCGCGGATAGGTACTGTACAGTATGTGAAGCCCCATCGTTATTCACCGGCTGCATTAGCTTCCACATTTTAATTAATTATGCTACCTAGACGCTCATTCAGCGGGGAAAGGTACGCCAAGATTGGCTCTGTAAGCAAGGGACAAGCTCGGCAAACACTTCCCCACCGAGTCTCTCCGGCTGAAATTGCATCTATGTCGCATAAAAAAAATTAATTAATACAAATTATAATAAAATGTTGGGCGAGAGGACTAGAATTACTGTAACAGCATTTATTGTACATTAGATACAATGCATACTCATACACAGCAGTTTATTTGCATCAGGTGTTGTGTCAATGAGACTGGGTTACAGTACACCCCCCCCCCCCCCCCTCCCAATCCGAGCATTGCTGATTGCAATCCACATGCAGCCTGGAAGCTCGCTGCAAACAAACTCTGCACCTCCCCCCTCCGTCAGCCTCCATCGCTTCATTGTATAGGAAGGGGCAGTCGAGGCCAGGAGGTAATGTGGGCAGACTAAAGGTGCCCACACACTAGAAAGATCTGCAATCGTAAGATGTGCGCATAAATTAGCCTTGAAATCTTTTGTCCGTCCTGGACAAAAGATTTCAGGCGAGCGCACATCTTTACCAAAGATTTTTCTTAAGATCCCGTGTGCGTTCATATGGATCTTTTGTTAAATCTTCTGATCTTTCGTGCAGCACGTAAGATCAGAAGATTCAACTAAAGATCCACGGGAGCGCGCATCGGACCGATATCAGCCGATTTTCGACCGATTACCGGTAAACATCGTATGATATATCGGCCGATTTATCGGAAATCGGCCCAAAAATCGAAAAACCTTTAGCAAATCTCATACCAAATAGCTCTGTACAGCCAGACATAATTAAAGCTGGTTTGTTTGGTTTAGTTATAATTGGCAATGACTAAATTAACATACATGTACACAATTAGCGCAGATTTGTAATAAACCTTTTACATTATTTCTAACGTTAAAATTGCAAATTATACTTCTCAAAATAGCTCGACTGGGTTAAAGGTCGACAGGGTTAAAGGTCGACATGGCTTAAGGTCGACATGGTCCAAGGTCGACATGGGTTTAGGTCGACATTAGTTTTTCACTGTTTTGAGCCGACATGTGCCGACAGGCGGTATATCATGCCCTACCATCCACTAGGGTGTGGTGGGAGAATAAAATAGTGTGCCCGAAGCATTGCGAGCGAAGTGAGGGGCTGCGGTTCAACTCTAACTGTGTCCATGTCGACTGTGTCGACATTCGGGTAAAAAAACAGTGAAAAACCCATGTCGACCTAATGACTGTTGACCTAAACCCATGTCGACCTTGGCCCATTGTGACCATGACCCATGTCGACCTTTAACCCTGTCGACCTTGGGGCCAGTCGACCTTCCGGGGTCGACCTAATGACTGTAGACCTAATGCTGTGTACACACGGTCCGATTTCCTTTCCGATGTTGACGATATAGTCAACATCGGATCGGCATCGGATGCAGATCGCAAGGGTTTTAACCCTTGCGATCCCGATCCGATCCCGATGCGCGTTCACGTATCGGAAGCCAGAAAGTCTTGGCTGCCTTGTCTATATAGTGCAGATCTGCACTATATAGTCAAGATAGGATGCAAATCGGATGTGCCTTAAGATCCTATCCACGATCCTATCTGATCGGATCGTGGATAGGATCTTAAGGCACATCTAATGTCTGGTCTGACAGATGTACCGATTCCAGTTTAAACATGTTTTGTATATATATTTTGACCAGTAGATGGCAGTATTGCAGTATACTGTTCTGACTATTGCTTCTGACAAACACCTTTCCGTAACTTCTCACAGATTTTCCACTTTTGTTATATTTGAAACAATAATCAGTGTGTTTTTGTCTGTAATAGCTGTCCTCTGCCACTGGCCCCAGTTGCTTTTCTCCTGCTTCATCGCGATTGGCAGTCCCAGAACATTTGCAGAAAACTGTCATCCTCCAATCACAATGAATTAACTTACATTTAGCTAATTAAACGTGTAAGCACTTACTAAGGGTTGGGATCATGATGGTCGGCAGTCATTAGGTCGACATGGGAAAAGGCCGAAAGGTCATTTGTTCAACAGGTCATTAGTTGGACAATGTCTAGGTCGACAGTCAAAAAATTGACATGGGGTTTTTCCCTGTTTTTTTTTTACCTGAATGTCAACACAGTCGTCATGGACACAGTTTAAAGTGCACCGCATCCCCTCGCATCGCTCGCTGCGCTCGCAATGCTTCGGGCACTATTTTATTCTCCCACCACGCCCTGGTGGATGACCTTTTGACTGTCGACCCAGACACTGTCGAACTAATGACCTTTCGACCTAGAACCATGTCGACCTTTTCCCACGTTGACCTAGACCCATGTCGACCTTTTCCAATGTCGACATAATGGCTGTCGACCATCATGCTGTAGACCAAATGACCGCATCCCCTTACTAAAGTGTTACTTACAGTATTCATACCTCCATATTGGAATGGTCATGTATTCAGAGATGTTTTGCCCGTATCTGTACACGAACACTAGCCACATCCACATTACAAAGAAAGTTATATTTTGTGGGAAAGCTATAAAACTAATTAAACTGTAGTTGCTCATAGCAACCAGACTTCTACACCTTGGAAGGTTTCCCCCATCATCCTTGGATTTCCATCCTGAGATCAGGTCAGACATTGTCAGAAGAGTCTGGAGAAGTCCTCTCCTTTCAGGCATCACTAGCAGATCCATGCGAAAATAATCTTATACCCGTTTTACACCGCCGGAAAAACTTGGGTTTTTCACTTGTGGTCCCAGGTCAGCGGTGGTGTAAAAGGGGTTAACCCGTGTCTCTTTACATGGGACTTCTGCCCAGGTCCTGACTGGGTGATTGCCGATCCCGGCGCTTGGAGATGATGTTATCTCAAAGTGCCACCTCTGTTTACACTGTGGGCAGGTGCCACAGTTTAAACGGTGCAAATTCCGGATCCGACCTGGCTTGGATCCATGTTCCAAATACCGGGTAGGATCTGGGATTTCATTGTAAAAGGGGTATAAGTAACTACCATGTGTGTGACTAATAAAATCATTGTACGTTGTTCTGTGAGCTGCTACAATCTCTGCAATTAGGTCTGTGTAGGGTTAAAGTTGCCATGATTTAACTTGTAAACTCAACTTGAGTTTGCATTTGAAAATTATTGCAGCATTAAATCTACATTAAACGTGTATGATCGCACCAGCACTTTCTGAATATCTCATCCTATTAAATCTCACACATAGTGTTGTTATATGCAAAAGGGTGTGAGTTTTGTGAGCTGGTGCGATCATACACATTTAATGTAGATTTAATGCATATCCATTAACATGGCTCATTCCACTAGGTACAAAATGCTCTGTTCCTGAGCTTTGTTGCCAGTGGCAGTTGCAGAGGAGGAGCTGCAGCACAGGGGATCCCCCACCAACTGCCAGTGAGTCTCCACCGGTGATGTGTGGCAGTTGGTGCAGCTGTATTTGAATTTTGGACTGTGCTACAGCCCCACCTCTGCAACTGCCACTGGCAAAGAAGTCCAGGAAAGGAGGATTTTGTACCAATGGAGTGGGCCATAATGGGTCATGTTGGAGGGCATGTAAAAGTAATGCATCACAGAATGCAAAGAATTGTAACCAAATTGAGACTGTGACCGTGTAATATACAACTGGACACCAACGGGGTTAACAAAGGATCAATGGGGCAGATATATTAAGCCTGGGGAAAGTCGGATAAGTGGAAGGTGATAACATGGCAGCCAATCAGCCCCCAACTGTGAATTAACAGACTATTTTAAAATGACAGTTAGGAGCTGACCGGCTGCCACCTTATCACCTTCCACTGATCACCACTTTATCACTTCACCAAGCTTAATACATCGGCCCCATTGTCTGTTTGCTTGGTACAGTATTACAGAATAGTATCCATATAAACGTTACGGGTTACATAATACTTAGTTATATTTTTTTCTTTCTAAGAACCTTTAATTAATGATGTGATTGGGTGATATCTGCAGGCTCTGAGGTGATTGTTGGGGTGAATAAGTACCAGCTGGCAAAGGAAGAGACTGTCGAGGTTCTTTCCATCGACAACACATCCGTCCGCAACCGACAGATTGAGAAGCTAAAGAAGGTACGATGTGGGCAGTGGTTGGGGTCTGGCAATAGGCTGGGTCCCGGGCTTTCAGCGAAAATGGGTCTGCGGCTGGCTGAAAACACACTGGTGGGGGGGGGATGAGCGAAAAATAGCTGCAAATAGTCATTGAGTCCAGGATTTTTTTCCCACCCGAAACGTGTCTTAGTTGGACGCGCTGGCAGACTGTGACATGATTTGTACATTGGGCCTTATTCTGGTTGACTTGCTTGGATGCAAATTTGCTCGGGAACCGATGTTCTGCGTATGCGAAGCAGCATTTATGCGCATGTGTATGCGCTGGGTGCGTGCGAACTCAGCAAAAAGTCTGTTTGCCGAATGCACACTCCCAGCCTTGCGAGCGTGCAGGGGGGGGGGAGGGTGGCGGACGACAACTGACAAAACCGGATGTCCGCTACCCTGGAATTCTACACGCATATGTACAAGTGGTGTGGACCACCCTCACATATGCATGTGCCTTCAACATCGTTCATGTAAAATATCCATTCGCAAGCCTAGCGAACGAATCCCGCTGGCAAATGGGTGGCGCCGGCTAACCTTTCGCAAGGCGGGCTTGGGGTGACTCGCAAGGATACATATTTGCATCTGAACGAGTCAACCAGAATTAGGGTCATTGTGTGTATGGGAGCCAATCCTGGGGCATTTTTGGGCTTCCCTAATATAAAAAATGCCCCTACCCTACATATTTACTTACATTGGTGGGTGCAGCTGGGAGATGGGTGGGAACGAGGTGGGCGGTGCGGTCTGACCTCTGACCACGTCGGAGGGCAGTAGCCGGGCAGCATCTGAACGAGTGCTCGGACGCTGCCCGTCATTAGACTGCACATGTGCAGTCTAATCCCGGGATTGGAAACTCCAATCCAAGGACTGAAATCCTAGCAATTTTTGGGGCCAAATCCCGGGATTGATGACGCTATTGTTTGTGACCTGTATATGGAGCAGCACAGAACTTGTATTGATACAAAACTGCGGCCACATTGTAGCACTTTGTGTACAGACTCTGATACATTTAATAAAGCTGCTAAAGAACAAAAAGAGGAGATGTTGCCCAGAGCAATCACTTCTGTCTATCGTTTTCAGATTCTGTCTATCATTTTCTAGGATGCAAGAGAGAATTGAAAGACAGAATCTAATTGGTTGCTATGGGCAACGGCACCTCTTTTCATTTTTTAGACTCTTTATTACATTTACCCCTCAGAGACTCTGTCACGCACAGAAAAACAAGTGTTATATATCTGATTAATCAGCAGAGTCTCCTCGCTTGTCGGGGCTGCATTGCATTGCGATGAAGAAGCCCAGCGACCAATTGTTTGGTGTGACTGCAGCAAAGACCTATGCGTGCATATATGTAAAAAAAGCACGGCATTTTTAGCAATTTTTTTTTAGTACATTTTTGCCGTTGCCATTTCACTTTTTTAGGGAATTTTATAAGCGAAAACGGACACAAAAATGGGTTAAAACGGCCGCAATTTCACCAAAACCAAGTGAATTTGCATCAATTTAGCTGATTCACGCAGTTTTTGCTAATGCTGCATTTTTCGCCACGGGGATTGAATAGGGTGAGTCGACTCCTGAAAACGTCTGAAAATTTAATCCGCAATTGAATACCCCCCTACAGCTACTAAATGCATTTCAAGTATGTATGTATGTATGTATGTATGTGTGTGTGTATGTATGTGTGTGTGTGTGTGTGTGTGTGTGTGTGTGTGTGTGTGTGTGTGTGTGTGTGTGTGTGTATGTGTGTATATATATATATATATATATATATATATATATATATAAAGAGAGAGAGAGAGAGATAGAGAGAGGTAGACGGCCTGGCACTCCCTCAGCTGGGATTCAGTACCTGGGTGCCTTCTGGAACAAACAGGTAGTCTCGTAGGAAGGAACAGACAGTGGCACTCCAAGGGTTTTCAACAGCGTGTATTAAAGCAAACCAACGTTTCGGGGTATCATTCACCCCTTTGCACTTAAACCTTGACCTTGACAAAGGGGTGAATGATACCCCGAAACGTTGGTTTGCTTTAATATACGCTGTTGAAAACCCTTGGAGTGCCGCTGTCTGTTCCTTCCTACGAGACTATATATATATATATATATATATATATATATATATATATATATATATATATATATATATATATATATATATATATATATTTGTATGATGGTTACACTGAAAGCTTGTCCTGATGACGTAGGCACCTGGGGTACAGTCCAATATGCATCCGTACAGATCCTGATCTCTGAATCGATATTCCGAACCATACATCAATTAGGGTTAGGCTGCGGTGAGTGTTCGGCTTAGAGTAAGAGCGAATCCCTTTGTCTCGTCCTGAGAGCTTGGCTGTCTTAGCGCAATAATATCAAGTGATCTTCGTGAGAAGCAAATTAAATAAAAGCTTTAACATGACCGAGAGGAGACGAGGAGCACTTCTACATATTGAACAGGTATCACCTTCATTTTATTTTGGGGAACATTTTTGTTTTCAAAAAATAAAAATGTCATTAACTTTTAAAATCCCCCAAAAGCCTGACACGACGCCGGACGCATAATCCTGCAGCAAATACTTGAAGTGAATTGAAAAACCACTTATCTCAGCGAGACGCCAGGCACTCGGCAAAAGGAAGAAATGACTTGTGGATGACAATTGTTCCCTATGTAGCCCTATTGTTGGCGTGCCCTTTGGGCTGCCAGTCTAAATATACTACTGAGTGCGCTTTTTATTACTCCCGCGCGCAGGAATTTCTACAGTATGTGTTCCACACTTTCAGTGTACAGATGTGTGTCTGTATATAAGGGATACGTTTAACATGATGGCGCCTGTCAGGATTCTGATTATCAGGATGCCACAGTTGGTCTGCCAAACATACAGTGCTGCCCTTTCCATCTCCAGCTTCTAGAACCTCATCTCAGGGCTAACCCCTAACCCCTGGCATCCCTTTGCCACCATCAATCCCTCCTCTGCCCACTACACCTTGTCTCCCTTCCTCACTATCTGCCCTTTCCACCTATTTCACATCCAAAACTGACTCCATACTGCACCTTGCATCCCAACCAGTGGCGGCTCCTGCCTTTAGACTTAAGGGGGGCTGCAGGTTCCTGGGTACTGCTCGTTGCAAACAGTCATTCATTATTTGCAGGGTATTAGTTTGATTTGCTCTGTACCAGTGTTTGTATGCATGTACTATAAATACATGATGTAGTCATATGCACACAAACACAGGTACAGAGCAAAATACACACTTTTAATAGCTTTAATATTAATAAAAGTACACAAAATGATACTCTTTATAAAGATCTACACACAAATATTATTAAAATAAAATAAACTTCCGTGCACCTCTCTGGTGCAGCGCATTCCTTCCTTCAGCTGCATCACACTGACTCACTGAAGTCTGGGCATACTCACTGCAGAGAATTGCTTCTGCTGGGCTGCACATACAGCAGCCCATAGAAGCACTGTAGCTCTGGCGATTTGCATAGAATGGCTTCCTGCTGGAAGCTATTGCTGTCATCACTCCATGTACTGGCAGCCCAAGAGGGGGAGGAGTTTCCAGCTCTGTGTATGATGAGCAGTAGCAGCTTCCAATAGGAATCTACTACATGCTGACCTCCTCCCCACAGGGTCGGGCTGTTGCTGTGTCGGCCCTTCTGCTTTATGGAGCCTGGTGAGAGGAGGTTACCAGCATGTCAGAGACACAGACAGCCAGCACCAGAGCTCCGGAGGTAGGGGAGGGAGGGTGCCCGCAGGGGGAAGCACCGGAGCTCTGGTGCTGTCTGTCTGTGTCTCTCCATTAGACCCTATCCCCTCCCTCCTCCGCTACCTCTCTCCTCCATCCTGTTCCCACCCCTCCCATCCTCTCCACTAAAATTGATCTCACTAAAGTCTGCAATGATCTTCATGGGGCCAAATCTAAAGGTCCATACACACTGGGCGATTTTGCTCAGCGTGTATGGACATCAATGATGTAAAAATCGCTGACCTGAAATTTCTCATTGCATACACAGTGGCATCCCGTGGGAGGTGTAGTTCTACTGCAGCTGGAGAGCCACAAGGTTGCCTATACCTGGTATACATATATATTTATGTTGATTTTCGAGAATGTTGACACGTCAGGAGCTGGCAGGTTTTACTGAGCAGGTGTGTGTTTGCCCCTGAAGGAGCTCGGTCAGGCGCCCTCTAGTGGCCGATGGCGGCACCACAGCGGTGAGGAGCAGCGTGAAGGATATAAACTTGGTGTATAACTCTGTCCAGCACATTTGTTTCAGTACAGCATAAAAACCTTATTAAACGTGCTACCGTGCCGAGGCTTCTAGTGCCACGCAGAGAAAAGGGAAAGTGAACGTGCACACGCTAAGGGGGTCATTTACTAAGATGGCAGTTCTTTTTCTCATGTTATGTTGCTATGGGCAACCAATCAGGTACCATCTATTATCTTCTAGAAGGTGCTAAATAAAAAGTACAGTAGAAACTGATTGTCCATAGCAACATCCCATGTGAAATAGAACTCCCATCTTAGTAAATTTCCCCTAAGTGAATTAAAGTGCTTCCCCGCGGCACCAGCGGCAGCTCTACGTCCTCCGGTCGGCGATCCCCGCGGCGCCTGCGGCAGCTTTGTCTCCCTCCTCCATGACACTCCCCGGCGCCAGCAATGAACGTAATTCAGCGCATTGCCGCTGGGGGAGCATCACATGGTTTCCCTGCTCCCCCAGCGGCACTACACTAATTTCATACATTGCTGCCACCGGGGAGTGTCATGGAGGAGGAACGCTGGCGCCGGGAACAAGCGGGACATGGAGGAGGCGAGTGCCAGAGGAGGGGAGCGCCGGGGACATCGTTGAGGGTAAGCATAAAGCACTGCAGCACACACACACACAAGCAACACACATTTCACACACTTACACAATCATATCCTCACTATCCACATCATTCCCCCAGTGTCCACGTCGGCGTGGAGTTGATTTTATAAAGTGTGTCGAGCGCAGCGAGCCACCGAGCCCGAAGCGTGGCGAGCCATACTGGGGGTATGATGTGGATAGTGGGGATATTAACCATTGTGTAGTTTCAGGGCTCCAGAAACCGTTACGTAGTTTACGGAGCCGGCATAGTGTTGTATTGGTATTGTCAATAAAGCACTATTTAACTGCCGCCCTGAAACTAAACAAATACCGGGTTTACAGAATTGGAGCTGTTGCCTATAGCAACCTGTTAGATTCCAGCTACTGTATCCTAAAGGGTGGTAGATAACACACAAGCCGCATGTCATCACTTCCTCAAATCAGCTTCCGGGCAGAACGGCGCTGTAAGGGAATCCCTTATTGTGAACCCACAATACAAACTTCCGCCCATAGTAGCGGAACGTCACTTCTGGAACGCAAGTAACACGGAAGTGTGTTACTCATGTGAAACAGATTATCCAATCAATATGGTATAAAAACCCCAACCTATAGTGTGCTGGCATCCACGTCTGAAGAAGGAACCAGTTTCCGAAACATGTTATGAGGATGCCAACACGCTGACGGGAGGACTCTGACAAACACTACTTGATCCCCATCCAAAGCTTGTGCTTTTATCCTGCTACCCGGGACCCACCATCTATAGCACCCAGCCCAGCGCACCACTCTGGAATGGTGAGATAAAAGAATCAGATTGCCCCCGTCTTACTCATTGTACATGCACTTTGAAAAATACTGCATTGTCACTTTAAAAAAAATTGTACTGCTGCTGCATTTGCACTTTTGTATCTATTTGCATTTGCACTTTTATATGTCCTTTGTTTGTGAATAAACCTTTTTTCTGGTCAATATAATTCCCATTGTGGGTCCAGATCATTTACATATCCACTGTGGATTTCATGCGCCTACCCTGTTGACCTATCTCCCCAGAGGTTATAATGTAACAGAAACTGATATTTATTTCTGTCATACCAGAGACTCCAACTCTTTCCTGGGAATTTGGGAAAGCCGGCTACATATATCCCAGTGTGAATTGTTAATTAGTTGTTGATGTTTTGAAACGTTTTAGCCATGCAGAATTGTCTGTTATTAACCCCTTCCCGACATTTGACGTATATATACGTCATGGCCGGGATGTACTTCCCGACACATGACGTATATATACGTCATGACTTCAAAGTGCCACTGCGTCTAGAGACGCAGTGACAGAGGGACGATGTCTGCTGTCCCTGACAGCAGACATGTCCCTGCATGCCCAGGGGGGGCGGCGATGCCGCCCCCCCGTCGGCGATCGCTGTGATTGGCTGTTCAATGTGAACAGCCATTCGCAGCGTTTTCCTGTGTTACCGGCGAATCAGACGCTCGGTAACACAGGTGTCAATCACCGCCGGGTGTGAGGGGGCATGAGGGGGTCATCGGTGACGACGACACCTCACCCCACCTGCCCCCAAGGCTGTGATTGGTCCGTCGGACCGACGGACCAATCACAGCCATGGCGCGCCATTTAAACTAACGGTGACTGCGCTGCAGACGCCATTCCGGTCTGGAATTGCGTGCAGAGCGGTCACCGGCCACTCTGTCCTGCTATACATACCTGAACCTTGCCTGATACTTACCTGATCACCGCTGATCACCGCTGGTAGCGTGCTGCCAGCAGCTGGATGCTTCCTGGATCTTGTGACTTCCTGTGTGCTGCTGCTGCAGTGTCATAGAGTCACAGATAGTGATAGATAGTCAGAGATAGTCAGAGATAGTGAGAGAGAGTGATAGAGAGTGCTATATTTTGTGTCTGCTGCACCCCCTTTTGTGCTGATCACTATATCTGAGCTGATCAGCAACTTTTTGGGGGTCCAGGTTTTTTTTTTTTATATATATACCCTGTCAGGTTGCACCCACAGTTGTGTGCCTGCTGCCCCTCACTGCATCACTGCATCACAGATCTGCAGTGTTGCATCACTGCATCACAGATCTGCAGTTTTTTTTTTTTTTTGGAGAGTGCAGTGGGGTTTTGTTTTTACACCCACATTGCTTTTGTGGGTGTCCTGTGGCCGCTGAGCGCTGATCAGTGACATACAATCACTGAACAGCATTTTTGGCACAGGGTTGATATAATTTTTTTTCTGCAGTTTTTTTAAAAAAAATTTTTTTTTGGAGAGTGCTGTGGTATATTTTTTTAAATTGTTTTTACACCCACGTTGCTTTTGTGGGTGTCCTGTGGCCGCTGGTCAGTGACGTACAATCACTGAACAGCATTTTTGGCACAGGGTTGATATAATTTTTTTCTGCAGTTTTTTTAAATTGTTTTTTTTTGTTTTTACACCCACGTTGCTTTTGTGGGTGTCCTGTTGCCTTTGAGCGCTGTTCAGTGACGGACGTTACTGACCAACATCTGTGCTCAATTTTTGGCGCAGGACCTTTTTTTTTTTTTTTTAACCCCTTCAATTTTTTTTTTTTTATTGGGATCAAATTCCTGTATAAAGTATTTTTTTTTTCTGCACTACATACACACTACACACTACATACCCCCGTGTTGAAATAAAGTTTGTACCCCCCCTACACTATACACGTGTTGAAACATTACACTTACAGAAACACAAAAATAAAAATGGCATCCCAAATGTCAGCCCAAATGTCATCCCAAATGTCATCCCAGTCATCCAGAAGAATGTATTCAGCGGAGGAGGCATATGCCATGCTTGCCTCTGACTCTGACACAGCCAGTGATGCAAGCAGGGAATTTGAAGGATTCGTCTTAAGCTCCTCTTCCTCCTCTGGTGATGAGGGACCCCCTCAAAGATGCCCCCGTAGAGCAGCTGAGACCCCCCCCCCCCCAAATGATTGATCCCGTATGGACCCCACCACCAGACAATTTTGAGCCCCAGGTTCCTGAGTTTTTGGCCATCCCATGAATCCAATTTGATTCAACAGGTCTCAGAGAAATTGACTTTTTCAAATTATTTTTCTCTGATGATTTTATAAATTTAATGGTGGACCAAAGTAATTTATATGCCCAGCAGTTTATTGCTCAAAACCCCACGTCATCATTTGCTAGGTGGACCCCTGTAGATGCAGTAGAGATGATGACATTTTGGGGTCTGGTGTTACATATGGGCATAGTAAAAAAGCCAGAAATTAGGCAATATTGGAGTACAGATGTTCTGTACAGCACCCCATTTTACCGTATGGCCATGACTCGGACTCGTTTTGAGACAATCCTTAAATTTTTACATTACACCGATAATGCACAGTGCCCACCCAGAGATGATCCCACCTTTGACCGGCTATTCAAAGTCAGGCCGGTCATTGATCATTTCAGTGCCAAATTTGCAGAGATTTACATCCCTGAAAAATTTATTTGTATCGACGAGTCCCTTATACATTTTAAAGGAAGGGTTAAATTCCGCCAGTACCTTCCCAATAAGAGGGCAAGGTATGGTATAAAAATGTATAAGCTGTGTGAAAGCACCTCAGGGTACACCCACAGGTTTAGGGTATATGAAGGGAAGGATTCAACAATTGAACCGGCAGAATGCCCCCCCCTCCCTCGTAGGTGTTAGTGGAAAAATTGTCTGGGATTTAGTGCACCCCTTCCTGGATAAAGGTTATCACCTCTATGTGGATAACTTTTACACTAGCATCCCCCTGTTTAAGGCCCTTGGTTCAAGAGGTACAGCAGCTTGCGGTACTGTGCGCAAGGGGTGAAAGCAGGGGAATATGCACCGAAAATATGTTGTTGGTCAAATATAAGGACAAGAGGGATGTCCTTATACTGACAACAATTCATGGAGACAGTACCACCTCCGTCCCTGTACGAGGTACCAGTACCCACACCTCAAAACCTAATTGTATCCTAGATTACAATAGGTACATGGGCGGAGTGGATCTTTCAGATCAGGTACTGAAGCCGTATAGTCCCCTGCGGAAAACAAAAATCTGGTACAAGAAGCTGGCCGTGTATATCATCCAGATGGCACTGTATAACGCTTACGTGCTATTCCGTTCTACCGGCCAGAGGGGGACATTTATGCACTTTCAAGAGGAAGTCATAAAGGGCCTAATATTTGGGAACCAGCAGGCAGAGGGCCCCAGTACTTCTAGTACTGGCCCCCGTATTGTACCAGGGCAGCATTTTCCTAACGAAATCCCCTCCACTGCAAGAAAGGGCAGGACACAAAAAAGTGCAAAGTTTGCTTTAAAAAGGGAATCAGAAAGGATACTATTTTCCACTGTGAAACTTGCCCCGACAAACCCGGCCTATGTATAAAGGAGTGTTTTAAAATATACCACACATCTATGGATTATTAGGTTCATCATTTCACCGTGCTTCGGGGGTCTTGCTAATGCCACATAGCACCCACCATTCATTCCACCAGAATCTGAGCTGCAAAATCCAAAAATCACTCCTTCCCTTCTGAGTCCTGCCATGCACCCAACTGGTATTTTTTGGTCACATATGAGGCATTGCCATACTCGGGAGAAATTGGGGCACAGATTTTCGGGTGCTTTTTCTCCTTCATACCTTATGAAAATGAAAAATTTTGAGCCAGAACTGCATTTTTGTGTAAAAAAATGTAATTTTTCATTTTCACTGCCCAGTTGTATCAAAATTGGTGAAACCCCTGGGGGTTTGAAATGTACACTATACCCCTAGATGAATTCCCTGAGGGGTGTAGTTTGCAAAATGGGGTCACTTGTGGGGGGGTTCCACTGTATTGGTGCTTTGGGGGTCTTGCTAATGCGACATAGCACCCACCAACATTCCACCAGAATCTGTGCTGCAAAATCCAAATATCACTCCTTCCCTTCTGAGTCCTGCCATTTTTTGGTCACACATGAGGCATTGCCGTACTCGGGAGAAATTGGGGCACAGATTTTGGGGTGCTTTGTCTCCTTCATTCCTTGGGAAAATGAAAAATTTTGAGCCAGAACTGCATTTTTGTGTAAAAAATGTAATTTTTCATTTGCACAGCCCAGTTGTATCAAAATTGGTGAAACCCCTGGGGGTTTGAAATGTACACTATACCCCTAGATGAATTCCCTGAGGGGTGTAGTTTGCAAAATGGGATCACTTGTGGGGGGGTTCCACTGTATTGGTGCTTCGGGGGTCTTGCTAATGCGACATAGCACCCACCAACATTCCACCAGAATCTGAGCTGCAAAATCCAAAAATCACTCCTTCCCTTCTGAGTCCTGCCATGCACCCAAATGGTATTTTTTGGTCACATGTGAGGCATTGCCGTACTCGGGAGAAATTGGGGCACAGATTTTGGGGTGCTTTGTCTCCTTCAATACTTGGGAAAATGAAAAATTTTGAGCCAAAACTGCATTTTTGTGTAAAAAATTTAATTTTTAATTTTCACTGCCCAGTTGTACCACAATTGGTGAAATCCCTGGGGGTTTGAAATGTACACTATACCCCTAGATGAATTCCCTGAGGGGTGTAGTTTGCAAAATGGGGTCACTTGTGGGGGGGTTCCTAACTTTTAGCATCTTATGGTGCCTAGAAACCTACATGGTGCCTAAAAAATAATCTCATAAAAAGGAGGCTCCAAAATCAAGTACAGATGGGTCAGGTCCCATCTTTGCAGGGGATGGCGCTGGCGTCGCCAGCCGCCATCCCCCGCCAGCGCCATGGCGATGGTGAGAAGGGGACGCGCGCGCACGAGCGGCGCGCGCGTCCCCTTCCGACGGCGATTCGATCCGTTCCCCCGGGTCCCCGCCGCCTGCCCGCACCCCCCCCTAACCCCCCCTAACCCTGTCCGTCTCCCTGAGGCGGAGACGGACAGGGTTTCCGTCGCGCTAGCGACGGAGACTGAGACGCGCGTGCGCGTGAGACGCACGCGCGTCTCAGTCTCCTCGCTGGCGAGGCTGCTGGCGGGTCGCCAGCGCGTACGTTCTGGCGACCCGCCAGCAAGGATGTATACAGTAACATACTGTAGGTGCTCCTTCTATTATGAAGCCTGTGGTTTGGTCAACGTGCACACTAGGGCCACATATAGGATATTTATGAAAACAAAAGAATTGGGGGAATCAATTTTTAGTCACATTTCTCTAGTAAAATCTACTGTGTTCCTTAGAAAAATGTATTAAAATTGCAAATCTGCAAAAAAAATGCTGTGAAACACCTAAACGGTTAACAAACTTCCAAAATGCTGTTTTGAATACTGTGAGGGGTGCAGTTTTTGAAATGGCATCATTTATGGGGGTGTCTCACATACAAGTCCCTCAAAGTCACATCAGAACTGAACTGGTCCCTAAAAAAATCAGTGTTTGAAATTTTCTTGAAAATTTGAGAATTTGCTATTCATATTTTAAGCCTCCTAGTGTCCAAAAAATTTAAAAGGAAGTTGAAATAATGATGGAAACATAAAGTAGACATATGGTCTATGTTAGTTATTAACTATTTTGAGTGGTATGATTATTTGTCTCACAAGCAGAAAATTTTACATTTTGAAAATTGCTAAATTTTCCATTTTTTTACGACATTTTGGTATTTTTCACAAAAACACACAGACTGTATCGACCCAAATTTACCAATAATTTGACGTACAATGTGTCACGAGAAAACAATCTCAAAATCACTGGGATAAGTAAAAGCAAAAAAAAGTTATCCCCACTTAAGTGATACCTGTCAGATTTGAAAAAAAGGGCTCTGTCAGGAAGGCAAAAACTGGCTGTGTCAGGAAGGGGTTAATTATTAGATCACTGATGGCTAATAGTATTCGGTCTTGTTTAAAAATAAATCTTCTTCCTGCCGATACGCTGGTCACTAAGCCGTTCTTTTCAAATTAAATGAATTCTGTGTGCAGTTGGAACAAATGACCGTAGATATCGTGCGCCTGGTGCTTGTCTGACTGATGACCGTTTAATTGTCCTTTTTTTGTATATTTCCTCAAATGTTTAATTCTCCATCGCCGCAGTGATACGGACATAAATGGATCAGTAAGAATAATGGTCTGTTTGAGAAGTGCTGATATTTATGTTCCTTTTGTGATGTCTATTGCGTAGGTGAAGGCCAGCAGAGACACTGCGGCTGCTGAGCGCTGCCTGGCCGCTCTCACAGAATGCGCAGCCAGCGGCGACGGAAACATTCTAGGACTTGCCGTGGAAGCTGCCCGCTCAAGGTATGCCTGTTCTATACTCATGTTTATTTTGTTTTTTTCATCTTCGGTCATAACTAAAAGAAAAAGTAAGATATGGGGAAGAGTTCAATGAGCTAAAAATAAACAACACATTTTGGGCGCCCGTTGGTGGCATCAACCTTATTCCCTGTTAGCTCTTCGTCTACTATCCCCTCTTGCAGGCTCGCATGTGCCTATAACCAGAATCCAGATACTAAGCTGCAGAGTTGTCCTCATCGAGCCGCTCTGTTTTGCTGATACGACGTCACAACCTCTTGCTGTTGCTATAGTCTCGCTCCTGTATCCTTAGATTTGTATGCGTGCAGAGCTGTGTAATAGGGAACACTTGACGGCACGCGCCGTTGCTGTGACCTCTGACACAGCCATTGTAGCACAGTAATTGGAATGATAGAGAGTAACATGAATTGACTTTGGAGCATCCGAAATCACCTACATCTAATATAACCACAGCTGTTCCTATAATGATGTAGACTATCACAGACATTTGCCGAGATCACATCGTATATTGGTGAAGCACAATGAGTTCTGTGACGGTACAGCTACAATAATACTACAAACTAAACTGCAGTGTGTAATAAGGATGGAAACTAAAATGCAGTGTGAATTGAGGTCTGAAAACTAAAATGCAGTGTGCAATAAGGATGGAAACTAAAATGCAGTGTGCAATAAGGATGGAAAATATTATGCAGTGTGCAATAAGGATGGAAAATAGTATGCAGTGTGCAATAAGGATGGAAACTAAAATGCAGTGTGCAATAAGGATGGAAACTAGTATGCAGTGTGCAATAAGGATGGAAACTAAAATGCAGTGTGCAATAAGTATAGAAACTAAAATACAGTGTGCAATAATGCTGGAAGCTAAAATGCAGTGTGCAATAATGCTGCAAACTAAAATGCAGTGTGCAATAATGCTGGAAGCAAAAATGCAGTGTGCAATAATGCTGGAAGCAAAAATGCAGTGTGCAATAATGCTGGAAGCTAAAATGCAGTGTGCAATAATGCTGGAAGCTAAAATGCAGTGTGCAATAATGCTGGAAGCTAAAATGCAGTGTGCAATAATGCTGGAAGCTAAAATGCAGTGTGCAATAATGCTGGAAGCTAAAATGCAGTGTGCAATAATGCTGGAAGCTAAAATGCAGTGTGCAATAATGCTGGAAACTAAAATGCAGTGTGCAATAATGCTGGAAACTAAAATGCAGTGTGCAATAATGCTGGAAGCTAAAATGCAGTGTGCAATAATGCTGGAAGCTAAAATGCAGTGTGCTGGAAGCTAAAATGCAGTGTGCAATAATGCTGGAAGCTAAAATGCAGTGTGCAATAATGCTGGAAGCTAAAATGCAGTGTGCTGGAAGCTAAAGTGCATAGTGACCAAACTTAATATGTGCCTTTATCTCGGGCTATACAAACGATTTATTCTTTGCTTAACCAACAGGTAGCATCATTTTGAAGCCGTTAATGATGTTCCTTTTCATTCCTTGCCTAGTCTATTCTATGTGCAAAACATATGCTTGGAATGCGATTTATTTACGCCTACGTACAGATCTGCGTGGCCTACTGTCCCATGACGCCCTCTAGGAACCTAGCTCACGCGACAGGCCACGCTGCAGACAAGTCCCACCTTTTTTTTAGATGCAAGAGAAGATAGTTGGGACTACCTCAATTCTTTATGGACCCCTTCTAGCACTGACAAGAATTGTGATACTTAGGAGCAGGATGAAGAGGCTGCAAAGTGCTTCTCAAAGTCACACTACAGAACCCTACATTTTTTTTATACCATAAATACACACACATATATATATATATATATATATATATATATATATATAGCAGGAGTAAGCGGCACTCGGAGACAGTAGTAAATGGTGAAAGCCAGGTAGGAATATTTATTCCATGTGCAGGAAACAAAACGTTTCGGAGCTCGCAGGCTCCGTCGTCAGTTGAGAGTGCCGCTTACTCCTGCTATATACCTCTGGAGGACGCTCACCCTCTGGCTAGAGGGCACCGGAGCAAGTTATCATTGGCATTTACCCAGTCCTGAGTGCCGGCCTCCTCGTTTTATATATATATATATATATATATATATATATATATATATATATATATATATATATATATATATATATATATATATATATATATATATATATATATATATATATTTTTTTTTTTTTTTTTTATATTGAATGTCATACTATTAAGCTGGTTGCATTTGGGAGATTCCAGAAGTATGTGTTCAGATCTAGAGTAGATTCTGGCTGTATAAATGTAATTGAGAGCTGATAAATGCTCTGTTTTCTCCCCCCGTACCTTCAGCTCAGAGCGTTTCACATTTGCCCAGCGGCGTGCTAGCCACTCTGCAGGTTCTGCGGTGCACCCCGCGGTGCAAAATTCCCTCTAGACAGGCCATTTGCAGACCATCTGTCCATATAATGAGAAAACTTAAGTCTTCCACTTGGACAGAAAAGCAATTTTCTTTTCAATAGTACCAACAATCAGAGAAGAATTGGAAAAGGCTAAATTCACGTATTCGATTTATAAAAGGATTATTAGCGGAATTCTAAAAATATGATGTTGGTTTCTCATGAAAGAACCGGTCTGGTTTTGCGAGTGTTGGCAATAAGTTGTCAGAGTTTCAGGAACAATTCCATTTGCTCTGTAGGAACTTCTTTTATAGAAGTTTTGATGTGAAACATTTCTGCAATTTGGGCGTTTATCGGATATGATAACAGGTTAATGCTGCTCCTCACCTCTATGGGTAGGATTTAAGTGTTGTTACTGGTTCCGACGTTACTGTTCCGATGTTCTGGAATTTTGACGGGCAGTTGACGAGTACATCCATAATAAGAATTTTTATACAGCGTATGTAAATAGCGAATGCACATTCTTTTTATGTTATTTAGCTCATTTAGTAATGAGATTGTCCAAATGCATTTTTTGTGAAAATGTAATTGGATTTCCTCATCAGGTAATTGGATATGCCCTTATTGATGCTTTCTTTTAATATTCTAAGACATTGTTTAGTTCATTTGCATTAGAGGAAGTGAGATCTTTCCAGCTCGGATAGGTCGTGATGTCACATAAAATGGCAAATCACAGAAGATCCTCCGCAGAACTTTGTAGGAGTAAATAAAACATTATTGGACATATGGGGAAAGAAACTAAAATAGGTCTGTTCTGTCTGCTGGGAATGAGTATTCTGTGCTGGAAAACCTTTACTTCCTTGCCCAGGAATAAAAGCGTTTCCGGTCAACAGATCTACAGTGTCTAGATTGACCATGTTACGGTCAACCACTCTTAGTCAAACCCGTCTAGTTAGATGTCTTAAGATAGTTGACCGCATCTAGATAGTCAGTAATGGAAGTTAGACGCCAACGTTACAGCAAAGGAAGCGTGATCGACGGTCACATGCTCGACCTGAGGTTTTTACGTTTTTTTGGGTGCGCATTGTCACAGGTCGACTTGGTTCATACTTTATTATCCAAGTGGACATAGAGTGAGATTATATTAGTGTGCTGAGCGCAGCGAGCCATGCCAGGGGACACTGTGCACATATACGGGGTCCACGGGGATCCCTGTGACATTCGGCACCAAAAAAAGTGAAAAACTCATGTAAACCATATGACCGTCGCTCTAACGCTGGTATCCAACTGCCATTACTGTCGATGTAGACGTGGTTGACTATCTTTAGGCGTTTGACTAGATGGTTTCAACTAAGGGTGGTGGACCATAACATGGTCCATCTAGACAGCTATACCGTAACCAAATACAATGACCCCTAAGGGATACACTTACTAAGATGCGATGTTGCCCATCACAACCAATCAGATGATATCTATTATCTTCTAGAATGTGCTAAATAAATAAAAAGTAGAACATCCCATCTTCAATAGAACTCCCACTTCAGTACATTGGGTGTGATACGGTGGTCCAACAATCGGGATCCCGATGGACAGTATCTTGACATTGGAATCGGAATTCCGACTGCCGGAACTCCAATAGGGGGGCGAGCGCAAAAAAGCCCCTTGCGGGCTCGCTTGCTCGCCACAAGTTCTGTTCTCCCACTTTTGGTGGTCGTTGACCCCCAAAAGGAAGAATAGCCCCTGTCGGGCATTTAAACAGTCAGGATTCCGATGTCGGAGTACTGACCATTGGAATCCCGACTGTCGGTCAGTCACCCGGAACCCTAGTACATTTACTCCCAAGTACTCCTCCCTGAGATCTTTCCTTTCTCTGATTGTGGTCCGTTCTGTTCTAGGTGCACAGTGGGAGAAATAACAGATGCAATGAAGAAAGTTTTTGGAGAGCACAAAGCCAGCGATCGGATGGTGAGCGGAGCTTATCGCCAGGAGTACGGGGAAAGTGAGGAGATCTCCTGCGCTATGAATAGGTAAAGCTGGTTGTACATTTGTATTGTGTATTACGCTGTCTGCAGGCACCGGGGGACTACATGTATTGTGCTCGCCTATCATAAGTTCTGTGTGAACATCGGACGATTCTCCGCTGCACGGCTCTCCACTTCCAACGGCAGCTGCCGTCACCTCACCATCATTAGCCTCATTCAGGGGTGCATTAAGTGCAGGAGGCCCGTGTGCAACTTTTTTCTGGGCCTTCTCCACTTCAGCCAGCAGCGCAGAGACTCTGGTCACCAGGAGACCCTAGTGTCACCCTGAGTTCTAGCGCACGTCCACAGGTCTCCGGGGAAACGGCACGGCATTGATTTTCCCAGTGATTTGTTTAGCGCTGCTGCCGTCAGCGGGGTACTATGGTTTAGTTTGTGAGGTTGAAAAATAACATCACTCCATCAAGTTCCACCTATATCTGATTTCCTGCGGTGTAAATGACCTGGATGAGGTTACCAGCTATTCATTGTAAACCGGTCCCCCATGAACCAAAGTGACTATCCAATCGGAGTCCGCTAAAGTACATTACAATGAATGATTATATCCCTGGATACTCTTATCTGCCATGATCTGGCATGACTACACCATCTTTCCTCTCCTCTATGCCTCTTTTTATGCATGCATGCTAATACCTTATTGGCTGTTGCTGCTGCTCCTTTACATTGCGCGCTGCAGCTGAGTCTACTGTCAATGTCCTCGATGAGAATCCCCAAAGATTCCCCTATATTTTCCCCATTGAATTTATAGATTGCTCGCTTGTTTCTGCTCCCAAAGTGCATAACCTTATATTTATCAATACTAAACTTCATCATTTAGCCGCCCAATCCTCCCGTTTTGTTTAAGTCTTTCTGTGAGTATTTTAAACAAAAATGGGGACAAGGTGTGCAGGCAGGGCCTCCATGGGCTCGTGTTCACCGCACATGCTGCACCCATTATCGACACGCCACTGGCCCCATCCTTGGTGCAGGACATCCCGCTGAGATCATACGGATCTCTGCGTACACTTCGCTCCGAATAAGGCACCAAATGTATTATATGTGTGAACTCGTTGACCAGTGACGGTGCTCCGCCCAGCAGTAAGAAGCAACAGATATATTCAATTCAGAATCCCTTCAAATAAATCATCCCCCCCCACCCTCTCTCGGCGACTTCCCTGCACGGCTGTGAATGGATTTTTTGCATAAACATCTATTCGCAGCCTTGGGTGCGGGGGGGCCAAATCATTCGATGGTCACCGACCATGAAATTATTTGGAAAGTAGACGTAAAACTAAGACACTCTCAGGTGCCTTAGATTTGCGTGTTCCCTGTACGGGAACAGGTCGGGCATCCGGTGATGCCAGCTGCCTGTCTCTGGCAACACCCACAAAACTCTGGGCATTCCCATGGGCGTGTCCTCTCGTTGCCGCTCCTCGCCCCCCTGCCCTCACTGGTGGGTGCAAACGGGACAGTGAACTAGCAGTTTGCTGTGCCCGTTCGCACCCAGAATACGCACATGCACAGAAATGCACATGCGCACTAGTAAAACATCGGTCCCCCGTGCGAACGGATCCCAATAAGGGCCTTAGCATCACATGCAACTCCGAATAAGACCCAGAGGATGAATTGCGTAATTATTCAAGATAACAGTGTTCTTTAGCACAGAAGCAATAATGGGCCAGTTTGTGCTATGCAGGTGCAGTGACCGTAGCATGCAAGTGATCTATTTACTACTTTGCTGAATTGTCCCCCTGACACAGAACCGTTCTGCAAGCTGTCACTGTACTATGACATGCCGCATTAGGCTTTTTCTGTTGCGTACAAAAGAACATGACGTCTGGGTGCAGGCATACTGACGTAGGGAGACAGGCAAACGACCGGCTGCTCACGAAGGAGGTCACTGCCGAGCAAGACACAGTAATGTCTGTCTGCCGGGTCACTGCTGCTTTAGGGGGTCACTGGCTGCCTTATAAGACAATAAAACTCACAAAGGGATTATGGTACATGTACTGCCTCAGAAGTGATGAACACACATCCTTGAGTAAAAATACATAGTGGAAAAACACATGAAAGCGCACAATGAGCATAACGTTTATGTAATAATATAGCTCACGTACATCTAGGTAAGAGTATAACAGCTGGCCCGCAGTAGTATGACAATCACAGGAGACCTAGCTATATCTGCAATGCACCTAGCTCTACGCCGGGGGATACCTCTGGAACTTCACAGAGAGGGGTTTGACGTCATCACTGAAGCCACGTCCAATGCGTTTCAGCACTGTCTGGACTTCTTCAGGGGGTGTGGACATCACTGCTCAATCCTTTTTATATACCTGAGCAATTCTCATCCTATATATCAGTTGGAGATCACTATATCATCAATTAAGCCTTTTAGGCTGCTACACTTAACACATTAAGGGCCTGATAGTTTTAGGTTTAGGCATCTAGTTTGCTCAGTCAGCTGCGGGGATTCGAGACGCCGCCACGCAGAATACCTGTCCTGTGATGTCAGTGATTTCTCTGTAGAAAATAAGTGTATAAAGTAATATTAAGATCATTAACCCCAAGAGGATACAAATATTCTACTACATATATGGTTTTTGAGCTTTACCTCTCCTACCTATTGCTCCCTTCCTTTTACAGTTTCATGAATATACAGACACACGCATTATCTCTCCATTATCTCCCTTGTCTCAGTAACACCTACAGTACGTGTAGAACACTCTTTGATGTGTGACCTTTATAGGATTAATAATGTATTGGTTTACCTGCATGCCTATAGGCCATCACTGTTTTATTGTCACTTTGTTATTTCTTTGTCTGTGCTTTCTCTTTGTTTGTATGCAAACACCGCACTCTTCAATCCGTCCTGAGAGATTAGTGTGTTTACCTTCAATTAAGTTAATTAGATGACGGTTGTTTTACCGTAAACGCTACCACGCATTGAATGAGTGAACTTGTCTTCATGTAAACATTTTCTGTTGTATTGGCTGCTTCATGTAATCTGAACAGAAATCGCACAGATTGTGGGTTTACACTTAAATATGATACCCCTTTTACACCGCCGAAAAATCCGGGTCAGACCCGGATCTTCGGCGGTGTAAATGGGGTCAAACCGTGTCTATTTACACGGGTCCTCTACTCAGGTCCTGACCTGGGTAGAACACGGTTAGGACCCGTGTAGAGCCCGGTGTAAATGGTCCCGCTGCGGGTTGAGGCACCCCGCAGCGGGTCCGTGCACGGCGTGCAGTGCTGGGGAAGCTGTCCCCAGCTGCTGCGGGAGGAGAGGGTGTCTGCAGCTGCTGAGGGGTGGGCGGGGGGCGATCTGTCAGGCTGCTGAGGGGGAGACGGAGGGGATGCTCACCGCGGCTGCCGGTGTAACTCGACGTGGAGGCAGCGGGATCCTGCAGTGCAGGTGACATCATCACTCTCCGCTGCTGCATCACTTCATCACCCTCCCCAGCACGGGGTCCAGCAGTGCAGGCGGGCAGGGCGTCCATCCGGGGTATGGGAAGTCGCCGGCGGCAGAGTCCATCCAGTGCATGGGAAGTAACCGGTGAGGGTCCCTGCGGCGGCTGGGAACTACCGCTACTAGTTCCCATCCGCCGCAGAGACCCCATGGGTTACTTCCCATGCACTGGAGGGACCCCACTGGCAACTTTCTTTACGCTGGATGGACCCCCTGCCCGCCTGCCCTGCACGACCCCGCTGCCTGGAGGCTGGTCCCCGCTCTGGGTTGAGGTGGGGTGGTGATGTGATGTAATGCTTCGGGGGGGTGATGATGTGCAAGGGGCGTGGGGGGGGAGCTGATGTGATGTGATGCTTCAGGGGATGAAGATGTACAGGGGTGGTGGGGGTATAATGTGATGCTTCAGGGGGGTAAATATGTGCAGGGGGGGGATTTGGTGCTTCAGGGGGTAAATATGTGCAGGGGGGGGGGATTTGGTGCTTCAGGGGGTAAAGATGTGCAGGGGGGGGGGATTTGGTGCTTCAGGGGAGGTGATGTGATGCTGCAGGCCATTTTACACAAGGAAAGGCAGGGCTGACCCAGGTCCAGTATAAATGGTGCAGACCCTGGTCCGACCCAGGTCGATTGCTGTGTAAATGGGGTATGAAGCAGGGTCCAACTCTGGAAACATCCGTGTTCAAAGACCAGGGTCCGACCAGGGTTTTTGGTGTAAAAGGGGTATTACTCGGATGAGACCACACACTTCATATGGAGAAACGCGTAAGAGGTGGAACGTGCTGATATTGCTTTAGCTAAAGAGGAGATTGCGGGCGGAATATATGCGCCCTCGTATGCTGGGCCTGATTCAGGACTGCTGCTAGTGGTTAGAGCTCAGCGAGCAGGTAAACGCCACCCGCCAAGCGCATCCCCACACACACACACACCCCGCCCCTGTTCATGGCTGCGTATGCGTACACAGCCGGGCACATGGGGAAAATCTTGGGATTGGATCTTCCAATCCTGGGATTCCGGGATTATCCTGCACATGCACAAATGTAATGCCTGGCAGCGCTGAACCCCCGCTCAGATGCTGCCTGGCTGCTCCTGACCCGGGCTCTATGGCAGCACACAGCATAAGGTGATATGAAAGGTCACGCTGCACAGGGAGACTGCCGCTCTGCACCACCCATCTCCCAGCCAACCCCCTGCCCGTCTCCCGGGCAACACCCTGCCTGGGGAATGATGTTTCCACTGTGTGCATTCTGTGCAACCCGACCATTGCCATAGAAACAGGCTGATTGGAACCGGAGCTGACGCGACCTACCCTCAGTGAACCGCTCGGGCACGCTAGGGTTTTCCCTGACACCTCCCAGAAAATGTCCGGGTGACCCCCACAAATGCCGGCTTCCTGTTAATCAACTTGTGTACGCCAAGCGATTTAAAAATGACACTGGATTTTACCGCAGGACGGCCCCGCACACGCGTTCTACGTTCGGTATGCATGCGCAGTGGATCGATTATGGTCCAGCCTGCATACTCGCAGCTGTGCGCTCTGGTCTGAATAACCTCTATCGTCTCTCTCTTACTCTCATTCCGTTTTTTGTACGAAAACTCTCCCCAACCCCCACTTTCTCTCCCCACTTTCTCTCTCTAGCCCCTCTCTTTCCTGCCCCTAACAGTCATTGTAATGACAATGGCTGGGGGAAGGGGGCTTTCATGGTTTTGCTATGTGGCCGACAAAGTTCTAGTTTTGCCCCTTGTTCGTACTTTATCTCCACGATTCCAACATAAATACCCGACTCTGTCCGCAGTGCAGGTCATACTGCGCCAATGTGGAAGTCTGCCATTAAATTACAGAGCCGCAGGATTTCGCTGATGAAGTTTCCAGCCATTTGCTACAATCTCTTACCTTTAGCTGCCAGTCAGCGGCTCTCTTATATTGTCCTTGTCCTTCTGTCACATACACTGGGGTGACGTTACAGAGAAGCTGGAAAGATGGATTCAGCAGCGGAGCTATATTATATTTGCAAAAGGAGGTAAAAACAAACACAAAAACAATATCGGCGCTAAACTCTAAGGAAACACTGTCTTTATTAAAATGGGTTGAGGTTAGACCCAATACACCACTGTGCATTATGTACCTGTTGGATGTATATGTACAAATGCGCAGTGGGTTCCAGCAGCATAAAGTGAGGGAATTGCCTATTCCCCAAGTATGCAAAGACAAACGAAAAGAACACATACAATGCGCTAGAAACAATGTATACAAATAAATAGAATTTATTCAATTGAAATACACTGGCCAGTGATAAAAATCAAATTACTATAAACAATTTCATTAAAATATGAAAAAGGGATATTTTAGTCTGCCATTTAAAAAGTTCACAGTGTTATATGCAGTGGTCGAAGTGGGGTGGTATACGGGGGTATGCCATACCGCCACTTTAATCTGAAGATTAAAAAATAACCTTTTTCTTCCCCCTCAGGATGCTCTCTGATCACTCAGCAGCGCATATTGTGCTTTTGTAATACCCCTGTACAACGGGGCAGTCTGGCAGGGGACGTTGATGGACAGGGGGGTGTCCGAAGGTGCACACTATATTCACTCTTTACTTTTCCATACCCCCACTTCAAAATTTCCATACCCCCACTTCAAAATTTCCACTTCGACCACTGGTTATATGAGAAAAAAGCTGTTGCTTCGTTTCAATCATAAGTTCTCACTGCGAGGTGGAAGGAGGATGCTTGTACTCCTCTATATGAGAGACCTTCTCTCACTGTATTTTGTCATTTTGTATTTTGTCATCAAAAGTAAAACGTTCAAAAAATAAAAAAGAAGGGGAGGTATCCTCCCTGTACCTGCACTGTCATCTATACCTAAGTGAAGGAGCCCGGGCTTCCAAGGAATATCAAACGGGACTGCTGCTAACAAATCATAAGCACAAGAACCCGGGACATACAGTGCAGGTACAGGGAGGATACCTCCCCTTTCTTTTTTATATTTTGAACGTTTTACTTTTGATGTCTGGCCAGACAAAATACAGTGAGAGAAGGTCTCTCATATAGAGGAGTACAAGCATCCTCCTTCCACCTCGCAGTGAGAACTTATGATTGAAACGAAACAACAGCTTTTTTCTCATATAACACTGTGAAGTTTTTAAACCAAATATGGCAGACTAAAATATCCTTTTTTCATATTTTAATGAAATTGTTTATAGTAATTTGATTTTTATCACAGTGTATTTCAATTGAATAAATTCTATTTGTATACATTGTTTCTAGCGCATTGTATGTGTTCTTTTCGTTTGTCTATATTATATTTATCTGGCAGCAGGTTGTGCTTCTGTTTATCATCCTGATTGCTGTAGACACCCCAAACCGCACCTTTCGGATCGCCCGTTCACGTGCAACTATTCCAGCGCCAGGCATCTTTTGTGTATCTATTTTTTTTTTTTGTTGAAAATGCATCTGAGGTCGGCATTCAATTACCACCGATAATCATTGGATGTATTTTCCTGATGTTTCGCTGCTTTAGTTTTTTCGGGTTATCCCAAATCACGTGGTCTTAGTAAATCTGTGTATTTTTACTTGAAAAAGACCTGTGTCTACCTACATTTAGCGTATGTCGATCTTCATACTGTCGACCTAGCGACCTTGTCCCAACCAGACACTCGCTTGACAATCAGACTTCTGGTTCCTAAAACATGTTGACCACATGGAGGTGATCCAGGAGCCTCTGATCCAGACCTCTGTGTGCGCCACTGGAGCCGTGGAGAACCTAGAACCTTCTTTACACTCCATAACTTATGGCTCATTGTCATCTGGCAGAAGCCAACCTGACCTTTTACTTGTTGTTATTCTTATGATGTTATTGGAATAAATCCCTTCCTTACACCCCACCAGTGTTTGTTGCACTGTATTAGCCTGGTTACACTATTGAGCGTTGTACAACCCCTTCACTCCTCTCTTAATTACCAGCTGTGGTTTTAGGAGACAATTACCTCTATTACACCCGAAGGGTTGTTACACTCCCAGCTTCACCCTACTTCACATTAGCCTGCTGTCACTCCTCTCGTGTACTAACGATTATCCGCCAAATTAGGACAAGTGGTGGCTCGCTCATTTGATGAATGTTTAAACTGCACCGTCATTTATATGTTATCTGATAAAGGACACTTGCTTTTCATTCTCTTACGTAATCTGTCATCTACTCCATACTAACCACAACCGCGCCTAACCCTGATGCTTCATGTCACCTTATATTTATATACCATGTATACTTTATACTACATTGTCTTGTACTGTAAAGGTGCTCAATCCGATATCTATCCAATTTCCCTTGAAATCCAGAAATCCCCTGATCATGGCCACACATTAACGATTGAGTAATCCCACTGATTGTATACTCAATCAGAGGGATTACTCGATCGTTATGTGTGGCCATGATCAGGGGATTTCGGGATCTGCCGCTGCCACCATGGCCGCACCCTGCCCCAGGCAGTTGGAGAGAGAGACTGGCGGTGGGCAGGATTTTCTCCGTATTCTTTGGTACGATTGCCCACTCGCCTGATTGTGAAGTATGCAACGCTAAGGTGAATATTACCAGGGATTCTTGTTCCTAGTTATTTTCCGCTAATGGGTTTTTAGGATAAATAAACATGAGTCTGGTTCCTGCAGAGATTAGATGGTCTCGCCGTGATGGAACAATACGTGGAATAGGGCTTTAGATGAGATGTAAGCAGTTTGCGGAATGAAAGGATTTACGTGAACGCATGTGTGGAAGGAGGAATACCGTCCACTTCATTTACATCTCAGCCGCAGAATCTCTGCCTCCTGGAGTGGCTGCATTTGTACAGAAATCTGTATGATATGTTATTACTATTTCTAATTGTACGGACACCGCTTGTCACATCCGCCCCACCTCCTTAACAACAACCCTGTGCACGTCCGGCTGATTATAGAGGAGGGGAACAAAGAGTATATTGAAAATGTTACAAGTGCGTAATTGACAAATAAACCAGAAAATGTTCTGTTCTTTGTGGCTGTTTTATATATTTCCTTAGAGAACGGAACTGATGGAACTGATGATGCATTGCACTCTGTAGCCTCCGGGGTTCCGCTTGTTATTAATATTCTCCCTTTGGCTGCTCTGTTTCTTTAGCTTATGTTGTGTGTTGTAATGTTATTTTTTATTGTGTACTCTATTGTACTGTTTACTGGTTTCTACTAGGGATGCACTTGGCATACTGGTGTTTGGGATGTTGGTACTCGGAATCCTAACACTAGTCAGGAAGTATAGAGGTCAGGCTGCGGAGGGGAATGTTCGAGTTAGGCACTAAGGGGTAATTCAACACCGCTTGGTAAGTTGTTCGCAGCAGTTGTTCGCTGCTTATTGAGCGGCTTTTCGCCTCCCCCGCGGAACACACACCCCCCCCCCCTCTCTGCCGAATCCCCTCGGTACCATACCGAGGGGACGGTTAGAGTTAGGCACTAAGGGGTGATTCAACACCGCTCAGTAAGTTGTTCGCTACTTATTGAGCAGCTTTACGCCTCCCCTGCGGAACACCTCCCCCCATACGAGAGGATCTGTTCGCTAACCAATCCCCTTGCATGCCTCCGCTATCATGATAAATCATCCGATGGTTGCCGACCATCGAAAGATTACTCCTGCCTTTGGAAATAAGTCTTTTAAACTGACTTTTATTTCTTCCACAAATCGCCAAAGATGGGTTGGGCTCTGACGTCCTGTGACATCATCAGCCCGTCCCCAGCAGGTATCGGCCCACTTGTGTTCCCCTGCTAATCCCGAGAATTTACATAGGCATTTTGCCCTGAAAATATCTAATTTGCATCGCTATGCAAATAAGACGCACACTCAGCTTCTGCTGATTAAAATATGCACATTTCTATGAAATACAGCGTTATGGTTTCCAGTATGTTCTTCAAGGTCTCTGCAAAAGGAAATTTTAGTTTTGTAAATTACTCCCATTGTCAGAATACTTTATTCATTTTAGTGCGACATTAATGCACACCTGACATATTGTGCTTGTTTGTTGCAGAGTGCAGGGTTTCATGGAGCGAGAGGGACGGAGACCTCGTCTACTTGTAGCTAAAATGGGGCAAGACGGACACGATAGAGGGGCAAAGGTCATTGCCACCGGCTTTGCAGACCTCGGATTTGATGTTGACATCGGACCCCTTTTCCAGGTGACCTCTCTTAAATGATCGTTTGGCTGTTAAATTGGTAGTTGTATGACCCATGAAGGTGAAATACACTGTTCAGTGTGACTGTGACATTCCACTACATCTCAGTTTAAATATAAATATTTTTACCTCTCCCACCTCTATCACAAAGAGCTGAAGCTCCACCCACATCATAGGATAATATCCTTATGGAGCACAAAATTCTCGCCATTATGTCAACTGAAGTAGAAAAGCAGCCAAAGGGCGGTTTCACATGCTCCGGGCGGCGAAACTACGCACGGCCAAGAAGCCGTGTTGTACACAGAAGTTTACAATGGTTGGGATGGCCACATCCCGACAGCCGTCCTTTCCAGTGGTGGTATCCAGCTGCAGCCGGGCCGTGAACGTGCCGTGTGAATGGACACAATCCTTTCCATTATTAACTGTTGTGTACGGCACGGCATCAGCTTGAGTGTGTGAAAGAGCCCAAAGAGTGTTGAGAGACATGAGACACACAAGGGGAGGGGGGGGGGGGGGGAGGGTGCTGGCTGTAGAAACCTAATCGGGGCTAGCTAGAAAAACATAAGGGGGGCCTGCCTGGAGAGACATTAATGGGAGCTGGCTGGAGAGACAGTAAGGGGACATTCCTGCAGAGACAGTAGAGGGGGCTGGCTGGAGAGGCATAAGGGGGTCTGGCTACAGAGACAGTGAGAGGGGGCTGGCTAGATAGACAGTAAAAGGGGGCTGGCTGGAGAGACCTAATCGGGGCTAGCTGGAAAAATATAAGGGGGGCTGGCTGAAAAAACAGTAAGGGAGCCTGCCTGGAGAGACATTAGGGAGCTGGCTGGAGAGACAGTAAGGGGGCATTCCTGCAGAGACAGTAAGAGGGGGCTGGCTGGAGAGACAGTAAGAGGGAGCTGGCTGGAGAGACAGTAAGGGGGCATTCCTGCAGAGACAGTAAGAGGGGGCTGGCTGGAGACAGTAAGGGGAGCTAGCTGGAGAGACATACTGTAAGGGGGGGCTGGCTAGAGAGACAGAAGGTGTGACTATCTGAAGTTAGAATAGACACTCAGGGGGAGCAGGAGAGACAGAAGGGGGGCTAGCTGGAACTAGAGAGACATGGGGAGGTTGTGGGGGGGGGGGGCAGTAGAGATGGAGTCTGCAAAGACAGAAGGGGGCTAGCTGGAGCTGAAGAGAGACTCTGGAGAAGGAGCCGTAGCAACACAGGGGATAAGGCAGAAGTAGATGGGGTAAAATTATGTTGATCTGTGCTACTATGCATGTACTGTTGGGGGAAGGAGATGGAAGGAGTGGGGGCCATGGGGGCAGAGGTTCGACAAACTGATTCATTGTAGACATGACCGTGATTCAATGTAATAATGATATATCATATATGAGTTTTTGGCATAAATTTGAAATTAATTTGGCAAAAATTATGAGCCTGAACATCAATCGTCAAGGTAACCGCATCATACATGTCCCTAACTTTTTAGGGGTCATCTGTGGGGTGCTGTGCACCCCTAAATCATCCCTGCAAGGCACTCCCAAATGCCCTATCCAAACCAGCCAAGGCACCACACAAATAAAAGGATAGCAGTGAAGTATCATTGTGTTAGAACACCGAGCAGCTACTGTCAAGTGTTCAAAAAATGAAAATAATAGATGTGTGAAGGTGTTACATAAGTAATGTTAAACATACTTGCCTACCTTAAGAGTCTCCTCTCTGACTCTTTTCTGTTGGGGGCGTGGCTTACCATCATTAAGAATCCCCCCCACACATACACACACACACATTCCTGTACATGCCATGATTCGCGGAGTGGGTGGTACTAAATGACACCATTTGCATCATTTTAGCCCTGCCCCCTCCCCAAAGGGTATCCGGACAATTTGTCTACAACAAGAAGATAGACAGCCATTAGGTCGACACCATTAGTTCGACAACTCAATAGGTCTACGTGCTTTTAGGTCGACATGCCATTAGGTCGACATGCCATTAGGTTGACACTGCCATTAGGTCGACAGTGTCTAGGTCGACAGTCAAAAGGTCGACATGGTTTTTTTCACTGTTTTTTGAGCCGGCATGTGCCGAAAGGCGGTATTTCATGCCCTACCATCCACTAGGGCGTGGAGTTAGATCATAATAGTGTGCCGAGCGCAGTGAGGCACCGTGCCCGAGGGGCTGCGGTTCACTTCAAACTGTGTCCATGTCGGCTGTGTCGTCATTTGGGTCAAAAAACTGAAAAAAAAAAACATGTCGACCTTTTGACTGTCGACCTAATGGCAGTGTCGACCTAATGGCAGTGTCGACCTAATGGCAGTGTCGACCTAATGGCAGTGTCGACCTAATGGCAGTGTCGACCTATTGAGTTGTCGAACTAATGGTGTCGACCTAATGGCTGTCTATCTTCTTGTTGTAGACAAATGGTCCTGCATCCCCCCAAAGAGCCACAAATGTCGTTATTTGACCAGCAGAGGAAGGGGATGCGGGGGCCCCGCTAAATGCGGGGGACTTGTCCACCCTTCCCGGAGGCCGGTGGTAGGTATGTATGATGACAAATAGTGGTGCCACCAAAGCGGCTGGATTTTATCGCAAGAAGGCCTGGCGCATACATTCTGCAAGCCATACGCATGTGCATTCATCTATGTGATCAGGCCTGAATAACCCCTTGTCTCAGTCAGTTAGCGCATCCCTTTATAAGTAGATAGGGTGTGCCGTCCAGACCCCTCCCCCTCAATACCAATGACCATGCTACGTGTATGACTGTCAAACAGAGGGGGTTTACTGACGGCTTAAGTACCCTTTAAACTCCACTTGTGCATCTAATAGGTAATTAGTAGAAATAATGATATCTCTGAACCAGCTGCTTCTTGATAAATAAGGCACTAAGAGGGTCATTGTGCCGATACATTGGGTCCTCTGCCTCCACGTGACATCCTGCAGCTCTTTCCCTGTGCCCTGTAGTATTTTCCTGGATCCCATCTGGGAGAGGAGCTTTGTTACTGCCGGTTAGGGGTATCCGTGTTACATTAGCCATTGGTTACTGTAGGCGGCTATAATTTAGGCTCTGCAGAACGAGGGCTATGCCAGCCCACACACAGTTATTGGGTTCAGTATGATTTCCCGACATACCGACTTGTTCAAAATGCCGACATTTATTACCCTGACGTGGTGTAAATGCCGACGTGGTCAAAACATCAACATTTAAAATGTCGACATTTTTTGTTTTCTCTTTCGACATGGACACAGTATTAGTGTAACGCGTCCTCTCGACTTGCTTCGGGAACTATTACAATCTGACTCTATGCCCACTTGGATCGTGAAGTAAGAACAAGTCGGTTTAAAAGAAAAGAAAAAATCATGAAAAAAGCTAATGCCGACTTTTTGACATGTCGGCATTTTGAACGCGTCAGTATTTTGTCCGTCTGTAAATTGACTGCATCCCCCAGTATTTTTTGGCACACCTGTGTCTAGTAATACAGCTCTTCTGAATGAATTGTTGCTATGTTATTCGCTATTGTTCCTTTTTCCCAAAAGACGGACGCAGAAGGCAATGGCTTGTGACATGCACAGTACATGTTCCCGTGACACTCATCTAGCCGGGAGATTATATGTGGGGTTCACACAAAGGGCACCCTCTCCGCCCGCTGGCAGCCACAGGAGGTGCAAACACACATTCTGTACTGTGTTGTCACAACCTGTGACTGCGGACGTTCCTGTCAATTCATTTCACAAGTCTCTGACGTGTTGGGCGCACACTGAAGCTAAAAGTGTCTTCCGCTGCCCCCATTACATTTGTTTGATGAATAAGATGTTAGCTGCTAGAATTATAATTGGTTATTTTAGACCAAGCTATCATAGGCACTGCATGGATCGGCCTGCAGCGGACCGACGGTGCGGCTCTGCGCATGTGTGTCGGCGAATGTATGCCTGTGCAGGGCTGCCGTGCATAGTTGCCGAGGCGTCCGTACCGAGAGGGCAGGCAGTGGGCGGACCGGGGGCTGGCGCATGGGGACTCGCACAGAAACGGTGGGTGCGCCCGGAAAGCCACTGGGCATCGTGCATCGAACGCAGGCGGGTCAAAGCCTGCACGCGGCGGCACATGACGTCAGTGCCCACCCTGTTCTCGGCCATGTTCATTGTAAAGAAAAGTCAGCATATACAGACTGTTATTTGCGAATGGGTAAAAAAATCAAGCGGTCGGCGACCATGTAATGATTTTTAGCCCTTACCGCCTGCATACAAATGGATGTGCACGCGTACACATCCATTCCCGTGCCGATGGGGACCTTCGCACGACATTGGGGGGCGGGCAGCGTTAACCCGCACACTAAGCAGTGAATGTATGCTGCTTAGCACGCCGTGTTGAATCCGGCCCTTAATCAGAGGACTGTATGCATTCTTTGTGTAGGTTCCCCCATCGCAACAGAAGACTCCAGCCCTGTTCTGGAATCTAGAGCGCACATCTGCAGGAAGATGGCGCTGATGCCATTTTCCTAGTGGTTTCTGTACCTCAGGGGCGGTGCGGTCAGCGTACGCAGGGTCAGCGTTGTGGATACCATTGTCTCCGGGCACGTGCGCACCTGTCACCCGTTATACCTGCGCCCCGGCAGGCTATCCCTCAGTGCCGGTGCTGACGTAGTTGAGCAATTGTTTGCAACTCCCCTATGGAACATGCCACAGGGTGTGCAGGCCTTAGATGCGGTATCCGAAATGTGGTGGGCAGTGGCTAGTAGCGTAAGCAGAAATGGTCCTTTCAGCAGGCGTGTTATGGGAGCGTCGTTTACAGGCATAGGATGTCAGTGCCAGGTGAAGAAAATGCGCCTGTCATCGGGCTCGATCCAAGTCCGATAGTGCGACCGATTGTGTATTAGGACGGACCAATTAGTATTGCAGCATGTGTGAGCGCTAAAGGGCTAGGGCTGGCCATCAACCATCGATGTTTAGAAAACCTCAATGGCTTGTGGCCGATGTCGAATAGTTTTGACATCGATGGGGGGAGTACCAGATGGTTTCCCAAAATCGATGTCAAGCTTAAACAAATAGTTTAGTTTTATTTTTCCTGGGACATGGCGCATAGCTCCGCCCAGGACATCTGCGAAGCCCCACCCCCATATACTAATTGCCCCACAGGCAAGACAATCGATGACCATCTATATCTAAAAACATAGTTATGCATCATCGATGGCCAGTTGCACTTTTGCCATCGATGGCAAACATCGATGGCATAGGCAACGATGGCCATCCTATAAAGGGCATCTTAGTACACGCACGTTTGGGTGTAGACCAGGTAACCTCTTTGTATCGGCGTTTGCATACACAGTTGCTAAGGGTACTTTTGCTGTGACTCAGGATCCGGCCCCAGGGGTCTGTCTGGGGCACACCCGAGGCCGAATTCAGGCTCATTACTACTGTGTGTCTATAACCACAACCAGCATTAGAGACACACCTACGACAGAACACATCCATGTCTCTGTTTATCCTCTCTTTGTATTATCTCCTGGTCACTCCCCAGAAACGCGCCATATGTTTCTGGGCCTACATTTTTTTGGCGACTCTGTTCTCATAGGGACGCACAAGGAGACTGAGCTTGTTTCATTTGCCGTGTGTGTGCCACTGAGTGTCGCAGTCACTGCTGTGGCTTTGTAGCATAGTGTTGCGGCGAAGGCTCACATTTCAGTGGGACAACGGGGCTCAGCGCAAGACATGCTGCGCATAAAAGGGGACATTTGACGCTAGTACACGAGAGCACATCTGTATGTACTTTCTACTTACCGATATAGGGGAAGCCCCCGTTTCATTATGTATTAATAGCAAACTTTTTCTGGTGAAGGATTTCCTGTTACGCTGAACAAGGAATCCGCTTTTAGAACCGTTATCTCTACTTAAGCCGATGCTTCTTTATTAAGTTACTCAGATAAAATAGTTGCTGACTGGCACATATGAAGACACAGGGGGGGGGCTATGCAATTATCTGTAATTCACAGTCCATTTCTCAGATTGTATCTATTTGGTTGTTCCTTTTATATTTTGATTTAAAAAAAAATATGGGTAAAATATTAATTGATCCTACTTTTTATTGATTAAATGTTGGGAGATTTATATGTACAGATAGTGGTAGATGCTCAATTAGTTCAGTAGCATTTCCCAGGTGCATGAGGGAGGGGTTAAATACTGGGTAAGTAAAACAAGACATTTTTTCCCTCAGCACACTGAGCAATGCTAGTAACCAATCTAGAACATTACATGATAATAGAATTCAGAGATATTGGTTACATATACCTGCGCAGGTGTATGCTATGCCCCCAAGCCGCGTCAAGGCTTCTCTGTATATTGGGGGTCCCTAGCGCTATATCTAGGTGCAGGGTGCGGCACCCCAAAAAACCATCATAAGCTGGGAAGCCCAGCGCGGCATGCCAGTGATATACTAAGTGTTAATAATTAGTGATAGGAAGCCGAAGCTATATAAAAAGAGAGAGATAAATGAATGTAATTAAAATAGAATAGAGATAGTGTTAGTGAGGGAAAAGTGTTAATAGAATGTAAGGGCATGCCGCACTAAAGCCATCCAGCCCATCCAGTCCAGGAGCACCGCACCCCACACCACCGTTACCCTAAATTGGGTCTACGATTAACCAGCAAGGAGCCACATGATAATGGCTCCTTACTAGGTATATCTGAACTAAGAGCTACCTACCTTGGAGCAACCCCAGACTACTCCTTGTGGCATATCAGGACCCACATCTCCTCCTAATATGGGATTTATATGTACCGGTATTTTTTCAAATGTATCTTTGAACCGCGCATCTGTTCTGTTTGTCCGCACAGCGCGTTTGTCTATAAAGATTTGGGATGATTTGAAACCATGTTTTGTATGTGCTGATAAGAAAGAACAACCTTTTGGTCAATGTCGGACAACTACTAGGAGCTGGTGATGCTGATATCATTGAGGGATACATAGAGGCAGTCTTGTGTATAAATCAGTATTGCTGACGTGAGCCACTGTTCGACGCATGAAATGGGCCGACGTTAATTTTTTTGAGTGTCTGTGTTGACACCTGAGTACGTAGACCTCCAGTCGGTGTAGTAGGCGACTTCAGTCCTAATGCCTCACTCCCCAGAGTCCACACATTACCGTGTGGACATTTTGTCAATGTCGAACTAACGTGTGTCAATCTTATGGTGTCGACCTATTGGCTGTCTACCTAGACTTTGTCTGTGGGATACAGTTTATGCATTGTATAACGCCGCAGAGTCAATTTACTAATATGGGAGTTTTATTGAAGGTGGGATGTTGCCCATAGCAACCAATCAGATTGTACATGTTTCCTCTACCTCCCCCATGGCAGCCCTCACTCATGGGTTTCTCCCTTCTGGGTAGTGCATTTGGAAAGGAAAGAAAGACACCAGCCCCCATAAAAGGGCTCCTCCTCCTTCCTCCTGTGTCTTTTTTTCCTTTCCGGGTAAGTGCAGGTGTAGGAGGGTGGACACTGGCTTACCTAAGTTCCAACAGGTATCTGCGGCGGTTCTGACCCCCTGCAGATGAACCAGGTCTCCATTCGTGGCGATGGGACAAAATACATGGCCGCATGCGGTCCCCCCCAGGGGCAGCTACAGGCGGTGGCGTCCGCAGGAGTGACGCGTATGGCGGCGCGGGATAGCGTTGCCGCGTCACTGCCTGGCCCGCGTGCGTCGCACAGAGCGGGCGGACGTCGGCAGCAGCGCGGCGCCGGCGAGTGACGCGCTTCCGCCGCGAGCGGAAGCGTACATTAGCCGGCGCCTAGAGACGGGACCCTGGGAGTCAGCGCGGAGATTGCCACAGGATCTGAGGTCTCGGAACAAACGGGTAAGGCGCCGGAGGCGCACGCTGGCTCACAGCCATTTGCTGTTAGTGATTGGTGATGAAAAGTGTTTTGTTTTAGAAGATTGACTAGCGTTGGTTATCTTCCCTGCTAGAATCTGTCAGCTTGCTATTTCAGTCATTGTGCGCTGCTGCCATGGAGGAAGAACGTAGTATAAGAAAGTCAGGGTAAGCCATTAGTGTTATGTGTGTCCACCTGATTAGCGTTATTCGCTAGCTTGTTTAGTAAACTGTTTTGGCTTTTTAGGTCAGAGACCAGCAAGGATAAAGAAAGCAGATCTAAGCATAAAAAGCCACATTTGGATAAATGTGCAGCATGTGAAAAGGGGCTACCTCAGAAACATGTGGGCATACTATGTGAAGGTTGTAAGGCCCCCCAGCAACTGCAGCCAGCACAAATGGCAGGCTTGGTGGAGATGTTAACAGCTGCATTAGCTGAGAAATTTGTAGCTAAAGAGGATGTGGAGATTAAGTCATCCAAGAGAAAGCATGTTATTGCTAGTGAGGACTCTGATGATTCAGTCCGGCAATCTACCAGTGCAGTTTTACCAGAGTTTGATCTGGAGCAAGGGGATGAGGGGCCTAGCCATGATAAAATGGAGGCCGAGGTTAACCCCGACATGATTGATAATCTGCTCAATTTGATATATAAGTCCTTAAATATCGATGATCCACAAGAGGATCTTAGCCTTCAGGAAATGCTGTTTAAGGACAAGAAACGCAAGGGTAAAGTGTTTCCTCTGTCCAATACACTGAAAGAAGTGATTTCAGAGGAGTGGAAACACCCAGATAGACGGGTTGTGGTGTCAAACAGAGTTAGCAAGATGTATCCGTTTAATAAACAGCAGGTGGCTTCTTGGGAGGTACCCCCAAAGGTGGACGCAGCAGTGGCGAGGTTGTCCAGGAAAACCACTTTGCCTCTTGAAGAGGCCAATATATTCAAAGACCCAATGGAAAGAAAGATCGAGTTGGGTCTTAGGAAACAGCAGCTGGTGGCAGGCACTGCTCTAAAGCCAGCAGCGGCTATGGCCGTTACGTCCAGAGTGTTGCGAGGATGGTGTCAGCAACTAGAAAGTGACATGCTGGATGGCCTTAAGAGGTCCGAGTTGCTCAGAATGGTGCAGGATGTACAACTTGCTGTTGAATTCCTATGCGAGGCATCATTAGACTCTGTGCGCCTGGCGGCAAGAGCCGGAGCTACAGCGGCAGCCACTAGAAGGGCCCTCTGGCTAAAGCCCTGGGCGGCGGACGTACAGTCTAAGAATAGACTCCTGTCAATGCCTTTTCAAGGTGACTATCTTTTTGGGAAACAATTAGACGATTTAGTTTCCAAAATTTCGGGGGGAAAATCAGTATGGTTGCCCCAAGACAAGACGGCTAAAAAGACACCTCCCCCGAGGTTCAATAGATATCAGCAGGAGTTCAGAGAGTCACGGGCTTATAGGCCAGGAAGGCCTTACAGAAGGGGATCTTGGGTTTCCAGGGCCAATTTTCGAGGCCAAGGGAACAAAGAGAGCAGATTCTCTTCCAAAAAAGACCCCCAATGACGCCAGCCCACAAAAAGTGGGAGCCAGGTTGCTGAAGTTTCAAAGCGCCTGGCAGGAATCCACATCGGACGAGTGGGTTCTAGAAGTAGTCCATTCAGGCTACAAAATAGACTTTGTAAGGAAACCGGGCGATTTCCTGGTTCACTCTCCCATTCCAGAGGATCTGGAAGAGAGGGGAGCATTGTTATCCAGCCTAAAGGAAATGCTGGATCAAGAGGTAGTCAGTGTGGTGGCAAAACCACAGGAGTTTCAGGGATGGTTCTCCCGATTCTTTGTGGTGAGAAAGGCCACAGGAGGATTTCGAACAATCCTGGATCTACGCAGACTGAACAAGTTCATAAGAATAAAATCGTTCAGGATGGAGTCAATAAAATCAATGATACTGGATCTCAATCAAAACGACTTCATGTCCTCAATAGCCCTTAAGGACGCCTATCTGCATGTCCCGATCTTCGAAGGGCATCGGAAGTTTCTAAGGTTCAGGGTGCAAGGGGTTACCTATCAGTTCAACGCGCTTCCCTTTGGACTAGCAACCTCACCCAGAACGTTTACCAAAGTGCTAGTGGTCATAATCGCATGGCTAAGGAGAAAGGGGATAAGGCTGTACCCTTATCTGGACGACATCCTGATTGTGGCAGAGTCAGAGGGTCTTCTAATACAGCACACAGCAGAGGTGGTGAAGTGCCTAAAGTGCCATGGGTGGCTTATAAACGAGAAAAAAAGTCATCTCACCCCAACTCAAGAAATTCAATATTTAGGGGTAATCCTAAATACCCGAGACCTGAAGGTGTCTCTGACAGAAGTCAGGAGAAAGAAGCTGTTGAAAAAAGTAGAATGGATGAGAAAGAGGACAGTGGTCTCATCCCGGGACTGCATGGAAACCTTGGGGCTCATGTCAGCAGCCCTAGAAACAATACCGTGGTCCCGGTTTCACATGCAAAGACTCCAGGCATGCTTCTTAATACAATGGGACAAAGACAGCAGAGAGTTAAGTCAGCGAATAACACTATCAAAGGCAGCCAAGAGAGATTTGGATTGGTGGTCCGATACGGAACGTCTAGCACAAGGAAAAAGCTTTGCCACCAGGGAACAGGTGGTGATCACGACAGACGCCAGCCAGTACGGCTGGGGAGCAACATGTGCCAGCCAGATAGCTCAAGGCCACTGGTCGATAGAATGGCAAGCGACCCACTCCAACCTGAGAGAGATGGAGGCAGTGTACCGAGCATGTATTCACTTCCAGGATCAGGTGCAGGACAGAGAACTGATTGTAAGATCCGACAATCAGGCGGTGGTGTCCTATATAAATCATCAAGGGGGCACAAAAAGCAGGGCATTACTAGAACAGGTCTCCAAGATCCTCGAGTGGGCAGAAACCAGAGTAGTAAACATCTCGGCAGTATTCCTTGCAGGGAGGGACAATGTGATAGCGGACCGGCTAAGCAGAGAGAAATGCTTACCGGGCGAGTGGGCCCTCAACAGCACAATCTTCGACAGTTTAGTAAGAAAGTGGGGCAAGCCACAAGTAGATTTGATGGCAACAAAGGTGAACAGGAAGGTGCCAGCCTACTTTTCAAGGTTCCGAGAGCCCCAGGCGGCTCAAGTCGACGCCCTGACGGCAGTGTGGGACATGGCGTACGCTTTTCCCCCGATTCCGGTAATCCCAAGACTACTAAAGAAAATTCAGAGGGAGAATGTACAGGTCATAATAATTCTTCCATATTGGCCCAGGAGGCCGTGGTTCAGCACGGTGTGCAGATTGGCAGTAGACGGCCCATGGAGATTACCGGCAATTCCAGACTTGTTATCGCAGGGACAAGTAACGAGGGCACAACCCCCGTCGTGGAACCTGACGGCCTGGTTACTGAGACCAAGACACTAGAGGCAAAAGGGTTTGATAAGGAAGTCATCAGAATCAGAATCAACTTTATTGGCCATGTGTGCCTGCGCACACTAGGAATTTTTTGTGGATTACAGTGCAGCATCAAGCAGGGATGAAATGGGAGGGGGGGGGGGGGGGGCGACGACACATTACATACATTCCATTGAGACATTTTACACATTCCATTGAGACATTAAACGCATTACATTGAGAGCATTAAGACATCACTTGCGGGGATCACATGCCTGCCGAGCTGCACAGCACCTAGGCAGCCATCAGCGGCGCCACTGGTCTTTGCAGCAGCCAGGCAGGTAGCAATATAAGCAGGACAGTACATTTATCACATAAGGGACATGAACCCGCCGAGCTGTACAGCGCCTAGGCAGCCATCGGCGGCGCCACTGGTCATTGCGGCAGCCAGGTAGGTAGCAATATAAGCAGGGACAGTACAGTATCACACAGGGAACACATACCCGCCAAGCTGCACAGCGCCTAGGCAGCCATCAGCGGCGCCACTGGTCGTTGCAGCAGCCAGGTAGGTAGCAATATAAGCAGGGACAGTACAGTTATCACACAGGGAACACATACCTGCCGAGCTGCGCAGCGCCTAGGCAGCCATCAACGGCGCCACTGGTCGCTGCAGCAGCCAGGTAGGTAGCAATATAAGCAGGGACAGTACAGTTAAGCAGGGACAGTACAGTTAACACATGATACATATTGCACAGTTTCCTAGGCAGCCATTTGCGGCGCCATCTTGAATCTTCCTGTGGGAGAGCCGTGGGTGGTGGTGGGGGGAGGGGGCAAAGTCAGTGAGGCCGGGGGAGAGTCAGTGGAAGTGGAGGGGGGGATGGTGCGGAGCTGCCACAGAGTTTACCCGGGGCTGGTGCGGCCTGTTGGGGGGGGGGGGGGGGGGATCCTACCGGCCACTGGGTGAATTGCCAGGGGTCCCCCTGGCTGATCTGCCTCCTGTCCAAGCTGGCGGGGGGGGGGGGGATGGGTCCCTTCTCACCGGGTCTGCTGGTCTTCTTTTGCCCGGCACTGCGTCCATAGGGCAGTGGAGGTGGTCCTAGGGTGGTCAGTGGGCTGGGGGAGAGTCAAAGGGGCCAGGGGGGTGCCTATGCGTTCACCCGGAGCTGGTGCAGCCCGCAGGCTGGAAATACAATGCACGGCCGGGGTAGGGGGGTGATCCTGCCAGCCTCTGTGTGTCATGCCGGGGAACCCATGGCCAATGTGCCTCCTGTCCTGGCCGGGGGCAGGGGGTCGCCGAGTGAGGTCCTCTCACTCTCACTGCGACCTGACCTAACCTGTGCCGGGCCCTCCACTGGAGGTGATCAATGGTGCTGCCGGGGGTGCTGGATGGTGCTGCCGGGGGTGCTGAGCTGATCTGCTCCTCCTGGGGGCTGCAGCGCTGCCCGGGGGTGCTGGGTTGATCTACTGCCGAGGGCTGCAGCGCTGCCCACCTCCGGCCGGGTGATGCTGCGTCCCGCGCTCGGCACTCCTCTCAGCCTCCTCCTGCCGATCGACGCTTCGGAGCTCGTCTCGCTTGCCTCCTTCCTTCCACTTTCTCCGCCAGCCTCCTCTGCCTTCCTCCTTCCCTCCCTGTCGAGCCGCCACGATGCTCCGGAGGCCGGGGTGGTGGAGCTCCGTGGATGGGAGCACGGAGCTCCACGTGCATGCGACCACCCCGGCCTCCACCGTATTGAAAGACAATCGGAACGCTACTCCAAGCCAGGAAAAGTTCCACAATGAAAACATACTATAGAATGTGGAAAAGATACGTCTATTGGGCAAGAAGCGAGCAGAAAGACCCAAAATTGGTGGCGACAATATTAAGCTTCCTACAAAGGGGTCTCCAGATGGGCCTCTCAGGAAGTACCCTGAAGGTACAGATATCAGCGCTAGCCTCCATGCTGGACTGGGATGTGGCAAACAACAGGGATGTCCGCCGGTTCATGCAAGCAGTGAAACGACTAAAGCTAAGAGTTAGAAATCCGTTACCACCATGGGATCTAAACTTGGTGCTAGGGGTTCTCATGGAAGACCCTTTTGAACCAATACATGAAATATCACTCAAGTTATTGTCATGGAAAGTGCTATTTCTAGTGGCCATAACTTCAGCTCGCAGAGTCTCGGAGTTGCAGGCATTGTGGATAGACGAACCTTACCTGAACTTCTATGAAGATAAAGTAACCTTAAGAACAAATCCACAGTTTGTTCCGAAAGTGGCATCAGAATTCCATGTAAATCAGGAAATTGTGCTCCCATCCTTCTGTTCCAACCCGTCAAACAGCAAGGAGGAGCGCCTCCATACGTTGGACGTAGTCAGGGCCCTGACGGTTTACAAACAAAGGTCAGCAGAAGTGCGACAAGCAAGGAACTTGCTTATATTGATGGAAGGACATAGAAAAGGTCAGGTGGCGTCCAAACAAACGCTATCAAGATGGATCAGGGAGTGTATCTTAAAAGCGTACCAAATAAGAGGCGCGGTGCCGCCTGAAGGGCTTAAAGCTCACTCCACAAGGTCGGTGGCCTCATCCTGGGCGGAGAAGGAATCCGTTTCAGTTTTGGAACTGTGCAAAGCGGCTGGATGGTCATCGGTGCATACCTTCACAAGGCATTACAGAGTCGATGTAATGTCATCATCAGATGCCAAGTTTGGGAGAAGAATCCTGAGCGCGGCAGTCTTGTGAAGAAACAGAAAGAAACAAGAAATTATTGTTTTGTTATGATAGCCGTGATAGGCTAATGTTTCAGTTACGTGAGTATTAACCCCCCCTGAGTGGACGTACTGCTTGGGTACGACCCATGAGTGAGGGCTGCCATGGGGGAGGTAGAGGAAACACCGAGTTATTACCTGGTAACGGGTTTTCCTCTACTCCACCATGGCAGCATATATTCCCTACCCTCACTTGTTGTTATTTATGTGTTGTGTACTAATCTGTTATGTTTTTTAGCTGGAGAATTTAAAGACACAGGAGGAAGGAGGAGGAGCCCTTTTATGGGGGCTGGTGTCTTTCTTTCCTTTCCAAATGCACTACCCAGAAGGGAGAAACCCATGAGTGAGGGCTGCCATGGTGGAGTAGAGGAAAACCCGTTACCAGGTAATAACTCGGTGTTTATATAGCACCTTCCAGAAGATAAGATAGACTCTGGTTGCTGTGGCCAACGTCCCAATAGAACTCCCATCTTAGTAAATTTGGGTGTGGTATGACACTTATACCCCTTTTCCATTAGACAACCCGGGTCGCACCCAGATTCTGGACCCAGGTGCGACCCAGCTTGCAGACCCTTTCCCACTAGTCCCCCGACCCTGCATAAAGCCGGGTGGTGATGTCATCAGGAGGCGGTGCAGGGAGAGGACATAATTTCCCAGTGGCTGCTTCTACTCGGCAGTGAACAGAACCGGGGTCGCATCGACCCGGGATACACGTTACTTCTGCCCCTGGACCAGGAAGCATTCCGGGTCCAACCCAGATAACTACCGGTGTTGGAGTCCTGGTCAGTCGACCCGGAATTTCTGCTTTGGATGTGTTTCCACTAGCAAAAAACCTGTGTCGACTCTAGTGGAAAAGGGGTATAAGACAGTTGGAATTCCGACGGTCATTAGTCCGACATCGGAATCCCAACTGCCGAAATTCCAACAGGGGTGCGAGTACTAAGAAGCTGCGCGCGCCACAGGTTCTATACTCCCTCTGTGGGGGGTCGTGGACCCCCAAGATGGAGAATAGCCCCTGTCAGTCAGGATCCCGACTGTCATGCATTTAACAATCATGATTCTGATGTCGTAATAATGACAGTCGGAATCCCGAATGTTGGAGCGCCATCCCGCACCCGTTAAATTTACCCGTAATTCCAACCTTGTAACATCAAGGAACTGTGTGCACAACAGATTCATTGTACTAAATGTATAACACCGTGGTGGGTATTCTGTTAAGTGACATATTTTCGGCACTAATTCGCCCCCTTAGTATTCAATTGCGTGCGTTTTTGACCATTTTTTTAGTACTTATTCACCTTGTGTTCGAGTAAATCAGCAAGAGCGAAAAAACAGACCCAAAATCAGTCGAAAATGCCAGATAATTCGACCAAAAGTGGTAAAAGGTAAAGGAAAAGACTAGACCAAATCCAACTGGCCTTAAAAATGGGTGAAAAGTCTGGCAGTAATTGAATAACCCCCTGTATATTCTACTTTTTTTGATTCCTATGTATCACTGCATTGTAACAATTATATATCCTTCTTCAGTAATACTGTTGTCTGCATATTAGTCATCATTGCTTATTCCACACTACACCGAGAGGTCTGAGCGCTCTGTAACTATTGTCATTCCTCAGCTGATGTGGAATTAAATAACTCTGTATTGATTGATGGCGCATTTTCTAGATGTTAATACCAAGGCAGCAGGTGGGAGAACAGCCAGAATACTAAGTGGTCACACAATTGCCTGGCTTATAGATTATCATTTACTACAGTCTGTTTTGCATCCATATTATTTAAGCATTTATTAATATATACATTCCACATCTGTTCCGGTAATGGTCAGGTCATTATTCTGTCACATTTGTGTCCCCTACTTCTCTGCATGCTGAGAAATATTGTATTACAGTGAATAATGGTTATTCGTGCGTGTAGCAATGGTTCGTTTAGTGCTGTATGCCAGAAAATATCTATAATTAGGAATAATTTGACATTATTTCTTTATGAATCATATAGTGCGACAAGGATCACATACACAGGGATTCCAAAAGGGTTTTATCTTAATTTTATAATGCAGCATACCAGATGAATCCCATAGGCAAGCGTAGTTACAGGCAGCAGCATACAGGTAATCACAGCATAAAAAGAGTCTTGCAAAATTCTCCAGTGGTCCCTAACATAGCCCACACCCCAGCCTATAGCTTGGGCAGGTAATCCACCATCAAGAGCATTTGCCCTGGAAACACTTATATCAGGAAATCACAGGTGCTGCTGATTACACACCTGCTACTGCTCCAAAACCTGGTCCGGATCATTGAAGATGCAATGATATTACAGTATATACAGTAATGTAGGAAGAAACAGGCAAAGGTGTTGATTTGAGTCGGACGCAGCGTCAATGCCGTAGTTGGCCGCTGTTTTAAGTCAACACATAGCATTTATCACATAGCGTTAATTCTAGCACCCTGCATCTTTCAAAAGCCGTGCGGTTCCCCTTTATGGGGTGTTGCTTCTAGCACACTCTGCTCTGTATGTCAGTGCTAATATACAGACCAGGCTGTGCTTTAAGCACCAAAAAAGAGAGAAATGTCCCAGGCAGGGAAGAGGAACTGCACAGGTTTTGAAAGGTACAGGGTGCTAGAATGATCACTTCATTTATACCAATTGTCAGCACTCAGTCACTGTACTAAAGCAAACGTTTTAGCGGGCGTTCCTGGGAGGTAACATGCTAAACCGACGCACGTTTCGAAGCTCAACTCACCCAAGAAACCATAGACAGAGGAACTGCACCTGCCACTGACAGGGGCGGTGTGAATGTGCAACTAGAAGCCCACACCAATAGGGAAACGTACTTTTACAAGGCGCCACAAGTAAGCATCTCAGTTTTCTGAAAATTGTTTACTATTATTATTCTTATCGTTTATTTATATGGCGCCACAAGGGTTATGCAGCGACTGACCATACATAAAATGAGCAAAAACAAACAAATAACCAATTACAGTACAAGGCATTTAAGACAAGTACGTGGTAAATAAAGACAGTTGCATCAGGGGACGGGACACTAAAGCAATTATATTCAACATTAACGTGATATGTAAAGTTTGAGCTTATTTAGGGAATTTTGGTGCACAGAAAATGAGATTATGTAGGGGCTCCCTGTAATCACAGAACTCTGGTAACAAATATAATAAACTCTTTATTATGAAGTAACATTGAGGCACTGAACGTCATTTTTTGGCAACACAATATAGGCCCACTTACCACGACCAGGTGACCTCATCGGGTGGATCCCTAACATTCCTAAGGTTCAAGTCCAGAGCGCGGGACCCCCCAGGCCAGCACTACCCTCATGCCCCAAGTCATCGCACTAGTGAGACGTAGCAGGATAAGTGCTAGAAGGTGTGACATTAATAATCGCAGCTCAGTGATGGGTGTTACATAGGAGAGAAGTAATTACACAGTGTTACATAGGAGAGAAGTAATTACACAGTGTTACAGGACCGTTTAGCTGCTAAAAGATTGTTAGACTAAATGGGGTATGCGTCATAGTGTCGACATACATTTGGTAGACATGTCTGTGGTCAACAGGGTCAGAAGGTCTACAATGGGAAGGTTGACAGTCAAATGGTCGACTGAGTTTTTCATGGTTTTTATTTTGTCCCGAATTTCGACATAAGTCAACATGGACACTGTATCCGTGTACCGCGTCCCCTCGCCATGCTGCGGGCACGGTGCCTCAATACGCACGGCACACTGTTATATTCTCCCTCCATGCCCTGGTGGATGGTAGTACCACCTGTCGGCATATGTCAGTTTAAAAAAAAACGTGAAAACTCATGTCAACCATGACCTTCCGACTGTCGACCTAATGCTTGTGTCGACCTTCTGTTGACCTTAACCATGTCTACCTTTTGTGGTCATCCTAATGTATATCGACCTAGCGAATGTATTCCGACCAATCCAAGGGGCTCCGACCCCATCCCTGATACAGGTACATTACAGATAATCCTGCACCCAGTGCCAGATTATCCATTATAGGTGGTACATACAGCGGCACCCTGGAGGCTTATTCCCCCCACCTATATCGCCTGCAGCCTGACTCCCTCCCTCAGCCTAACTGATTTGTCCCCGCGCCGCAACACCTAAACCGCTCGCAGCCTGACTCACCCAACCCCCACATTCTACAGATTACATACATTTCTCTAGGATGTACTGTACCATTCATAGCGGCATATTCAATCCCAGACGATATTTCCAAACATCGGACACAATTTGCATTTTCAACAAGAATAGGTTGAATGCACATTCGACCTATTCAATGTCCGTTCCGATCTTCCGACTTTCGGAAACATTCCGAAAGTCAGAAAAGATGGGAATCGGTTGGTTGGAAACAGACGCTAATTCGACAATTTAACGCCCGTTTCCGACAATGCGGATCCAAGTTTTAAATAATTCGGGTCTGCGGCGGCGAGTCCTGGCCGAAAACAGCCTCAGCTTGATGGTCAGATCGTGCGCGCCGGTGCGCTGCGGTCATACTGCATTCTTGCACATTGATACGACTAGTCAATTTCGGAGTTTCATAGAGCCCTTAAATTGCAGCATTTCAATTATTAAAAAAAATTGAAAATATTAATTGAAAGCCTTTGCGAAAGAATTGCAGAGTTAGTGACGACAAAGTGCCATTAACAGACTTGTACCTATCCTACAGGTGTTAATGCTGCGATGTAGTCATTTGTGGAAGTGCAAGTGATCTTTGCACATTAAGGAAATAATTAAAAAAAACCTTCAATTATTAACGTCCCTTCTCCAGTAAAGCCACTTAGGAGGCAATTTGCTGGGCTCTGGGGGAAATTACTTGTCATTATTTTCTTCCCTGTGATTATTGTTTAATACACTAAATGGAATACGCATTTCTTCTATAAATAACTATTAAGACGTCTTGGTTTTGGTGCTAATAGCATGCTCCTCTCTTATACAACCACGTTCCTCCCCCGGTGTGCACTATCTTCCATTGCAACAAAGATTAAAGCCGTTCTTTCCCAGTCTCCGTTCATTACGTTAATGGACTTGGTCTTGGAATGTCTGAAGCAGGCTTCATGTATTTCACATTGTACATTTGCTCTAGAACACCTATTAATAACTTTCTTGTACCTTCCACACAGACGCCACGGGAGGTGGCCCAGCAGGCGGTGGATGCGGATGTACACGGAGTTGGCGTGAGCACTCTGGCCGCAGGGCACAAAACCCTAGTTCCCGAACTTCTCAAAGAGCTGAGTGTGTTAGGCCGCCCGGACATCCTTGTTGTCTGCGGGGGAGTCATCCCACCACAGGTGAGTCCCCAAGCAGCTCGTAATAGCAAGGGATGAGTTAATTAAGAATGGTGAGACTTTCCTTCTCGCAAAACCCTTAGATTGCGTTGTTATTTTTTAAGGTTGCTATGTTGCTTATAACCAGTCCCAATGCGACGTTTGATATCATTCAGAAGCTGACCCATGACCTCTGCGTAGTTGAGGCAGCCATATTGTGGGAGGAGCTTATAGTCTCAAAAGTGAAGCGCTCGTCATTGAGGAAAATCTAATGACGTCTCTCATGCTTGCAGCACCATTTGCATCCAATGATGTTGGTTCCCATGAATTTTGATTCAGCATACAAAATGGCTGCCCCAGTTGTGCACAGTGCCTCTTGCATCAGTGCCGTTACTACTTCCAATTTTTGCATTCTCAATTCATGTCGACATTTTGACTGTCAACCTTCCCATTGTCGACCTAATGCCTGTGTGGACCTTCCACCCTGTTGACCTTACCAGTGCCAAATTATTTCAGGTGTCAATCTAAGCCCTATTGACCTTCAATGTTTGACCCAATGCATGTTGTCCTAAATAGTATTGACCCAATGACCCAAAACCCTTGACCGTTGGGATGGAAACTACATCCATAACAAACGCAACAATGCAATGTAATATTTTACATAACTGCCATATGATATTCGCATGATCTGTCAAGCAAAAACTGTCTGTCCTATCCCTGCGCTGAGAGCTGATTGGACGAAAAGCTGTCTGAAATTTAGTATATTGTTTGTTTTTCTGGTAGTGATATGGAGAAAATAAACCCGATGACATTTTTTAAATTTAAAATAAATGAACAAATAAAAAAAAATGTTTCAATGCTGTGTAAAAAGCAACATTTTTAAAGTTGAATAATTGCCTAATCCGTGCTGTTTATGTAATAACAAGGTAACCTGCTTGGTATAGTACTTTACATAGTAGCGGTCAGTTTCCCCCAGTCCGGTGGATTTCTTAGTTATACAGAAGCGTCATAATACACAATGTCTCCAGCCAGGCTGCTTTCCTCTCTGGCAGATGCTACACTGACAGTCTCATACAGAGTCCAGTTACATCTTTTCATCTCACCTACAAAGCCCTCAGCTCCCCCATCATCTTCAGCCTAATTTATGCTCACAATCTGTTCCTCAGCCTGCTAGCCCTCCTCCTCCTCAATCTCCCTCCTTGTTAACCCGCACCAGTCCCGGCCTCCGATAAACTCTCTTCGACTCTGCCATGTCCCCTTTAGATTGTTACCTGTCACATGCAGGACCCTCTTATCCAATGTATTCCTGACTACACTGTCCTATTTACCTGCTTACACTTTGACACCCATGTTCCTGATCCACGATGGTGCCCTTCCTGATTTTATTCCCATATCTACTCTGTTCTATTGCATTGACTGTAAACCCCATAACATTATGCTTACTGCACAATATATGGTGACACTGCCCTATTTTGCAATAGAATATCGACTGTTCTTTATGTAAATGTGTAAATTGGGTATGTCGTCCAAATCCTCCAATCAGGGGCATATTAACACCCGCGCAGGCCTAGGTGCAGGAGCCCACTCCTCTGAACACAGGGCCCAAACGTATCTTACTTTATGCCAGCAAGCAGATACCTTCTTCTCCACAGCATCTCAAGATAGCGCATGGACACAAGGGTGCAAAGGCTGTGGCCCAGTGCCAGTGCTGTTGCGTCCCAAAGAAGAAGATGGCACTGCCGGGGAGGAGAGAATCCATTGCTGACAAACTTTGGTTGCAGGAACCAGCGGCCCTCGTGAACCTCACAGCCTACAGCACCTGTTAATAATAACAGGCTTAACTCCATGTTTGTGCGCGTCTCCCTTAGACCCTAACTACAGAATGGTCCTATTGCCATCTTGTACTCATTTCATTGTGTTCTCTACAGGACTATGACTTCTTATATGACGCTGGAGTTTCCAGCGTGTTCGGACCGGGAACCCGCATCCCCAAAGCTGCTGTCCAGGTTATTGATGACATAGAGAGAAATCTGGAGAAGCGTCAGCAGTCGCTGTAATAATGTGGGTAGTGTCACCACAACGTTTCCTGGAGTACCGGCTGTGGATGGGATTACAGCCGTCTCCTGGAGAACTAAAACTAACTAACTAACTTTTTGGCCTGTTCGGTACAATATACAAGACCTTTGCTACAGAACATTACGGGTGAAATTTAATAGGATGAGAGATTCAGAAAGTGAGAGATTTGGTAAGAAATCTCCAGGGTTTTTTTTAAAGCGGCAATCATTTACACTTCAAAATCAACCTGGTTTTGCAGTGTAAATGATTGCCGCTTTAAAAAAACTGGAGTTTTCTTACCAGATCCCTCACTTTCTGAATCTCTCATCCTATTACATTTCCCCCCACATTTTCTTTTTTGATTGAAAAATTGCTGTTGTTAAAATGAGATCTGTACGTTTAACCGTAATTTAAAATAAAATTAACTTTTTGTAATGTTTCGGCTACAGTACATATTCTGTTATAAAAAATCTGGAGTATAACTACAGTATAACTGTAACAATAGATTCCTGTTTTTTGGCCTTCAAATCGTGACACAAATACCCGTTTCAGCATTTACTAAGGGGAAACCCTGTGATGTCACCACACAAATACACGTTTCAGCATTACTAAGGGGAAACATTGTGATGTCACCACACAAATACGTTTTTCAGCATTACTAAGGGGAAACCCTGTGATGTCACCACACAAATACGTGTTTCAGCATTATTAAAGGGAAACTGTGATGTCACCACACAAATACGTGTTTCACCACACTTATGCCTTTGCCATTACTAGAAGGAAAACATGTGAAGTCACCATACAAATATGTGTTTCGATGTTACTAAAAGGAAACCCTGCAATGTCACCAGGGATTATCTCAAGTTGTCTCAGCTCAGGTATAGAAATGTCTGCACTCTGTCCCAACTTGTGGTCCCACTCTGCGGCCGTCCTTCCCTCCTTTCTTAGTAAGAGAGCGGGAACTTCAGACTATCAGATAATGTATTAGCACTGTGGACCAGTATTTGAATTCCTTTCATCTCATGCGCGTCATTGGTCTTGTCTATGTGGAAAGTCTTTCATGTACAACAACTATTCAGTCAGCGCGGCTGCATTTCATGTATCTGGGGCCTCATCTGGTTTTGGGACTCCATTACAGTATGCAGCTTTGGTGAGAATTTCACTGCTGGATACTTAGCTGCAGGGGGACCCAAGTGTTGTAAACAGGATGTCAATAGCAACGTGTGAATAGTGACTTGGCTACAAAGCCCTGTAATGTGTGTGCAGTGACATGTGTGGAAGTGGTAATGTGCAATGCACACAAGCATCAAAGCTCTTTGTTTTTCCTGATGGTCTTATTTAAAATGAAGCAATGCCGATCGCGCCGAAGAAACTGTATTGATCTGGTCCAGCAATTCAGCTCGTGACAGACTTGTGCAATTATATGGCTTCATCTGAACTTGGGCCTATCAATGCTGATATTTATATGACCAAAGAACAATAAGTGAAAAGCGTAGGTTACGTACTTTTTCCGTAACTTGCGTACCCTTTATTCCTAGCTACATGCGAACAAAGCGTAGCGCAGCGTAGCGTACCTTTATCGTGTATTGTACACGGATGAATCAATGCAGTAATAGGAGATCCCTTCGCAGTACTTTGTCTCTAATCTGCGAATACACTTTAAGGACAAGGTCCGTAATACACCTTATCGCTAGATGCGAATAATTAGACGAGACCACGTTATAACAAGTGAGGAGATAGATTCTCCTTAAATAGTGTATTTAGTCCCTAGCGGACAAAAGGGGATTACAGAAAGAAGAAAATACAGGGTAACACGTGATACAATTATCTAACAATAATAAGTATACTTTAAAACACTAACAGAGGAACAGAAACAGATACAACTTCAACCAGCCACATTACACAGAACAGGAATACAAATTTTACCGTCATATACTTGTAGAAATATCGCAGCGCAGTCCGGTCGGAGCTCGCTATGTTCAAATTGAACTTAGCCCGGTCAGGATGAGGCGAGAGATGTAGTGCCCAAAAAAAAGAGAGCCCCAGCCAGCTCAGGGATAGCTATCTTTATAGTTTACAAACAAAGGCCGTTTCAATTGGTCACAGGTTCAAATATCAAGTAGCAAAATACTGCACCCAATAAGGATTGGTGCGGGGGGGGGGGGGGGGGTGTACTTCAGTGTCCTTTGTGTGTTGGCATCGTCGTCGGGGGTCGTAAACAGCAACAATAACCGGTTATATCTAGATTCTTTTGTCACACACATTTTAACAGAAATAGTCCTTGAAATATAGATTTTGTCCGTAATTATCGGACCATGTGAGTTGCGAAAACTTCGCAATGACCAGAGTACTGCGCATGAAAAACGGAACGTAACGGTTCCAAACATTATACAGACAGAAGTATGTAATGCTGATTAAACTATGTGTAGTGCTCTAAACCTTTAATTAACTATATTTTATTTGGTGTAAGTATGGTATTATGAATTTATGTGTAATAGTATGGCTGCGCTTCTGGTCCACTTTGTCACACAGACTCGGGTATGTATACTTTATTTGCGCAACTCTGCGAACCAAAATGGCGGCCATACTATCCTAAAATGGCGTGTGTGTAACTCGACTTTAACAGGCCCAATTCAGACCTTGAACCGCTGGGCTGCGAGTGTTCAGAGACCAGCAATTAGGTCCGGCACTAGTACATTCCAGTCCATGTGCCTTGGCAGCCATGCGCTGAGGGGGAAATCTTTTCGGAATCACTCAATATTGAATGTATTCCCTCCTGTTTGCAGCTGCTGAGGAAATGTAGACTTAAGGCCCGTACACACTGGGCGACTTTGAGCGGAAAGTCGTTCTAAACAGCAGGTTTGAGCTGCTTTCAGCTCAAAGCCACCCAGTGTGTATGGCCCGGCGGTGAGCGCTGCTGCGCGCTCCCGCAACATCGCGGGGAAAGCCGTTCATCTGCTGGTTATACCAGCAGATGAGCGGCTTTCAGGACGGCTTTGCATAGCGCTGCGCTATGCAAAGCCGTTCCCCCCCCCCCCCCCCCCCCTCCGGCTTTCCCCCCAGCGATGAATGCGATCATCACTGTCCATACACACTGAGCATAGTCGCCCAGTGTGTATGGACCTTTATGGTGAGATCCCCTTTTCTATTCGACTTAAGATTCAAGTGCTATGCAATCTTTTGCTATTTCTGTACTATTTGCAAATTGCATACAATTCATGCTGTCTACATTCGATTTGCACTATATAGTCATTGCTGCCCTGTCTATCTGGGTTTCGATTTGTGCTGTCACAGCAGCGCGCATCGGGATCGCAAGGTAAAAACCTGTGCGATCTGCATGCGATTTTGACTGTATAGTCAACATCTCATGCTGATTGTACCCGTGTGTACACAGCATTACTCAGCGCTGTGAAGGCTGTGAGGAGAAGGAGGCCTCTGATGACGTCAGTGACCCTCCCTCCCAACGGCCGAGTGACTCCTGCATTTTCTGGCACACTCCCAGAAACCGCCGGTGTGCCATCAGCTGCCGGCTGTCTGACACCTTGCGTACCACGCGCAGGTGTGGTTCGATAATCGCTGGGGTTGCGTTGTCGCAGCCCAGCGCGTGGGTCTGAATCGGCGACTTGGAAACCACCATTTTTTCCCTCAGTAAGTGAAGCTTTTATACAAACCACACAGAGGATATTGTATAATAATGGAAATGATTGCTCTCACTACCTGGCTGGAAGTAAATGTAAATGTCTTCTGGATTAAGCTGGCCATACATCTACAGATCGATTGTCAGATTGGGCTGGTTGGAACAAAATCCTGGTAATGGATGAGAGCAAATGACAGTTGACCATTTGCTTTGAAATGCTAGAAAACTGACAAACTGTCGTTCAGATATTACCAGGTGTTTGTTCCAACCAGCCCAATCTGACAATCGATCTGTAGATGTATGGCCACCTTTACATGATTCACAAAACTCTAGATTTCTTGACTACAGCCTCATTCTCCCTGGCATTGATACATGCATGTTACTAATGCTTTCACTGCGAGCCTGGCACGTGTAACACAAGAACCCATTGTTTCTTATGCCACCTTGCTCTCTGATGTTAAAAATATTGACGCCTACTGTCCCCTTCCAAACGTCTGTAAAGATGCGAGGGGCTTCCGCATGTGGCCTGCTTATAAACTGCCAGTTGGAATGTGCCTGACACTTAAGGCACATCATCCGATTCATCATTTCGATGTTTTCGGGCCGATATATTGTCTGAAAAGTGCCACATCGTTTGTGTTTTCCATTCAATCCGATCCGATGTGCGGTCCCGTGAGTGTCGGATAGGAGCCCCTAGGTTGGTCCTACTGCACCTGTGATTTATTGGAAACTGATGGAACATGGGGTATTTTTGCGCATATGATATATTGGTACTCTTTACCTAGCACGGCGCCCATCGCGGTCATCGCGGGCATTGAATGCACTAAAAAATCGGGTGCGACACGACCGACGCGATGCCCGCGATTTCCCATAGGGACCAATGTTAAATTTCTCCATTGACCCGATTTTTCTGTGGGATTGGGATTGGGAGCCGAAGCGTGGCGAGCGGACGAGGATACCTGTGAAGCCCGCGAAGGGACGCGTTTACCTGTGAAGGTATCCGCGTCCCCTCGCGGGGCTCGCCACGCTTCGGGCTCGGTGGCTCGCTGCGCTCGCCACACTATTCTATACTCAACTCCACGCCGACGTGGATAGTGGGGGTATGAAAAGGTCGTAGGACGCGTACCGCCACGCTTCGGGTTGACGTTGGTCGTGGGGTGGCGTTAACAATTGTGGGGGCCATGTCACACTTCAGGGTGCCTATTTGGCCTCTGTGGGCCATTTAACATTGTTTCCTATGGAAAAATCTGTGGGGCATTGTTGGCACTGTGGGGCATACTTGTTACTGGCACTGTGGGGCATTGTTGGCACTGTGGGGCATACTTGTTACTGATACTGTGGGGCATTGCTGGCACTGTGGGGCATTGTTGGCACTGTGGGGCATACTTGTTACTGGCACTGTGGGGCATTGTTGGCACTGTGGGGCATTGTTGGCACTGTGGGGCATACTTGTTACTGGCACTGTGCGGCATTGCTGGCACTGTGGGGCATTGCTGGCACTGGGGCATTGTTGGCACTGTGGGGCATACTTGTTACTGGCACTGTGGGGCATTGCTGGCACTGTGGGGCATTGTTGGCACTGTGGGGCATACTTGTTACTGGCACTGTGGGGCATTGCTGGCACTGTGGGGCATTGTTGGCACTGTGGGGCATACTTGTTACTGGCACTGTGGGGCATTGTTGGCACTGTGGGGCATTGTTGGCACTGTGGGGCATACTTGTTACTGGCACTGTGGGGCATTGCTGGCACTGTGGGGCATTGTTGGCACTGTGGGGCATTGTTGGCACTGTGGGGCATACTTGTTACTGGCACTGTGCGGCATTGCTGGCACTGTGGGGCATTGCTGGCACTGGGGCATTGTTGGCACTGTGGGGCATACTTGTTACTGGCACTGTGGGGCATTGCTGGCACTGTGGGGCATTGTTGGCACTGTGGGGCATACTTGTTACTGGCACTGTGGGGCATTGTTGGCACTGTGGGGCATACTTGTTACTGGCACTGTGGGGCATTGCTGGCACTGTGGGGCATTGTTGGCACTGTGGGGCATTGTTGGCACTGTGGGGCATACTTGTTACTGGCACTGTGGGGCATTGTTGGCACTGTGGGGCATACTTGTTGCTGGCACTGTGGGGCGTTGCTGGCACTGTGGGGCATTGTTGGCACTGTGGGGCATACTTGTTACTGGCACTGTGGGGCATTGCTGGCACTGTGGGGCATTGCTGGCACTGTGGGGCATACTTGTTGCTGGCACTATGGGGGTATACTTGTTGCTGGCACTGTATGGGGCATTGTTGGCAATGTGGGCACATACCCAGTACCATGGGGTCATACCTGGCACCGTGGTGGCATTCCCATTTATGGCACTGTGCGGGCATACCTGGCACCATTGGAGCATATGTGTATCTGCCACTATTGGAAGGCTAACGTGATCCGTTGAATGTCTGTTGCTTCGGTAATAGAGATTTGACAAGGTTCTGTTATTTTATATGCTGTCCGCAGAATGGGCTGAGCTTATATTGTGGCCAAGTGGTTGCATTTTTTTTTTCCCGTCATTGCCAGTATGACTTGCCCCTGTTAAGCCACACCCCTTTTTAGGCCACGCCCCCTGAAAATTTCACGAGGGGGTACTCCTAAATGAAAAGCCTAATCAAGGGGTACGGGAGACAAAAAAGGTTGGGAACCACTGGCTTACGGGAAGGTCCAGGGGAAGTTGAAGGGAAATTGCATCATATTCCAGCATCTGATATATTGTTGTAGTGCATGGGTCTTCAACCTGTGGCCCTCCAGATGTTGTGAAACTACATGTCCCAGCATGCATTGCCACATTTTTTCCTATAAGAGCATGCCAAAGCTGTCAGGGCATGCTGGGACATGTAGTTCCACAACATCTGGAGGGCCACAGGTTGAAGACCTGTGTTGTAGTGTATGGGGGGCCTTTACAGATATATGGCAATGGTCAATAGCGTGCACATAGAATAGGCCGAGTATTAGTAAAACTAGGTGGGGTCTTGTTCACACTGGATACAGGTGAGAGAGGGAGATAAGGGGGGTAAATTTACTAAAAATTTTAATTTGGGATGTTGCCCATAGCAACCAGTCATATTATATCATTTTCTAGACTGCAATAGAGAAATTATAGCTAGAACCTGGTTGCTATGGGAAACATCTTCATTTCTCGTTTTTTAAAAGCCTTAGTATATTTACCCCACGGGGTTTGCAAGCGATGCATTCAGGATGGAGGCGTTCAGTATACCAATGCCGACTGCCGTCATAACACTGGCGCCAGAACTAGGAAAGGATCAGGATTCCGAAGCTGGAATGCCGACAGCCGGCATCAGGAATGGTAAGTATGTGTGCCAGGTTAGGGGCAGGCTGGGGAGGGGGGGTTAGGTTTGGGCACTAGTGGAGAGGGTTAGAGTCAGGCTGTGGGGGGGGGGTGTCAGGCTGTGGGGGGGGGGGGGGGGGTAGGGGGGGAGTATACTTACCTGAACCCAGTCGGGATGACTGCCGCTCATTCGTATGTATCCTGTTTGCACTGGATTTATATTATACTGAAATGAGCCTTCAATGGGGGCAGATAATAGTTTCAGGAGCTGTGGATATTCCGGGGTACACACTGCGGTTGGTTTGGTTCTGGAGGACATGGGAATTATGATAGTGGTCCTCCTCTTATCTTCTGCCATCCCACTGTTGGGCTCCTTGATTCTTCAATCCATCCAGCCCCACACAGAGAAACAAGCTTGAGGTGGGAATAGCCACACGCCGGCCCCCATGTTTCATAGGGAAAGAGGCCGTGTATACAAACTTAAGGTGTTCCATCCTAGCCCTCTATGTTCCTGCTGCACCCTTTGCAATGTCTCTGACGTGCCTCCCAACTGCAGAAAACTCAGTGGGGAACCCCCAGTGTGTTCTACGCTGACGTACCGCTGACCCTCATTGCAGTGAACAGCGTCTTATTAATTTAGGCTATTTAGGCAGTAAGGACGGTGTAATGGTTACATTACTGCCTCACAGCGCTGAGGTCATGGGTTCTATCCCCACCATGGCTGTAACTGTGCGGCATTTGTATATTCTCCCTGTGCTTGCGTGGATTTCCGCCGGGTATTCCGGTTTCCTCCCACAATCCAAAAATATACCGGTAGGTTAAGTGGCTCCCAACAAAATTAACCCTAGAATGTCTGCGTATGCATGTATTAGGGAATATAGATTGTAAGCTCCACTGCGGTAGGGACTGATGGGAATGTTCAACTATACTCTGTACAGCGCTGCAGAATATGTGTGCACTATATAAATAACTGGTAGCAATAAATATCCTAATTTTCAGACCCTATTCCTGTTCTGCTCTAGTTTTATTTTGACTAGTATGCGCCGTGTATAATTCCCATCAGTAGTCTTCTGTATCTCGCAGCAGAAAATAGCACATTTCCTAACGTTACCCAGCACCGTAACTGGGTGAAAATCTAGCCCACAATTGATCATTTCTACCATTGTTAAATGTGTAAGATTCTGAAGCTGAAACTACAAAAGGAACGTGAGAAACTCGCCGGGGGAAATTAATAAAGGTGGTGATTGTCTACGCAAATACGCCGCAGGAGAATAGGCCATTATCACAGCGATTGCATTAATAATTTGACATTATAAAACACTTAGTGTGACGAGAAGAGTTGTCGTTCTCCTGTCTCACTCAATATGAAGCCACTCTCAGCATCGGTACAACTTGTTCTCGGGGAATTGTGTTAACGTGAAGGACTTCCTTTTATGTTTTTTTATTTGCTATCAAATATTTAATGGTTAACCTGCGGGAAGCAGAGACCGACTGCTGGCAGCGATAACACAGTGTACGGCGCTCTGCATAGTGAAGTGTGAAATCCGCTGCAGCCTCGGATAAGCACGCTGGTGTCTGTGATTGATGTTATTCCAAGAGTGTAACTGTGGCGCACTTCAGAAAACTCCGACATCGGTGTTCAGTGGTACAGCCTGCGTATCTGCCTCATTGTCGTGGCCAGGTTAAAACACCATCCGGATGATAGGTTGGGAAGTCAGTATGGCCGACGCCAAAAGCTCCACAGCGACAAAGAGTCGACATGCTCTACAGATGTAGCGTGTCCCATCTTTGCAGGGGATGGCGGAAGATTCGCCATCCGCCAGCCGCCGTAAGGAGATGCGCGCGCGTCCCCTTACAACGGGGCTCCCCCGGGCCCTTGCCGACAGTCGCCCTAGGTCCCCGCCGCCTTGCCGCACCCCCCCCTAACCCTGTCCGTCTCCCTGAAGCGGAGACGGACAGTGTTCCTGTCCCCCCGCCGCCGGGAAACTGAGACGCGCGTGCGTGTGAGACGCACGCGCGTCTCACTCAGATGGAGCACCTCTCCGCAGGCGATCGCCAGCGGACAGATTCTGGCGATCCCGGAGCAATAATGAGAGGCGCTCAATCTGTAGGTCAACACTGGCAAAATGTCGACACAAGCAAAAGGTCCGCTTGACAATCGACACAGGAAAATGACGACATGAGTTTTTCATGCTCCCTCCCCCCCCCCTTTCTTTGGGACTTTTTTATACTTTAACACCAACGTGATCTCCGACAGGAAATATTAAAGTCATAGGAGCGTACGTGCTCAAGTCTCGACATTGACACACAAAAAAAATGAAAAACCTGTCTACATTTTTACGTGTCGACATTTTGCTTGTCAACTTTTGTGTCAATGTTGACCTATTAACTGGATATCCCAGCGGTTTTCAACCACTGTGCCGTGGCACTCTAGTGTGCCATGAGCTGTTCTCAAGTGTGATGCCAGAGATGCATTTTTAACTCTACACCCTGGGGCACTCCACATTTACAGTATATCAGTGGGCATTGGCATAAGGTCTCTCCAGTGTTCTGCAAGCAGATAAGACTGGCACGGACTCTGTACTGTATGTTCCTGTTCATAGGGGGCCAGTGCATTTTATTTCTGTGTTCTATGGGGGAAATTGTGATTGATTGGTTTTTTTTTTTATTCATGTGGGAGCCAATGCCTGTGTGTTTTTCCCTGTGGGGGTCCGCTGGTGTGCCAGGGTCATTTAAAAATGTTGTTGGTGTGCTGCTAGATACAAGTCATGTTTAATAGGAAATGATGTGCCGGTATGGACGGTCCTGTGCGCTGACAATCCAGCCGCACTAATCTGTGTGGAGAAAATACAGAAACCACTTTACAGTTCTGATCTGATAGCTGCAAATAAGGGTGTACAGTGAGCAGAGGGTCTTGGTATAACCATAGGGAACGGACTGGAGACTACGTAGCGATGACATATTTAAAATGAGACAACAGTTTGGATGGTTTTATATATGGCAGATACAATACAGGGTGGTGATTGGGACAGGCGGATGAGCTTCTTGGGCTGGTAGTAATATAAACATGGCTTCATAGACTCAAGTGTGGAAAATGTAAATAGAAATTACCGGTTACAGATGCACAAAGCTTCAAAAGCAATGAAATGGAGAGTGATAAACAACCAGCCAATCGGGTTCTAACGTCTATGTCACAGACTGTGTTTGAAAAATGTCAGGCAGGAGCTGATTGGCTGGTTGTTTATCACTCTCCATTTTGTCACTTTGTGAAGCTTAGTGCATCTGGTCCATAGACTTTTTGAGCCTTATTCAACTTTGTGAGCAAATCAAAAAAGCATGCCGATGGGCAAACTACCTTACACTGCAGGTGAGGCAGATGCAGAGAGAGTTGAAGGTACTTGTGTAGTTTCACGGCGCCAGCTCTGCGCTACGTTATGTTTGGATCCTGCCGTTTGAATTTTGGCAGCTCGCCAGCTCTAAGCTACGTTATCAGCATAGCGCCGGCAGCAGTGCTCATAGTCTGCTAAGCTAGTGAGCGCCGGCGCCTGCATGATATCCTGTCTTCTGTGGAGAGGGGATAATGCCCCGGGGAGAGGCGTTCCATCTGTGTGAGACGTAGGAGCGTCTCAGGCGTTCAATCTGTCTTAGTCGCAGGTGCGTCTGACACGCCCAGCTGGGTACAGTAACTAGGTGTTCGGGAGCGCGTGCGTCTCCTGCACAAAGAGGGGGTGTCCACGCGAACACTACGCTACATCTGACAGGGACGCTGGCTACACTAAGCAGGAACTGACTGACTACGCTAACTGCATACCACTACGCTGTCCGTGGGGAACAGTACAGGGGCGCTCACGCGACTACCGCGGGGACACTTCGCTACGCTAACCACCCGATTCTGAAATGGACGCTACGCTAACTATGTACGTGGCGCCTCGAAACTACACAAGTACCGAGTTAGATTTGGGTGCCCATAGCAACCAATCACGTCAAACTTCAGCGGTCGACCTAATGACCATATCCCTATATTACATAGGGGCTGCTATACAGTAGGTGCAGACCAGACATGGTTTTATGGATATTAAAGAACGGTTCGCATACTGTAGCTAACAACATAACACTTATTCCACAGAAATAAAAAAAATATATATTTTAAACATTTGATCATACTTTATTTATAGTGTTCCCCAAATTCTCCAAAATAAACATTTATAAATATTTTGCTACATGTAATATACAGTGTCCATATCCGTAAACAGCGGCGACGTCGTTTATTTTCCAACTTTTAAACATTTATTTAACAGTCTTGAAAAAAAAAAAAAATTGTGTCAAGTCCCGTTCCAGGATGCAGTGGCGGATCCAGAGGTGGGGCAGCAGCAAAAGTCAAAACAGTGGAACCACACCAACCACAAGTAAGTCCTGGGGCGGCTGTTTCCATCCCAATTTGAACCTTGGCCCCACCTCTACAGGCACCCAGCACTATGTGGTATAACATGTTGTGTTAAAGTGGACCTGTCCTTTACACACTGGGTCCATTGCAGAGGAGAAAGCTAGAAAGATGTGTCGATAAGTCTCCTTGCTCAAATCACTCCAATCGGACCCACTTGGTGCACCACTGAAGGGCCCGTACACACTGGGCGACTTTCAGCTTTAAAGCCGCCCAGTGTGTATGGGGCAGCGATAAAAGATGACACTCACTCCCGCATCATCGCTGGCCCGGCCATTCATCTGCTGGCATTATCTGTAAGTCTGTGCATGCATAAATCACATATCTGAGTAAAAAAGGTAAAAGACAGAGACACAATACAATCGACCTCACCGTATATCATTATGCTTAATCTGCTGGTTTATACCAGTTTCTCTGTGACAAAAATACTAATCTGTAAGCAACTCTATATGTAGCTACAATGAAGTAAGTTGCAAAAACATAAAAAATAAAATTGCTACCCGTAATGAAACATCTGTCACGCCAAGCGTCTACTATTGTATGGCACAAAAACGCTCGGTGAGTAAGGACACCTTCGTTATTCCTCCCACATTGGCCACCAATTGTATGTATACAGTGTTGCAGGCATCACTGCGGCCCAAACTCCCCTATTTGTACATTTTGGGGTCTATTTACAAAGACTTGGATGATGATAAAGTACCAGCCAATTAGCTCTTAACTGCCAGGTCACATGCTGAGGGGCAGATTTATTAAGCTCGGTGAAGTGATTAACTCTGGTTTTTATCACCGGCCAATCAGCTCCTACCTGTGAAGTTGCAGGCTTGGTTTGAAAAATGACAGGTAGGAGTTGATTGGCCGGTGATAAAAACCAGTTTACCACTTCACCAAGCTTAATAAATCTACCCGAGTTTGAAAAATGTCAGTTAGGAGATGGTAGGCTGGTGTTTCTGCCCACTTTGGGGGTAATTCAGACCCTAATAGCTAGGCTGTGTATATTTCATGTGAGCGGTTGTTTATGTTTACACGTCTGCTCGCATGTAGCTGCACTGAGGTAAAAACATTCGATGGTAGGGCATTAATGGGCTTGTAAAAAGAATCTTAAAATAAAACACACACACACAGAAAAGTACAACTTTATTACACACACACACACACACACCTCACTTTTACACCAATATACTTACAAATCCAGGGTTCAGCGCTGCCCTCCTTCCTCCAGAGCCAGCTCACCCCGCACTGACAGTGGGGTGAGCCGGCTTCCTCCGGCACTGATCACAGCTTCTATAGCGCTGTCCCAGCTTTCAGTGCGGGGTGAGCTGGCTCTGGAGGAAGGAGGGCAGCGCTGGACCCTGGATTTGTAGGTATATTGGTGTAAAAGTGAGGTGTGTGTAATAAAGTTCTACTTTTCTGTGTGTGTGTGTGTTTTATTTTAACATTCTTTTTACAGGAGGACTATAAGTCCCATCGGGCCCATTAATACCCACACATGCTGGGACTTGTGGGTTGTCAAGTCCCAGCATGCGGGGCAGGCCTGCTGGCACTTGTAGTTCACCTGTATAAAGTAATGTTATGTATAAATGATTTTACACACCAGGCCGGCGTCCAATGCCCAGGGACGCCAGTGACAGCCCCGGGCTTCAGCCCTGAATGGGTGAAGCCCGGGGAGGGGGACCCCTTTATTGGGGGGTCCCCGGGGTACCCCGTCCAAGGCTGATCAGCCATGGTGCTCATGGTACGAACGGGGAACCTTATGTAAAAAGTGGCCCCCGGCTGTGGCATGACACCGCGGGCTGTTGGAGCCCGGTGCTGGTTTCAAAATATGGGGGACCCCCAGATCTTTTGTCCCCCGTATTTTTGGAACCAGGACCGGGCCATGAGTCCGGGGCTCGTTTCAGAAATATGGGGGACCCTACGCTTTTTGTCGCCCGTATTTTTGGAACCAGGTCCAGCTCAAAGAGCCCGGAGCTGGTTATGCTCAGGAGGGGGGCCTCGCGCCAATTTTTTTTTTTTTACACAAAATCACACATTTCCTCAAATTCGTACATTTTCATGAGGAAAATCGCACATTTTCATCACTAAAAATGTAAATCGCACATTATCGCACTTTTTTGCCCGGAACACGCAGCTCATTAAATATGCGAATTCGCAGCAAAAATTTAGATTTTTAAAAGTGTGATAATGGGCGATTAAGGAAAGTGACTAAACTTCTCATCCCATTAAATGTCACCCCATGTGTCTGAAGCATGTGTGGGGCAAAAATAGGCAACTCAACAGCGACTGCATTCAACTCTTCCTCCACCTTGCAAGACCAAGGGACGTTTCTCCTGCTAAAGAAGATGAGGATCTGTCTTGAGGTAATACTCTCACTGAGGAAACAGAAAACAGGTTCTCAATTCAACTGACTCCCAGCATGCATTTCCCTACCTCCTTCAGTCACAGTCCGCTAGGGCACCTGCAATAATTCTTGGTGGAGGGTAGGTGTGGTGATGGTGTAAAAGTGCAGCCTGCGGTGTGAGTGGAGGAAAAAATACCAATGGGTGGAGGCTGCCATATTTGAGTGGAACAAGGAAGAGCCATCTGTGGGGTTCCTGACAAGTCTGTGAACCTTATCTCATCCAGTTACACCACTGAGTAGACAGAGGTGGCTAGCAACAAGAGACATCAGTGTGGCAATAGTGCCCTAGCAGTCCCCACTGCCACTCAGATGGGTCCAGCCAACAAAATGGCGGCCTCCCCTCTGTGTAGGTGACAGGTCCATTTTGAAGTCCTCATTGTAACATTGTTGTGCTTGAATGTCCTTTGATGTTCCTAAGAGCCGAAGAAATCTGGATGTTGTCTCTTGCCGCCCAGATGACGGACACTTCTGGAATCTCTACTGTGTTTTTAGATGGCGATAAATGGATTCTCCACCCGCAGCAGCACTTTAACTGTTTCACCTTCTGTCGGAACATCTTGCTGAAAGTGTAGTAGATAATGGGGTTAAAGGCGGTGGAGGACTTGGCAAAGAGGCAGGGGAGCAGCGAGACGGCTGGTGGGATGTTTGCACTGGAGTGGAATATAGACCAGAAGCTGACGATGGCGTAAGGCGTCCAGGAGACCAGGAAACCGACGCTCACAAGAATTGCCATCTGTGGGACAATAGAGAGACACATTTTACACGGGAGACACAACAACGCCCATTTTATTCATTTACAATTATAAAACTATACATTATCGCATTACAGTTTACAAATTTGCTTGTTTTAAGTGCAATCACTTTATACTCATTACACTTATGCTAATGCTGACAGGAACTTAAGTGTTTGTCTTCAGAGGAAACATTGCAGATTATGGGGGAAATTTAATAGGATGAGAGATTCAGAAAGTGAGAGATTTGATAAGAAATCTCCAGGTTTTTTTTTGTTTTGTTTTTTAAAGCGGCAATCATTTACACTGCAAAACCAGTTTGATTTTGCCATGTAAATAATTGCCGCTTTAAAAAAAAACCTGGAGCTGTCTTACCAAATCTCTCACTTTCTGAATCTCTCATCCTATTACATTTCACCCTATGTTTTCCTGCAAAATAAATTAAATTATTTATGCACCTGAGGGTGCAACGCAATAAAAACACTTTACGGTCACTTTTTTGGAGTGTGCATCGTAGTTCCTATTAAAAAGTAGCTTTGTAACTGGACAAACCTTGCAACCAGGGAAGGGAATCCTTGCCGCTTTTGCATACAGCCCATTTTCTCATAGGTTTATGTAGTTGTGCTGATGAGTTTACATACCCTGGCAGAATTTGTGATTTTCTGGCCATTTGTCAGAGAATATGATTGATAACTCACAAACTTTTCTTTCATTCATGGTCACAAGTTCTGCTAGGGTACGTAAACTTATGAGCACAACTGTACATGCACGGTATACTCTGTTGAAAAAGGACGTATGTGTATAAGGGGATGGCGGGGTGGGGGGAACTCAGACTCTGCACACAAAACACTGCCGCCTTCCACCATAAGATGTCCCTGCAGTGGCGGAGCCAGGGTTGTTCAAACACACCTGGTGCATCCGAAAAGGACCCGTGGTTTAGCAGGAAGGGTGAAATCCTCCATTTATATCCCTGGACATGCTGGGCTGCTGCTGGAGACTCTGCTCTGTCAGCTCCTCCTCAGTGATAGGAGCCAAGTGCTGCACAACAATGTCACAGTGCTGCAACCAACTCCCGTTACTACGAAGGAGCCGTCATTTTTGTATCATCCCTGTAAGGGTGACACCTGGGTGAGGCCTACACCCCTCTCTGTGCAACTATTTAGGTATATGGAGAAGACAAGCCCCAGTCATCTTTCATAAGGGGTTAAACCATGGGTCCTCAAACTGCGGCCCTCCAGATGTTGTGAAACTACAAATCCCAGCATGCTTTGCCACAGTTTTGCTATTCGAGAATGCTAAAACTACTGCAAAGCATGCTGGGATGTGTAGTTTCACAACATCTGGAGGGCCAACGTTGGACATGCCTGGGTTAAACCATGGGTCCTCAAACTGCGGCCCTCCAGATGTTGTGAAACTACAAATCCCAGCATGCCTTGCCACAGTTTTAACACTCCCTTATAGCAAAACTGTGGCAAGGCATGCTGGGATTTGTTGTTTCACAACATCTGGAGGGCCGCAGTTTGAGGACCCATGGTAAACAATATGAATAATGCAGGTTTTAGGCACTCACTGTACTTGTATTATTTATAGATCACTTTTTGATCTATCTACAGGGTCTATCTTTGTATTGTGTCCGGAGGAAATACTTATTATTTAAATTTTGTATAACTTTCTACAGGATCTGCTTAGTGACATATGATTACAACTGTGGAGTTTGATGGAAAGGTATTTGGGAGCTGCGGAGATGTTCTCTCCAGTTGGTACGTAGCTTCTGTTCTGACTGCCTGAGGCTACGGTGACTGATCTGAGGCAGCATGAAGTAGCGTTTAATGTTTCTTGGCACAGAAATAATGTAATAGGCGAGAGAGAAAAACACAGTGTACCTTCCACCTTTTACTTCATGAAACTTCAATAGAGATACGCCGTGGGTGTTATATTTCTGCTACTGCATTTATAGTGAGAAATGTCACAAATTCTAGGAACATTATAGAGAGAATGAACTGCCGAATCATTCACACATTTTGCTGTGATACTAACAGCCATGTTCCACCCCAGGTGATATCTTATTAACAGAGGCGGCTCCAGAGCACAGTTCAACATCAAATAGGAGAACTGCATCAACTGTCAGTGAGTCCGTTTGCAATAGCAGTTGGTGGCAGTGGGTGTGGCTCTCCTATTTGAATTTTGAACTGAGCTGCAGCCCCATGTCTCGAGACTGCATTGGCGCATCGGTAAGCATAGGCGTGCGCAGCCCATTTTCTTAGGGGGTGCACCATTGGAGGGGCTTGTCCATCACCGCCTACTGGGTGCGTCCATCACCGCCTACTGGGCGTGTCCATCACCGCCTACTGGGCGTGTTCATCACCGCCTACTGGGCATCAATGCAAACTACTGTAAATAGAACACACACACACACATACTAGTAACAGGGACAGTGTGTGCCGAAAGCACTGCAAAAATGTATACTGTAATGCCCATTACACATAATGCCACATGCCATGTACAATAATGTCCATTACACATAATGCCACACACCATAATGCCCATCCCACCCAACATAATGCCCATTATACATAATGCCACACACAGTAATGCCCATGTCACATAATTGCACACACCATAATGACCATTACACATTATGCCAGGGCTTGACAAATTTTTCTTAAATAGGGTCAACAGGGACAGTGCACGGCCAAGCCACGCGCCAAAAATTTACACTCTACTTCCTATTACATATCACTTATCCAGTACTTAGTATACTAAATGCCATAATGCCCAATACATGTTATGCCACACACTGTAATGTCCAATACATTACACGTTATACTAAACACTGTAATGCCAATTACAGGCCACACACTAATGCCCATGACAAATTGCGCACACACCATAATGCCCATGACACGTTACGCCACACACCGTGATGAGCATTAACCGTTGTACCTCACACTGTGATGCCCATTACGCCTCACACCATGATCGCCATTACACATTGCTCTTCATACCCTGATGCCCATTACACATTGTGCTTCATACCCTGATGCCCATTACACATTGCGCTTCATACCCTGATGCCCATTACATATTGTGCTTCATACCCTGATGCCAATTACACATTGCGCTTCATACCCTGATGCCCATTACACATTGCGCTTCATACCCTGATGCCCATAACACATTGCTCTTCATACCCCAATGCCCATTACACATTGCGCTTCATACCCTGATGCCAATTACACATTGCGCTTCATACCCTGATGCCCATTACACATTGCTCTTCATACCCCAATGCCCATTACACATTGCGCTTCATACCCTGATGCCAATTACACATTGCGCTTCATACCCTGATGCCCATAACACATTGCTCTTCATACCCCAATGCCCATTACACATTGCGCTTCATACCCTGATGCCAATTACACATTGCGCTTCATACCCTGATGCCCATTACACATTGCGCTTCATACCCTGATGCCCATTACACATTGCGCTTCATACCCTAATGCCCATTACACATTGCGCTTCATACCCTGATGCCCATTACACATTGCGCATCATACCCTGATGCCAATTACACATTGCGCTTCATACCCTGATGCCCATTACACATTGCGCTTCATACCCTGATGCCCATTACACATTGCGCTTCATACCCTGATGCCCATTACACATTGCGCTTGATGCCCATTACACATTGCGCTTGATGCCCATTACACATTGCGCTTCATACCCTGATGCCCATTACACATTACGCCTCACACCATGATGCCATTACACATTGCGCTTCATACCCTGATGCCCATTACACATTGCGCTTCATACCCTGATGCCCATTACACATTGCGCTTCATACCCTGATGCCCATTACACATTGCGCTTCATACCCTGATGCCCATTACACATTGCGCTTCATACCCTGATGCCCATTACACATTGCGCTTCATACCCTGATGCCCATTACACATTGCTCTTCATACCCTGATGCCCATTACACATTTTGCTTCATACCCTGATGCCCATTACATAACACGCCTCACACTGTGATGCTCATTAAACATTTTGCCACACATGATGCCCATTACACAGTGTGAACACGGCATAAATGGGGCAGAGGACTGGACCCACTGGGACTGGCTGGACACATCCCATATCTCCCTCCCTGACCCCCTCCTCATATCCCACTTCACCTACTTTATCTTTGCTGGTCCCCTTGTGATAGGCACATTGCGGGAGCCGGGCAGGATGAGGTGAGGATTGCTGAGGTGGACGGCTGGCTCTGGTCTCTTTACTGCAGCCTGCGCAGGTCCGGCGCAGGCTGCACAATCACAGACAGCATACTAGTCAGCCGTCACAGCCCGCACTTCGCCGGTGGCTGTGACGGACTCGGGGAGGAGTGCTGCTGAGGATCCAAAATGGAGATCCGATCCCCACCGCCCCACCGCACGCAACATCCCCCCCCCACCACCACCACCACTACACCACTGTGCAATGTCCGCGGCAGGGGTAAGCAGACTTTATTATAAAAAAAAAAAAGCAAAAAGCATAAGGACGTAAATTTGAGCAATCGTGCGGGGGGGGGGGGATTAGGAGGTGCCTGTGCACCCCTGGCACCCCCCCCTCTCCCCCCCCCCCCCCTGTGCGCACGCCTATGTCGGTAAGTATGGTTGTAACTATCAATTTTATGTGTCTGTTGGACATACTTGCCTACTTTTTTTTCACTCCTCTCTGGAAGGGTAGCTATGCCCTATATATAACATAAGTTACTGTGACAGGGAAGGTGGCCCCTCTCAGTTCTGGGCCCCATATAGCAGTTGTACTTCCTGTACCTATGGTAGTTAAACCCCTGTATATAACACATGTAACTGGGACAGGGAAGGTGGCCCCACTCAGCTCTGGCCCCATAGCAGCTGCACCTCCTGCACCTATGGTAGCTACACCCTGTATATAACACATGTAACTGTGACAGGGAAGGTGGCCCCTCTAGCTCTGGCCCCATAGCAGCTGCACTCCCTGCACCTATGGTAGTTACACCCCTGTATATAACACATGTAACTGTGACAGGGAAGGTGGCCGATCTCAGCTCTGGACCCCATAGCAGCTGCACCCCCTGCACCTATGGTAGCTACACCCTGTATATAACACATGTAACTGTGACAGGGAAGGTGGCCCCTCTCAGCTCTGGACCCCATAGCAGCTGCACCCCCTGCACCTATGGTAGCTACACCCTGTATATAACACATGTAACTGTGACAGGGAAGGTGGCCCCTCTCAGCTCTGGGCCCCATAGCAGCTGCACCCCCTCCACCTATGGTAGCTACACCCTGTATATAACACATGTAACTGTGACAGGGAAGGTGGCCCCTCTCAGCTCTGGGCCCCATAGCACATACTTGCCGACTCTCCCGCAATTAGCGGGAGCCTCCCGCTTTAGACACCATTCTCCCGGTCCCCCGCAAAGCCCCCCCAATCCCCCGGAATTTAAAAGCTGAGTTTAACAAAAACGGACTGCGCATGCGCTAGTCCGGCGCGATGTGGTCGGGGCTTGGAAGTACTACGCGTCGCATCAGTGTGAGAGCCGCACGTGATGGTAAGACCCTGCTAGCAGTCACAAGCAGGGAGACTAGGAGCAGCAGTGAGTGAAGCCCGCCCCTCTGACCTCTTCCCCTCTCTGCCTCATCTGAGAGCTGCTGCTGCTGCATGCTGGAGACACAGAGGAGGGGGAGAGACGGGGACCGGCATAGAAAGCAGCTGTGAGGACTGACAGACCTGCCAGCTGGGAGCTCGGAGGAGAGGCTGGGGGAGGAGCTGGAGTGCTCCGTTCCCAGGTTAGTAGTAGTACATGTTGTTGTTCTGCCACAGAAGCTCCATGCTGGCTGGTCCTGTGTGTAGGCAGCTAGCTATGTCATGTGATCTGTTTGTTTTTTGTGTTTTTTTAGCTTGGCACTGACTTTAATGTGTGTGTATGTAGGTGACCTATGGGTGTATCTATTAAACCTGGCACTGTGTGTGTATGTGTGTGTCATTGTGTGTGAATGCACTGTGTGTGTATAGCCTAACACTGTTCTGTGTGTGTGTGTGTGTGTGTGTGCGCGTTTACTGGCAGCGATCCCTGTAAATTTTAGGCTGGCACTGAGCATTTGTTATTATGTGTAGATAGGATCCCTGTGTGTGTGTGTGTGTGTGTGGGGGGGGGGGGGGGGTGGGGTGGGGTGGTAAGGTAGTGACCCCTGTGTGTGTTGGCCGCGAGTGACCCCTCTGTGTGTGTGGGGGGACGGTAGTGACCCTTGTGTGTGTGTGTAGGCTGGCAGTGACCCTTGTGTGTGTGTGTGTAGGCTGGTAGTGACCCCTGTGTGTGTGTGTGTGTAGGCTGGTAGGTTGCCGACACTCCCGGATTTTGCAGGAGGCTCCCATTTTAGGCGAGAGTCCCCCGATTACCTGCAAAGCCCTCCCAATACCCCTGAATACTCAATTCCCAGCTAAAAATCCAGACCGCACAGTGCGAGTCTGTCCGCAATGGGGACATGATCATGCCTAATAGGCCACGCCCACTTTGCTGTGGCCCCCCCCATTCTGGGTCGGCCGCGCCTCCGGCGCGGCAGATCACAGGTTGTGAGGTATGAAATCTCCCTGAAATCCGTTAAAAAAAGTAGGCAAGTATGCCATAGCAGCTGCACTCCCTGTACCTATGGTACTTACACCCCTGTATATAACACATGTAACTGTGACAGGGAAGGTGGCCCCTCTCAGCTCTGGCCCCATAGCAGCTGCACTCCCTGCACCTATGGTAGCTACACCCCTGTATATAACACATGTAACTGTGACAGGGAAGGTGGCCCCTCTCAGCTCTGGCCCCATAGCAGCTGCACCCCCTGCACCTGTGGTAGTTACACCCTGTATATAACACATGTAACTGTGACAGGGAAGGTGGCCCCTCTCAGCTCTAGGGCCCCATAGCAGCTGCACTCCCTGCACCTATGGTAGTTACACCCTGTATATTACATATGTAACTGTGACAGGGAAGGTGGCCCCTCTCAGCTTTGGTCCCCATAGCAGCTGCACCCCCTGCACCTATGGTAGCTACACCCCTGTATATAGCACATGTAACTGTGACAGGGAAGGTGGCCCCTCTCAGCTCTGGGCCCCAAAGCAGCTGCACTCCCTGCACCTATGGTAGCTACACCCCTGTATATAACACATGTAACTGACAGGGAAGGTGGCCCCTCTCAGCTCTGGGCCCCATAGCAGCTGCACTCCCTGCACCTATGGTAGTGTGATATATGTATGCATACATTAAATTGCCTATTTGAATTAGACTGGCCCCTGTTAAAAGGTAAATACCCCTCCAGTAGGGTTACCACCTTTTTGTTGAGAGATTCCCGGACAGTGGCCCGCCCCTTGACACACCCACTGCCCCGCCCATGCCCCACCCCCAGCACCGCCCTTTGACCCGCCTTATGTTGATTTTTTTTAACCTTTGCTTCAATTTCATTCTTGATTTTGCATACCATAATGCCAGTTACATGTTACATCATACACAGTAATACCCATTACACGTTATGCCCCACACCATGATGCCCATTACATGTTACAACATACACTGCAATGCCCATTACACAATATGCCAGGACTGAAAACCGTTTTTGGAAAGGAGGAACTATATAGACAGTGCGCGCCGTAGGCGCGCGCCAAAAATTTTCAACATAATGCCGATTACACGTCACACACCCATTACATAGTGTACAAAATGCCATAGTATACCACATGCCATAATGCCCATTACACTTATGCCACACAGCGTTATGCCCATTACATATTACGCCACACACCGCAATGGGCATTACACAATATGCTAGTACTGAAAAAGTTTTTTGTAAAGAAGGAACAACACAGACAGTGCGCGCCGTAGGCGCGCGTGAAAAATTTTCAACATAATGCAGACTACACATCACACACCCATTACATAGTGTACAAAATGCCATGGTATATCACATGCCATAATGCCCATTACATGTTATACCACATAGCTTCAGGTGATAAACCATTGTATTTATCATATATGAAGGAGTCTATTTGTTGTTTTTAAATAAATGATGTAAGTACATACTTTATATTTCTTCTAAGTGGCCCAGGGTCGGTGGTGGACTGGTGGTGGAGCCTGGAGGCTGGGTGGCTGACCTGGCTCTGCCGCTCTATCCTCTCTGGCAGCTGATGGATGGTGAAGCCAGGACTCGGAGCCTAGGAGGGTGGGTGGGTATCATGCGGAGGTGAGCGAGCCTGGTGGCTGGAGGAGATTCACTGACTGCTGTCTGTTGTCTGCCAGCCCACTGCCCAGGCCATGGAGTATAGCTGGCTAATAATGGTGGTGGTGGACTGAGGCAGGCTGGACTCTGGAGGCTGGCCTGGAGCCCTGGGCTGCCTGGGCCTGCTGGACACTGTCTCCCTGTGTAGCTCTGAGCTCAGTAGCTGGCTGGCTGGTGGTGGACTGACTGAGGCTGGAGTGGTGCCCTGCCCTGGGCTGGGCCCTGCCTGGACTCTGTCTCCTGGACAGAGGCAACTTAGGGTGGTGCTGGGCTGGACTCAGTCTGGACTGTGTGTGGACAGGCTGCCTGTGCCTGAGGCGAGGAATCAGGATGGGTGATGGTGGTGGTAAGGAGGCTGGGTGGAAAGAGGCCTTGTTCCACACTCCACAGCGTGCTGCTAGTCAGAGACTGAGGCTGGGAGTGTGTGTCAGTTTGAGCGCCGGAGGGAAATCGGAGGGAGGAGTCCGGTGGAGCACGGGAGCCTGGGGAGGTGGAGTCAACACACTGTCTATGTGTGTGTGTACAGTCCGTCCGACCCGACTCCGCCTCCCTCCTCCCAGTGAGCGCCGCGGCGGAGTGACTGACAGAGTCACTCTGCGCCGCAACGCCGCCCCCAGGCCGCCTCGTCATCCATCAATCATGATGGACATGGCCGCCGCCAGTCACCCGCGACTTCACCGCTGCTAACAGCGCCGGCAACCAGGGGAGTGGGGACAGACACTCATTCCCGGACTAAACATAGTCCGGGAAGGCCACCCGCCCGGACTCCGGACGCCGGTATAAATTACCGGACTGTCCGGAGTAATCCCGGACGGGTGGTAACCCTACCCTCCAGGATGTAGGGAATGGACTATCCCAGCCAAATTGTGCTTTTTGCACTTTGTTAAATAAAGTTGCAGGTCAGAGAAAAAAACCAGGAAGTTGCTGGGCTCATGTGAGGAGAGGGAGTGAAGATGCACAGCACTGATGGTCAGACTGAGCACACAAAAGTTTGTGTGAATGGACACTCATGTAAGTTTGTGTAAATGGACACTTTAAGAAGCTGGGCAAACGGAATTCTAAACATCCTAGCAGCTGATGTGTGACCTTGTGCATGTATACATTTTCGTATTTCAACACTTACTTATATAAACCTGAAATAACGACTCGGAGACTTGGGTTTGGCAGAAATTGTTAGCTGAATTTATTGAAAACTCTTTAAGCTAATTGCTTGTATTAGAATTCCTTAATTAAATGGTGGCCCAGAAAGAACGGCTAGTGTTCTAAGCTCCACCCCACGACTGACGTATGTAATGACGTATTCCCTACACAAGCGGTATGGCTCCACCTACTCCATTGACTGCCACCCGACTGGGTGGTCTCGCTGCCCCCCGAGCGGGAGATCTAGCGCAGGCCTATAGTCAATGGAGGTGAGCGCACCGAGAACAACCGATGTGATGTATAAACATCGCTTACTGAAGGCCTAAATCAATTAATCTGCCGTTCTTTCCCGCCTTTCAGCCAACGCGTTTACAGCCCCCCTTTATCCCCCCCTTACTAAATCGTAATAGGGCGGGTAGGGTGGGAAATTCCACAGGGAAAAGAGGAAGACTCCTCCTTCCCTGTTCCTATTATCCCAGCTAACTCTGCCCTCCCCTGTTTTCCTATTGGCTCCGAGTCACATGCTCCATAGTGTACACACAGCCTTGGATGTTTAATTCACTCCTTTCCTATGGCAGTCATTACGTTATTCTAAACATCCTAGCAGCTGATGTGTGACCTTGTGCATGTATACATTTTCGTATTTCAACACTTACTTATATAAACCTGAAATAACGACTCGGAGACTTGGGTTTGGCAGAAATTGTTAGCTGAATTTATTGAAAACTCTTTAAGCTAATTGCTTGTATTAGAATTCCTTAATTAAATGGTGGCCCAGAAAGAACGGCTAGTGTTCTAAGCTCCACCCCACGACTGACGTATGTAATGACGTATTCCCTACACAAGCGGTATGGCTCCACCTACTCCATTGACTGCCACCCGACTGGGTGGTCTCGCTGCCCCCCGAGCGGGAGATCTAGCGCAGGCCTATAGTCAATGGAGGTGAGCGCACCGAGAACAACCGATGTGATGTATAAACATCGCTTACTGAAGGCCTAAATCAATTAATCTGCCGTTCTTTCCCGCCAAAGCGGGGGTCCTGGTCCCAGGACACCCCCGCCCCGCCACCAGACTAGAGCACCATAAGGACGCTCCTAGAAATAGATCCTCCTCAACTCTGAGCCTCCCTTTCCTTACATAGGGGATTCTAACCGGGAAAGGCCACCGGACCGCTCCAGGTCAGGGCCTGCAGCTTCCCTGCTGCGCTAGTGTGGATCAGACCACTCGAGGTCAGGGCCCGCAGCTTCCATGCTGTGCCCTTGGCCAACTGACCCCTTCTAGGTCAGGGCCCGCAGCTTCCCTGCTGCGCTAACATGCATCAGACCACTCAAGGTCATGGGCCCACAGCTTCCATGCTGTGCCCAATGGGCAACTGACCACTTACAGGTCAGGGCCCGTAGCTTCCCTGCTGCGCTAACATGCATCAGACCACTCAGGGTCATGGGCCCACAGCTTCCATGCTGTGCCCAATGGCCAACTGACCACTTACAGGTCAGGGCCCGCAGCTTCCCTGCTGCGCTAATATGCCTCAGACCACTTAGGGTCATGGGCCCACAGCTTCCATGCTGTGCCCAATGGCCAACTGACCACTTACAGGTCAGGGGCCCGCAGCTTCCCTGCTGTGCTAATATGCATCAGACCACTCAAGGTCGTGGGCCCCCAGCTTCCATGCTGTGCCCATGGCCAACTGACCACTTACCGGTCAGGGCCCGCAGCGTCCCTGCTGCGCTAGGTACAAGAATTGTGCACTGGTTTGTAAGGCTATGATATGTTAGCGTATTTAAGGAGGATCTGCCAAAGAAAATAAAAATTTCTGATGCCCAATTTTGGTAGCATATAATTTGGTAAAGTACCAATAGAACGCCCATTTCTGACACAAAGGGGGAAGGGTTCTGGGGAATGGGGATTACTCGGCCGGAGGACAAAAACGTCTGGACCTGCTGAGGGACTATTGACTATAGAATTCAGTCTGTCAGTTCAGGTAAAAAAGCGTGAAAACTCCGGACGCTCTGCCCAACAACAGAGCGTAGTTAATCCCCGAGTAGGATGGGCACACTTGACATACAAACATCCACCCAAGCGCTAGCGCAATCAGGCTGGCGCACTGCCCTCATGGCAGTAGATGCGGGCAGATGTACTTATTGTAACAAGCGGAACGCCATCGGCCTAAAGCCTCAAACTCTTCCGCCGTGCGGCCTGCCCTTGCCGCGGTTGTAGCCGCCCCTATTCTGTGAGAGTGTGTGCAGAATTCCCTTGGGGAGAGGCCACCCTTCAAGGCATCAGCGCAACATCCAGCTGAATGGGTACCCCACTTCTAGGTCAGGGCCCGCAGCTTCCCTGCTGTGCCCAATGGCCATCTGACCACTTACAGGTCAGGGCCCGCAGCTTCCCTGCTGCGCTAATATGCATCGGACCAGTCAAGGTCTTGGGCCCCCAGCTTCCATGCTGTGCCCATGGCCAACTGACCACTTACCGGTCAGGGCCCGCAGCTTCCCTGCTGCGCTAATATGCATCAGACCCGTCAAGGTCGTGGGCCCCCAGCTTCCATGCTGTGCCCATGGCCAACTGACCACTTACAGGTCAGGGCCCGCAGCTTCCCTGCTGCGCTAGTATGCATTAGACCCCTTAAGGTCGGCATGTCCCTTTTTAGCCCCACTTACTCCCCTTACTGTAGTTAAGTAAGAGGGATTACAATACTGCGCCGCTGAAGGCTGCTGTAACCATTGTGAAGGTTGCCCTGTAGCGATGGCCGTGGGCCCCCTGATCTGTGAGCTTCCACATTAAGCCGTGTTTCCTTTAGAAAGAAAGGGCCATGACGTATAGCTGTAATTGGCTGTTGTGCCTGCGGCTCTCTTTCAAGCCTCGCGTATCTGCGGTGTAGCCGTATTGGACCACCCCTGGCCAAGCCGCCCTCCTGCCCTTATTGCTGTGTCCTTGCTTGTTCGCCCGCCTACTGGCATACCTGGCTGGCTGTGCGCTTGGGAGCCCTGGCCATGCTAATTACTCCCGGCCCCTTCCTATCAAGAGTGGCTGGCGTGTGACCCAGCATGCGCAGAAAAAGAACACCAAAAAACATTGTCTCACCACTGGAAGGACCGTCACCTGCTTGCCGTGACTCGGCTGTCCACACCTCATCAACCTCCTTGTTCGATTTGGATTCGATTTCCAATTCCTTCCACGTTTTCTCGAGCAATTTGTTATCTGTGGAGACATGTGACTGGTCCCTGACCTACTGCCCTCACACTTCCCTAATGCTGGAGTTATATGTTAATATGGTATTGCGACATATGGCCATATACGCCAGCTCCTTACGCCATGGCTAGTGAATAATAGGTTGAAGGATGCTATCATCCCGATGCATGTATTCCTGCAATTGCTACTATCTATGTGTTAGCGGTGATTCATATTGTTCCCATAGCGCACTGCCCTGGTCCTTCCATATGGACGCATATGCCCACTAAAGCTCATTTTGTTGTCAGCACCCAATGCATGTACAAGTATGAGTGTGGAATATTATAATTGGGACTATTGGTTAATATTGTAATTCTAGAGGTTTTAGCTCTACCTATGTTGCTGCTTGTGACCCAATCGCCAAGCCATAGGGAATATCTGAGCGGGAACCTAGCTCTGTCCATGCACCTAACTTCTGTGTTCTGCAGCCGAGCACGGCATCATTTTGCCGTTGCTGTTATTTAATAGTAGATCTGTGTAGCAGATGGCGGCTCCTCTGTCCTAGAATGTAGCTAATCTGACCATTAAAGGCTAGTGCTCTTAAATAACTCATTATGCGGTGCCCCGTGCATCTACTGTCATATTGGGGGAAATTTACTAAAGGAAACCCGCAAATAAAAAAAATAGGTGCATCCGTATCCAGAAACACACCCACCCCTGACATCCACCATCCCGAAAACACGGCAACCCGCACCCGCATCGATGTGCTATCAATACGAACACGAATCGCCGCACCCCCGGGACAGCAAATGCCAAAAACAAGTACATTCCTAAACACAAACACACCTACCTTCCACAAATCTCCCTCAGCAAACCCCCCCCACTATGTCATCTATTTATTATGCCGTTTATAAGGCCCCAATTTCCAGTGATCCCTGAGCCAAAACACCTTTTATTAACCATTGTATACCTAGGGATTGCGGCTGATCTTGTTGAGACATAAAACACAAAGGGCCAAGTGCCACTTATAGCAAGAGATTGCGGTTAGTGGGCAATATGACAGAATATCTATAGATTGTAAGCTTGCAGCAGGGCCCTCCCACTTCCCGGTCTGTCTGTTGTTAACCAGTTTGTTTTCCCCCTGTCTCTGATTGTAAAGCGCAACAGAATCTGCTGCGATATAAAGGAAAATGCAAATCAATAAATCAATATGCAAATGTGACAATTGTAGAAGGAAGTTTGCTATTAGGGGCAGTGTGGCGGCCAATGTATAGTAGGGTGGTGCAGTGATTAGCATCACTGCTACTAGCAGGGCCCTTGTATAGCTGCCATACCTTGTCCACCCATTTATCAGTGAGTTTGTCTTTTTATAATTGTACCAGTATATAATTTTAAGGCCGGCCGTGTTGGCGGTGTGCTATTAACCTTGGAGCCCCCCGTCTGCATATATGCGCCATAATTTGCCATAACATCAGTGGCCTATGGGTCCCAACCAGCGGTGCCACCCTTGCGATTGTTATTCTGGGACATCCTAGGCTACTTTTAAAAGCTAGCTTCTTGAAGATAATAGCTGGTAATATAATTTCGCAAAGTACCCCCCTGAGGCGGGGTGTCCTGTTCTCTCCAAAGGCCGTGTCTAGTTCTATATACGGAGAGACTGTGAACGTGGCACCTAGTAGCGTGGGTGTGTACTGCTACATCTGAGAGGAATCTTTTAAAATGACTTATAATCAAATGTAGATGAGCCCCAAAGTGGTTACTTCGAAGCAAAATGTAATAGTGTAATGTGGGTTAGTTGAAAATGAGGGAGATTTACAGTGAATAATTTTGCAATGGTAAATATCATGCCTTTCCTTTGTGCGGCTGTGTCGTTCACCTCCAGGTGCTGCTACGTGCCATTTCCCTGAACCTGGGGAAGTAAAACTCTGCCCCTGTAATAGCTAATGTACTGCATGGTCTTCTTATAAGGAAATGCGAGCTTTGACCTTGGAGCATGGGCGACCTTATTAATGCCTTGCGGTCCTACCCTCTCCTGGGTGGCTCTTACCGGGGGCATGGTTTTTTAACTTCCTTCCCCGCACGGGTGCCCCTGTATCGTTCTCCTCCCTGTGGCAGTGGTTCTACATCTTTCCTCCCTGTTGCTGTAACCCTACGTGGGAGCAGGGGAGGTTGCTCTGTAGTCACTACCCTGGAAGAGGAGCTGGAGTGCTCCCCTGCTCGATCCCTGCGGTTTCCCTCTCCTGCTTCTATGGTTCACATTTTCCCTGTGCCTTCTATGACTATGTGGTGAGCCTGTACCTTGGTAATGCAAGCAGTTTGACTTTGCCTGCATTCTCTCACCCCTTCTATGTCATGCGTGCCCGCCCACCGCCGACCCTTGACCCCTGGCTTCCGTACTCCGTGATGGACTCCAGCCCCGTGTACCTCACCCGTTGTTCGCCGACTCCCTCCCCTCGCCGCTGCTCCGTGCGCCAGACGCCCTCCCCCTACCTGCCGCCAAACACGGTCTAGCGTGTGTGGCAGCGGCGGTAGATGACACTCTCCCGCCCCCCCTCGTGGCCAGACGCTGCCACAGTGTGACCTGGTCGGTGAAGGGAGGTAAGGGGTGGCGATGAGCGGTGCGGCGGAGACCCTGCTGATGTGCCGGTCAGCGCGGCACCGCTCGGCCATGTCTGTGTGGGATTGCGTCTTTTGTCGGAAGCAGGGCGACGCGGGGGATAAAACAATGTGGCCGGGTTTGTTGCGGCTAGACCGGTGTCCGCAGCGAAGCGTGCGGGCGGCCGGGAAAAGCGTTGTGGGCGGGTGGATGCCATCGATCAGGCCGGCGGGTGCAGAGCAAGCAGTGTCCCATTTACGATCCCTGTATAACTCCTGTATAAATCCCTGTATAACAGTGCTATAAGCCTTGACTTGATTTAACCCCTGCACCCTTAATGATAGGCCATACCCTGCATAGATCCTAACAGTACTGTAGTGCGGTAATGCGCTATAATGCGCTCCCCCTTGTATACAGTAGTTAGTTTGTGATAAGCTACACAATGATGAAATTGCTAGAAACTACAGCGGGCAATTTAAAACATAGGCCTCAATTCTAGTGCAGGGTCGGGGTGCCAAGGAGGATCACTCACCAGAACCATTCCAGTGAATTCCATAGGGAAAAGAGATCAAAATGCTAAGAAATTCCCCGCTATACCAATCCTCACAGTACTAGATAAAGTAATATAAAAGTAACCCTTTTTATATGTATATCCCGTTAAACCAGGTAAGACCCAATCAACTGTATAATGCTAAAGTTGTTAAGCACTGAAAGCAATTCACAACCCAGGCCTCAAATCTACAGCAGGGTCAGTGGTGAGAACAAAGGATTCCCTCACCCCATCCCACAGGAAATAGGCTATAGCAGGAGCAGTACTCACTCCAACCATCCAGAGGAAATTCCACAGGGAAAAGAGGAAGACTCCTCCTTCCCTGTTCCTATTATCCCAGCTAACTCTGCCCTCCCCTGTTTTCCTATTGGCTCCGAGTCACATGCTCCATAGTGTACACACAGCCTTGGATGTTTAATTCACTCCTTTCCTATGGCAGTCATTACGTTATTCATCTTTAAGTGACTCTCTCCCAAATCTAACCAGCCACACCAAGAAAGACTGTCATGTTAAAAGACTGTATAGAATAACTCCAGAACTGCTCAGTGGCAGGGGGTGAAAGTATCATTGGCCCCTGTGATTACAGTTTATAGAAGAGACAGCTACAGCAAGTTAACCAATATCCTATTGCATTGGTTTGTTGTTAACCTCTTAAAGTTGGATCCTCTTGAACAAAGGACTGCTGCAGGAAAGACATTTATTATCTCACTAAGTATGTCCAAAACCCAGTGGATTACAAATACAGTATTCAGTACAAGTATATAGTCCAAAGCAGGAACTGAACCTTTGGGATCTCTGTGATAGACTATAGACTTTTAAGGGGTGATTGAACTTTCCTCTCCAAGGATTCTATAAGGACTAACAGTGATATCATCTCAGGTACTAAAAGTGCACTATAAAACCATTAATTATTGCGCAATAATATCTACTGTTGTCACTATCTATACCGTAAGAATTAATTGTTTACCATTATTTATGCAATAGGGATATTTATATGTTTACTGTGGTCCATGCCTTAATTAGTCCAGTCTGCCGTTAGTGATATACTAGTGAATATACGTATTGTTTTGATTTATACAGATAATATGCCAAAAGCTACAGGCCAGTGAACGTGAAGCCTAGATTAGTTGTTTAAAGCTGCTGGCTAGAACCAGAGAACGTAGCGACTCCTGACAGCCATAGTTAGCCAGACAATTGGTGAATTGCGTAACTGTTATTGTGCATTCTTTACTGTTTTTGAAGGCGCAGGTTGCCTTATACTGCGCAAATAAAGTGTTAACCCTTTTTGAACCACGCTGAGTCTCCTGCCTCCAATACTCTGTGACATAGAAGAAGCAGCACCCTCCAAGTGGCCATACCGGTAAGAGAACACAACCAATGTACACCTGTGGTTATCACATTTGGCGTCTGACGAACAGGATACGTACACTAAAAGCGGAGAAACCCCAACCCAGCATCATTCAAGATGTCGCAAGAAGAAGCTCAAGGAAACCCGCAAGCCATATGGGGCACGGACCAAGGAGATACATCTGGAGGAAGCAGCTCTACTGCATGGATACCGGCGATGATTAACATGCCATACTACTTCCGAGCACCGTGGCTCCCCACCTTTGCAGGAGAGACCAGATCGTCAGAACCCAGCGGATTCCGCGACTTCAGGGACCAGATGGAGATCCTATTTAATGTACACAGGCTGAATGAAAAACAGAAGATCGAAATAATAACGGCGCAGTTGAAGGGGTTCGCCAAGGGAGAAGTAAAATCATGGCCAGCAGATCAGAAAGAATCAGCGACAGCGATATTGAACAAATTGGCAACGATCTTCGACGCTAAGACGCTATCAGAACTGAAGACGCAATTTTACGCACGGAAGCAACAACCACAGGAGACTTTACGAGAATTTGCAGTAGAACTGCATGAGGCACTACAAGCCATCAAGGAGTGCGCCCCTACCGAAGCCGTAGAAGAGAATGAGACACTTACGAACCAGTTCCTGGATGGGATATATGATGAAAACACGAAGGGTCAACTCAAGATGCTACACCGACAGGAGGCACCCATAGGCTTTGCCAAATTCAAGGAACTGGCGGTCAAGGTTTTTGGGGACAAGCCTAGAAAAGGGAAAGTGGCTTTGAATCCTGAAGTAGCTGTTTGGCAGCAATCCCAAGCCACCACTGCGAAGGACCGGATTGCAGAAATGAAAGAACAGATCGCTGACTTGACCCAAGGGATGACCGACCTCTGCCGAGAACTGAGAGCCCTGAAAGAAACCCCTTCCCAACAGAGATCATGGAGGACGGAAAGAGAACCCCGGTACAGTAATGACGGGAGGAATATTCCGTGGAACTCTCGTCGCCTCCCATCGGATCGGTTTGACGAACAGGGAAGGCCGATATGCAGGCGATGCCAGAAAAGCGGGCACATTAAGAGAGACTGTAGACAACCCGAACATTTAAACGAAGAACTCCCGAGGTCCAGGGCCAACCGTCGGGAGAACCTTCAGCAATAGGTCCTGCACCCCAAGAATGGCTACCAAAGTATGTCGGGCAATGTCCTGTGATCAAGATTGAAATCAACGGAGTCACCATACCAGCCTTGTTAGATACTGGATCCCAGGTCACCACTGTTCAATGGGTTGAATTTGCTAAGCACTGGAAAAAAGAAGAAATCCTGGCACCGCCGCCGGCGGGGCTGAACCTGTTAGCCAGCAACGGGCAGAATATTGACTGCTGTGGATATTGGGAGGCCGGGATCAAAATAGGACATGCTCAACTGCCCAAACAAGGGTGTCTGATTACGACCTTCGAAGATAAATGGCTACCGCCCGTAATAATCGGAATGAACGTCCTAAGAAATTGCCCTGAAGAACTAATCTCAACACTGACACAAGAACTGTTCAACCGACCTCAGACTGTGAGACGAATCATGCAATATACCATCTATGACCAGAAAAGCCAGGCGGGGAAGAGAGTGTTGGCTTCGCAGGTACGAGGAACCGTCAAGTGGTTTAATGTCCGGAAGAGGTATGGCTTCATCAACAGGAGTGACACAAAAGATGACGTCTTTGTCCATCAGACGGCCATAAAGAGAAACAACCCACGGAAGTTGCTGTGCAGTGTTGGAAATGGCGAGATGGTGGAATTTGATGTGGTGGAAGGAGAAAAGGGTGCCGAAGCAGCCAATGTGACTGGCCCCGGCGGTGTACCGGTTAAAGGAAGCCGGTTTGCTCCCAACAGACATCGGTTCCGCAGACTGTCCTACCATCCAGAAGTAGAGGATGCTGCAGAATCTGGTGGAGAAGGCATAAGTGCGAACCAAGCGAGTGAAGGGGAGAGAGTGGAGGAAGCGTTCCCTCAGCAGAGACCTGTCCAGTGCAGAAGTCCACCGCCATTCTTCCACCGACGACATTGTGGTAGGGGGAACAGAGCAGCGAATCAGGAGCTTAACACCCTCCCTGAGGGGACAGAAGTTATACAGACTGATGGGGTGAATAAGCATCGGCTTGAACTGGCCGAGAAAGTAGTGGAAGAAAGGATGGAGACAGCCCACCACCGACAAGGGACAAGTTATGGCCAGGATGCGAATGCCGCATCGTTCCGAGTGGGAGACCGAGTTTGGAAGATGGATAACCAACGGAGTAACGAGTTAGATCCCTTCTGGGAATCTGTACCCTACGTGATTGTCCACCTGCTTGCTACAGACACTGGGGTGTATGGGATAAGAAGAGATGGAGATGACCACCAAGTTCTCAAGATGGTACACAAAAACCAACTCGAGCTTTGCCGGGGCAGAATGAGTCCGGAGGATGGGGTACGAGACCGTACAGAAGAAGACGCAATACCACAAGTCACCTACCATCTTCTGCACGACCCAGCATACTTCCAACGCCTTGTGGGAGTACTCCAACAGCACGGTATGAAGTTGCCGCAGAGAAGAGGAGAGGCCGAGGAAGAGGGGGTAGAACAGACGTCCGGCAGAGCTGTCCAGAGTATCAGAGTGGTCAAACCCCTCCGATTTAGAGAGTAATTGTAATGCTTGATGTACAATGTAAACTTATGGTCAAAGTATGTGTTATAATATCTTCCAGAAATACTGCGTTAATGTTTGATTATGTACATTTTGTATTGATATAAGAGAGAGACATGCAAAGTTGCATGAGGACATGCAAAATTTCAGAAGGGAAGAATGTGATATATGTATGCATACATTAAATTGCCTATTTGAATTAGACTGGCCCCTGTTAAAAGGTAAATACCCCTCCAGGATGTAGGGAATGGACTATCCCAGCCAAATTGTGCTTTTTGCACTTTGTTAAATAAAGTTGCAGGTCAGAGAAAAAAACCAGGAAGTTGCTGGGCTCATGTGAGGAGAGGGAGTGAAGATGCACAGCACTGATGGTCAGACTGAGCACACAAAAGTTTGTGTGAATGGACACTCATGTAAGTTTGTGTAAATGGACACTTTAAGAAGCTGGGCAAACGGAATTCATCTTTAAGTGACTCTCTCCCAAATCTAACCAGCCACACCAAGAAAGACTGTCATGTTAAAAGACTGTATAGAATAACTCCAGAACTGCTCAGTGGCAGGGGGTGAAAGTATCATTGGCCCCTGTAATTACAGTTTATAGAAGAGACAGCTACAGCAAGTTAACCAATATCCTATTGCATTGGTTTGTTGTTAACCTCTTAAAGTTGGATCCTCTTGAACAAAGGACTGCTGCAGGAAAGACATTTATTATCTCACTAAGTATGTCCAAAACCCAGTGGATTACAAATACAGTATTCAGTACAAGTATATAGTCCAAAGCAGGAACTGAACCTTTGGGATCTCTGTGATAGACTCTAGACTTTTAAGGGGTGATTGAACTTTCCTCTCCAAGGATTCTATAAGGACTAACAGTGATATCATCTCAGGTACTAAAAGTGCACTATAAAACCATTAATTATTGCGCAATAATATCTACTGTTGTCACTATCTATACCGTAAGAATTAATTGTTTACCATTATTTATGCAATAGGGATATTTATATGTTTACTGTGGTCCATGCCTTAATTAGTCCAGTCTGCCGTTAGTGATATACTAGTGAATATACGTATTGTTTTGATTTATACAGATAATATGCCAAAAGCTACAGGCCAGTGAACGTGAAGCCTAGATTAGTTGTTTAAAGCTGCTGGCTAGAACCAGAGAACGTAGCGACTCCTGACAGCCATAGTTAGCCAGACAATTGGTGAATTGCGTAACTGTTATTGTGCATTCTTTACTGTTTTTGAAGGCGCAGGTTGCCTTATACTGCGCAAATAAAGTGTTAACCCTTTTTGAACCACGCTGAGTCTCCTGCCTCCAATACTCTGTGACATAGAAGAAGCAGCACCCTCCAAGTGGCCATACCGGTAAGAGAACACAACCAATGTACACCTGTGGTTATCACAGTAGCTACACCCTGTATATAACACATGTAACTGTGACAGGAAGGTGGCCCCTCTCAGCTCTGGCCCCATAGCAGCTGCACCCCCTGCACATGTGGTAGTTACACCCTGTATATAACACATGTAACTGTGACAGGGAAGGTGGCCCCTCTCAGCTCTAGGGCCCCATAGCAGCTGCACTCCCTGCACCTATGGTTTCTACACCCTTGTATATAACACATGTAACTGGGACTGGGAAGGTAGCCCCTCTCAGCTCTGGGCCCCAGAGCAGCTGCACTCCTTGCACCTATGGTAGCTACACCCCTGTATATAACACATGTAACTGTGACAGGGAAGGTGGCCCCTTTCTCAGCTCTGGGCCCCATAGCAGCTGCACTCCCTGCACCTATGGTAGCTACACCCTGTATATAACACATGTAACTGTGACAGGGAAGGTGGCCCCTATCAGCTCTGGACCCCATAGCAGCTGCACTCCCTGCACCTATGGTAGCTACACCCCTGTATATAGCACATGTAACTGTGACAGGGAAGGTGGCCCCTCTCAGCTCTGTGCCCCATAGCAGTTGCACTCCCGGCACCTATGGTAGCTACACCCTGTATATAACACATGTAACAGTGACAGGGAAGGTGGCCCCTCTCAGCTCTGGGCCCCATAGCAGCTGCACTCCCTGCACCTATGGTAGCTACACCCTGTATATAACACATGTAACTGTGACAGGAAGGTGGCCCCTCTCAGCTCTGGCCCCATAGCAGCTGCACCCCCTGCACCTGTGGTAGTTACACCCTGTATATAACACATGTAACTGTGACAGGGAAGGTGGCCTCTTTCAGCTGTGGGCCCCATAGCAGCTGCACCCCCTGCACCTATGGTAGCTACACCCCTGTATATAACAAATGTAACTGAGACAGGGAAGGGGATCCTCTTTCAGCTGTGGGCCCCATAGCAGCTGCACTCCCTGCACCTATAGTAGCTACACCCCTGTATATAACACATCTAACTGTGACAGGGAAGGTGGCCCCTCTCAGTTTTGGGCCCCATAGCAGCTGCACTCCCTGCACCTATGGTAGCTACACCCTGTATATAACATATGTAACTGTGACATCGAAGGTGGCCCGTCTCAGCTCTGGTCCCCATAGCAGCTGCACCCCCTGCACCTATGGTAGCTACACCCCTGTATATAACACATGTAACTGTGACAGGGAAGGTGGCCCCTCTCAGCTCTGGTCCCCATAGCAGCTGCACTCCCTGCACCTATGGTAGCTACACCCCTGTATATAACACATGTAACTGTGACAGGGAAGGTGGCCCCTCTCAGCTCTGGTCCCCATAGCAGCTGCACTCCCTGCACCTATGGTAGCTACACCCCTGTATTTAACACATGTAACTGTGACAGGGAAGGTGGCCCCTCTCAGCTCTGGCCCCATAGCAGCTGCACTCCCTGCACCTATGGTAGCTACAACCCTGTGTCTAACACATGTAACTGTGACAGGGAAGGTGGCCCCTCTCAGCTCTGGGCCCCATAGCAGCTGCACTCCCTGCACCTATGGTAGCTACACCCCTGTATATAACACATGTAACTGTGACAGGGAAGGTGGCCCCTCTCAGCTCTGGCCCCATAGCAGCTGCACTCCCTGCACCTATGGTAGTTACACCCTGTATATAACACATGTAACTGTGACAGGGAAGGTGGCCCCTCTCAGCTCTGAGCCCCATAGCAGCTGCACTCCCTGCACCTATGGTAGCTACACCCCTGTATATAACACATGTAACTGTGACAGGGAAGGTGGCCCCTCTCAGCTCTGGTCCCCATAGCAGCTGCACTCCCTGCACCTATGGTAGCTACACCCCTGTATATAACACATGTAACTGTGACAGGGAAGGTGGCCCCTCTCAGCTCTGGTCCTCATAGCAGCTGCACTCCCTGCACCTATGGTAGCTACACCCCTGTATATAACACATGTAACAGTGACAGGGAAGGTGGCCCCTCTCAGCTCTGGTCCCCATAGCAGCTGCACTCCCTGCACCTATGGTAGCTACACCCCTGTATATAACACATGTAACTGTGACAGGGAAGGTGGCCCCTCTCAGCTCTGGCCCCATAGCAGCTGCACTCCCTGCACCTATGGTAGCTACACCCCTGTATATAACACATGTAACTGTGACAGGGAAGGTGGCCCCTCTCAGCTCTGGCCCCATAGCAGCTGCACTCCCTGCACCTATGGTAGTTACACCCTGTATATCACACATGTAACTGTGACAGGGAAGGTGGCCCCTCTCAGCTCTGAGCCCCATAGCAGCTGCACTCCCTGCACCTATGGTAGCTACACCCCTGTATATAACACATGTCTCTGTGACAGGGAAGGTGGCCCCTCTCAGCTCTGGGCCCATAGCAGCTGCACCCCCTGCACCTGTGGTAGTTACACCCTGTATATAACACATGTAACAGTGACAGGGAAGGTGGCCCCTCTCAGCTCTAGGGCCCCATAACAGCTGCACTCCCTGCACCTATGGCAGCTACACCCTGTTACTCATGTAACTGTGACAGGGAAGGTGGCCCCTCTCAGCTCTGGGCCCCATATCAGCTGCACTCCCTGCACCTATGGTAGCTACACCCTGTATATAACACATGTAACTGTGACAGGGAAGGTGGCCCCTCTCAGCTCTGGGCCCCATAGCAGCTGCACTCCCTGCACCTATGGTAGCTACACCCCTGTATATAACACATGTAACTGTGACAGGGAAGGTGGCCTCTTTCACCTGTGGGCCCCATAGCAGCTGCACTCCCTGCACCTATGGTAGCTACACCCCTGTATATAACACATGTAACTGTGACAGGGAAGGTGGCCTCTTTCACCTGTGGGCCCCATAGCAGCTGCACTTCCTGAACTCCCCCAAACCCAGCACCAATGTTCATGTTTGGAGTCACAGGAATGCCAGAAATTTTAGGGACCTATGTACAATACAAAAAGCATTCCAGAGATCTTTTTACAATACAAACAATTACTTATTGACTGATATACAATTTCAAGAGTATCATACAATACAGAGAGCATCTTCCACTGCACTGTAAAATGAAAACTCCTGCACAGTAACTGCTAAATATACAGTCAACTTCCATACAATACAGATAGCACCCTAGTGACATCCATAAAATATAGAGTTGCACAATACAGAGCACATCCTAGTAAATCATTTTGCATACCGAGAACATCCGAGGGACTGCTATAGCATACAGAGAACATCGGGTTGGGATCATTTGGTCTACAGCATTATGGTCGACCGTCATTAGGTTGACACCTTAAGGTCGACATGGGAAAAGGTCATTAGTTTCGACAGATTGTTAGTTCAACAGGTCATTAGTTCGACATTGTCGACAGTCAAACGATCGGCGTGGTTTTTCACAGTTTTTTTACCTGAATGTCAACACAGTTGACATAGACACAGTTTAGAGTGCACCGGATCCCCTTGCATCGCTCGCGATGCGTCGGGCACACTATTTTATTCTCCCACCATGCCCTAGTGGATGGTAGGGCATGAAATACCGCCTGTCTGCACATTTTGGCTAAAAAAAACTGTGAAAAACTCCATGTCGACCTTTTGACTGTCGACCTAGACAATGTCGAACTAACGACCTGTCGAACTAATGGCCTGTCGACCTCGAACCATGTCAACCTTTTCCCATGTCGACCTAGACCCATGTTAACCTAATGACTGTCAACCATAATGCTGTAGACCAGGCATGTCCAACATTGGCCCTCCAGATGTTGTGAAACTACACATCCCAGCATGCTTTGCCACAGTTTTGCTATTAGAGAATGCTAAAACTATTGCAAAGCATGCTGGGATGTGTAGTTTCACAACATCTGGAGGGCCAACGTTGGACTTGCCTGCTGTAGACTAAATGACCGCATCCCAGAACATCCTGGGAATAATCTAGGGGCGATCGCTTACAAGGCATGGTTTTGTCTTTAAGTGATTGTCTTTTATAAAGTCAGCGTTCGACAGACATCCCATACAGGCATCCCATACAGGCATCCCATACAGGCATCCCATACAGGCACCCAATCTCAGAGGCTATTACAGTTGGCCCCCTCTGTCTGTACAATACAAAGAGATTTCCTCTGACTACATTGCAATACATAGATAGAAGGATTACAATTATTTTAGGATTTGAGGCTTGGTAGGATCATTCTGTGCTGTTCACCGTTATCAGAATTTGATGTACAAAAAATAATTGCTTACTGGGATTACATGAAATTCAGCGTATCAGGAATATGCATGTGTTTTCTGTACCGGGCTTAGTCTCGCTCCATTCATCCTCCGCTCCATGGGCCTAATTCAGACCTGATGGCAGGACAAATCTGGTCTCAAGATGAACAAAACCATGTGCACTGCAGGTGGGGCAGATGTAACATGTGCAGAGAGAGTTAGATTTGGGTGAGTTATTTTGTTCCCGTGCAGGGTAAGTACTGGCTGCATTAATTTTACACTGCAATATAGATTTTAGTTTGAACACACCCCACCCAAATCTAAAGCCCCAGGTTTTTTGACTGCTGGCTTCCTACCCGCCGAGATATCCTATGTATCTCACTACAGCAGGGTTGTCTACCCTGTGGAATGGCCGCGAGGGTCCTGGAAATCTGGTCACCCTCCTGGTCAACTCTCCCGCATTGCCTTCCATCTCCTACGAACCGCCCCTCAGCAGGGGGGGGTCTGCGAATCAAATGAGGGTCAATCGCTACATTTTAGTCCCGTTCCCCGCAGTGCAATGCCTGAAATACCGACACTGCACAACGGGGGCAGAGCTAAAATGACATGATCACTCTAGACATGCCCCCAAAAGGGCAGCCCCTCCATGGCTCTGCCCCCAAACCACCACTTTTTCCCTAATGGCGATGGCCCTGCCCCCTGCTTCACTGACCTGGCTGCCCTCTCCCGGAGAGGGCGGCCAAAAAGTCGGCAACTATACACTACAGTACATGCCCACACAACCAATGATAATGTGATTTAGATGGAGAATGAAATTATCTTTCACATGTCCAAACAGAATCTAGAAAGATAATTACAACTGTGAGAATGTTATGACATCTGTATCTATATCTGTACCGTATCTCTTCATGGTGCATCTCTGTGGTTTGAACGTGGAGAGGTCTATCAATGAGATATTCATAAGACACAGTGAAACCATCAGGGTGGCGGGTGAGCGGTTCTCAGGAACGGGCAGCCTTGTGATCCGACCAGAACGCTCACTCATACGTAAGCAGACTGGAATAACACAAGCGTCCTTTACATACAAGTTAGACGCGGATGGGAAAAGTGAGGGCTTTCTCCACAGATATTAGAGAAACATTAAAGGTCAAAACCGCAGCAATGCCGTGTGACTACGCTTACATTATTACACAGGAAAGGCCTCGCGGCGGGGATGACACATTTAACGGACTGGGATTGGCAGGCACGCTTGTGTGGTTCTCGCTCAATGGTGGACCGGGAGTAGTTATGGCATTGCTCCCAACTGTCCTGCTTTCTGCGGGAACGTCCCATTTTTTTTTTTGGAGACGTTCCCGCGTCCCGCCCGGGGCCAGCAGTGTCCCTTGGCGGGGGGGGGGGGGGGGGGGCAGTTGGAAGTCCCCGCTGCCTCCCGCACATGCGCACAGCGTCTATTCCCTGCAGGCAGAGGGCAGCAGCGGCAAAACAAATTCCGCCCGCATGCAAAGGTCCCACTGCACCACCATAAAAAGTTGGGAGGTTTGGTTATGGTCGAGATTCAATGATGCAGAGACTCAGGGGCCAATTCTGGATCAATCGCAGTGATCCGAATCCGACCCCAGCTTTTTAGGGGCGTCTCCATGAAAATGCTGGGCGTTCTCATGGGTACGTGGACGCGCCAATGCCTGCAGGGGGCATCACATGACGTCAGTCAGCCAGCGGGCGGCCTCTCCGGCACTGGGTAAGCTGCGATCTAAGCAGCTTCCCGATGCAACCAGAATCAGTCCTGCAGAATCAGACTTTTCTCTTGCATCGGACAGTAAACACTGGGGGCCAAATGTAATAGGGTGTGAGAATCAGAAAGTGAGAAATTTGGGGAGAGTTTTCCCAATTTTTTAAAGAGGCAATCATTTACATGGCAAAATCTACCAGTTTTTGCAGTGTAAATGATTGCCGCTTGAAAAAAAAAAATGGGAAAACTCCCCCAAAATCTCTCACTTACTGAGTCTCACACCATTTTACATTTGGCCCCGGGTCTTGTTTTGTGCCGTTAGGGGGAAGTAAAAGGCCTGGACTCTACGATGTGTGGCTAGTGCATCCCCATGGTTGCCGCAACTCCCCCGATGGTGACTGAGTGATCCGATGTTGCTTCCTAGGTTGCGGCAGGAGGCATCTGCTTGTAATATATGCCTCATGCTGCATTACCATACAGCGCTATCGCTGCTGCTTCCAAGCAGTAGCTGCTCCACCCCCACCTGAATTAGCCCCTATATGCATCATTTACCACTTTTGGAACTCCAATTGGAATTCTCTTTCCCACAGTTGTAGGGGACCTGCAACAAAAATCCATTCTTCCAACTGAACATGGGGCATTATAAGTATCTCATGCCATTTATTCACTTTAAAACTATTTGCTATTTTTATCCACGGCGACTGTCCCTCTGTCACATGGCCTCACCAATGGCGCCATGTTGGGCTGTAAAACATTTCTTTTTTGCAGAAAGCAAGCGAGACATTCTCAGGCTGAATAGAAGCTGTTTGCTTTTCATCACTGAGAGATAAATGAAGGATATTACAGCTGATTAGTGTCATGTTTGGAATATTTCAGAACTCATCATAATGCAGTTTAATTAGCATCTGAGATTAAAGACGTGACTCTTATTCCCAGTCATTTCCTTTTACTGATGGATCAGTGTTGCTAAACAGCGAACGCTATTATTTCTTACAATCTTATTAAATATATACACAAGCTAATTAATTAAGCAATGTCTTTTTGTATTATGGGGGTAAATCGAGCAAGAATTTATTATATTGAATCAAAAGCTATTTAATTGTGGTTACTGATAAAGTAACTGGCGTTTTTTCAGAGTTGGTTACTGCCACGTTTCGTGTCTTTTGTAACTCTTCCTTGTACTTTGAATAGAAGTTTGATCAGTGACTTAAGTTTAATTGGTGGATAACCATCGAATGATTTTATCTCTGTGCGGCCAATTGTGAGCGGTCGTGTAAACGTACCGATTCGGTTGCTGGGAGGATGCATTTACCTGCCCGCTTGGTAGCATATATATATATATATATATATATATATATATATATATATATATATATATATATATATATATTAGGGCGGAGTGAAAAAAACAAAATTGAGAAATTCTAAATCGGCTAGTGTGGAAAAGTTGTGACTTGACCTGAATAAGAAACGTGCAAAATCTTTTTGATCTGAGTCAACATCTTCTGTTCTGGCAAGAGGCCTGAAATTTCACTTTTTTGTTGAAAAAGACGAAAACTATGAAGATGCTCCGATCTAGTTTAAATTATGTCATGATGTCTTAGAGTGGTTTATTAATATACTTTAGTTTAGTAAAAGACAGTACAAGCTTGTCCTAGTGCAAAGTGACTGACTTTGGCAGGAGAAAAAATCGCTGATAATTGACCCATTTTAATGGTTTCAATTGTGAATATGGTGTTTTCTCCAAAATGTGTTTTTTTTTTTTTTTTTGGAGAGGATGCTCTGTAATTGATGTGATCACGAAAAGATACTTGGTGAAAAAAAAAAAAACAGGGTAAATCCCTTTTGTTTGCCCATAATAGAATAGTGCACCTCTGTGTCTTCTAATGTCCAACAAGCTCTTTACTGAATGCTCCAGTAATGTAGGAGCCGGACTGGAGGCAAAGCCTGGGGGTAGGCTCCCCTGACAGGGTTTGTAGGGAGCTGACTAGCAGGTTAGTCATAGGAGGGGTGTCTAAGGAGAGGGTCATAAGGGGAGGGGCTTAACGGGGTGTTGGAGGGGTTTATAAGCAGGGTTCAGGCGGGAAATAGGGGTCACTGGGAGATTTTTTCAACAGCTAAGCAGCGTGACATCTCCCATGGCTTCCCCAGGCAACGCTGATGCGGAGGTATCCGCTGCGCTTGCTGCCCTCAGGAAGGCAGCTGGCACCAGAGGGGCTGAGTGGCTGCAGCAGCAGATGTCAGGTCTGCTGGGGGGACTGGGAGCAGCAACGCAGGAGGCTGCTCCAGCGGGTGCACGGCCTCGGAGGTCCAGGCCTCCGGAGCGCTTTAGCCCATCTGTGTCCCCCAGGGTTCAGCGCCGTTCACGGAGCCCCGCTAGGGACCCTCCAGGCCAGGCTGCGGGCCGGGCACCTTCCGCCCGCAGGACCAGGTCTGGGAGGAATCCAACCAGCAGGCGGAACCCTCCGCGCGGGGGGGATCCCCCCCACGTGCAAGAAGATCCGGCGTTGCGTGGTACTGGACCTGGTGCGGTGGGGCATGCGGGGCATGCTGCTGCCCAGCGCAGGGTGAGTCGTGCCAGGGGGGCAGAAGTACAGGCTGAGGACCGCAGGCCTGGTACACGGAGCGAGAGGCGCACAGCTGGCTCCGCCTCCAACGAGGTCACGCCGGCTGGTGCTGTACCTGAGGGTCGGGATGACAGGAGAAGAGAGATGGCAGCGTCAGCAGATGATGGAGAAATACCTGGTCCTTCCTCATTGGCTGGAGTTCGTCAGGACACTGGACCTGCGGCTGCTGGGTTCACAGCCCCCAGGCAGCCTGGTGAGTCTGTCTCTATGTCTGTTAATGCTTTAGCGCAGAGTCAGGGGGGGGGGAGGGTTAGCCCTCCAAGGGGAAATGAGTAGAGGTTTTACTGAACTATTGAGTGGTTTTGCAGATTGGTTGGTGGGTTTGCGGCAGGGGGCGGGGCCGTCCCCGGCGGCAGCATGGGTGCCGCAGAATGCGGGCACACCAGCTAGCATTAGTGTGCCAGTCAGTAATAGTGTGCCGGTTAGCAGTGGGGTGCCGGTTAGCAGTGGGGTGCCGGTGAGCAGCGTGGTTCCGGTATCCGGCGGTGAGCAAAGTAGCAGTAGTGCAGGGGCAGAAGGGGGCAGTGTTGGGACGCAGGAGGAGAGTGGGAGGCTCAGTGACACTGCAAAAGGGGAGGTGTATGTATGCTTTGAGGGGCCTTTGGGGGCCCACCTGAAGCAGGAGGTGAGGGAGAAGATTTGGAAAGGGGAATACGTTGATATATTTTCATTGCTCCCTTTAGAGCGTTTTAATCTGGATAGGCCCCGTAAGGAGGAGGAGGAACGGCGGCGGTATCGGCTGATACCGCGGTCATTCACGAACTGGCTGCAAGCATTTGCTATTTTAGCTAGTGTGATTGGGGAGAAGGCACCTGACAATTGTTCAGGCTTGTTTTGTTACATGGATGCAATAGGAGAGGCATACCGTGTGTATGGGGGCTTGGCTTGGCTCAGGTACGACGAGCAGTTTAGGCAGAGGAAGGCTGTTCGCCCTAACATACGTTGGGACCATAAGGATATTGCTTTATGGTTAAAGGTGACGGCTCCCACAAAAAGTGGGCAGCCCTTTCGTGGGGACGGGGGGGGCCGAGGGAGGCCACAAATGGGACGGCCATGCAGAAGGGGCTCTGCTTTGCCTTTAATGACGGGTCATGTCGTTTTGGGGCAAAATGCTAATTTAAACATGAATGTTCCTCGTGTGGAGGGACCCATGGTGCAAATAAATGCTTCAGAGGGAAGTCACGGGACGGTAATTCAAAAGGGGGAGACACCGGTTCGGCTGGAAAGGATGCTGGGCTATCTGCGTAGGTATCCTGACCAGCAGACAGCCGTGTTGTTGGAGGAGGGGTTTAGGGAAGGTTTTAAGATACCTTCCGACGTGCAGGTTTCAGGGGGCTTGAGGAGGAATTTGAAGTCTGCAAGGGAGCATCCAGAGGTGGTGCAGGATAAACTGCATAAGGAGGTGCAGCTGGGTCGTATGGCTGGACCTTTTGGGTCGGCACCATGGCCAGATTTGATAGTCTCTCCATTGGGGGTGGTGCCAAAAAAGGAGGCGAACAAGTTTCGTCTTATACACCATTTATCTTTTCCAAAAGGGGCGTCGGTCAATGATGTCATTGTTGGGTTGTTGTTGGGACGGGGAATTTTTTGTTGATCGTTGTTTACCGATGGGTTGTTCTTTGTCATGTGCTTATTTTGAGGCCTTTAGTTCTTTTTTGGAGTGGGTGGTTAAGGATGTCTCTGGGTGTAGTTCAGTTATTCATTACCTAGATGACTTCTTATGTATTGGTCCTGGGGGGACCGGAGTATGTGACTTATTGTTGAGGACTGTTGAAAGGGTGTCGGCAGACTTTGGGGTCCCGCTTGCTCCAGGTAAGACGGAGGGCCCTGCGACTGTGATCAGTTTTTTGGGTATTGTCATTGATACCGAGAATATGGAGTGCCGCTTGCCCGAGGAGAAATTGCTGGGTTTGAAGGCCGAGGTAGGGAGGGCATTGCTGTTGAAGAAGATTAGATTGCGGGAATTGCAATCCTTGCTGGGCAAATTGAATTTTGCGTGTCGCATTATGCCTATGGGCCGCATTTTCAGCAGGAGGCTGGCAGCAGCGACAGCAGGGGTGGTTCTTCCTCATCATTTTGTCAGATTAGGTAGTGAGTTGAAAGGGGACTTGCGGGTGTGGGCAACTTTTTTGGAAGCTTTTAACGGCAGAGCTTTGTGGATGTCAGACACATGCGTCGCTACTGAGCTAGACCTTTTCACAGACGCGGCCGGGAGTGGTGGGTTCGGGGCATATTGCCAGGGACATTGGTGTGTAGGCCGGTGGCCGGAGTCTTGGGTGCAGAGAGGCATGGTTAAAAACTTGGCATTGCTGGAGTTGTTTCCTATCTTGGTAGCAGTAGTTGTTTGGGGGGAGCTATTCCGCAATAGGAAGATTTGTTTTCACTGCGATAATTTGGGGGTTGTCATGGCTATTAACCAATTGTCGGCATCTTCACCGTCAGTGGTCACCATTTTGCAGCAGTTAGTATTGGAATGTCTGGCTTTGAATTTGTGGGTTGTGGCTAGGCACGTTCCCGGTGTCTCTAACGGCATTGCGGATGCTTTATCTCGTTCACAGTGGGAGCGTTTTCGGGAGTTGGCACCAGAGGCGGACAGGGAGGGGACCGGGTTCCCGAGTCGGCTCTGGGCTCTGCTGGACGGGTAGTCGATCAGCTCATCAGGGAATCCTTGGCCCCGAATACATGGTCGGCATACAATCAGGAATGGCGGAGCTGGTTAGAATGGCGTGAGGTAGTAGGTCTGAAGGAGGATGATGACGAGTTGGCTGTCTTGCTATATATAGGCCATTGTAAGGAGATTGGTTGGTCAGTGGAAAAAATCACGCGCTGCATGGCGGGCTTGGCTTTTGGGTTTCGTGCAGGCGGCAGGCCTGACGTCACTAAGAATTTCCTGATTGCGCAGGCTTTAAAAGGTTGGAGGAGAGGTCATGTCGTACAGGATCAGAGAAGGCCGGTGTCTTTCCAGTTGTTACAGAATATGGGCATGAAGTTAGGGGAGGTCTGTAGTTCCAATTTCGAGGAAAGGTTGTTCGGGGTAGCTTTTTCGCTTGCCTTCTTCGGGGCACTGCGGATTGGGGAGCTCGTGAGTCCAAGCGTGTCCAGGCCGGGAGGTTTGTTAGGAGAGGATGTGGATTTATACTCGGATAGGGTGGAGCTAGTGGTGAGGAGGTCTAAGACGGATCAGTTAGGGAGGGGGAAGAAGGTAGTTCTCTTCTCTGTACCAGGCTCAGATATGTGCCCGGTGGCACGGCTGAGGATATTTAAGGAGGTCAGAGTGGGCAGGGAAAGGGATCCTTTGCTGATTCATGCGAATGGATCCTTTTTATCACGGTTTCAGTTCACAAGTGTGTTTAGAGCAGTCCTGCGGACGTTGGGCCTCAAGGGGGAGGAATACGCGGGTCACTCTTTCCGCATTGGGGCCACAACTGAGGCTGCTAGAATGGGATTTGGGGATGAGTTGATTAAGCGTATTGGGCGATGGGAATCGTCTCGCTTTCGGTCTTATGTTCGTTTAGGGGATTGTTGAGGTTGACTGTGTTTTTTCTGTTTTAGGGCAGCCTCCGTGCCTGATTTGGATTTTAGGACATTCATATGTCTTTTGGGGAGCTTTACGGGCTGATGTCAGACCGAACGGCCGCCAGCTGGGTTTGGATAGAGAGGAGGCAGTGGTTCGCTGGCTGGGAAAACGCGGTATGGTATGGAGTGGAGTGCTGCAGGAATTTCACCGTTTTGTTCGGCTCGATAGGGTTCCCGACATATTAGTTTTGCATGTGGGCGGGAATGACCTTGGGGGCAGACCATTTAGGGAGTTGATACGGGATATCAAGTTTGATCTCCTACGGTTATGGGCAATGTTTCCGGAATTAATCACGGTTTGGTCAGACATCGTGCCACGCCATTATTGGAGGGATGCGAGGTCGGCTGACAAGCTCAATAAGGCACGGATTAAAGTTAACAGGGCGATTGGGCGTTTTATGGCCAGGAACGGGGCTGTTGTGGTGAGGCACAGGGAACTTGAGTCTGGTGCCGGGGCATTTTGGAGAGGTGACGGTGTGCACCTGAATGCTGTGGGGATAGATGTTTGGTCTTTGGGACTACAAGAGGGAATAGAAACAGCGTTCCGGATGTGGGGGGGCGCACGGGGTTAAGGGTTTAACCTCGTGCTTAGTGGCGGAGGGGGGTCCTCGAGGTTGGTGGCATTGAGGCTTAATTATGCGGCGGGGAGGGCCCCATGAGGGGGCTGGACTCCCCTGGGTGAGGTTAATTAATGAGCACTGGGTGTGTACAATTGGTGCCCTCGAGCCAATCGCTATCGGCTGGGGGTAAGAGCTCCTGGAAGTGCTTAGAGGTGTGGATATATATTTATTGAGGGCCTCGGGGACCACCTTCCGTGGGAATGTTTTTGGATTATTGTTTAAAATTGTATTGTTTCAATAAAGATGGCTGCTGTGGCCAATTTTATCCAACAAGAGAGTTATGTCATTTGTGGGGGGTAATTGGGCACAGCGATTAGACAATACCCTGTCATGTAGGAGCCGGACTGGAGGCAAAGCCTGGGGGTAGGCTCCCCTGACAGGGTTTGTAGGGAGCTGACTAGCAGGTTAGTCATAGGAGGGGTGTCTAAGGAGAGGGTCATAAGGGGAGGGGCTTAACGGGGTGTTGGAGGGGTTTATAAGCAGGGTTCAGGCGGGAAATAGGGGTCACTGGGAGATTTTCTCAACAGCTCCCACCCACCCTTCCCTATTTTTTATAGTTTAGGTAGAATATTTGATAGGATGTCTTTTTGTCACAGTGGCCTGTGCGGAGGGGGGTCCTCGAGGTTGGTGGCATTGAGGCTTAATTATGCGGCGGGGAGGGCCCCATGAGGGGGCTGGACTCCCCTGGGTGAGGTTAATTAATGAGCACTGGGTGTGTACAATTGGTGCCCTCGAGCCAATCGCTATCGGCTGGGGGTAAGAGCTCCTGGAAGTGCTTAGAGGTGTGGATATATATTATTGAGGGCCTCGGGGACCACCTTCCGTGGAAATGTTTTTGGATTATTGTTTAAAATTGTATTGTTTCAATAAAGATGGCTGCTGTGGCCAATTTTATCCAACAAGAGAGTTATGTCATTTGTGGGGGGTAATTGGGCACAGCGATTAGACAATACCCTGTCAGGTCAGTTACAATGCATTACACTCTGTTCTTTAGGTGCAGGATTTAAAACACTTCTGTTTATTGTCTTTACTTGAGGCAGTTTATTTTAAACATGAATTGGTCTGAGAAACAGTTGTGCATCCTCTATCCAGGGAACATGAATGGGCTGTATTACGGCATATAGTTATGCCAAAGATAAGCCAATATATATTAACAGTTAAATACGTTGGTGTATTATGATGTAATAAACAAATAAACAAATACATCTAATGTTTAGTGATATTTAAAATGATACATTAAACAGTTTAAACTGTTACTTGTAATACTTATTGTAACAGTTACTGTTTTTCATTAACAGACCGCAACAGTTATTTCTTATTAGCAAGATCTGACAAGCAGACACTCTTCTTGATATGTCCATAGCAGGGGGGGGGGGGGATGTTACTGTTACTGCCCCTAGAGACAAAGCAGCATTGATGAAACATAGCCCTGGGTAAAGACAAACCACAACACCCACCCATTATCCTGCAAGAGAGGGCAGCCCTACACTACTGTACTTTAGCCTTAATGGGTCTGTATTACATCATCATTATCATGACATCATCATGTATCACATGTATACATGTGGGATATATTGACGAGGGAAATGTACAGTGAACATAATAATGAGCAAAAAAAAAAAAAAAAAACAGCCCAAGGCCCTTATTCAGATCTGATCGCAGCACAAATTTTTTTCTCAAAATGGGCAAAACCATGTGTGCTGCAGGTGGGGAAGATGTAACATGCAGAGATAGTTAAATTTGGGTGGGGTGTGTTGAAACTGAAATCTAAATTGCAGTGTAAAAATAATGCAGCATTTACCCTGTACAGAAACAAATTAACTCACACAAATCTAACTCTCTCTGCACATGTTCCATCTGCCTCACCTGCAGTGCAGCATTTTTTTGCCCATTTTTAAAAACAAATTTGTACTGCGATCAGGTCTAATTAAGGGCCATTATGCAGTGTTATATTTCACACAGTGTCACTGAAATTCCATTTACAGTATTTGTGCTTCTATTATCTAACACGTTCAGGAGAAAACACACAATATTCATGAAAATGGGTCAATTAACAGGGATTTTTTCTCCCTCAGTCACTTTGCACTAAGACAAGCTTGTACTCTCTTTTACTATGCTAAAGTATATTAATAAACCACTCTAAGACATCCTGACATAATTTAAACTAGATCGGAGCATCTTCATAGTTTTCGTCTTTTTCACCAAAAAAGGGAAACTTCAGGCCTCTTGCCAGAACAGAAGATGTTGACTCAGATCAAAAAGATTTTGCACGTTTCTTATTCAGGTCAAGTCACAACTTTCCCACACGAGCCGATTTTGAATTTCTCAATTTTGTTTTTTTCACTCCGCCCTAATATATATATATATATATATATATATATATATATATATATATATATATATATATATATATATATATATATCTGCAACCTAGCAAGCAGGTCTGAATTACCCTCTTTCAAACATCTGTTGATGGAACCTATTGGCAATTCAGTGATATTGAACAGAGGATGCCACATTTTTATTGAACATTAGAAATGTTTTCCTTTTTGACTGCGGACACAAAGTTGACATTGACGAGGTCACCAATCACACTGTTGACATCAGTATGTTGACAATTGTGATGACAACAGGGTCAACATATCAACATAGTCAATTTTGACATAGGAAATGTTGACATTTTCAAAATGCCGACACTAAGGGTAGCTTAGACCTATACAGGCAATGCTGAGTCACTTGGGGATGTGCTCAGTGTCTAGGTCGACAGTCCAAAGGTCGACCACTATTGGTCGACATGCAGTAAGTCCACATGGTTAAAAGATCCACATGCAAAAGGTCGACATGAAAAAAGTCGACATTAGTTTCTCACTTTTTTTTTTAAAGGACCTCCACGTCCACTGGGACTTTACCATCCCAGTGGACGTGGAATATTATACTGTGCCAAGCGCAGCTAGGCAACTTTCCCGAAGAATGTCGAGCGCAGCGAGCCATGCGAGGAGAGAGATAAAGTACCAGCCAATCAGCCCCCAACGGCCATGTTACAGGCTGTATTGGAAAAATAACAGGCACTGAGTGTCTAGAACCTTATCTCTCTCCACTTTATCACTCTCCAAAGGCTTAGTCCAGGCATGGCCAAACTGTCCAGCTGTTGTGAAACTACACATCCCAGCATGCCTTGCCATAGTTTTAGCATTCCCTAATAGCAAAACTGTGGCATGGCATGATGGGACATGAAGTTTAACAACAGCTGGAGGGCCATAGTTTGGCCGTGCCTGGCGTAATACATCTTCTCCTATGTCTTTGTCTACAACTTCTTCCACCCGTTTCTAGAGGTTTATATAGAGAGACTGAAGGTGGGCTTACCGCGGTCAGCCTCTTCTCCACCTTGGCGGTGTGCGGGATTCTGTCGTAGCTGCGGATCTCCTTGTAGGCCTTGTGCAGCTTCCACGCTATCCTTACGTAACACGTGATCACCGTTACAGCAGGGCACATGGTGCACAATATAAACATGCTGAGGACGAACGAGAAGCCGCTGGTGGAATTGTGGAACTGGGCCCAGGCGATGGTGCAGGACACACCGAAGGGTTCAGGGCCGTAGTGACCCCAGCCCATAAATGGGAATAACGCCCAGGCCAGTGCGTAGATCCAGATGCAAGTAATTACAATGTAGATTATTTTCTTCTTGATTGTGACGCCTGAAAGGGAGATTGAACAGTTAATGGGTTGGGTGTAACTCTGCTTACAATGTAACGGATTCAGTTTGAAATACCGACGGTCAAAATACCGACATGGTCAAAATACCGACATTTTAAATCCGACAAGATCAAAATCCCGACAAGGTCAAAATACTGACATTTAAAATCCCGACATGGTCAAGATACCGACATTTAAAATCCCGACATGGTCAAAATATTGACATTTAAAATCCTGACAAGGTCAAAATACCAACATTTAAAATCCCGACAAGGTCAAAATACCAACATATAGAATGTAGACAGGTGAAAAAGTCAACATGACTTTCGGTCGACAGGTCGCGAGGTCGACATGGTTTTTTTCACTGTTTTTTTACACGAATGGCGACACAGTCGACATGGACACAGTTACCGCAGCCCCTCGCTTCACTCGCAATGCTTCGGGCACGGTGCCTAGCTGCGCTCGGCACACTATTTTATTCTCCCACCACGCCCTAGTGGATGGTAGGGCATGAAATACCGCCTGTCGGCACATGTCGGGTCAAAAAACTGTGAAGAAACCCATGGCGACCTCGCAACCTGTCGACCGAAAGTCATGTTGACTTTTTCACCTGTCTACATTCTATATGTCGGTATTTTAAATGTCGGTATTTTGACCTTGTCGGTATTTTGACCTTGTCAGTATTTTGACCTTGTCGGGATTTTGACTGTCGGTCAATGGTTGTCGGTATTTTGACCGTCGGGATTTGGACTGCATCCCAATGTAACAATACTTATGTTACATATGTCACATATGTTATATGTGAAAAACTTTTCTACATTATATATTATTTAACTACCTAACGGCCCAATACCACCAACGGGTATCATTGTGACTTTTTGTGTTTATTTTTTATGTTTTTTGGATTGGATTATTAATGAATTATTCACAATGGTCACATAATCTGCATGTGTCATCAGCTGTCCTATTGAAGGACCTAAATTAAATCATATACGGACATTATATGGTTATCTAAATAACACCACTAACTGCCACTGTGTTGATACGGTCATATGACAATTTTCAGTGGCCAACATTGTTCACTGCATTTTAGTACATGTTGTTACTTAACTCTTCATGGCAAATTATGCATCATATGAAAATATAGAGTTATTACTATTTTAAGATAAATTGGAAATAAAAGTTAAGTTTTATTTTACTCATTTAACATCATATTCTATTACTCAAAAGTGTGCCTCCAAAAAGGAATCCTTTCTGTGAACGGCTGCCCACCTCCTGTGGACTACCGTTTCCTTTCTCTGAGTATACTAGTACTTGATTCCTGGGGGCACCTCCAACATTGTATAATTATTGTATGTCACCAATAATATTACTAAGTTGGTTCTTTAAACATTATCCGCATTAATTTCCTTGTCCTGTGCATGATACCACCCCCACCTGCTATCTACCCTCCAGGAATGGCCGTGAGCCTCCTGAAAATCAGATCCCCCTCCCAGCCCCCCTCGAAAAGTTGGGCAAGTTTCCTGCATGCTCCCCAAAGCCCCTGCATCTCCCGGAGCAGCTGAAACAAATTCCACAATCTGTGGGGAGGGGGCGGGACTCAAATGATACAAATCGCGTAATTTTAGCCCTGCCCCCTCCCTACGGACCCGCAAATTGCGGACTTTGTGTGGATTGGGGGTGGGGCTTTGTGGTGTCAGCCTTGTCCCCGCCCCCCCCCACCACCACCACATGCAGCACTGTGTCTCCTCTCGGGGCTTCTCCAGGAGAGGCATCTTTAAAAATTTAAGTATGTCACTATGTTGACATTTTATTCATGGCATCATCATAACTGTGGACATTCTGGTGTTGATGTTATAGACACAGTGGGGTTTATTTACTAAGACGGGAGTTCTGTCAACAATGGGATGTTGCTATGGCCAACCATCAGAAGTGACTTCTAGAAGATAATAGGATGTGATTGGTTGCCCGTAGCAACATACCATCTTCAATATAACTCCCATCTTAGTAAATAAACCCCAATGAATGTGGCTATATGAGAAAATACACAATTAATAAATATACAGTACAGTAGTTGTTACAGGTTGGTTACATCATAAATACAGTAATACCCTTTACAGATCATACATCAACGCCACATCACAAACCAAGAACATCAATGGAAAATTCTATGCTGGGATAAAACAGATATTCTTCAAGACCACTGTGTTCTCTCCATTCCATAGCAAACATAGGTTGACGTGACCTAGGTTATATGTAAATTAACACTTATCAGCTAAATAAAATATAAAGCACTCGTGTAGCTATAGGATATTTATGAAGCTGCTTAAACTGGAACTCTGCTCCAGTGCCGAACTCCAAATGCAAACGTCTGTGTGCACAAAGCACAGTAGTCTTCTTCTTCATAGTTCTAGATAATGATATTACTTGTCATAAGGCACTGGACCAAGTAACCACTGATGGGATTTTACTAGAATCCTTTGAAATGATAAGTTCAGTCCAGAAGTACTAGAAATGCTAGCATAATAACACTTTTTGTATTGTGCGGTGTTGTATCCCTTATGTAAGTGGTTAATTGATTTTTTTTAACATGTAATTAAATGGTTTCAAGGTACAAGCTTTCTCTTAACTGAGTGTTATTGTGCATGACAAGTCAGCCACATCACATGTCTGAGTCACCAGGCATAAAGGTCAAGCTGATCAGACTGCAGGTGCATTTTGTTTACTTGGCTCTATTAAAGATTCTATATAAGCCCAAGCCTGTCACTGTGTTATTGGAGCGCCACAGTATTAAAAAGATGTACAGCGCATAGCCCAGGAGAGCTAAATTTTCTATCAAATTGACTGCTGTGTATGTTCTTTCAATTGTGTCCCATTCCTCCTAACATTTGCAGATTCAAACCTGACCTGCCGCGTAGCCGGCCAGAAAAGGGGACAGAGCTACTGAATGAGTGGGTGTGGCTTCTTGAAAAGGGGGCATGTCTTAGTGTCACAACCCCTGTTTTCATCATTTTGGGGGCATGACCAGTGCTCCCCTAGCAGCTGGGCAACCACCCTGCACCCTCCCTCCTCACTGCTCTGAAGAGGACACTGCCACACGTGGGAGGGACAGCGGGACAATCTCCAAATAGAAGGATTGTCTCACTATCTTGAACGAGACCTATTCTGGTAGGGAGTGAACATGTGGACTAACCTCCTCCCTCACATCCCCTATGCACCTAGCAACCTGTAGGCATCTGCCAATATAATTCACTAAGTATACTGTAAATCCATTATGTCACATGTGGACTAAAAGGAAATGCCGGTAGATGACGGCCATTATTGAATGCCGTAAGGAAAAAGTTATTACTGTAGCGTTCATTCTTGACATTCTTTTTTTAAATTGTTTGTTCTTACTTACTGATGGTTGTGATGGAGCTGGTAATTAGGTATCGGATGACGGCCATTGACATAAGGGTCATCATGCTTGCTACGCCAAAAAAGAAGCCAGCAAATCCATAATACTGACAGGAAGGCTCCCCCCCAATCCACTCATGGTTCCAGGCAGAGGCGATGGCTAAGGGGTACATGCTGATCGCCATCCCCAAGTCAGTTATTGCTAGATTTATAGACAGGAGGTCCGGTGACTTCAGATGGGCCGAACATTTCACAGCTGTGGCCAGCACAACGAAGTTTCCCACTATGGTTATCATGGCTGAAAGAGAATTAAGTTACAGTTTAGTCCATTTTTATGTATTAGCGATAATACATCACTAATATAAGCACAAAATTCATGAGACATTTCCAGTCACAATATTATCCGTACTAGCGACTGATTTTGAGTCGGACATAGTTATGTTCATTACTTAGATCTGGTGCCATACTATTGACTCCGTGTGTCCAACTGTACACCAACCCTATTCCATGTGTCATATCTCTCTCTGATTCTGGCCTTCTAGGTGAGCATCTATGCATATATATTTTAGCGAAACGCCCATTACCCAACATCTTCATCCATTTTTGAAGCCACCCCTCCTGTCCTCCCCCAGTCACCATCCAGGAATGTCTCTCCAATCCAATCAGAATCACGGCGCATGAAAAAAAAAATCATCTTTCAACGGTATCCAACATTACCGCAAGAATCCGGCCCAAGATGTCCAGTTCTCAAAGAACTTTTCCAGATGATAAAACTTGTGGTAGCAGCGGGGATCAAAGTGCACGGAATGGAGTTCCACCACCTTTAATGGTAGTTGAAACTAGTTCCACCTTCACTACGGCCCTGCATAGTAATTGCAAAAGAAAAGCCCACCCCACCAACCATGCCAGTAGGTGATGGAAGATGAAGCTTGTGTTACTGAAAAACTGCAGCCACCTTCACCTTCCTCAGGACCTAGCCGATTCAAAGTTCTTCTCCAAATGTACGCCCCTCCTGGTACACCCAATGTGTCTGTTGGATGGCATTTTGCCCCTACTCAAGTCCCAGCAACTTCCTTTAGTGGAATGGCATATGTGATGTCATGCAAAGGAAGAAAAAGTTAGGTCACCAAGTAGTACACCAGTTAAGAACAGTGACGGGCGATCAGGTGAGGCTGAGCCTTAACGTTCCCAGTATACTCCAGAGTTTTAACTATGAAAATGATTAGAATTAAAGATCTTAACATGTATAGTTTGGAGCAGAGAAGGGAAAGGGGGGACATGATAGAAATCTTCAAATATATCAAGGGTTTTAACATAGTACAGGAGGGAAATTTTATTCAAAGGAAAGGAAGTAATAGAACACGAGGACATGCACTGAAACTGGAGGGAGGTAGGTTCAGGTGAAATGTTAGAAATAATTACTTCACAGAAAGGGTAGTGGATAAGTGGAATAGCCTCCCATCAGAGGTGGTAGAGGCTAAGACAGTAGAACAATTTAAACATGCTTGGGATAGGCATATGAATATCCTTACAAAGAAATAAGGATCAAAAAGGGTTGAGATTACCTGAAGGGTAAAAAAAGGGGCAGACTAGATGGGCCAAATGGTTCTTATCTGCCGTCAAATTCTATGTTTCTATGTTGCTATATTCAAAGATTATTGACCTCACTGCATGTCACTGGTAAGAAGTTGTACGAAGATTGGTCTAGTCAACGTGTAAAATCAGCCATCGATTGACTTTCCAAATAAACAGTCCTTGTGAATATAAAATTAGAGACATGTGGTTTGTGTAATCGGAGCGTGTAAACATTTCTTATAATGATGTTTACCAAACGCAAACTTATTTAATGAAGGATAATTGCAGAGTCAGACTCTCAGTATGTAGGTCTATGGAGCACCATTCAAAGTAATTGTGGGGTTTTTTGAAATTAGTTTTTTCTTTCGTTGTCTTTTTGATTTAAAGGTGTTAAGTACTGTACTTTCTGACTTTCTGGGCTATTTGGAAAAGGCACACACTAACACATGCTGACCCTCAGGATGACAGGTAGGGCACACACCACCACTTAGCTGGCCCTCAGGATGACAGGTAGGGCACACACCACCACATAGCTGACCCTCAGGATGACAGGTAGGGCACACACCACCACATAGCTGACCCTCATGATGACAGATAGGGCACACACCACCACTTAGCTGACCCTCAGGATGACAGGTAGGGCACACACCACCACTTAGCTGACCCTCAGGATGACAGGTAGGGCACACACCACCACATAGCTAACCCTCAGGATGACAGGTAGGGCACACACCACCACATAGCTGACCCTCAGGATGACAGGTAGGGCACACACCACCACATAGCTGACCCTCAGGATGACAGGTAGGGCACACACCACCACATAGCTGACCCTCAGGATGACAGGTAGGGCACACACTACCACATAGCTGACCCTCAGAATGACAGGTAGGGCACACACCACCACATAGCTGACCCTCAGGATGACAGGTAGGGCACACACCACCACATAGCTGTCCCTCAGGATGACAGGTAGGGCACACACCACCACATAGCTGACCCTCAGGATGACAGGTAGGGCAAACACCACCACATAGCTGTCCCTCAGGATGACAGGTAGGGCACACACCACCACATAGCTGACCCTCAGGATGACAGGTAGGGCAAACACCACCACATAGCTGTCCCTCAGAATGACAGGTAGGGCACACACCACCACCTCATAGCTGACCCTCAGGATGACAGGTAGGGCACCCACCACCAAATAGCTGACCTCAGGATGACAGGTAGGGCACACACCACCACATACCTGACCTCAGGATGACAGGTAGGGCACACACCACCACCACCACCACATAGATGACCCTCAGGATGACAGGTAGGACACACACCACCACATAGCTGACCCTCAGGATGACAGGTAGGACACACACCACCACACAGCTGTCCCTCAGGATGACAGGTAGGGCTGCGGTTGACTTCCCACTGTGTCCATGTTGACTGTGTCGACATTAGGGTAAAAAAACAGTGAAAAAAAACACGTCGACCTTGCGACCTGTCAACCTAACCCATGTCGACCTAACGCATTTTTCGACCTAAACACATGTCGACATTGTCCCATGTCGACCTAGACACATGTGTCGACCTTCACCCATGTTGACATAGAACCCTGTCGACCTTGCCGCCTGTCGACCAAACGGTGTCGACCTATTGACTGTCGACCTAAGTCGAGTAGACAATACGATCCACACCCCACCTAAAGCATGGCGAGTGCAGCAAGCATGTGAGAGGACGCAGGACACTAATACGGTGTCCTTGTCGACAGATGTTGACATACAGTATGAGCCCATCTCATCTATCTTCCTTAGGGCATGGCTCAGCATGGCATGGCTAGCCAGGTATCTTTCAAAGGTCAATACACAACTCTTCCAGTGTGAAGCGTTTCGACCCTTCCTGGGTCTTTGTCAAGGTGTCTTGACAAAGACCCAGGAAGGGTCGAAACGCGTAGGGTAGCAGAGGAGGAGGATAATCTTGGATCCAGATTGACAGACTGTGGCTTGAAGAAAGATACACCTGGGATACGAGTCCGGACATCATTCCAGGTTGTAGATTTTTTTGTTGTTAAACATCTGCCCATCTGAAAGTCTGGAATCCATTGTATTTGTCCTCATCACCTTTTATAATTTTGTTTGTATCCTGTTTTGGAGGAAGTTGTAGTAAAGAGATTCTTGTGTGAAAAATACCTACCGTCTGGCCTCCAAAAATAAACCTTGATAGGAACGTGCATCCTCATTTATGAGTGAGTTGGGGCACGCGCTTTGTTTCCTGCCGGTCTCTATAAGCACAGACGTCACGCTGGAAGAGTTGTGTATTGGCCTTTGAAAGATACCTTGAAAGGCTTTCCTATACCCACGTTTCATGTGAGTTCGGTACGCAATCCTTTTAATCTGACAAAGGGTTGACCAGCACAAGCCTCTTAGACCCAGGCACATGGGTGAAGAATTTTTGGGTTACAGAGAGAAAAATAAGGAACGGTCTGGACATACTTCACTATTGTTGTTTATATATTTCTTTTTCATGTACACAATACCGTGAAAAACCTCACCTGTAAGGATTCACTTAATCCAACCCAGGACAAGTGTTGAAAGTCATACAGCTGAAGGGGAGTAACATTTACATTTCTTGAGCGCCAGTATTGTCTCCGTCTGAACTTTGTATTTTGTGTATTGTCTTTGGGGGAGTGGTGTCTCTTCCTCAGGTGTTTGAGACTATTTTGGTTGCTGCGCCAGAGGGTGTACTCGCTCATCCATTTTTTTGTATATTGTATAACCTTTTTTTCATGTGTATAGATGTCGACCTAGACACTGTTGACCTAATAATCCACCCCCAGGACTAAGGTAGTGGTATAGCTCACAGACAATATCTAGGTCGACAGATGGACCCCCAAAGATCGACATGCATAAGGTGAAGACTGGACACAAGCAAAAAATCATCACGGAAAAGGACGACACATGACACGAACATGAGCTTTCACATTTTTTGGGTGTCCATGTTGACACCTGAGCATTAAGTGTACCATGTCCTCGCCACACTTTACCTTACCCAAACGGAGGCCACTTGGATGGTATTAAAAAGGTAAAAAAAAACACGTAGATCTTTTGCCAATGTCAACATGTTGACTGTCAACCAATAGTGGTCGACCCTATTACCCATACAGCACAGTACAGTAGTTACAGTGTGTTTTGTAGTGAAAGACTACAAGGCCCCTGATAGAATCCGATAATGAACGTTGGGTGACAGGACTTGCTCAGAGTGACAGCGAGTTCCTGGGCTTTGATGTAATTAATTAAAAATGTGACAGTCTCTTTAGTTAGAATTTTGAGAAGTAAAATATATCAAGTAATGAAGTACAGCTAAGCATGTTACTCTTTTTTGAGTGATGTGTGCTAAATTAATTTTGACTATGAGTATAATACCCCGCGGGGAGGTGGTCAATCAACCCCGTTACTATTCGCCATTACATTTGTACCAGCCACTTGCATCATATTGCCAGGGGCGCCGACATTAGTTATCATTGTTATTATTGCCAGTTATGGATATGGGCCCTCATTCTGGTTGACTCAGTAAGCTGCGAAGCTTTGTGACACTCCTGGTTCTGAGGCTGTGTTCCAAGGATGACGTTACCCGGAGCTTTACTTCGTAGCGACGTCACGGGACGGAGGGCGCATCGGTCTGCACTAAGGAGGAACTGTACTCACCACCTCTCCTTCCTCCTAGGTGTTCGAGTCCGGGTGCCAGAGTTTACCAGGGCCGTAGTTCGTCATGGCCTGAAGGTTAGAGGGTGTGGTGCCAGGTAAGTGGATGGGATACACCTGCAGGGCAGCAGGCACAATGCCGCACTGCCACACCACCCCTCTTACACTGACATACATAGAGGGAAGGTCCAGAAAAGCTGCCCGCTGGCTACCGATCCATGTCTGCATTTGGAACCCTTAGCAGACGGAGGATCTGCTTGTGTCACGGCAGCTGCTTCCTCTTATCCACATAGACATAGAGAGTGAGCTGGCAGCCGGCTGACCCTAGGGGGAGCTGCAGCACACAGTCACCCCATAGCACTTGTTACAGAAGCTATAAAACATAGAAACATTGAAACTTAGAATGCATACCTCCCAACTTTCTTGCCGCGCAAAGAGGGCGTGGCTTGTGCTAATTAAGCCGCGCCCTCATTTTCGGCCGCGAATAGACGCTGTGCGCATGCGCACAGCGTCTTTTCGGTCAGATTGGGGGGAACTCCCAACTGCCCCCCCCCCGCAGCGGGACACCGACGGCCGCGGGAGGGATGCTGGAACGTCCCCAAAAATCGGGACGTTCCCGCATTTAGCGGGACAGTTGGGAGGTATGAGAATGTGACGGCAGATAAGAACCACTTGGCCCATCTAGTCTGCCCCCTTTTTTAAACATATTCCTCCTCCTCTCTCTCTCTTCCCCCCTCACTGGAGCAAGCTTAAGCCACTGGTCCCCAGTCTCCCTCTGGCAGCTGCCCAACCCTCTGCAGCGAACGGTGCAGCCAGGGGGCGTAGGGACAGCGGCTCCGGCCCCACCGAATGCTGTGGTCTGTGTCCACGCTGTCACCTGTTTATCCATTTCCAGAAGGCACCCACGGCCGCTGCTTTGCTTCATGTGATTACCAGGCTGAAACGCCCGCTGTGTGTATATAAATATAGACTCTGTTGATGTACACATTGGAAGCCAGATCATACAACATTTAGCACTGCACATGCTCTGCAGCTGAACGCATGTCATCTATATCTCTGTTGCGCCATATCTCAGCGCGTGTGCTAAGAATAGCGAGGGCCTGTAGGATGGAATTACAGCATACTTACCTGAAAAACAGTTTCAGGGAGATTATAGTTGGTAATAGAATTTTGCACAGCGCCCCATTGAGGAGGTGTGTCATGCTCCACCCAAAGGGCGTGTCTAGTTCCATATATGGAGAGATTGTGAAAAGACATTGTGAACGTGGCACCTAGAAGCGTGGGTGTGTACTGCTACATCTAAAAGGAATCTTGTAAAATGACTTACTGTATATCCAAATGTAGATGAGCCCCAAAGCAGTTAGTAAGAGATACTATACTTGGTAAAGTGCTGGGAAATGGTGCTGATGATTCAATGTAAATGTATCTGTCTCTCATTCCTTTTTTCATAAAATATGTAACAGTGTAATGTGGGCTAGGTGACATGAGGGAGATTGCTAGACTAATGAGGGAGAGAGGGAGATTGCTGCTATGTCAGGGAGTCTCCTGCAGAATGCAGGGGAAGGTAACTATGATGTAACAGTGTAATGTGGGCTAGGTGACATGAGGGAGATTGCTGGACTAATGAGGGAGAGAGGGAGATTGCTGTTATTTCAGGGAGTCTCCTGCAGAATGCAGGAGGGTAGGTAACTATGATGTAACAGTGTAATGTGGGCTAGGTGACATGAGGGAGATTGCTAGACTAATTAGGGAGAGAGGGAGATTGCTGCTATGTCAGGGAGTCTCCTGCAGAATGCAGGAGGGGAGGTAACTATGATGTAACAGTGTAATGTGGGCTAGGTGACATGAGGGAGATTGCTGGACTAATGAGGGAGAGAGGGAGATTGCTGTTATTTCAGGGAGTCTCCTGCAGAATGCAGGAGGGGAGGTAATTATGATGTAACAGTGCAATGTGGGCTAGGTGACATGAGGGAGATTGCTAGACTAATGAGGGAGAGAGGGAGATTGCTGTTATTTCAGGGAGTCTCCTGCAGATTGCAGGAGGGGAGGTAACTATGATGTAACAGTGTAATGTGGGCTCGGTGACATGAGGGAGATTGCTGGACTAATGAAGGAGAGAGGGAGATTGCTGCTATTTCAGGGAGTCTCCTGCAGAATGCAGGAGGGGAGGTAACTATGATGTAACAGTGTAATGTGGGCTAGGTGACATGAGGGAGATTGCTGGACTAATGAGGGAGAGAGGGAGATTGCTGCTATTTCAGGGAGTCTCCTGCAGAATGCAGGAGGGAAGGCAGCTATGAATTACAGGTTATGCCGAATTGTGCGAATCCGGAGATCTGTCTGATTTCAGATGGATCTATTACCTCAGCTGATGAAGATGATGGCAATGCGACCAAGCGTATGGATATGGATTGTAAGCTGGCGAGCAGGGCCCTCCTGCCTTTATGTCAGTCTGTTACTACCCAGTTTGTTTTCTCATGGTTGTTTCCAATTGTAAAGCGCGACGGAATATGCTGCGCTGTGTAAGAAACTGTAAATAAATATTATGGCCGGTGCAGTAATTGTGTTATTTCTGACCGACTTACATGCAGCTCTGAATTACCTAGTTCTGTCACACACACACACACACACAATATAAACACACACACACGCGCGCGCTTGGGATCATGTAGTCCTACTCCAATGAAATCATAGCATATGAATAAGTAATGCTTGCTACCCCGGGCGGTCAGTTCTCCGTGGAGCTGTCAGTAACAGTTCAGATCTAGTCTGTCATTTAAATGACAACAGATATATTTCAGTGATTCATCCGACACTAAGGAAAATGCTTCCCAGAGTAATGTCCCCAACCCCAAACTAACACACCACAAAGTGAATAGACAGGAAACAAGATAATATATACAGTACAGTGGCAATGCTGCATATGCCTAATGTTTTAGGTCTGCGAGTCCCACCGCGGCATATGCGATTTGGATGCATAGAGATTGGATCTCATTGGCGGTTCCTGGGAGATAACAGGGGGCTGGTACAGGTATCGATGGTATGAAGATAATCCAAGATGGATGTGCAGTGGGCATCTCAGCCATTTTGATTGATTTGCAAAGCTGCGGAATTCGTCATCTAAACGCCGCCCGCACAAAGGTCAGCCCACAGACCCCACGCAGATTTCACCCACACACATGTGGAAGGACGTTTTCTATAAACATACATTCCCAGCTCGCTATCAGGGCAGAAATCAGTTGATGGTCGCCGATCATCGAATGATTACTCTAGTACTCGTAGATCTCTGGTGTCTTACTGCGGAGTCCCTGTATGAGAAGAGGGCGGGCAGCTGACATCTGGTGACGTCGACCGCCCACCCCCGCCACCCGGCACACGCGATCTGACCAGAATCAGGGCCATTGTCAGCGGCAATGAGTTCTGTTTATGATGTTCCCGGGGAAAATCAAAAGCTTCAAAAGCTAGTCTGCTACCTTCTGTGTTTGTGCATGTGCGAGAAAGAGATATAGTTCCACTCTCTGCCAGCAGATGGCAGTGTTTTGGGGACTCTCGGACACCAGACATATATAGATGATAGATAGATATATAGATAGTAGCTAGTCTGCTACCTTGTGATGGAATGCGGTCATTTGGTCTACAGCATTATGGTCGACAGTCATTAGGTCGACAACATTAGGTTGACATGGCAAAATGTCGACATGGTAAAAGGTCGACATGGTTCTAGGTCGAAAGGTCATTAGTTCGACAGGTCATTAGTTCAATATTGTCTAGGTCGAGAGTCAAAAGGTTGACATGGGTTTTTCACAGTTTTTTGAGCCGACATGTGCCGACAGGTGGTATTTCATGCCCTACCATCCACTAGGGCATGGTGGGAGAATAAAATAGTGTGCCCGACGCATAGCGAGAGGATGCGGGGCACTTTAGTGTCCATGTCGACTATGTTGACATTCAGGTAAAAAAACTGTGAAAAACCCCAAGTCGACCTTTTGATTTCGACAGTCGAACTAGGCAATGTCGAACTAGTGACCTGTCGAACTAATGACCTGTCGAACTAATGACCTTTCGACCTAGAACCATGTCGATCTTTTCATGCGTCGACCTAGACCTATGTCAACCATTTACCATGTCAACCTAATGACTGTCGGCCATAATGCTGTAGACCAAATGATCCCAACCCCTTGTGATTGAATCTGTGTTTGTGCATGTGTGTGAGAGAAACAGATGTAGTTTCACCTTTTGCCAGCAGGTGGCAGTGTTTCGGAGATACACACTCAGACACTAGACTAGACATACAGTATATATAGTTGACTGGTAAGCCCACTCGAAGCTAATGCTTCGAAAGCTAGTAGATGTAGTTTCACTTGCTGCTTGTTGTTGTTTTAACTGAATGCAGTCTTTTCCAGAGCAGAGGTTAAGACTGACACCTGCAGCACACAAGGTTCAGCACTTAACAAGAATAATATTTCAGATGATTATAACAGCATGCTGACTATTTAGTACGTTTTCAGTACGTTTCACTGGTTACTTGTTCTTGTTTTTATGTTCATTGATTTTATTTTCCTTTTTTGGTTTTGTTTTATGCAAATATTACTGGAATACTTACATAAAATATGTATGTTGTAGGAGGGTACCTAATTTATACAATAATGGTAAGAGCTCTGCTATTTTAGCACATTACATTGTTTGCCTTCTCTTTCCCCACACTCCCGTCAATGCCAGAGTTCATCGGAGATATGATATTTAGCTCATAATATGGCTTGGAGGAGTGGCCTTATTGTTCAATGTTCTGTGACCTCATTGTGGGTGGAGATGGGCATCAGCGGGGGATCTGGGTGTCTGGTTCTAGGCAGGTGAGAAAAGGTGACAGGGCAGAAAGGTGGCACATGTAGTTCTCTACACTTGCCAGCGTTAAGCCAGACAATATTTAAAGTTAGTGTCCTTTTGTTATTTCCTACTTTATACTATGAAAAGAGTCTTTATTATGTAAGATTGTTAGACCGTTGTTCAAACGGCGCTGCCAACCCTTTGTGGCGCTTTATCATCATCATTATTAGTAATAATAATAATAATAATTATAATAAAAATAATGATAAACAAATTCAACAGAAGAAATAACTTCATCATTGAACACACTGCTCCAAAGAGCTTACAATCTAAATGAATAGTCGGAGGCACACAGCAACAGAAGGCATAATAACCATGTCGAATATAGGACTATATATGATGTAGGCAATTGTAGACAGTACAGCAGAGTGACTGACTAAAATGTTACTATATAATAATATACTTAGATTTGGAATTGTCGATAAACAGTGATGGATTTAGATGCTGCAGTTGAGGTTTAGAGTTCCAGAGATAGGGATCAGAGGAAAGCTCTATGGTTCGGGTTACTGTAGGTGTGGTGGGGATAGAGTGCAGTGAAGACAACTGTGAAATGGTTTTTGACCCGACATCTGGAGACATTATAGATAACATCAGAGAAGTTCTAGCTGAGCATAGTCCTACACAGCTGTGTGATAAGCTGCGAGGGATTACGGCGAACAACGTATAATAAGGTGAATTCCAAAAGTCATTTATCAAACCACAAATACACCCTCCTCAAAGTAATCACAGCCTATCATCTCTGCTTACTTCTCTGCAAATTATCAGCAGCACTGTGCTATGGAGATCACAGCTTCCTGCAACATATAATAATAATAATAATAATAATAATAATAATAATAATAATAATAAATGTTATATATTTGATCCAGTTTCAGCCATAAATAAGTAGAAAGTACCATTGAGTATAATAAACTCCAATGTATCAGCTGTTATCTCTGTCTCCAAGAGATGTCATTTATAAAGTTGAATTTTCCTATTTTGATTCCTTTTAAAGACCCAGCACAGGTCAGCACTTACCTATCAGTAATAAATAGATCCCAGCTCCATAGTCCACATACGGATGTAATGTGGAAATAAATTTTTCCTCCATGGTCCAGGCAGTGGCACACTAAGGAAGTCTGCTCATTATCCTGATGTGTGCGGAGAGATGGACAAACTCCTGCAATGTGTCAGATAGGAGCAGAAGAGAAGCTGATGATGCTGAGAGGGGGATAGATAGAGAGGCAGCAGCGATGTATCAGCCTGGAGGCAGGAGGGACTGGCAGCCAGGTCCCACAGATTGGCTATAACAAGTATATACTAGGGGAGGAGGTGTGCACCACTACAGAGGAGGGGGCTGTGGAGTGACTGGCACATGTCTTTGCAAGTGCAATGAAGAGAATGCGCTTAGGCAGTGGCGGAACTTGAAATTTTGCGCCCCCTGACAAAAAAGTTTCTGTTCCACCGATACATTAATTATAATTTTTTTACCTGCATGCTCATTACCAGGTGTTTCATGTTTGTTGCCAGGGGTTACATACTCATTCCCAGGGGGTTCCTTGCTTGTTGCCAGGTGTTCCATGCTTGTTGTCAGGTGTTCCATGCTTGTTGTCAGGTGTTCCAGACTTGTTGCTAGAGGTTTCATGATAGTTGACATGGTTACCAGGTGTCATGCTTGTTTGTTGCCAGGGGTTACATGCTCATTGCCAGGTTTTGTTTGCTTGTTGCCAGGTGTTCCATGCTTGTTACCAGGTGTTTCATGCTTGTTGCCAGAGATTTCTTGCGTGTTGTCATGGGTTACATTGCTTGTTTGTTTCCAGGGGTTATATCCTCATTGCCGGGGTTACATGCTTGTTGCCAGGTATTTCATGCTCCTTGCCAGTGGTTACATGCTTATTACCAGGAGTTACATGCTCATTGTCATGGGTTACATGCTTGTTTGTTGCCAGCAGTTATATGCTCTTTGCCAGTGGTTACATACTTGTTGCCAGGGGTTACATGCTCATTGCCAGGGGTTACATGCTTGTTGCCAGGGGTTATATGCTCATTGCCAGTGGTTACATGCTCCTTTCCAGGGGTTACATGCTCATTGCAAGGTGTTAACAGTGAGCCAGCAGTCCTAGAATCCGGAACTTCCAGGTAGCACTGTACATGCTGCGTGTCCCAGACCTCCAGAAGGACCTTTAACAACTGTTTCGTTTTTGGTGAGCCATTTTTAAGCAGATTCCATTCGGAATCTGCCAACAGAGTCCCTGCGTCCCCGCGGTGCCAGCCCCCCTCGCCAGCTATTGGGCTGTGTTGGCATAGGTACACCACTGGGCAACTAGTCCCACTTCAACTACAACTCTCAGCTTGCCATGCCAGTGGCAGCATATGAAGCATTGCATGCTGGGGGCATATGTGGGTCTTCACCACTGATGTCAGTGATCATTTGTTTAACCATTAATGGTGACCATCAGTAGTGGAGCAACATACGGCAGGTAGCGCTGGCTGGGATCCAGTCCACAGGTCATCAATCAGTATGTTCACAGCTTATGGTTGACACGAACAAGGTTGACTAAGACAAAATCACAAGCAAAGAGCTGACATGGCAATAGGATTTATGGAATTCATGTTGGTGAACAAAGCAGGCAACTGGGCAAAACCATGCTGCGATGCAGGTGGGGCAGATGCAACATGTGCAGAGAGATTTGGGTGAGGTGTATCCAACATAAAATGTAAATTGCAGTGTGGGCTACATGCAGAAGCAGCCAGTATTTACCCTCCTATAGCGCTACAAGGGATGGCCATCAGTGCAGTCATCAACGATGGTTACCATCGATGTCAATACTGCAACCAGCCATCGATAGTAACAAACTATGTGATGGATGACCATGGGCCAATCAGAATGTGGAAGCGGGGCTTCAGGGTTGTCAGGGGCGGAGCTATGCTCCTCGTCCAGACACCTTGAAAAAAAAACAACAACAAATAAAACCATCTGGTTCTCCCCCATCGATGGGGGATTCATCATCGGCCATACACCATCAATGATTTTGAATCATCAGTCTTCGATGGCCAGCCCTAATTCTAAACTGGAATCAGGTTCATAGAGACAGCAGCCATACTGGATGCAGTGGAGCAATGTATAGGGTTACCACCTCATCCCTATCATTCCGGACACAAAGGAAAGCATTACGTTGCAGAAAGCAATTGCGTACAAGGAGTACACAAAGCTGAGGGTTTGCATACCTCTCCGATGGTGGATAGACTGCGCTTACCCAGGCCCCTTTCTGTGCAGGTTTAAATGGGTCATGCATTGCGGATTGCAGCATGATTTATCGGGCTGCTCCCACCCTATAGAATGTCCTTCCATGCACAAAGACTCTCCACTAGCCTCCAAACTTTCAAGAGTTCCCTGAAAACTCACCTCTTCAGGCAATCCTATCATATTTAACTTCCACACGTATAACACTCTGAGGCACTTATGTATTATAGAACTTCCCGTCTGGACCTACAAGCTATGCTGTTACTGCATAGCTGCATACCCTCCTGCATTCTGCAGGAGACTCCCTGAAATAGCAGCAATCTTCCTCTCTCCCTCATTAGTCTAGCAATCTCCCTCATGTCACCTAGCCCACATTACCCTGTTACATAATAGTTACCTCCCCTCCTGCATTCTGCAGGAGACTCCCTGAAATAGCAGCAATATCCCTCTCTCCCTCATTAGTCTAGCAATCTCCCTCATGTCACCTAGCCCACATTACACTGTTACATCATAGTTACCTCCCCTCCTGCATTCTGCAGGAGACTCCCTGACATAGCAGCAATCTCCCTCTCTCCCTCATTAGTCTAGCAATCTCCCTCATGTCACCTAGCCCACATTACACTGTTACATCATAGTAACCTCCCCTCCTGCATTCTGCAGGGGACTCCCTGACAAAACAGCAATCTCCCTCTCTCCCTCATTAGTCTAGCAATCTCCATCATGTCACCTAGCCCACATTACACTGTTACATCATAGTTACCTACACTCCTGTATTCTGCAGGAGACTCCCTGAAATAGCAGCAATCTCCCTCTCTCCCTAATTAGTCTAGCAATCTCCCTCATGTCACCTAGCCCACATAACACTGTTACATTTTTGGGTACAAAAGGAATTAGAGACAGATACATTTATATTAAATCATCAGCACCATTTCCCAGCACTTTATCAAGTATAGTAGCTCTTTCTAACTGCTGTGGGGTCATCTACATTTGTATATAAGTCTTTTAAAAGATTCCTCTCCGATGAAGCAGTGCACACCCACGCTTCTAGGGGGATGCGGTCATTTGGTCTACAGCATGATGGTCGACAGTCATTAGGTCGACACCATTAGGTCGACAAGGGAAAAGGTCGACATGGGTCTAGGTCGACATGGTTCTAGGTCAAAAGGTCATTAGTTCGACAGGGCATTAGTTCGACATTGTCTAGGTCGACAGTCAAAAGGTCGACATGGGGTTTTCCACAGTTTTTTGAGCCAACATGTGCCGACAGGTGGTATTTTATGCCCTACCATCCACTAGGGAGTGGTGGGAGAATAAAATAGTGTGCATTGCGTGGGGCAGTTAAACTGATCATGTCGACTGTGTTGACATTCAGGTAAAAAAAACAGTGAAAAACCCCATGTCGACCGTGTCACTGTCGACCTAAACATTGTCGAACGAATGACCTGTCGAACTAATGACCTGTCGAACTAACGACCTTTCGACCTAGAACCATGCTGACCTTTTCCCATGTCGACCTAGACCCATGTCGACCTTTTTACATGTCGATCTAATGGTGTCGACCTAATGACTGTGGACCATCATGCTGTAGACCAAATGATCCCAACCCGCTTCTAGGTGTCACGTTCACAATCTCTTTTCACAATCTCTCCATATATGGAACTAGACACGCCCCTTGGGAGGAGCATGACATGCAAAATTCTACTACCAACTATAATCTCCCTGAAACTAGTTGTCAAAAGTAGGCAAGTATGTGTTGCTGGTGCCTGTCCTTGTGTATCCCTCCTATATCCCTATAGATTATAAGACACTGTAACGGAATCTGCTGCGTTATATAAGACACTGTAATGAAATCTGCTGCGCTATATAAGACACTGTAACGGAATCTGCTGCGCTATATAAGACACTGTAACGGAATCTGCTGCGCTATATAAGACGCTGTAACGGAATCTGCTGCGCTATATAAGACACTGTAATGGAATCTGCTGCGCTATATAAGACGCTGTAACGGAATCTGCTGCGCTATATAAGACACTGTAACGGAATCTGCTGCGCTATATAAGACGCTGTAACGGAATCTGCAGCGCTATATAAGACACTGTAACGGAATCTGCTGCGCTATATAAGACACTGTAACGGAATCTGCTGCGCTATATAAGACGCTGTAACGGAATCTGCTGCGCTATATAAGACATTGTAACGGAATCTGCTGCGCTATATAAGACACTGTAACGGAATCTGCTGCGCTATATAAGACACTGTAACGGAATCTGCTGCACTATATAAGACACTGTAACGGAATCTGCTGCGCTATATAAGAAACTGTAACTGAATCTGCTGCGCTATATAAGACACTGTAACGGAATCTGCTGCGCTATATAAGACATTGTAACGGAATTTGCTGCGCTATATAAGACACTGTAACGTAATCTGCTGCGCTATATAAGACACTGTATCGGAATCTGCTGCGCTATATAAGACGCTGTAACGGAATTTGCTGCGCTATATAAGACACTGTATCGGAATCTGCTGCGCTATATAAGACGCTGTAACGGAATCTGCTGCGCTATATAAGACACTGTAACGGAATCTGCTGTGCTATATAAGACGCTGTAACGGAATCTGCTGCGCTATATAAGAAACTGTAAATAAATAATAAATAAATGATTTGCTATGGCTATTTGAGGGGCAATGTGAGGGTGGTGGCGTGGATTGCTCTAGGAAATGGGAAATTGTCACCCCCGTTCAGTAGGCATGCCTTGACGAGGGTCTGCATCTTCCAAAGCAGATTTCCTGGCCCTGGCAGAGTGAGTAGCATGACTGCAAATGCAACAACTGTTGTCTGGACATGTAAGATAGGCACTATCCACCTCACAGCGCCCCCTTCAGGTAATGAGACACAAAAGACCTATTGACAGAGATGATTTAATTAGTGCCCATTTTCCCATTCTTCAATGCCCTGCAGCAAAGGGTCCACACATTCTATTCAGTTTCTCTATTAGATTGTCTCTTCAGTGGCCACTCTTTGCAGACTATGGGGTAGATGTTACGAAGCAGTGATAAGGGAGGAGAAGTCAGCCTAATATAACAGAACAGCTGATTGGTTGCCATGGGCCACTTCTCTGAGGTTGACACAAGTAAAACTGTTGACAAAACAAGTCGACATGAGTTTTTCCCAATTTTTTTCTTATAATTTATTTATGACTTTTTCATACTTTGCCATCCGCGTGGTTATGCAGTACACTAATTGGGGGGCCATGCCGGCAGATGTCGATAGGTGTCGACATCAAAACACGAAATGTGAAGAAAAAAAAAAACATTCCGTGTGTTGACCATGTCAACCTATTGCATGTCGGCTTTTCTTTTGCGTCGACTTAGTGCATGTGGACCTTTTCCTGTGTCAACATATTGCACGTCGACCTATTGACTGTGCTATATAAAAAACAAACTATTAATCTGCTAATCATTTCCAGTGACACCTTGTTGCTGAGCAACTGCAGATGTGCGCGGTGCTACATCCAGGGGGGTTGTTACCTACTACTGACCTTGTCACAGCACAATATGGGATTATTACGTCATTTCTTAACTGTTTCTCTGCACCATTGTTGATGTATAAAGCCCAGAAGGTAGGAATTAGGCAATGAGCATGTTATTCATATGATAAACTAGGAGAAGTTGCGCTACACCAGGGGTAGCCGACTCCAGTCCTCGAGAGCTACCAACAGATAACGTGTTTCCAGGTCTCCTCACAGAATCACAAGTGAAGTAATTAGCTCCACCTGTGGCTCTTTTATATTGTGTCAGTCAGTAATGAGTTCACCTGTGTACCCATACCTCCCAACATGACCCATGCCAGGAGGGACACAATACGCTGCTCCTGGACTTTCCTTTTAATGTCTGATTGCTGTCACCTGTATTGAACATGTTAACCATACCTCCCAACATCTGTGCAGGCTGAGGCGGGACGGTGTGCGCACCGAAGGCGCGCAACGAATTTCGGAGGGCGTTGCCTGCTGGAAAGGGGCGTGGCCTATACTCGCGGTGCTATCGCGAGGCCACGCCCCCGTTTCTCGCCACGGTGGGGGCATGCCTAGCAGCTCTGTGAGCTGCTGGCCAGCCCCCAGCCCCTCTGCCTGCAAGAATAGCGTCTATTCACGGACCACAGGGGGGGACTCCCAACTGCCCCCCCCCCCCCCGCTGCGGGACACTGCCGGCGGCGGGGGGGACGCGGGAAAGTCCCAAAATATCGGGACGTTCCCGCGATAAGCGGGACAGTTGGGAGGTATGTGTTAACTAATAAGGAAGTTGTTTCACCACAGGTGATGGCAATCATAAATACAGAGGAAAGTCCAGTCGCAGAGCATTCTGTTCCTCCTGGAGAGGGTCATGTAGGGAGGTATGATGCACCTGCGAGGTGAGCTGGAAAATGTGAACTGTGAACTCTCGAGGACTGGTGTTGGCTACCCCTGCGCTACACAATTGGTCAGTACTAAAATGTCAGTACGCAAGGTCGTAACTACCGTAGGTGCAGGAGATGCAGCTGCTATGGGGCCCAGAGCTGAGAGGGGCCCACATTGCCTGTCAAAGTATCATGTCCCACGCACCTCTCCAAACCATTCTTAACGCTGCCGCTAGGCTCATCTTCCTCTCCCACCGCTCTACCTCCGCCTCCCCCCTCTGTCTATCTCTTCACTGGCTCCCCATTCCTTTCCGAGTTCTCTTTAAACTCCTCACCACCACCTACAAGGCTCTCCCCTCCTCCACAGCTCCCTACCTCTCTTCACTGATCTCTATCCACACTCCCTCCCGTCCTCTTCGCTCCATCGCTGACCGCCGACTGACCTCTCACCTAATCACCTCCTCCCACTCCCGTGTCCAAGACTTCTCTCGCGCTGCCCCCCCTGCACTGGAACAACCTCCCGCCACCCATCAGGCTTTCTGATTCCCTTATCTCCTTCAAGCGCTCCCTCAAAACCCACTTTTTTCGACTAGCCTATCCCTCCTCCTAACCTCTTTTGATCCTCCTATCCTGCCTCCGTTCCCCTCCGTTCCTACTTATGGTGGGAGGACAAGAGGGGATTGGGGCCACAGACGCTGGTCTGCAGAGCCGGCCTTAGGCATAGGCAAACTAGGCAATTGCCTAGGACATTTGGAATGCCTAGGGGCATCAGCAGCTTCTGCTGATTAAAATGATATACAGCATGCCTATATTCTTTGTGTGAGTGAGGCTGTATCTGCATATAAATATAGTGTATTCATGGAAATCCCTGTAACATAGCATTCCGTATACAGGTACAGCCACAGTCGCACACAGAATACAGGCATGCCGCATATAATTGTAATCATTGGAAACTCCTTGTGTGTGCTGGTCATAACAATGCAAATAAGATGAATTTTCAGCAAAAAAGGCACCCAACGTTACCAGAACTGGCCAGGAGCTGCATGGCCTATTGAGTCAAGATGTATGAGGAAACATCTGTATACAAGCAGAGGCAGAGGTCACAGTGTTAGCGGCTGTGCGAGTGCTGTCTGCGGGTGGGTTGGTTGTGCAATAGTGAAAAAGAGATAATTTGCAGCGCTGTTTTAATGACACAATTAGATAAAAGTATAGCAAAACAATTTATTAGTCACATTTAATATTAAAAAAAAATGTATATATATACAGTGTGGCAAATATATAAAAGAAGTGGGGGGGGGGGGGAACCTGTCAGCAGAATGATGAGGGGGTAATATAACCTGCTCTGGTCACTCATACAGTCCCGGCACTGGTGCAGGAGGAGGAAGATGGAGTCCAGAATTTTTGTAATCCAAGCAATAAGTGGAGGTGTCCCAGTCCTTTTGGGGGGCTGTGATTTGGGGGGATCCTCTCTAGAAGACTGTTATGCCTGTTGGATGGCACTCCCGAATGTTACTTCTCCTCACTGCTCTCAAGAGGGGTCACCGCCTGCTTTGACTGGACGGTGAATACTCCTCAATAAAGTGCAATGTGCTGGAAAATAGAGTCCTTGCCAGGAAAGTGCTGGTGCAGATCCAGAGATTAAGCAGGATGGGGTTGGCAAATCTCTGACAGGTCCCTGAGGTGACACCAACCGGTTTCGCTGTCACTCCAGGACAGCTTTTTTAAGGTGGTTGTGCAATAGTGTTCAGCATATGTGTAAGGGGCATTATGTGTGTCATGTATAAATGCATTAATAATGTGCGACATACAGATGGAGCTGGCCTTATTATTGCTGGCGGAGCGCCAGGACCGTGTCCCTGGCGATCCGCCAGCAATCTGGCGCTCTGGCTGAATGAGACGCTCGTGCGTCTCCCACGCACGAGCGTCTCAATAGCCGGGCGGCGAGGCGGCGCGGCGGGTGCAGTCCTGCCCGTCTCCAGCTTCAGGGAGACGGGCAGGGCTGCGGGGGGCTGCGGGGGGGCGGTGTGGACCGGCGGGGACCCGGGGAAGCCGGCGGGGACCCGGGCAAAAGCACCGTCGGAACGGGACGCGCGTGCACCTCGTGCACGCGCGTCCCCTTCCGACATACAGATGGCGCGGGGCGGGGGATGGCGGGTGGCGAGTCCTCCGCCATCCCCAGCAAAGACAAGCCCGGCGCCATCTGTATGTGTAAGGGGCATTATGTGTGTCATGTGTAAATGCATTAATAATGTGCGACACATGTGTAACAGGCATTATGTGTGTCATGTGTATAAGGGCATTAATAATATGTGTGTCATTATGTGTATGAAGGGCATTAATAAAGGTTGGCATAATGTGTAAGGGGCATTATGGTTATAAGGACATTAATAATGTGTGTCATGTGTAAGGGGCATTACTGTGTGGTATTATCATGGGTGCCGAGAGAAAGGGGTAGGGGTCACTGGCGTAACTAAGCCACCGCAGCCCCCGCCATGGCGGGGAGGCGCAGAGTAACTATGGGCGCCTGGGGGGCTGCGGGGCTATAGTTACCCGCTGCGCTGCTGCCCGGCCGCATCTGCGGTCACTGCCCTTCACTCGCTCCCGGCGCCGGCTCCTGCTGATAATGAAAAGTGACACTTAGAAAATGGCTGCCCCCGTATTGCAGACAGTTTTGGCAGCCATTTTCTAAGAGTCACTTTTCATTATCAGCAGGAGCCGGCGCCGGGAGCGAGTGACGGGACAGTGACGCAGATGCGGCCGGGCAGCAGCGCAGCGGAGTCAGCGCAGACAGGTATGGGTATGGGTAGGGGTAGGGGTGGGGGCGCGCCGAAAAAAATTGGGGGGGGGGCGCCGGAAAAAATTGGCGGGGGGGCGCAAAATATATAGTTACGCCACTGGTAGGGGTAAAAATTACCCAGGCCAAAGTCTGATGGAAGGGCCCACTGGGGGCCCCAGGCCCCTCCCCTTAAGTGACAGCAGCAGCTGCAGCTCTTCTCCTCTGCCCAGCACACACTGCTTTGTGCTGGGTTGCAGTGTGGCCATGGAGGTGCTTACAATACAATATTTTCTCAGGATTTTTTTCTAAGGGTATAATGTGAATAATGTGAGGAGTAATGTACATAAGGTAAAGTGATACTACTGTGTGATGTAACGCGAATAAGGGACACCATCGCATGATATATTGTGAATAAAGTTGCACTACTGTGTGGCATAATTTGAATTGGGGGTACTATTGGGTGGCCATGCCCCTTCCCAGCAAGAACACACCCCTGTTTGGGCTGCACACCGAATGTGTGCACTGTTTCTATTTAAAATATTGCGGGTAGGAGCACCAAAATGATGACTGCTATGATGAGGGTTGATGGTGCTGGGAAAGGGGAGCAGGGTCAGAGGCGGAACTAGAGGCAGTGCTAGGGGGCACCAGCCAAAATCTTGCCTAGGGCGTCATTTAGGCTAGGGCCGGCTCTGCTGGTCTGCATAGGAATGTGAGTGCACAGGCAATGGGCAGGGGATTGGAGTAGGCAGACATTGGCAGGCGGGTGGGAGTGCAAAGGAGGATGAGGGCCGCAGACAGGGGCGTAACTAGCAGGGCCGGCAACAGAAATATTGGGGCCCTGTACAATGATATTTCTGGGGCCCCCCTCCTAATCCCAAATCCCCACAACCCTCTTCTGGATGAGCCTCATTCAACCTTTCGCTGCTCCAGATCCTGTTTTCAGGTGCGGACTTCTCTCTTTCTCAGTCCTGCTGGCCTGGCTCCTGGCTGCTGCTTCCTGCTGGCTCCCGGGTACTGCTGGCCTGTCACTTTTACAAAATAATGCCAAGTACAGGAGCCAGAGACTGAGACCACAGTGCCAGTGCCAGCAGCGGGTACATCTGTGCGACTGTGGCCCCAGGCCATTTGCACACACAGAGTAGATGGCTAAGCGCCGAGCAGCAGGGCGCACACACAGCAGACAGCAGTGGCACACAGTAAGTCAGTCAGACTCAGCCACACACAGATGGTGCACAGTAGACGGTTGGGCCGTGAGGGTCACTGACAGGCCTGCTAGTACAGGCTGTGGCCGTGTTTGGGCATGGAGGCTCTGGGGCCCTTTGGATCACTGGGGCCCATCACACTTGTCCCGCTTGACCCCTCCTGTCGCCTGCCCTGGGTGTGGCTCCCCTATTTGAATTTTGGGGGCATGGTCT